>NC_086369.1:9626946-10300280 GCF_036324505.1 Eleginops maclovinus | reverse complement strand
CTGCTTGGACCAAAGTTAATTCCATGCTTGCATGTGTTTGTGTTGCACCTGCAAAAGTATCCACTACATCAGCGGCTGCAACTCCCACATCTAGCACTCTAAGTCAGTTCACAAGAATACGCAAATACTGATTTTAGGTGAACATTTAATGTTAATAACACATAATCAAAGTTATTGTTAAACTCCTAGTGATGGAGGAGGAGGCGGAGCTGGAGAGAGGGATGTTGAATCTGTCTCCATCTAAATTTTAAACTGAACTAAGTAATTGGATGTAGTTTAGTAAACAGAGATCCTTTATTCTCTTACTGTACAAGCAAAAAAGTCTATTTAATGTTAAATTTCGACTGTGCTTTCAGGGCCACCAGCAGCTGTCTCCAGAGCACCTGATGTGTCTGCACCAACAGGTTTTATCGATCAGTGTGGAGGGAGGATTCTGTTTTCATCAGAATTCCCCCGCCATTACGATTCTTTCTCAACTAGTTTGTTATTTTGGCCGTGTTCTGATGTTCGTGTTCTTGTGTTCTCCCACTAACCTAAGGAATTAACATGTCAGCGATGATGGTAAGTGTTTTCCTTTTTTGCATGCTTTTTTTTAGGCTGTCATTCAAGCATTTGGTATGTGAAACACTGTGGTGGGTTAGAAAACCTAGCTAATTAACTATAGGTTATCATGCCACATCACTGATTGACAGGTGGTGTGCTTGCTGTATATTGATCTTGTTCTGTGCTTTACCTGTTTCCAAACACTTACAAAACATTGGGGTGTTCCATTTACGAATAAATACAGGGGAACTACCAGTTTATTATAAAGACAACAAGTAAAGACAGGGTGTGAAGTAAAACAACTTCATTTATGAGGGAAATGACACAGGATTGTTTTTGCAGCACACAGGACGAAGCCGACTGCCACCGCTACGGTTTACAGACCTGCCAAGCAGCCCGATGATCCCCCTAGGATGGTTGCTTCTGTGAAAGGTTATTATATTTGTTTACTTCTTATTTTAATTCATCCTGAATTTTACTCAAACTGTATGACATTTCTTTGTTTTTGCCATCGCCCCACAGCATGGGATAGAAGAGCAAGCGTCTGATGTGTTGAGAAACAGTATGTAATCCTCTTATACTACCAGTGAATCTCACAAAAATATCAGCTTCATTCTGAAGAATCAAAATCAAATTCTCATTGTATTATGCAGATCGTACGGATGTGTTATGTAATGTTATGTAAAGATAACATCTTGTGTCTGATTAGGTTTGAATTTATTCTTTTGAGCCTGGGATAACCGCAGCAGAATATCTTAATGTTCATTTTTAATATGTATATCTCACCATCCTAGTTTCATCATTACAAAATATTGCCCCTGATGGATCAGAGAGACACTGTCCTTGATGAAGGTATGGATTTCTGTGACAGTTTTTAACCATAGCAGTCATTAATATAGCTCTATTTCATTTTTCTCTCATTGTGTATTATAGTGTTTTACAGCTCTGCCATGTCTAGCGCCTCCTGTCCCATTAGATGTCCCACATCAGACTGCAGCCTCTGTCCCAGGCTATAATCAGGATGTTTCCCAGTGGAACTGTTCCCACCAACAGAAAATCTGGATGAAGACTGAGGTGGAGGCATTGGGTCTGTGGCCAGGTTCACGTCCAGTGCGGCATCCTATGAACATGCTGTCCTTGTGGCATTATCCACCTCAGCCTGAGCTCATAGACTCAATTTCTGACCTGCCTTCACCGAAGTACTTTCAACTTCATCCATTTTTCCTGTGGAAACCAGAGCACAAAATCATGGAGCGGGCAAGGAACAACTATACCCTGCCCTGTCTTTATGGTTGTCCAAACCCTCAGGTAGCTTCTTCTGGCGTTGGAAGGCCCAGAATAATTATTGGCACCAGTGGCCAGTACTATATTTTAGCCTCGCGGCTTACTTGCAAGGCTTGTAAAAAGTACTGGCATGCTGACAAGCCCCAATGGCTGGAGAAGCTACCGAAGCGCTTAAGCAACATTGTGCCGGCCTTCCTGACACACAAAAAGGCCATCTGTAAATCTGTTATGGATGAGATGAGGCGCAGCAGCAGATCACCAGAGGACATGTCCAAGCAGCTGACAGAAACGCTCCATCTCAAGTACGAGAGAGCTCACCTGGCCTACCTGCAGAGTGTGCAGAGCGTCAGGGATGCTGAGGCAGGAGTCTATGGCCAGAGATCCATCACTGGGCTCCTCAGACAGGCAGACACTCCGGCTCCATTTGGAGGATTTTCTGATGCTGACGGCTGGTGTGGAGTGTCAATTTCTTCCCACTACCTTGTGGACTGCCTGGTGCGTGAGTATCAGTGGCAGGAGCAGCTCCTCACTCTGCTGCTACAGGGGACCTTTGGACAGGTACTGAGGTCAGACCACACTCGGAAGGTAGCTAGGAAGGTCGTGCTGTCGTCAGGAACCATGTCTTCCTATGCCATAATGAACGAGAACTGGATGATCCTGAGCTGGGTGATGCTGCAGCCGGAGTGTGATCGGTCCCTTTTTCCACTCTACGAGGGCCTGTCTAATCGCTACACTGCAGCTGAAGTGGAGAAGGCAAGACACCACTGGGTGGACAGGTATAAAAAAACAATTTCAATGTCTTCATGTAAGTTTTTATTTGGTATTTCATTAGCACAGTTATTGTGTAATCTGGCTTGTCTTGTTAGTAGTCCAAATTAATAGTAAAAATACCATTTAGTACAAAGATAATGTAAGAGTTTTTCCGCTGTAATGATATTTCTTTTGAATGTTTTAGGGACTGCTGCGCTCCCTTGTTTGGGTAAGGTGGGATTGGAACCGACTCTTTTTGGTAGAGCTTCTGGCCGCAAAAAAAAACTTCTACACCTATCCACGGCTTGCCCCCTAAAGAGTCCCCTCTGAACCTACCATTAACTATGTACAGGCCTAAGGCCCAACAGAGATGCACTATCTCCTTGCCACTTTGATTTATTTCAGAATCAAGGCTGTTCCGATGGGTGACGGTTGGTGTGGTAAACAGGGGGGGGCTCACCAAATACATGGTGGTTGCCCTGTGGGTCTACCACATCAGGTTCAATTCCTGTTCGTCCGTTCAGATTTCCAGTTAGAAGCACATTTCCCTGGGCCTGGAAGTAGGCGATTTCTGAATGGAGAGTTTCAAAAATGTCTTTTTCAAAATAAGGAGAATCTACTGGGGGTATAGAAATACCACATATATATAGAATCCTGTCAGTTATGCCCAGGGTTTGATCTAACCTTAACCAAAGGTGTGATTTACCTTGTTTTACTACTGAGATCTGACGGCAAAGATCTCCTTTATACCACACCAAGATCTTGTTGTTCTGCCCTTGCCTATGTTTTTAGATTTTATAGAGGGCACCATGACCTCATTATAACCTGGAGGACAGTGAGTGAGCAGATCCTTTTGACACCATGTTTCTGTTAAAATAATAAGATCAACATCTTTGATAGATTCTAAGAACTCTGGACTTTCACTCTTAACCTCCAAGGTTGAGGAGTGGAGTCCCTGAATATTCCAACAGCTTATATGGAATGAATGCATTTCTTAAAAAAAACAAAACAATCAAAATGAACCTGTATACCGTGACAAATATATTATGTATATACACAGTATATAAAAAATTTAAAAAAGCTATCTATGTACTACTTAAATGTAATGTCTTAGCTGGACAGAAGTCGGGTGCACAAGGTCGTGCAGCATCACCCTGATGTCTCCCAGTTTAGAGGTAGGAGGGGGAGGGAGTGTGGCAGCAGGCTGGGCTACAACTGCAGCATAGCTCTGCTGCTGTAGGTGGGGAGGGAGACAAGGAGCAGCTGTTGCTGCATATCTCTGCTGCTGATGTTGTAAAGGGGGTTGGTGGGCAGGGGGTGAGATGGTTGAAAGTTGCCTCCTCCGGTTGTGTCGGGGGCGTGGGGAGTGGGAGGTCCAGGCTGAGCTGTTGTGTCTCCTCACAGCAGGGTTGGTGATCCTGGGGTGGTGATGGGGAGGAAGGGGTCTGGGAGGCTCTATAAAGCCTCTAGCAGAGGAGGGGGTGGGAGGACTGCGTCCCAGGGCTGCATCTTTGAGGGTCTTTGTAAATATCCCCACCCTCTCTCTGTGTAGGTGGAGTCCATCATGGAGGTCCTTAGGGGCCAATGGTTGCGTGGAGGGCCAGGTGGACATTTGATAAGGTGGCGCATCCTCTTCTGATCTCCATATGAATGTCATGGATGACATGAGGAGGGGTGTCTGTCCTAGGCAGCAGGGTGGAGACCACAATGCGGGTTTTGGGGAATTCTTTACTGGCCTGCTCCGCCATTTTCCTCACTTTCCAACAGTGTCCCTACGGAGGCTGTGCAGGTCATTTGTTACTGTGTGGATCACAAGGTACTGAGGCTCCTGAGGGTCTCTTTTTTTAACAGCTTCATTGCCTGGCCTGTTGTGCTGCAGCGTTTAGACAGCACTTTTTTATCAGGAAAAAGCTTTTTTGCGTCCAGGAACTTCCCATTTGAGTCAGCCAGCAGGAGCACTTGTGGGGCTTGTTCTTCAGGCTGAGTAGAGGGAAGTTGGGATGGGCAAAGCTGGCTGTTGGCAGCTGGCTGTGTGGATGCATCAGGAGGTGCCAGGGTGTTGTTGGGCTGGGTGCAGAGCAGAGAGGATGGACCAGGGAAAATGGCAGGGAGAGTGTGTCTCTGTTCTCGTCATTATGAGGACTGATGAGAGTTTCTCTGTCAGGTGTTAGACTTGCCTGGTGAAGCTCTTCTTTCTATACTCAGCATCCTCCTCTTTGGCTAACTGAGCACGGAGCACACTGTTCTCCTGTTTGAGTGCCTCAACACTTCCTCTGAGTTCAGATGCCAAAGCCTTGTTGTCTTTCTTGAGCTGCTGGAGGTCCTCTTTTAGCTGCTGCATGTCCTCTTTTAGCTGCTGCAGAGTGTTGTCTGGGGGACCAAACAGCCTGGCCTGGGTCCACTCTTTGAGCTCAGCAAAGTCCAGCTCCAGCAGGGCCATCCTCTCCTTCAGCTGATTGTGGGAGCTGGCAGGTGTGGGAGGGGCAGAGATGGACAGGGTGGTGGGGTTCTCTATTGGGCTCTCATCACCTTCGCTGTCAGAGGGGACATTGATCCTCTTGGTGTCCACCTCAGCTTTCAACAGGGGGAATGACTCTTGGAATGACTCCAGGTTGGCTTCATTCCCTTGGACCATGACCTTTCCTGTGGTGTAGTATGTGTTGGTAAGCAGAGGGTCATCTTTGTCAACGTGTTCATTTTTACTGATTTTTAATCTGCCTCCTGAGCCCGATGCCCTCTCTAGATACGTATGCATAATTGCTGCAGAGAGTATTTTTCCATATGTAGATGGAATCAGTGAAGAATATGAGGTTGTTCTTCTTCCTTCCTTCTTTTTGTTGGGCATAGTCAGTGAAGAATACCTCTGGGTTTCCACACAGTGTCTTCTCCTTGTGTTTCTCCTTCGCAGTAACACTCTTGCATTTAGCAGGATATTCAATCTCCCTTCTCTTTGCTCTAAGAGCTGTGTTCTTTTCTGCCTGCAGGCCAGTTTCCATGGTAACCACTTGTATTGTTCTGAAGGGAGGCTAGGCTAATTGTTAGCTTTTCTAGCTTATAAACACTTTTTCTTTTCTTCTTATCTTCATGAAATATTTCACAGATAATAATGTTCCGCTACCTTCCTTAGTGCAGCTCCTTCCCCGGGACGCCAGCAACAGTGGCAGGTAGCAGCTAGCAGCCCACAGCTAGCTAGGCAGTTGACAGTTGGGACTTGAAAGCTACTTAGTAGTTTCAACTCAAAAATACATCCATTGCATTTCTTCCTCTGTTTCTGTGGATCAATGTCGGTAACTCTTCTTTAGAGTTGATTCTGAAGGATAATTGCAGATTTTCTTATAAAATGTCCAACTTTTTAGGTCCAATTTTGATTTTTTGTTGAGGAGCTCATTTCTGATGCAGCTGCTTCTCTGTCAGTCTGGACGTCTGTCTGTCTGTCTGTCTGGACGTCTGTCTGGACGTCTGTCTGGTCTGTCTGGACGTCTGTTTGGACGTCTGTCTGTCTGTCTAGACGTCTGTCTGTCTGGATTTTCTCTGGCCAGGTAGGTTTACTGCAATGTGTCAAAAAAAATCATATGTCAAATCCAGGCATTTAAACACAGTAACTAATGCACTGTTGTGTGTGTGTTTCTACCCTAGAGTATGTCTCAGAGAAATAAAGAAGGTAATCAATAAATAATTCACTTGAATTAGAGTATGATAAGGCACAATAACAGGATTTGAATATCAACATTTAATGCATGGCCTTACTCTTCGTGTAGTGCATTACATTTTGATATTTGAATTCTGCGTGGGAATGATCAAAACAAATGTAATGAAATATATTCCTTCATTCTGTGTCCATTTGTTACCTACAGCTACTTTAAATGACCTTGTGTCGTGTGTGTGTGTGTGTGTGTGTGTGTGTGTGTGTGTGTGTGTGTGTGTGTGTGTGTGTGTGTGTGTGTACACGTGTACGTGTACGTGACAGGTGTCCTGCTGCGGTATGATCTGCATGGAGCCCCACATGCTGATTCACATCCCCTTTGGTCGCTTTACAAATAGGGAGGAGAAAAGGGGAGTGGGGGTTAGGGATCAAAGGACTTGTGATTGGGCAGAGCGGACGTGGAGTGGTAGACTGTTCCAGAGTGTGGGAGCATTGGCAGAGAAGGCCCTGTCCTCAAAAGTTTGCAATCTGGTGCGGGGAGTGGCCAGCAGGTCCTTGTCAGAGGACCGTAGGGAACGTGACTGAGTGTAAGGGTGGAGGAGATCTGTGAGGTATTGTGGTGAGAGTCCATGGAGAGATTTGTAGGTGAGCAGGAGGATCTTGTAGATGATACGTGACTTGACTGGCAACCAGTGGAGCTGTTGGAGGATGGGAGTGATATGCTGCCAGGGCTTTGTGTGGGTTAGAACCCTGGCAGCTGAGTTCTGGATGTACTGGAGTCTGCTAAGGGCCTTGGTGGGCAGTCCAGACAGGACACCGTTGCAGTAGTCCAGACGGGAGGTGATGAAAGCATGGATGAGTGTCTCTATGACTGAATGCTTGGGTGAAGGCCGGAGTCGTGAGATGTTTCTGAGGTGGTAGAAGGCAGACTTGGTGATGTTGTTGATGTGGGACCGGAAGGAGAGAGTGGAGTCCAGGATGATGCCCAGGTTGCGCACCTCAGGAGATGGGGAAATGGAGCAGCCATCCACAATCAGGGCCAGGTCACCAACTTTCCTGAGCATTGGTGCAGGGGCCACCACCATGAGCTCTGTCTTATTGCTGTTTAGTTTGAGTAGGTTTGTGGTCATCCATGATTTGAGTTCCTGCAGGCAGTTGAAAAGTTGTGAGGGTGGGAGCTGGGAGGAGGGGTTTGTGCTGATGTAGAGTTGGGTATCATCGGCGTAGCAGTGGAAGTTGAATCCATGTTTACGGATGATATGACCTAGGGGTAGCATGTAAATAGTGAACAGCAGAGGACCTAGCACAGAGCACTGGGGCACGCCATGGTTGACGGGTGCTGTATGACAGTTGGAGCCATTTAGGGTGATGAATTGTTTCCGGTCTGTGAGGTAGGACCGGAACCAGGACAGTGCTGAACCACTGAGCCCGATGAGCTCAGAGAGGCGGTGGAGAAGGATGGTATGGGAGACTGTATCAAAAGCTGCAGAAAGGTCAAGGAGGATGAGGATGGAGATGAGGCCATTGTCGGCAGCAAACAGAAGGTCATTAGTGATTTTGATCAGGGCCGTCTCAGTGCTATGGTGGGTTCTAAAACCAGATTGAAGGGGTTCAAACAGCTCATGGTGGGACAGGAGATGTTGAAGCTGTGCTGCCACAGCTCTTTCCAAGATTTTGCTGAGGAAAGGGAGGTTGGAGATTGGACGGTAGTTGTTGGGGACGTCTGGGTCAGAGCCTGCCTTTTTGAGAGTGGGGATGACTGCTGCCATTTTAAAAGCTTGATGGTACCACACCAGAGGCAAGAGAAGCATTTATGATGTTTTCCACTGGATGGCAGAGGATGGGGAAGACAGGCCTAAACCAGAGTGGTGGGCATTGGGTCAAGACTGCTGGTTGAAGACTTGGCTGAGGTGGCCATACTGATGTAGCACAGTTTAGCCTCACCTTGAGCTAGCTAATGTTTGGGGTGTCATAACTTCAACTATTTGTACAATAATGTATGCTGCATGTGTGCGGGCTATGTGTAAGTCTAATGTTTAGCTTTAGCTTAGTTAAACTACTTCAAACGTTTTCTGTAAGTCTTCACAAGGTTTTCACACACTGTTGCTGGTATTTTGGCCCATTCCTCCATGCAGATCTCCTCTAAAGCAGTGATGTTTTGGGGCTGTCGCTGGGCAACACGGACTTTCAACTCCCTCCAAAGATTTTCTATGGGGTTGAGATCTGGAGACTGGCTAGGCCACTCCAGGACCGTGAAATGCTTCTTACGAAGCCACTCCTTCGTTGCCCTGGCGGTGTGTTTGGGATCATTGTCATCCTGAAAGACCCAGCCACGCTTCATCTTCAGGGCCCTTGCTGATGGAAGGAGGTTTTCACTCAAAATCTCACGATACATGGCCCCATTCATTCTTTCCTTTACACGGATCAGTCGTCCTGGTCCCTTTGCAGAAAAACAGCCCCAAAGCATGATGTTTCCAACCCCATGCTTCACAGTAGGTATGGTGTTCTTTGGATGCAACTCTGCATTCTTTCTCCTCCAAACACGACGAGTTGAGTTTTTACCAAAAAGTTCTATTTTGGTTTCATCTGACCATATGACATTCTCCCAATCCTCTTCTGGATCATCCAAATGCCCTCTAGCAAACTTCAGACGGGCCTGGACATGTACTGGCTTAAGCAGGGGGACACGTCTGGAACTGCAGGATTTAAGTCCCTGGCGGCGTAGTGTGTTACTGATGGTAGCCTCTGTTACTTTGGTCCCAGCTCTCTGCAGGTCATTCACTAGGTCCCCCCGTGTGGTTCTGGGATTTTTGCTCACCGTTCTTGTGATCATTTTGACCCCACGGGGTGAGATCTTGCGTGGAGCCCCAGATCAAGGGAGATTAGCAGTGGTCTTGTATGTCTTCCATTTTCTAATAATTGCTCCCACAGTTGATTTCTTCACACCAAGCTGCTTACCTATTGCAGATTCAGTTTTCCCAGCCTGGTGCAGGTCTACAATTTTGTCTCTGGTCTCCTTTGACAGCTCTTTGGTCTTGGTCATAGTGGAGTTTGGAGTGTGACTGTTTGAGGTTGTGGACAGGTGTCTTTTATACTGATAACGAGTTCAAAAAGGTGCCATTAATACAGGTAACGAGTGGAGGACAGAGGAGCCTCTTAAAGAAGAACTTACAGGTCTGTGAGAGCCAGAAATCTTGCTTGTTTGTAGGTGACCAAATACTTATTTTACAGAGGAATTTACCAATTAATTCATTAAAAATCCTACAATGTGATTTCCTGGATTTTTTTTTCTCATTCTGTCTCTCATAGTTGAAGTGTACCTATGATAAAAATTACAGGCCTCTCTCATCTTTTTAAATGGGAGAACTTGCACAATTGGTGGCTGACTAAATACTTTTTTGCTCCACTGTATATAAAGCAACATGTTACTATAGTCAATCAATATTTATTCCAGCATACCTGCATTCAAAATCTTACTTAAGCAAAAGTAATTAAGTATTAGCATCAAATATATTTATACTTAAAGTACCAAAAGTAAAAATAGTCATTATGCAGAATGGCCCATTTCAGAATCATATATACTATATTATTGTATTTTAATTATTGATGCATTCATGTGTTCATCACTTTAATGCTGCAGCTGGTAAAGGTGGAGCTCATTTGAATTACTTTATATACTGCTGGGTAGATTCATCTATAACAATACATCCTAATTTATTGATTTATATTTTGTATTTACAATCTATATCTGGAAAGTAAAACTAGTAACTAAAAGTGTCAAATATAGTTAAGTGGGCCCATTTAGTTAGGGGCATGAGTTGCATTATGGGAAATGTAGTATCCAGTGTTTCAGAGTTTGAACCATACTACTAGCAACTAAAAGTCAGGATATCTCGGCCTCCTCTGCTTCACTTTTGACCACTTTTTAAAAAATAACATGTGTCTCTTGTGAGTCCAAAAACGTCATGAAAGTGCATCAGTAAATTGAGTATTTTACATCTTAACACTGTGTCCGTTTATATATATCTTTTGTATGTATATTTACCTTCTTTCACCGAGTTGTCTGACATTTACCCTGATATTTGATATTTGCAGAAATGACAAATACGGGTAAACCTGACGGATATTGGACAGGTATCCTGTACCAGTATGCCCAGGGAAAGTACCGGTTTACCACAGGTAAGAAACCGGGGTCCAGGAAATAGAAGGCTGTCATGCAGCGCATTGACGCCTGTCCATTGACTCCTATATATAACTTTCAAGTCCGTGAGTATGACATCTTCGGCAAAAGAATCCTCTGCAAATGTGGATATCATAAGGTGAGTAATGATTATATTTAATTTAGATAATTTAGTTAAACCTGTGCTGATGTTGCTTGACATGGGCCATTGTGTATTAAATTCTCCAATAGGCATAAATATCTGTGCAGGAAAATGCATTATTTCCCCATTAGTTGTGCTTGGATTGCTTTACAGTTGTTAACAACAAAGTTGAAAACATATTTTCAGACCTAATGAAAAAGTACAGTTTTTTTTCAGAATCACCTGAGCTGGCAGGTTCATCCCAGAGTCTGCAAACAGAGGCACAGAGCAGCTCAAGTGCAGGGATGCCACCGTCAGACCCCGGCACACAGAGCAGCTCAAATGCAGGGAGGATGCAGACAGTACCCGACACACAGAGCAGCTAAAGTGCAGGGAGTCCACCAGCTCCGGGCATCTCAAGCAGTCAGACAGGGCAGATAAAGTGCTCTCTTTGTAGCAAGGACATTTTTGTTGAACAGTTTTCTGAACATTTGTCTGACTTTCATGTAGACGAATGTTGTGAGCAGTGTGGGAAAAAAAACATGGGTGCAGTTGAGCAGCAGAAGGAGTGGGGATCCACCACGACAAGCCCCTCCACCACCACAACAACCTCCTCTACCACGACAACAGCAACCACCACGACAAACCCCTCCACCACCACAACAACCTCCTCCACTACGACAACTTCATCCACCACAACCACTTCCTCCTCCTCCCACATCTCCACATGTTGTCCACCTGAGACTGTCGGAGGTAAATTGGCTCAGTTTTCTCCCCAAACAATTCATGCGGGTCATCAAGCCAGCCGACCGGGAGTGGATTGCCCAGTGTCTTTACGACCACACTGGACAGCTTAAGCAACAGTTTTCATCCACCCAATCCGCCAAAGCCGACAACTGCTCCACCTGATCCCATGACCTACTTCAGGCAGCGGATGTTTCTGTGGGCACCGATGTGGGGTATTCCGCTGAAGTGCCCTCAGTGCAGCAACAAGATGCACCACTCTGGGATCTACCCGAAGGTACGGGAAGTCATCGACCTTGACTCCAGGTACTACTTGGTTGGTGGGGACTATCCTCGGTGCAGTAAGTGCATGATCCCTGTCTGTCCTTGGAGTACAGATTTGTTGAGTCAGTTGGATCCTGCCCACAGAAACAGGTTCCCTGCTGTTCTCACCACACAGCTGGCTCTGGACAGGAAGTGTGTGACCATGCTAAAACCACTAACTGCAGGAAACAGCTCCAGTTACCTGCAACAAGCAATGGAGGAAGTTCACAGCGAGGAGTGGGCAAGGCGCTCCATTGAATACCTGTCTGACTGTGAGCTTCACAAAAAGAGGAGTACCATGACCCAATGTGAGGAATCAGTCTATCAGCGGCCACCACCCTTTTGCCCCCTACCTCTCGCACAGTGGTTTGAAACGGTCCATGGCAACGAGATCCTGGGTCATCTGGATGAGATGAAGGGTGTCATCACTTCGACATATGGAAGGATCTTAAAGCTTGACTCCACAAAAAAGGTGCAGGAACATCTTTGTAAACTTTTTTCAAATCTCTGTTTTCATTGCTGGTCATGGACTATACTTGATTATGTTGTTATACTGATGTTTTGTTATTTATATAGATCACAAAGGAAATCGCTGGTGGCATTGCGGACACAGCTACATGGATGACAAACGTCAGTAACGAATGTGGTGAGGTACTGAACTGTGTCCTAACCACTGGTGAGGGAGCTGGTCTAGAGGACTTGTGTCAAGGCATCGTCAAACGCTACCAGGACGGTGGTGAGCCAGAGCCAGATGTCATATATGTTGACCGAGATTGCTGCAGCGAGACAGGTATGTGGCCTTCAGAATGTTTGTGTAGTAATGTATTATTTATTACAGGAACAAAACTTAGTTATTTATTAGTTATTTTATTACTGTACTGCCAATTGCACTAGGTGTAGTAGTTACTGTAAACTATTTCATATTTGTAATACAGCTCTTACTGTTGATACATTTAGTTGTATGTAGTTTATGCTTAGTTATTCTAGTTTATATTTAGTTATATTCAGTGTATATTTCTCCTTCCTTCTTTGATTGAACTGTTGCACCTTCATTTCCCTCGGGATACAGAAAGTCTCTTGATATATTTGCACTCTTCCCACTTTGTATTGCAACCACTGCACAGCAATTTCCATCAGGGTAAAAAAAGTCTTATATTATTTTTTCTGATACCCAAATAAAACCAACATTCAAGTTGTTGGAATGAGGTACTTTATTCTATATGATAGGTTGCCACCATACTTGCCGCTCTTTTAATTTCTCAGTTTGTACATCCTTGAATCCTTTCCTCGCCTCCTTTCCTTGGAGTGTCATCGGTCACTCACTGCAAATACCAGCCTAGATGCTTTGTCTGTCGGTCAGCCAGTACCAACAGCTGCCTGTAAGCTTTCAGTCATAATGGAATTGGAATTATAACTATATGCATTCATTTAGACCTTGTTGTTCATTTGTACAGGTGCACCCCCGGTTCTTGTGTGGTTTCGACCGTGGAAGACCAAAGTGAAACTAGACATTTTCCATTTCATGCGGCGCTTCACCACTGGTCTCACAACAGAACACCATCCTCTCTATGGCACTTTCTGCTCCAAGTTGTCCAGCTGCATTTTCGAGTGGGACCAGGATGACATTGGTCATCTGAAGGAAGCTAAAAGGTCTGAGCTTAAGAAGAAGCATGCTGGTCATGCTCCTTCAGAACTCGTGGGGTAGAGGAGAGCCGCAGCCTAATCCAAGGCCTTTTGAACTCCATGTGGGATTTAACGGACACCTCAGGTTTACCCTTGATGGCACGTGTGTGGGAGGTGCAACAGAAGCACTTGCCATGCATTCAGGATCCCCCAGGACTCGAGCTGTATACAAAACTCTCAGGGTTAGTCAAGGGTAACAAGGTCTTGGATGTGTTGAGGTGTGGCAGAGGGTCGTCTTCGGTGGAAAGCTTCCATCGCCACCAGTGCACCTTTGTCCCAGGTAAGTGGACATTGTATGTCTTTTACATGTCTGCCGTTGAATTATAGTCATAAGAACAATTCTCAAGTTTCTGAGAGAAGATTGCACACATGTGGGGAAAGTGTATCATCGCTTAATAAGTGCAACTAATATTTCAATAATTTAAAAGATTTTGTTTTTTCAAGGATGGAGATCTAATGCGATGCACACCCAGATGTACATGCTTGAGGGTGGGTCCAGGTGGAATCTCAACCGTGCACGTGCAGCTGTGGATGTGAGTGGTGCGTCACACACGAGGATGTACGATGTGCGACTGATGTCGAGCTTAAACGTCCTCAGCAACCGAGTCCTCGGTAGTGCACTGCTACCACAGTTCAACCCTCCTGGGAGACCAACTGGTAAGATGCTCCAGGAGACGCCATTCTCCTTGTGACTACTCCTTTTTAGTCTAACACATTCAACAAATGAAGTTTACTTTCCAGTGCAAACTTGTCCATTCATCTGAATTCGAAATGTTTTTTTCATAATGATTATTTTATGGCAGGTGAGCGTATTGCTGTGGAGTATTTGCTGGCTCAGTCGGACAGAGGAGACCTGCTGGGTCAACAGCACAATAAAACCAAAATTCAAGTTGTTGGAATGAGGTACTTTATTCTATATGATAGGTTGCCACCATACTTGCCGCTCTTAATTTCTCAGTTTGTACATCCTTGAATCCTTTCCTCGCCTCCAGGAGAGAGGAGTCGAGGTAACAGGCATTCAACAAAATGAGACATCCTTACCTCGGAGTGTCATTTTAAAACGTCAGTTAAATATGACGTGTGTCTATTGTTTTGTATTTTATGATCATGATGAACATAACAGTGTTCATGACATCTTAGTATTAATTCAAATTACAACGTGGTACAATGTGACAAGAATGTACAGATGACATACTTTTTTTAAATCTCTCACACACACACACACACACACACACACACACACACACACACGATGATGTGTCCTTAACAGTAAGATTTTTCCTCCTTTGTGAGATTCTCATTTCATGTCATGTTTCCTTTGCATTTCCAGATATCAAAAACAAAAGCAAAGCTGTAAAATCCCAAAAACTCAAGATCTGACAAAAAAGCAACACGAAAAGAAGAAGAAACTGTGGCAGGAAAACTCAAAAAAGTATTACAGAAGAAAGAAACAGCTAAAAGCTGTATTGGACATAACAAGAACAAGCGAACAAGATGATACACTTCAACAAGAAGCAAATGAAGAGGTTATTCAAAATCTTCAAGAAGACACAGCCTCTGCAAGAAAACAGGTAAATGTCCCTGCCATCAACACAACTCCTAAAAGAAGAGAGACATATCTACTGACACCAGGACCAATGACATCTACCCCTAAGGAAACACCAAAAAAGGGGAACAGAAGAAAGAAAACTATATCAAAATTGAGGACAAAGTTGCGCCACACAGAAGAGAAACTTCTGGAGAGGACCAAAGAGATGGTCAACCTGAAGAAAAGACTGAAAAGTTCATTTATTTTACATTTAAATCACACAAAAACCGGAAACCAGCACCTTATCGTGATGGAGAGGTTTGTGTGCCCCGATGAACCTGGGGGCTGTGTTGTCTGGAACCTTGTGTTCCTGGTAGGGTCTCCCATGGCAAATTGGTCTCAGGTAAGGGGCCAGACTAAGATTGGTTCAAAAAGACTTCATGAATGAACACAATTGGAAGCGAGGATACCCGGCCCGGAGGAAGCCCGGGGTTCCCTTCTGGAGCCAGGCCCAGAAGGAGGACTCGTCAGCGAGCGTCTGGTGGCCGGGCTTGCCACGGAGCCCGGCCGGGCACAGCCCGAAAAAGTAACGTGGGCAACCCCTCCGCTTCTCCGTCCCGCGGGCCCACCACCTACGGGAAACAACGATGGGGTCGGGTGCGCTGCCAGAAGGGTGGCAGTGAAAGCAGAGGGTCTCGACGGACCAGACTCAGGCAACAGAAGTTGGCTTTGGGGACGTGGAATGTCACCTCTCTGGGGGGGAAGGAGCCGGAGCTTGTGCAGGAGGTGGAGCGTTACTTCTGGATAAGGGTTGGACTCTATTCTTCTCCGGAGTTGCCCAAGGTGTGAGGCGCCGAGCGGGTGTGGGGATACTCACAAGCCCCCGGTTGAGTGCCGCTTTGTTGGAGTTTACCCCAGTGGACGAGAGGGTCGCCTCCCTACGTCTGCGGGTTATGGGGGGGAAAACTCTGACTGTTGTGTGTGCTTATGCACCAAACAGCAGTTCAGAGTATTCGGCCTTCTTGGAGACCCTGAAAGAAGTCCTGTATGGGGCTCCTGAAGGGGACTCCTTAGTCTTGCTGGGAGACTTCAACGCACACGTGGGCAATGATGGAGACACTTGGAGGGGCGTGATTGGGAGGAACGGCCCCCCTGATCTGAACCGGAGTGGTGGTTTGTTACTGGACTTCTGTGCTAGTCATGGATTTGATGTGATGTATTTGCCACCTTTTCAAGATCACATTCCTCCTCATTTGCAGCACTTGACGAAGAAAGGATAAGAATAGAACCACTTACCTCCTCAGCACCACTTACCTTTCTGTTGGCGGATCTCTTCACCAGGTGGTCAGGAAGGGAGAACACAGTTGGTACAGCAGTGCAAGTCAGACGACGATCCCCCTTGTTAGACAATCATAATGAATTGTGTATTCATGAAATTGAAGTTCAGTTGGAGTTTTACATCACCACATAATGTTGGAATTTTTTGGCTTACATGGATATCAATGGTGAATTGATGGTCTTCAAAGTGAAGACTACAGAGACGAGATGACTTGCTGGGTGTCCAGTCTTGTCGTCTCATGTTGACCAGCCATCGTTTCAGTCTGTCTGCCTGCTGCACACCTAAAGGAAAACTATGAAAAAAAGGAATTCATATGTCAAGTGGGTGTTAAGTGGACATAGTCTACTTATTACAACCATATTTATGCCTGCCATTCATACGGCCAAAAACAAAGCAACTCATCAGTGCCTGCGGGCTGCTGATAATCGGTTTTGTCTGGGGCTGTAGTGTCATGTTTTGATGTCTAGCAAGGTTGCTAGTTTATCCGTTCACATTCGTTCAGTCAGTCATTGTACGACATTCATTTGACTAGGCTATGCCTTTAATAAACTAGCAGAATGCCGAGGTACTCGGTAGCATAACGTTAGCGAAGTTAAACCGCCTTCATAGCGAAAACAGCTGTCATAACGTTAACATTAAATCTCATTAAATGTTACCAAGAACTGTTAATGTTAAAGTTTGAAATCCTTCACGTACACGGCTTCGTCTAAGAACTATCACACCATCGTTACATAAAATAAACTGACAATATACTGACAATGATTAGACTAGTTCTATCTTTAAATTAATAATGCATAGTACCGCTGAATGCTGAGGTAAATTAACCTGGTAACGTAACGTAACAGATTGCCAACTAGATCGCTATTCCTGGCACAATGTCAAATAAGATACATAAATAATAACAATAATAACCATCCTTCCACCTAATGTCACTAAGAATAATGTTATTTGTTCATTTCACCTCATGTATTTCACAGAGCACGTCAAACACCCTCATCGCAAAGCCAGCTGTGACAGCTGTCATTAAATATTCAGCCTAGAATATTTAAACTTTAACTTTTTTCTCATTAGAAATCTCGATGTTTCGAGCGTCTTCAACATACAAATCTATGTTTTTTGTTGGTATATGACCATAATCCTTTCAAGGATGTCCGAAAATCTATAGATTACTGTCAAATTAAGTTAACTTTCTAACGTTAGCGGCTAAGCTATCGCTACCGTCATTTTAATGAGTTCGCTAGCTAATATTAAGTTAATATTCACTTACCGAAAAAACTGCAGAGCTCCCCTGAGATGGCCTGTTAGTACAATCAACAGCACAACACGACATGACTGTCAATATATAAATGTAAAGTAATAACAGCAAATAAAACAAATATGAGTTGCCTGACAAAAGAACACCACTACAGCCGAGCCTACAGCTACTCTGAATGAAATGAAATGTTGAAGGAGGTTGCAAGCGGCTGCACTGTCAATCAAAGTGTAACCACGCCCCTTTTATATTTATTAAAATAACATTAAAGAAAATAATTTCTCGGGAAAAAGAAAAATGGTGTGATGTGAAGCACCTTGAAAGCTATTTTCTCGAATAAAAAGTTGTGGATGCAAAATTTGTTTTAGGTGAGAAAAGTGACATAGAAAGTTGGTTACTTGCCCATTGAAAATACATGGGAATGGGCGGAGCTACGCATTGTACTGCAGCCAGCCACCAGGGGGCTCTGGACTAGCGCTTGCTTCACTTTTAACGGACGAACCTCTGTCCATCAATATATACAGTCTATGCTTTTAACAGCTGCATCTGAGAAATGTATACATATATTTTTATAATTTTAACATAACATAAAATGACTTTGTTCAACTAAAACCTTTTGCAATTGTGCTTGTATGAAATTAAAAATGTTTAACATATTTTTCCGAGGCTGCATGAGAGGCAGAAAAGGAAAGGTCGGGACTCATTGCTCCCAGGAGAACACGCAGGGTCTTCTTTCACCAGCCCCATCTCCTGCCTCATGGCCGTACCATATGCCAGCAGCCCCATCTCCTGCCTCATCCTCGTACACGCAGGGTCGCATACCATCAGCCCCATACCCTGGCTGGTCCTCGCAGCTGCTACCAACAACTCCTGTATCAGCACTGGCAACAGCATCGTCATCTGATCAGGCATCAGTCCTCTTAAATTGGCACCGAAAATGGAGACTGCAAAGGGCAGCACTTGAAGACCAGAAGCGTGTGGTAAGAAGGGAGCCACCAAAAAAGCGGCACATCAAAGAGGGGTACCATTATCAGTGTGGAACATGTGGTAAGTGCAAAAACAAAAGCACTGGCCATACCCAGATTAAGGGAAAGTGGTACTGTCCAGCATCCGGACAGACCATTGCAGAATTGAAAAAAACTCGAAAAGCAGTAAAGCTTATAAAGCTGCAACGACTACTCAAACAATCGATTTGTCGATGGACAAACAATTAATCGGCCACTATTTTGATAATCGATTAATCTTTCACATAATTCTTCATGCAGAAATGTCAGAAAATGCTGTTTTCAGCCTCTCAAATATTCTTTGTATTATTAAGAGAATATCTTTGGGTTTTGGACTGACAAAACAAGACATTTAAAGACATCACCTTGGACTTTGAGGAACTGGGATGGAGATTGTATGGACTAATCAATCGAGAAAATAAAGGGCAGGTTAATAGATGATGAAAATAATCGTTAGTTGCAGCCCTAAAATGTTGTCTTGAAGACTAAGTTAGAATCATTTCTAGTGTTTCAGTTTGAGAAGAATGTAAATTGTACTTATTGTTGTAAGTGACTGTTTGTTTGTTTGATTGATTTGTTAAGAGGTTTGTTTTGTTGGTTTCAACTTCAGGATATATACACACCACAACCAGAGCATACTGTATGTTTTTGGAAACCATATTTCGGTAAAAATTAAAAAAAAATTTACCAAACTTGCGACTATAGTTAGCCTAACTTTATAAAGAAGGCGTAATCGCTTGTTTGATGAATCTGTGGCGCACCGCCACGAATTAAACTTGATTTATAGTCGGTGAAAAAAGACGCAACGCAAGACGCATCGCAAGCCCTTGCGCCAGTGGCGGGCCGTGCATTTCACACCTAGGCCTTCAGTGATGTCCTACACAGTCCTACCTGAATTATTCCACCTCTTAATACCATCATTATGACGCCATGGCTCTAGAAACTATACATTTAGACAGAAACGCAGTATAACCGGGCGTTGCATCACCTTAACATAGTCAAGTACAACAGAGTTATATTAATATTTCCGAAGCATTTATAATCAATACATCAGCATTTACAGTTAACTTAATTAATCAGATTATCTGACAAACCGCTCCTTGACACCTGTGTCTGTCACATAACGCAGGACAAGTGCCAGCTGTGCTACATTACCCACATCTGACGTCTCGTCCACCATAACAGCGACAAAGGGTGCTTTTTTAATCTTCATTTTGATCTCTCCTCCCATCACTTCAGCAATAGCATAAATCAGGTCGTTTTGTATTTTGCCTGACGTCCCAGTAAACATGTTGTTTGTGTACAGGTGGTAATGCAAATCTGTGTTGTTCTCAGCAAGAAAAGAAAGAAGCTCCACGTAGTTTCCTCTGTTTCTGGACTCGGCGCTTTCATCGTGTCCCCTAAATGAAAGTTCCTGTTTACCCCAAAACAGGACACAATCAATCAGTCTTTCAATAATTCCCTATTTTTGTTCACCCTTTCGTTGTGGAGCTCCGTTTCAGTGCGCACTTGTTCGTTGAGCTGTAGATCCACTCGGGTGTCCCCAAAGGTTTTCAAAAGCACCAGTGCTTCCAAGTGCCCAGCTGTGCTTTGGTGTCTCGTTGCTGCCTTGGTTAGACAACTCAAGTTTGCAAGTTTAGTGTGGCTCCAAACACCAAATCGATCAGTTGCAAATACCAGGCATTCCCGGCAGTACAATTTGCAGTGCCTCTCGGAGGCTGTGAGCCAGGGGTACCGCTCGTAGTTTCCCTGCTGTGCTAGGCTCGCTAGCGTTGGAGTTGGTCGTTCCCTTTTCAAGATGTGTAGCTTTACTTGAAAAGTTCGTTTTGAAAATGGCGTTGTAATTATATCTTCGACCAAATTGATCTCTTCTCCTTCAGCCATTGTGGGTTGAAAAAATAGCTTGTAGAAATCTACACAAATTAGCTCGCTCAAGTTCTAGTTCTGTTTGCTAGCTTTGCCCATAGACTGTATGGCTCTGCCTACTGCCTAGCTCTGCCTCTCAATATTGCTTATCCAATCAGAAGATGTGCACGTGCTAACGTTAGCGTACGCCTGCTAGCTGGCCCGTTGTCGCCACCTCGAAATCTGATTGGTTAACGCCACAATTGTGTTTGCGTTCACTTTAAACTACAGCCGCCCGCACTGTTGATTCTGAAGGCCTAAGGGCAGATTTCTTTGACCCTAGCAACACATTATGGCTGAAATATGATTGGATAAAAGCTCTAACATAAAGGCCAGCCCTCCAAATCTCGTTCTGAGGCTGGAAGCAGTGCAGCCAAGACGAACGCTATAAAATGAAGAGAATAGACTATGGGGAATAATTTAATACGTATTTGTGGAAAAAATATATCAAAATTTAATTTATATTCTGATGATGTTTAGGCCAGCAGAGAAGGCCTTGCTGGCCCTGACGGCCCACCACTGCCTTGCGCGGTTGCAAGCCCCCCCCTTGCGTGCTCGCTTGTGTCACCTCAATTTTCTAACTTTTACGTAAGACGCAAGACGTAAGCACTGGCGCAAGCCACTATCTACATCACGTCCGGCGGCGTGTTCACATCTTCCGGTTTCATCCCCTAATAAAACCCCGCTGTTTTCGAACGTCAAGGTAGAAAGCGACGAAGAAGAAACAACAACATGAATCCACTGGAAGAGAGACACCAGAAGAGGTCCGACGGTATGAGCATATCTACAACCCGTCCTTGGAAAAACCCACTGCTCCACCTACTGTCCTGGCGGGGAATCGCCACGCAGCACACGCAACCGCCGACAAAGCAAAATGAAGTATAAACGCCTCGAGTCATTAACATAAACGCAAGACGTAAGCGTAAGGGCTGTTAAAACAAGTATAATTCAAGCTTTAGTCTATGTGTGGGAAACACTGACGTATATAGGCTAATACTTTTATTATTGTATAGAACTCTTATTGAATATAACTCTTATTATTGAATAGAACTCTTATTATTGAATAGAACTTATTGAATAGAACTCTTATTATTGAATAGAACTTATTGAATAGAACTCGTATTATTGTATAGAACTCGTATTATTGTATAGAACTATTTGTATGGTCTAGAACATTATTCTTGTATAAAAAACGTTTTTTTAAAGTGGTTTAATGGTATTCAAGAAATAATTTTAAAAAAAGAAAAAAACCTGAGTTAAATTGACCTGTCAATTTGTTATTATGTTATACGTTTTGTGAAAGGTTGAAAGTGAAAAGACTTGTGTTGAAAATATCAGTTTATTGGTGTGGAAGTCCTATGACATCTCTTTTTCTTTTTCCCTCCTTGTTCCTTTCTTTCCCCCACCCTAGCAGTCCCCTTTGCCCCATTTTGCTAGCTAGCTAGCTAGCGTCTGCTAGCCTGTTTGTTGTATCGTTAGCCACCAAAAGCTAGCTTGTTAGATAAAATGATAACTTAGCTAGCTCAATTAACCCGTCAGTTGGCAACTGACGGGTTAATTGAATTCGGTCACTATGTTAACTTTTTATTTGTATATGTTTCAACACTGTAGCTGTTGCTACCTTTCTGGGCTTAACAGTTAATATAAAAACAATGTTGTTACCGCACATGCAAGCAAGCAAGCTACAGTTTTCCCCTTTCCCTAAATATTGCACTTAATGTGTGGAAGATATTATTATTTGTAGTGCCACAATTTCTTTGCTAAGGGAGAGAAAGGATAGTTGACTTACCTGCCAGGCCTTCTCCTGACATGGGGAGATAGCCACTCCTATGCACGTCCCGCGTTTTAGTGTTGGTCAAGCGGCCAGTCCAGTCTTAGGTGTAGTTCAGAGTAGGGCTGAACGATTTTGGAAAATAATCTAATTGCGATGTTTTTCCCTCAATATTGCAATTGCGATTTAATATGCGATTATTTATTCAAGGTCATCTTCTCATGTATTTCTCAACAAACACAATAATCAATCGTGATTAAAATCGTGAACCTCGTGAGGTAGCAACAGTAGCGAGGCACGTTCTGCACAATACCTGACGTTGAGCAGCATCTTCCTTTTTAAAGCCAAAATAATTCCACACAACTGACGTGCCGCCCCTCTTTGGTACCAAACTTCCAGCCGTGCACTCTTCTGACGAGCCTGAGGCCATTGTGCAACAGGTTCAATCAGGTTGACTTCTTTCCCTGCCTGCTCGGCTTCGCTCGGCTCCGCTCGGCTCGCTCGCAAGTCACGTGACCAGATCACGTGACCAGTCAAATCGCAGCCTTTGCGGTTGGAAAATCTTGTTTTGTCATATCGCGATATTATCGCAAATGCAATTAATCGTTCAGCACCTAGTTCAGAGTGCAACAGTGTGAATATTCTCCGCAGTATTGCCTATGGTGTCAGGATAAAAGAAACAAACAGTCCAACGCCAGGAGTGTTTTTTCACAGGTGCAACTCATTTAGGCTAATGAGTTAGCCCCTTTGGTCTCTGCACAAGATGCGAGATGTCAGCATTGAACTCCCACCTGACTAAAAGCCCGCCCCCTGTCTTGTCACTAGTCCAAAATAAAATGAAAAAGGTGTCCTAGATGTAGATATAATGTTGCGGTAGTCAACATACAGGCTTGTAGTTAACAACTTCCCAATGTGCCGAACAATTCTGTTTTTATAACGAAACCTGTGTAACGATATTCTACTCCCCATCTACCATCAATGTATTAATCCTACTACCACACAAGGTTGCAATATGGTCCGTTGCTTACAGAGGTGGGATTTACTCAAGTACTGTACTTCAGAACAATTTTGAGATACTAGTACTTTACTGGAGTATTTCCATCTTATGCCACTACAATTCAGTTATAAATACTTTATTTTACTCCACTACATTTATTTAATACCTTTAGTCACTTTACATATTTGGATTAATGATGTGAAATATAATCAACACCCAAATAAGACTTTAGTTACACCTGGAGTAACATTTACAAGCTACCCTGCAGTATACAAAGTCATTAAAAGTAGCTGCACCTTTGCCAGCTTTGATAAACACATCAATACATGAATAATTAGAATCAAAACATATGATATTTATAATTCAGAACTGGACCAATTTGCATTACTTTTGGTACTTTAGTAGCTATACTTCGATGCGAATACTTTTGTACTTTTACTTGAGTAACATTTTGAATGCAAGACTTTAACTTGTAACAGAGTATGTTGTAACACTGTGGTACTTCTACCCTTAACTACAAGATCTGAGTACTTCTCCTACCTCTGCTTATCTACAGAGTAGACTCAAATAATGTTGTTGTTGGCCAAGCCTGTGTTTTGTCTATAGCTAACTACATGTTGGCCCTGTGACGTCAGCTTTTTTTATTTCAACTAGAAAATGTTACACTCACTGTTATTCTGTCATTCGTTTCTCACCTCTTCACATTTGGTATAAAATACTTTAATATCTATAAATGTTCAGTCAACTTGAAGACTGCTTTGAGTTATCTTTAAGTAAACAGTGTTCAGTTAGCACAGTTTCCTTTCTTCTCTGGCTGATGTAGCTCCCCTCCCATACTTCTCCTTCTTTTTCCTCCCTCCTCTTCTACTGGAATTCCTGACACACAGATGTGTGTTTGAAGTAGGGCTCAGCTATTTTGCATGAGATGGTGGTATAGTGGTGAGCATAGCTGCCTTCCATGCAGTTGACCCAGGTTTGATTCCCCGGCCATCGCAGTTGTATTTTAGTTAAATACCCCTGCTATACAATCTTACAATTATTGTGCGGTAACCTGTAATTATTTCACCCTTATTTGTATAAATTGAAGATTATGCGATGGCCGGGAATCGAACCGGGTCAACTGCTTGGAAGGCAGCTATGCTTACCACTATACCACCATCGCCTTTCACTGCCCCAGTGGTGGTGCTGCGGATTTTTTCCTCACCCAAAACCATTATTTAGAAACTGCAAAAGAACAGAGTATAACAATGAGTACCCTCTTCTGAAATCAGCCTTTTCAATAGGACCTAGTGACTACCAACAGCTCTATTGTCAGGACTAATTACCGAAAGTTGAAAAGGAGAACAACAATGCCCACTGTTTCCAGCATATGGCCCTATTACTCTGTCCCATACTGTGAATGTGAGGGATGAGTGCACTCAATAAAGAGTCAAAACCAGAATTAATAACTAACTGTAGACAGAGTAAATAAGCTAATCCAAGACATGACACAGAACCAACTCACAGGAGAATCGACGACGGCTGAACAAAGGAGGGTGCAAAAAGGAAGACAAGACTAAATACACAAAAGGGCAATCACAGGACAAGACACAGCTGGGGAGTGGAGGAGAAACGTAAAGGCAACAGGTGATCACAATGAGACAATCAGACACAGGAGGGCAAACACAGGAAGTGACACCAGACAAGAAACAAGAAGAAAGATACATTTCAAAATAAAGCTTTTACCAAAACACCCTCGATGAATTTTAGTTGAATACCCCTGCTATACAATCTTACAATTATTGTGCGGTAACCTGTCATTATTTCACCCTTATTTGTATAAATTGAAGATTATGCGATGGCCGGGAATCGAACCCGGGTCAACTGCTTGGAAGGCAGCTATGCTTACCACTATACCACCATCGCCTTTCACAGCCCAATCGGTGGTGCTGCAGATTTTTTCCTCACCCAAAACCATTATTTAGAAACCGCAAAAGAACAGTGCATAACAATGAGTACCCTCTTCTGAATTTAGCCTTTTCAATAGGACATAGTGACTACCAACAGCTCTATTGTCAGGACTACTTACCGAAATTTGAAAAGGAGAACAACAATGCCCACTGTTTCCCGTAGATGGCCCTCTTACTCTGTCCCATACTCTGAATGTGAGGGATAAGTGCACTCAATAAAGAGTCAAAACCAGAATCAATTACTAACTGTAGACAGAGTAAATAGGCTAATTCAATATGCAGTGGAGCGAGAAAACATTACATTTCAAGTTTTAAGTTAAAAAAGTATTTTATCCGATGTTTGTGAATTCTTTTCAAAAAAGGAAATACATAAGAGCCTTTTTACATTACATGAAACAAAGAAGCTGTTTTATTTTGACCCTGACAGCTTATTTGTGTGACTGGAGTATATTAAAAGTGTGTTAAATTGCATTTAAAAATCGGACCAGTTGTCATCATACACCACGTTTCTAATAATATGCTCTTGTATATTTAAATAAAAACGTGTCAGGGTTGGGGTAAATAGGACCCAAGCGCAGTAAGATCTGAACAAAAAGTGAGCTTTTATTAACGAAAAAAGCTGTTACAAAAATATAGATCAAACCAGGAGGACGCAGGAGGGCAGACAAAGGACATCCAAGACATGACACAGAACCAACTCACAGGACAATCGACGACGGCTGAACAAAGGAGGGTGCAAAAGGGAAGACAAGACAAAATACACAAAAGAGCAATCACAGGACAAGACACAGCTGGGGAGTGGAGGAGAAACGTAAAGGCAACAGGTGATCACAATGAGACAATCAGACACAGGAGGGTAAACACAGGAAGTGACACCAGAGAAGACACAAGGAGAAAGATACATTTCAAAATAAAAGTTTTACCAAAACATCCTCGATGAATTTTAGTTGAATACCCCTGCTATACAATCTTACAATTATTGTGCGGTAACCTGTAATTATTTCACCTTTATTTGTATAAATTGTAGATTATGCGATGGCCGGGAATCGAACCCGGGTCAACTGCTTGGAAGGCAGCTATGCTTACCACTATACCACCATCGCCTTTCCCAGCGCCAATGGTGGTGCTGCAGAATTTTTCCTCACCCAAAACCATTATTTAGAAACTGCAAAAGAACAGAGTATACCAATGAGTACCCTCTTCTGAATTCAGCCTTTTCAATAGGACCTAGTGACAACAACTCTATTGTCAGGACTACTTACCGAAATTTGAAAAGGAGAACAACAATACTGTTTCCAGCATATGGCCCTCTTACTTTGTCCCATACTGTGAATGTGAGGGATGAGTGCACTCAATAAAGAGTCAAAACCAGAATTAATAACTAACTGTAGACAGAGTAAATAAGCTAATCCAAGACATGACACAGAACCAACTCACAGGAGAATCGACGACGGCTGAACAAAGGAGGGTGCAAAAAGGAAGACAAGACTAAATACACAAAAGGGCAATCACAGGACAAGACACAGCTGGGGAGTGGAGGAGAAACGTAAAGGCAACAGGTGATCACAATGAGACAATCAGACACAGGAGGGCAAACACAGGAAGTGACACCAGACAAGACACAAGAAGAAAGATACATTTCAAAATAAAGCTTTTACCAAAACATCCTCGATGAATTTTAGTTGAATACCCCTGCTATACAATCTTACAATTATTGTGCGGTAACCTGTAATTATTTCACCCTTATTTGTATAAATTGAAGATTATGCGATGGCCGGGAATCGAACCCGGGTCAACTGCTTGGAAGGCAGCTATGCTTACCACTATACCACCATCGCCTTTCCCAGCGCCAATGGTGGTGCTGCAGAATTTTTCCTCACCCAAAACCATTATTTAGAAACTGCAAAAGAACAGAGTATACCAATGAGTACCCTCTTCTGAATTCAGCCTTTTCAATAGGACCTAGTGACAACAACTCTATTGTCAGGACTACTTACCGAAATTTGAAAAGGAGAACAACAATACTGTTTCCAGCATATGGCCCTCTTACTTTGTCCCATACTGTGAATGTGAGGGATGAGTGCACTCAATAAAGAGTCAAAACCAGAATTAATAACTAACTGTAGACAGAGTAAATAAGCTAATCCAAGACATGACACAGAACCAACTCACAGGAGAATCGACGACGGCTGAACAAAGGAGGGTGCAAAAAGGAAGACAAGACTAAATACACAAAAGGGCAATCACAGGACAAGACACAGCTGGGGAGTGGAGGAGAAACGTAAAGGCAACAGGTGATCACAATGAGACAATCAGACACAGGAGGGCAAACACAGGAAGTGACACCAGACAAGACACAAGAAGAAAGATACATTTCAAAATAAAGCTTTTACCAAAACATCCTCGATGAATTTTAGTTGAATAGCCCTGCTATACAATCTTACAATTATTGTGCAGGTAACCTGTAATTATTTCACCTTTATTTGTATAAATTGAAGATTATGCGATGGCCGGGAATCGAACCCGGGTCAACTGCTTGGAAGGCAGCTATGCTTACCACTATACCACCATCGCCTTTCACTGCCCCAGTGGTGGTGCTGCGGATTTTTTCCTCACCCAAAACCATTATTTAGAAACTGCAAAAGAACAGAGTATAACAATGAGTACCCTCTTCTGAAATCAGCCTTTTCAATAGGACCTAGTGACTACCATCAGCTCTATTGTCAGGACTAATTACCGAAAGTTGAAAAGGAGAACAACAATGCCCACTGTTTCCAGCATATGGCCCTATTACTCTGTCCCATACTGTGAATGTGAGGGATGAGTGCACTCAATAAAGAGTCAAAACCAGAATCAATTACTAACTGTAGACAGAGTAAATAAGCTAATCCAAGACATGACACAGAACCAACTCACAGGAGAATCGACGACGGCTGAACAAAGGAGGGTGCAAAAAGGAAGACAAGACTAAATACACAAAAGGGCAATCACAGGACAAGACACAGCTGGGGAGTGGAGGAGAAACGTAAAGGCAACAGGTGATCACAATGAGACAATCAGACACAGGAGGGCAAACACAGGAAGTGACACCAGACAAGACACAAGAAGAAAGATACATTTCAAAATAAAGCTTTTACCAAAACATCCTCGATGAATTTTAGTTGAATAGCCCCTGCTATACAATCTTACAATTATTGTGCGGTAACCTGTAATTATTTCACCTTTATTTGTATAAATTGAAGATTATGCGATGGCCGGGAATCGAACCCGGGTCAACTGCTTGGAAGGCAGCTATGCTTACCACTATACCACCATCGCCTTTCACAGCGCCAATGGTGGTGCTGCAGAATTTTTCCTCACCCAAAACCATTATTTAGAAACTGCAAAAGAACAGAGTATACCAATGAGTACCCTCTTCTGAATTTAGCCTTTTCAATAGGACATAGTGACAACAACTCTATTGTCAGGACTACTTACCGAAATTTGAAAAGGAGAACAACAATGCCCACTGTTTCCAGTAGATGGCCCTCTTACTTTGTCCATACTGTGAGGGATGAGTGCACTCAATAAAGAGTCAAAACCAGAATCAATTACTAACTGTAGACAGAGTAAATAAGCTAATCCAAGACATGACACAGTACCAACTCACAGGAGAATCGATGACGGCTGAACAAAGGAGGGTGCAAAAAGGAAGACAAGACAAAATACACAAAAGAGCAATCACAGGACAAGACACAGCTGGGGAGTGGAGGAGAAAGTAAAGGCAACAGGTGATCACAATGAGACAATCAGACACAGGAGGGCAAACACAGGAAGTGACACCAGACAAGACACAAGGAGAAAGATACATTTCGAAATAAAACTTTTACCAAAACATCCTAGATTAATTTTAGTTGAATACCCCTGCTATACAATCTTACAATTATTGTGCAGTAACCTGTAATTTTTTCACCTTTATTTGTATAAATTGAAGATTATGCGATGGACGGGAATCGAACCCGGGTCAACTGCTTGGAAGGCAGCTATGCTTACCACTATACCACCATCGCCTTTCACGGCCCCAGTGGTGGTGCTGCAGATTTTTTCCTCACCCAAAACCATTATTTAGAAACTGCAAAAGAACAGAGTATAACAATGAGTACCCTCTTCTGAAATCAGTCTTTTCAATAGGACCTAGTGACTACCAACTGCTCTATTGTCAGGACTACTTACCGAAATTTGAAAAGGAGAACAACAATGCCCACTGTTTCCAGTAGATGGCCCTCTTAAGTTAAAAAAGTATTTTGTCCAAAGTTTGTTACTTTTTTCAAAAAAGGAAATACATAAGAGCCTTTTTACATTACATGAAACAAAGAAGCTGTATTGTTTTGACCCTGACAGCTTATTTGTGTGACTGGAGTATATTAATTGTGTGTTAAATTGCATTTAAAAAATCGGACCAGTTGTCATCATACACCACGTTTCTAATAATATGCTCTTGTATATTTAAATAAAAACGTGTCAGGGTTGGGGTAAATAGGACCCAAGCGCAGTAAGATCTCCACAAAAAGCGAGCTTTTATTAACAAAAAAAACTGTTACAAAAATATAGATCAAACCAGGGGGACAGACAAGAGACATCCAAGACATGACACAGAACCAACTCACAGGAGAATCGATGACGGCTGAACAAAGGAGGGTGCAAAAGGGAAGACAAGACAAAATACACAAAAGAGCAATCACAGGACAAGACACAGCTGGGGAGTGGAGGAGAAACGTAAAGGCAACAGGTGATCACAATGAGACAATCAGACACAGGAGGGCAAACACAGGAAGTGACACCAGACAAGACACAAGGAGAAGATACATTTCAAAATAAAACTTCATGACAAAACGATTCTCCAAATCATTTCTAAATTGTTCATTCCTTCAAAGGGTTGAATCGCATTTTTCTCTATGACCTTAAAATGATCCTTTGCCATTTTTACAACTATTCTTGTCCAAAACAAATGAATGAAATGAATTACATGACAGCAACAATATAAATATTGTCCAATAGGGGGCAGCAACATCATTTTCTATTTCTGTGTCAGATTTACTTTTTTTTAATGTTCATTATTCAAATGTTTATGCTTATTACTTATTCAAAAACCTAAAATGAATAACAAAACTGAGTTTAAACATAATTTGAACTTTCTCAACCACACATTAGGTTTGTTAATAAGCATGGCTCCGTTAACCATTAGGCTTCTTAAGACTTTTCATTGACACCACTCAGAACAATGATAACGTTTGCCAGCACATCCATCTAAACTATAAAATAAACATTGTAAAGTGATTTGGCCTCTTTGTAAATGGAATTGGTATATTAAAGGTCAAGTTTCAGCATCAAGATCTTTAAAGCAAATTGATACACTCAAATAGTTGGAAAGCAGCCAGGTCTTTTGAAGGTCCTATGACTTGGTTCCTCAGCCCCTACAAACCCATTTATGCATTAGAGGTATTATTCCTATTATGTGCTTCAAAGCATGATAAATTGTAATTATTTTTACTGGGGTAGGTCATGTGAGCAATATTTTTATGACAGACACAGTAGTGCTGGTTTCTTTCTATGGGCATATTCCACTCATCAATATTTGCAACATTTATTTAAAAAGTAGTTGTTTTTTCCTCAAATATAACATCAATTAATCAAAAAAGAGACAGAATGTTTCATGCAAAGACTTTTATTTATGAACAGTCTGCAGTACTGTACAATAGCACACACTTGTCTCTATTTCTGATCACTCTCAATGATCATTCAAATATAGACAAATATTGTGCCTTCAAAAACAGTTCCCTTTTCACAATAATCTAAAAATACCTTGTTCTGTTTTAAATATGTAGTATAACTTTTTGAAAATAAAATATACATTATATGAAATATAACAGTTGTTTATTGGATAGACTATATAGTACCAAATGCAATTATATGCAAACACACCTTCTCTCTGTGACGTCTTACGCATTTCATGCACAAAAAAAAAAGAGAAAGAAAGATGCCACACATACAAAAGAAGCTGTACATACTTCTGTATGAAAATAGAAAATATCAAAGCATGATGTGCACCAATAGTCTATATCATGTTACAAAGAACTTGCAGTACAAAAAGACCTACGAGAATGACCAGATAACACATTACCTGCAACACAGAGGTACAGGTACTGGGTTGGAAACAGGACAGAGACAAAACCTCGCACTGAGCTTCCACTGACAAACTCCAGTCACAGCTACGTCTACGACCAGATCAACATCAAATACTGGATCAAAGAGTGACAGGTTCAAACAGGCAAACCAGAAGTTACAGTTTAGCTTTGAATTTTGGTATTAAACCCAGTAAATGTGGATGTCCAATGCATAGCATAAAGTATTGTTTGGTACGTTTTTAAATGTTATTGTATTGCTACCCCATAAGTGAAGTGAGTGTAAACCAACTGCCAGTTATGCCCACAACACACAAAAGCACTGATATGTCAACATTACACTATTGAACATGTTCAGATACTGTGATTAGTATTCCAACAGCACTGTTCTATACAGCATTAATATTAAGCTTCTTCAGCTGAATATTGTTTTTATTGCCAAAACAACTGTAAAAGTTTCGCTTAAAGAATGATGTCCAGTTTAAATTAAGATTTGTAAACGGACGATACTGGATGTGTTACACACAAATGGAGTTCACAGAAACAGTGTGTACAAGGCACACTCCGATCAATATAGCTACATCTATCACTTCCTGCAAAAAAGCACTTCTGAAATCACATATGGACTAAGATGTGAACAGAGGAGAACTCAACGGTTAAATATAGACTTCTGTTAATGCCACAAAATATATGTTTTCTTATTCAACAGGATGAGCAAAAATAACACTGAAACGTTTCCGATACAAGTTGCGATTGCTGGTGCTGAGACTGACGGAGGAGGGCGACAACATGAATCCCTCTGAGTGTAATCTCGGAGTATTTGAAGAGATTATCAGGTGCTCACTGGTGACGTAAAGCCAATAATCTCAGCAATGCAAACCTAACTCTTATACCAAACGCTAGAGCTCTAAAGCAGACACTTAAATGAGATCAGCTCCTCGAAATGGAGATTTACTACTTAAATCATGTCACAAATATCCCGTATACGACAACTATATTGCTCTTAGTGAAACTATTCAAGGACCACAGTGTTTATCATTGCAATCCAGGCTCTCTGAGTACATTCTCTATCACACAAGTATAAGAATAAAGAACAGGGGGTTTTATTATTAGTATTACACACAAAGACCACAATTCCAAAAATCTAGTCTTTTCTTAACATAGATAAGAAAATATACATTTCTCCAGCAATTTAATGACTTAAATTGTTTTTTCTTTTATATTCTTAATAAAATCTTAAAACTCTTTCTTATTTACATTTGGTGTAGGTTAATACTGATTGTAATGCAATACTGTTGCCTTCCCGTTGTTGTATTTTTTCCGTTACATTTCTTTTGTATGTTGAGCATAAACACTTTTACATTCATATTTCAACACCCGAGCTCGAGATGGAGCCAAAGTGCACATGGGAATAATGACATGCATTTTCCAAACGCAAAATAAGACAACTTCAAAAGGAGGAAGTCCGCTTGTTTGAGCAAATAAACTTTTGGAAAGGTGGAGAAAATGGAAGGACGAGGATGTCGAGGTTGAAAAGGCCCGGAGAATTGGCACGGACAATGCCTTCTTATTTGGCTGTAAAAATGCTCTCGCAGCACCAGGACAGTCAGTTCTTTGAGAAGTAAAGCGTAACAATATTGAAAGGGGTTACAGCTCACTAAGCCGCGAGGTGTGATGAAAACCTTTGTTGTTGGAAAAAGCTGTTAACTTGAGAAATACAGATTCCCACTGTTGTGAAGGCAGTGTCAGAGGTTACACTCTCTCCACTCGACTGGGGTCGTAGGAGTCTGATGAGAAAAGAAAGGAGAGAAAAGATGAGGAAACTAAATCGTAACAAAACAGGACAATATGATTTGCCCTTTGGAATACAAAGGTACCCTGTGGAGACCTCGGCAGTTTGATGAGGATTCACACAATGCCTGTCAGTGAGTGACACTTAACGTTGACTGGGACTTTGTTCAAAGTTGGGGGGGCAAATTTAATAAATGTGCTTTATTTTTCAAGAACAAGATCAGTAGCATTCAGTGAATTGATACTATCTTGTGTACTTCTTTTTTTGTATCATATTAATACATATGTTACAATTGCTACTACAATTGCTGTGCACCAATGACTACCATCTATTTATTTATATATACTATACATTTCATTTTTGTATTTTGTTGTTACGAATGTGTATACGGGTGGGTTTGAGTGGGTGTTTGATATTTGTGCTGTTTCGTAAAAAATTGATTAGAAATGTGTATTAAATAGTTGAGTGTTGTTAAGCTAGGGATCCTCATAAATGCAAAAATATCACGTCACTTTGACACAGGTCCATGATAACAAAAGAGTTGGAAAGGGTTTACAGGAAATTGAATAATAAACTGGCGTATTTGTTGACTAAAATAACACAATCGTGAAAAATAAAAGTATTTAGCTTGAGTCGGGGCATGCTTAGCCTAGCTCAGCATAAATAAAGGAAGCAAAAGGTTCATTTTAAAGAACTAGTTACTAAATTGAGGGAAAGCAAACCACATACCCACTTAAGATCAGCATATAATGCACAGATATATGAAGATAAATGTTCAACTATCCCTTTAAAATTAGAATCACATTCTCTTTATTCCTTCAAACTGACCTGAGATAGAGTGCTTCTCCTCATCCTCCATATTTGAGGGGCCACGGGTCCCAGTGTTGAAGCCGACAGGCAGTGTTATTTCTCTTTTGGGAACACTACGAGGTTTAGGAAGCAGAGGAGGCTTCTGCAGCTTTGTGCGCTGCTTTGGTTTGGGCAACTTTTTCACCTTGGCGCCTTGTGTTGCCTCAGCTCTTCTGACCTCCGCTGTATTCTGTTGCTCCCTCACCTTCTCCAAAGGCTTTTCTTTGCAATCCTCAACAATTTTCTGCTCCATCTTCTCTTCTGGCTCTCCTGTTTTTAATTCAACATGTACTTCTTCACTCCCTTCATTTTCTAGTTTTAGTGCAATCTCAACATTCATCTCTTCTGTCTTTTCTTCATGTCTTTGCTCTTCCTGACACATCCTTTCATTCACTTCTTCTTTAGGTTTACAATCTTCTTCAGGATCTCCCAACTTGTCATGTGTTTTATGTGCATTCTCATGTTCATCTGGGTTCTCCTCTACATTCCCTTCTTCTTCCTGGAGCTTTTTATCTTCTTCCTCCGCTTGTTGCTCTACAACGTGCTCCTTTGGCACTTCCTGGACCTCACTCTCCTCTCTGTCACCGTCCAGTTCTTTAGAATCAATTTCTTCCCCAGACTCCGAACCTTTGAGGCTGAGGCGTCTTATTCGAGATACTGAGTCCAGCTCTTTCAGACGGGCCCTTCTTTCTGGAGTTAACATGCGCAAAGATGTAGAAGATAAAGAAGCGGAAGAATTTAGCTTATCGTGCAAGGATTCGATTAGTTTGCATGTCCCACTTCGCCCTTTCTTCTCTACACTGCAAATGCTAAGCTGATCATCAAATGTTACGGCAAGGGAGAGGGGAAGCTTGTTAGGTGGAAACTCGGGCAGGTCCAGTATCACCAGGGACTGAATCTCAGCTTCCTGGTTGTCCTCACCATCACTGTGGTTGCTGCTGTGCTTTTGTTTGTATCCTTCTTGGAGGTCCACTTCTGAACCTGTCCCCTTGACCTCCTCTGCCTTTGCTCCCTCCCACAGGGGCTCATCTTGGACCTGCTCATGCTGTGCTCCCTGGAGAATAACAGGCTCATGTTTGACTTCCTCACGCTGTGCTCCCTGGAGAATAACAGGCTCATCTTTGACTTCCTCATACTGTACTCCATGGACAATCTCAGGCTCATCTTGGACATGCTTATGCTCTGATCCCTGGACAATCTCAGGCTCATCTTGGACCTGCTCAAACTCTGCTACCTGGACAATCAGGGGCTCATGTTGGACCTGCTCATGCTCTGCTCCCTGGACAATCACAGGCTCATGTTGGACCTGCTTATACTCTCCTATCAACTGCTGTGGCTCTTCGCTTTGGTTTTGTAGTTTCTCGGTTACAGTGGATTCCATTCCATTTTGGTTGTCCTCTAAAAGTTTGTCAGCCACACCCAAGGCCTCCACAGGAACTGCTATACCCAGGATCCTGGCAGCCCTCTGCTCGATGGACTCATTTTCAGGGATACCTTCTCCAAATTTGACCTCATACAGCTTGCTGAGGTCTTCGGTAGGTAAAGAATTGGCTTTCTCCTGATTAAGTAAGTTCTCCAGGTGCTTATCTGCCATTGTTGACTCATTCTTGTAGTTCAGAGGCGGAGAAAGGGCATTTCTACCAATGAAACCATTATCCCTCAACAGAAAAGAAACTTCCCTGTTCAGCCTGTTGATATATGATGAACGCTCTTTCTGTGGTGATGCACTGCTTTCACTCCTGGTTCTAAAGATGCCTAAATTCACATCACCCCTGAATGGTGGTGATTTAGCCTTTCTCTCAGTTTTTACCTGAGCTTGACGTTCTTTATTGGATTTGTGCTCAGGGCTACTGCTATTTTTAACAAGTGCTGTCCTGCTCTCCAACGAGAGCTGCATTGACTGACTTAGCTCCTTATGACCAAGTGGAGATGGGACTGAGAGTGAGCGTTGCATTGGCTCCCCGGGACCACCGGGAGTCTCTGTGTAGACAGTTAATCCCACATCTTTCAGCAAGGACTCTTGAGGGACTGGGATATCCTGTTTATAAAACCGGCTTGACTCATTGTGTTTTGGTAGTGAGGGCTGGATGCAACTATCATTGGGGTCAGGGTTGTAGAATATGGGTAGTTCATTAGTTGGTGGTATGTTATTGGCCTGTGGCCTGAAGAAAGCACTCTTCAAGTCCAGTGAGTCCAAATCAGGGGTGGAAGCCATGGACTTTGATCTGACTTTTATACTATTGGGTTTTTCTGTGTGCATTGCTGGAAGACTGATTGCTTCTCTGCCTGGTTCTGGACCAGCAGTGAAATGTGCTCCTGAATGTACGTCTAATCTCTTATTCAACCCATCTAGATCGTCAATGCACTGACCCGCATTGGGTCTCTTGCTGATTGTTTCTTCCATCTCCTTGTTGATGGTCTCCAGTTCACCAATGGCATCGAAGGGTCGCCGATTCACTGGCTTTAAGAGAAACTGACCAAAGGTCACTTGCTCTTCATCCTCCAGGGGACTGGAGGTGCTCTTCTTCGGGGAAGATGGCTGCTCTGCCTGATCCCGGGTCTTTGTTTGGAGTAAAGGGTCTCGTGAGGGTTCAAGGTATGTCTGCTGTGTTGGGCTGAGGCTGAGACGGGAGAAGGCGCTGTTACTAGAGGGATGTAGGTTTTTCTGGCCTGCCATGGGGTAACCATACGCAGAACTACTGTCTGTTCCTAGACCACTGTCAGTAGTTGTGTCTGAGGCAGACTGAACAGGCTCTTGACCCCCAGGAGGACTTTTGTGTTCTGGACTTTTTACTACCGTCAGAGGTGAGCCAGTCTGAGTTTCCTGGTTCCGGTACTGGTTTCCAGGCCAGGACCCAGCGTAGCACAACTCTTTATCTTGACTGGCTTGGAGTGCCCAGGCATCTATTATCTCCTTCCTTAGAGGAGCTCTCTTGTAGTTCCTCATTGAGAACGAGCTGCTGGTGTGAAAGTGAGAGTAGTGGGGTTTTATGGGCATCTCGTTCACTGACTTGCTCCGCACATTGGGGCTCTCCTTGAGTCCTACAGCGAATATGTCTTTGTTGCTGACAGTCAGGCTTGGTATCGTCTCATTGTTGTTCTGGTCTGCCGCTAAGTCTTTGCTAATGTTAGTCGGTGTGTGAACAGGGACAGACACAAGGCAGAAGATGGTCTCACTTACTCTTCTCTTTGTGTTCTCTGGCCCTAAATGTGGGACAATTTTTTTTACTTGGGTGATGGTTTCTGAAAAGACCTTATCTGAGCTGGACCCCTGTCGAGAAGAACTTCTTGCTATTGGGGCCTGGAAGGCTGAAGAGGGAGATGGAGGAGGACGTTGGTTTTTTGGGTATCTGTTGTTGCAGTTTTGGTCAGTTGCTGGGAAGTTATCAACCGCCTCTTTGTGCAAATCACTGTGCCACCTGTTATTGTCATTGTCAAAGTCCCTAGAGGATGTCAGGTTGGTATCATCGGCCAGTTTGGCTGAGATGAAAGGCCCCAATGGCGGGGGCAAAAAGGCACTGTCGCTAGTTGCAGGCTCCGACACGGTGACGCTGGGAAGCTCGTTGCGGATGTGCCGGATCTTGTCAGCGTCCGTCAGGGAGTTGCCACCCAGGGCTGAGGAAATATGGCGGATGCGGGGGTCATCAAAGGGGATGTACTGAATCCCTCCACCAGGGCGCTGTTGGGTCATATACACGGGGTAAAGCTGCTTCTGGCTAGAAAGGATCCTTTCTCTATGGTGATCAGGCCAGGAACCAGCTGGATGTCTGAACCAGTGAGATCCATCTGGAGCCACTTGTATCTGCTGGTACATATCCCCTCTGTACCTAAAAGCAAAAACAGCACAGTTTTCTTTTTGCAGAACATAAAACCTATTTGAAAAGAACTACCACAATCTGGCTTAGGGCTTACATACAGGAGCCATATGGTTGTAAATAGGGCTGAAAATGTTGTTGAAAAAGGGTTGCAAAATGGCTGAATACTTTCATGCTAAAGCGATGTCTAAGACAGAAAATCACATAAAACTGACTTTCTCAATCAAATCCTCACAAAAAAAGGACACAATGATCATTTAAATATATTTTTGAACCTAAGAACAGTCAACCAGGCTTCTAATATCACAAATCATTTTGCAATTGAAATATCAGTCAAAGAAATTGCAAGTTTTCTAAGTCGTTCAACCCTATTATGTATGCTTTATCACACTTTTAAAATATTCATATGCTAGGTAAGATGTGGCATACAGGATTAAGATTAAGATAATGTATATAGAAAGGCAAAAAAAGGCTTACCTGTAGTCAACAGCAATTTCACCATATCCCCGACACCCCCCTGCCATCAAAGGAGCTCTTCTGTAAGATGGGGGCGCGATGTATCCTGGAGGTCCAGAGTCCTGTCCAAAAAAGTCCAGTTGAGCGTCATCTATCCTTTGTATTGGAAGTGGCGTTCTGTCCCTGGCATGGGAAATCACAGAGTCTCTCCCAGACAACATCTCACAGCTTCCCCTGATCTGCTGGTGCATCTCATAAGAGGGAGGTCTGGGGGGTCTCGTGAAGCGGGGCTTTGGTGTCATTGAGAGTTGGTTTGCGCTAGCCGGCCTGCCATTCTCCGGCCAGCGGGGTGCTCTGTAAAAGTCATGGTGGGATACTGGGTGGCCATTGACCCGTCTGTACAGTTCCAGACTGGACGGGTCTATGTCCACGAATTGCAGGCTCTCCGGCTGCAGCATCCTAGGCAGGGACTGGGATTTGGCTTTGGTCCTTGGATGGACTACCATACCCTCTGGTGTCCTGGCATGGAGTCGTTGCTGCTCAAGTGCCCAGCGCTCACCCTCACTCTGGGACAGCTGGCGACTAAAACTCACAGCTGGACGCCATTCATCTGTCCCCAGGCTCTGACACTTCCTCTCACTCGCCATTCTCCACTGATGGAGAGCAGCTTCCCTCTCTCTAGAGCGGGCATGAGCCTGGACCTGGGCGTGAGCCTGCACCTGAGCCTGGGCCTGGGCTGCCCAGCGATGCCTCTCCTGAGCTGCTCTCTGACGCTCCTCTGCAGACAGCTCTTGGCCTCTTGCTTGCTGAGCCCCCTCTGGCCTGCTGCAACCCCCCTGGCCCCCTCCATGGGGCTCTGCATAGTCCAGTAGCACAGTGAAGTCCTGGCCTCTCCTCCTCCAGTAAGACACATCCTTGGACTGCGCCTGAGGACCTCTGGTGCCGTCACAGAACCTGGAAGGAAACACAAACAAATAAAGGTGTCATTATGCTTCAAAGTGCTTGTTAAATGGTGAAATAAAGTCTCGAATAGCCTTTCCTTGAACCTTTGCCACATCAGAATTTAGTTTTTGTAACAATCAGACAACTAGCTCACTTTCCACAACAACTAGCCGTTGAAGGGTACCGTAATGAAGGTAATGTCGGAGTAAAGGTCCAGATCAAAAGGAGAAAGTGAGAATTCCCACACCTTTTTTCCCAAACACATTTACTGGCAATGAAATGTATTAATGGTACAACATTTTGTTCCCTAGACCTTCATCCCCTTCAACCCTTTGAATACATTTAAGAAGAAAAAAAAAAAAACAAAGCAAAAAACAACGTCAATAAAATGTAAAAGGTCAGGGTAACAAAATGCTAAAAAGAAAATGTCTATATGAAAAGAGGCAAAAAAACCAATGTGGACAGATAAAATTAAAAAAATCCTCTCCCACTAGATGGAGACATATGACCACGAGTTACCATGCAGTGTCTGGTAATTGTGATTTTCTATGGGGCATAATGAACACATTACACAATGATACACAGTGGCTGTTAGTCCCAGATGTCCTCCAAGACAGATCAACAATATAGAGGACGTTTCATTGGGAGTCTTTGTATTGCACTGTTCTGTAGCTCCTTATCTGAGCAGCATTTCTCTTAACCAGTGTAAGTTAGGCTCTCAATATATCTCTGAAAATGTGTTTAATGGCAGATCTGATGGGCTACAACTGGATGCAAGGGGTCTCTGCATGCAGCCGGATCATTTCAGGCTATTTATGGAGTGACTGACTGACTGACAACGCAAACAAGACGCCAGCACATGTGTACACCGCCTTAAGGCCGAGGCCACTGAGCGTCCTTGACATTTCCATCCATGACCATCACTGGGCAGAGATGTTGGTTGGGGGAAGGGGGGCTAGCCATGCCAATCTGCTGAATTTGAGGGCATGTTACGTAAGATGAGTTACCATCATTAGCCTAATTGGGTCTAAGTAGCACTGCCTAATGGGAGTGCCAAGATAGGCCTGTTCCTTATCTAAACTTAAGCTTCAAGGCAAAATGGATTTGGATGAGAGGGAATAAAGAAGGATGAACAAATAACAGACTGGAATCGTAGAACATATGTCTTAGCAAGTCAGCATTCCCAATAGAAATCTCTGATAGCACTGGCAGGGCAGCGACATGGAAATGCGGATTACTCGTCTCAAAGCATATAACCATGAGTGTGAAAAAATGAAAAAAACATTATCACAACCAGTGACATTATTCAAGGTCATTTGACTATTTTCAGATGCTTCGTCACTGGCTTGTGGCAAAAAGAGGGATTAGGGGAAAAAATAGAGTCAGCCCAAACAAAATGTAAAGAAAGAGGAAAAATCTGACAAGCCTAGCTAATTGTGTAGACATTGGAACAGCTGTATTGACTTTGTCTCAGTTACAGCACACTAACCCCCAGAACTGGTGCAAATAGGCAAATTAAACAATGCTGCTTTCAGGAACAAAACAGATTGGCTGCAGCTAAGCGATATCTCTTGAAATATCATATGTTCTAACTGCCCCTACCCAAGAGGGTTTCAATTGCATAACTCCAGACTAAGCTAAATATAGCCTATCCTCCATATGCATATTTAAATACGGCCTATATGAATCCTGTATTATTGATGGGGTCTGCATTATATAAGTAGGTATAATGGTTATGAAACAGTGGGAGCCAGTTCGGTATATTGGTTCTGCTTGGGGAGGGAATCAGGCAGAATACTGCATCCTGACGAAGCAGTAAATCCATGTGTGTTAGTACCGGTTTGCTGAAATGGGGCACATGTATAGGTTTGCCCGAAAGCTGTTTTGATTAAAACTCCAAGGTCCCATGTGGCAGATTAAGGCTCCAACACACACTATCTCTCCTCGCCATGCACAAGCCTTGATTGGGAAGAGGAAGGGAGAAGGGAATAAAGATGAACAGAGAGGAAGTTAACACAAGAGATAAGACAGAACCAAGAGAAAGGTTCCAGGAGGGACTGAGCAGCAGTTTCATTTAAGATGCCATGCCAAACTCCTTGGTGAGGTATTTAATTTGATTAATATGCACCATAGAAGCACCATAACAATGAATAATTGAGTAATTCATCAATAACGATTGAGGACAACTTTAATCAGGATAGGGCATGTGAAAGGGTGGATCAGACCGGAAGTCATGACTGTTCCTACGGTACAACAGACACTATCTCTTACCCGCTGTCCGAGGTCAGCGACTCCCCCAAGGAGTGGGTGTCCATTTGGCTCCGGCCCTCGCCCTCCCGCCTGGAAAGGCTTCTGTCCCTAGGTTCATTGTTGTTGTTGTTCGGACAGCCGCTGGCGTACGCTTGGGGCGGCCTGGTTCCGCCACCATTTCCAAAGGGCATCCCGGGCCCTCTTTCATAGCCATTTACTGCCCTGGGGCCGGGTCTGTTCTCTAGGATTTCATGGTGTTTGCTGTAGGACGGAGGTGAGGACGAGGGAGCCTGGCGGGACGTGGACGCGGGGGCTGGGGTAGGGGTGGAGGAAGGGGTGGTGTGCTTGGGCAGCTTGTATCCATGAGAGATGAGGAGGTCCTCCACGCTGTACATGGTCGCATTTGTTTATGCTGGTGTGTTTTCTTTTTTCCCTCTCTCAGCCTTTTATTTTTTTGGGGAGAGAGAGAGAGAAAGGTAGGTCGGTTGTCAAGGCGTCTCTGCTTCTTCCCTACATGCAGCGGCAGGATCACCGGCACAGCTGCGCAGCGGAGGCCATCACTGGGAAAGAAAGAGAGAGGGACGACGACATTAGGAGACAGACAGAGAAAAGAAGGTGACGCTAAAACCATTACACCCGCTACCCGTGTCCCGTTTTGGTCAAGGGTCCCAACCCATATGGACAGTTGAAAGTGTGAGACAAAACAAAAACCCAAAACCTGAATTCTGAGCCGCCGCGAGAAAAAAAACCCGCCTTCCCGGCAGCCCCTCCTCTCCTCTGAACTGCTCGTAGCAACAAACCTCTTTCCTTCTCACTCGGAAATCACTGGCACCAAACCCATCCATGTCCAGAACTAAGTAGGAGGGGAAGGTAAACAAACACCCTCAAAAGACAACCCTAAATAGCATGATGATCATTGGCATCTGGAGTTTCAGAAGGCTGCTGTGCTCCAGTGAGATGTCACTGTTTACAGAGCTCTCCCTGCAGACTTCCACAGTCGCTGCAAGCAGCAAACCGCCGCTAATGTTTGGTATCAATGGGGCAATGGGATGATTGTATTTACCTTTCTGCTCATTTTAGCCCCTTTACTCTCAGAAATGTATTTTATCTCAAAGGTGGGCTTGGTTTGTGGGATACTAGACTTTCTTTCAACTATATGCAGCCTTGGATACGGGTTAGTATTTTCCAAAACTATCAAATGAAACCAAATAAAAACATAAATAAACAATGATACTGAAAGGAAGAGAACACATGATTCAACATGCCCCATGCCCTCTCTTATGGTGTGTGTAGAGCTTAAATGATAAGCTGATAATGTGTCAACAGTAAATGTAACTGGTGATGTAATTTACTTGCACAAATGCCAACATTTAAATGCTCCTCAAATGGGAATTTCTTCTATAAAATGCCATTTAATATATTCAGTTTTTTCTTCAACTGGTTGGACTAAACATGCCCTGTAAAGATGTATTAGCATTCATTTAGAGACAATATATATCTCACTTAATCAAGGAAATCACTGACAAATTACTCAGTAATGAAAATAATACATTGATGCAACCCTATCGTGTGTTTTTTTGACAAGCACCCATACTGTGAGTGTTTGAATTGGGATTGAAGATTAAGGGACACAATATAAACAGTAAAGCTATTACACAGAGTAAACCTAATTAATGTACACGCATTTTAAAGGTAGATTAGCATTGTGACCTTTGCTTTTGGCCCACAAAATGACATTAATAATAATGACTGATGAGGAATTGAATTGATGATATCTAGGGTGCATCTGCTTATGATGTAACGTCCTTGATGAAGTCATGCTTGCTGCCTTGTCAACAGGACAGATGCTGCTGCAGCCCACTCATTCAATACTCTCCACTGGAGCACACTGCCAACAACCTGGCTGTCCTTAATAAGAAATGGCATTCAGGAACAGCAGCGTGAGGCTCGTTGCCAGAATCAAAATGCTGTTCAGACAGTTTAAAAGCCAATCACACTATGATTGCTTAATGGCACCTCTAAAATTGCTAGTTTTTGCTTCTGGAAAATAGACGGCCGACACAGCCTCGCTGAAATGTATTCAGCTGCAGACAGATTAGCATTTGTTTTGCTTCTTAGCATTTGTTTAGGCATGATCGTCCCACAGAGATGACAAAATCCATCTATGAAAGAAGGCCTGACTCAGAGGGCAGCATCACTACTCTTCCCCTTTTTTCCTCATCCCTCCCCCCCACCATGTACCTGAACCCTAGGATAGACTACTTGGTGATTAACAGGATCCAAGACCGTGAAATGCCGCTCTCTTTGTATGTCTGGCTCTCTAATACGATTATCTTTTTCATTTAAAACCTTAAACCTGTTAGCTTTGGAGGATTGACTCTTGGCGCTTACCCAGTTAATACTTTTGTTGAGTTTAACTCTTTCCATTGACGTTTGAGTAATCTCCTCAAGGAGAGGGTGGTTGTGAGTTTGGTAGGGAGGTTCTTGGGAACACAGTCAAAAAATGAGTTTGGGTTTCCTTTATGCGGGCTTCAGATTAGCATGCAGACTTGGGCTAATACATGTTTCTTCATTGACTGTTATTTCATGAACTGCAGTTGAACTGGATGGGCAACAGGCCAGTGGACATGTTAAAAAAAGGTCTCTGACATACTGCCAATAGATTGGTGCAGGGATGACGTATTTTGGAAGTCGATCCGGAAGTAAGCTGCGCATGGGTTTGCTCGACAAAAAAGCAATGGGATTTCTCCATAGGATTTTTGAATATTTTAAAACAATATCTGTGGAAAACGAACCTGTTTGATAAATGCAGGTTCTGTTCAGCCAGATAATCTCCACATACCCTACTTTTATAATTTTCGAATCATAAACCTAATCGCCGGAAGCAAAATGCTAACGTTATGCCATAAACAAACTACAAACGAGTACAGCAGGGTCGCACGACTTCAACGTCACGCCAACTCAAGATCTTTTCAAATGACTTTTTTCTGCGCTTGCATATTTTAGCAAAGCTTTTCATTTTAGCCACACTTAATTTAACTAGAAGTCATGGCTGTTTCAATTAGCAGTCTGATATCGTTTTACAAGATGAGCTAACAAACTTAGTGGGAGTGTTTACGTGTCCTCGACAACTTCTGTAGTCTTATTCAGCCCCTCGTTTTTCAGACACGTAAACTCTTTAGAAATCACTAGTTGGGTCACTGTTGATGTATTTAATGTTGTGGAACAAAACGTGATCCGTCTCTTAAATGTGTGTCAACCACAGACCTTATTTCGAGCTATTTTCCAAAATCCTACAGAGAAATCTCACTGACTCTGAGACGAAGGAACCGGAAGTGGTAAAATGCTAACTCACTCCTGGGTTTTAGGACTCGTTCCTGCGCCACTCTATGCAGACAAAATGGAGCCAAAATGTTAATATTGGTGGTCGTTTGCCACTTTACATTATTCAAATTAACAAGAATATTTCTCTTAGGTTTCAACTCTGTCCCTCTTTGCTTTAAATGAACAACCGAAGCCAGCTACAGCTTTAGAGGAAGCTCCTATCAGACTCCAAGATCAGAGCAGATTGGTATCACCACACTCTTCTATCTGTAGATTAAGCCTATCCCTCCAGCCAGGCAAAGGTTTTAATTAATTGAGCTTAAGGTTAGTGGCTATGTTCATTTATATGATAATTCATTTTTGTTATGATCGTTGCACATTAACCTGTTTTGACTGCAAATCCATATGCTCTCTACTCTAGCTAAACCCTTAATCTAAGGCAATTGCTTTTGGTGTCATCACTAAATGAGGATTATCTCTATCATCAGTAAAAGTGAGGATTTCCTCCTGTAAAGTGACCTGCTCGCTTTCACTCCTCCACCACTACCCCACCCCCACTCCTTCCTTCCCATGGCAAACCCCGTTTAAATACTGCTAATACTGTTACGCAATGGAATTACCCATTTTATATCAAATAAAACCTCGGATTCCGGCAACGGTATGCAACAATGGTCGGCTTTCATTCCCCTAAACACAACAACATTGTGTTTCTCTACAATGCCTTCTTGTATGAAAAGACTGGCATTACAGGCTGTTGAATTCGGCAACTGGAAGGAAAAAAAAGGGGGCAGATCTTCTGTATTTTAATGACACGGCTCCCTCAAGAAAGAAATGAATGATACAGTTTATGGATAACATGTGCTGCAAAGTAAGCTAAAAATAAAAAATAAACCACATGAGGGCTAGGTTTCCCTACAGTCGACCCTCACAACAGCCTCCAGATTTTCTCTAATCAGCCACTGTACACTACTACTGTAATTTACATTTTTCTACAGTGAAAGATGTAAGACCTCCGCTTTTGAGGCCAAGTGAACTTGTTGTCAGGGCCACGACTTGTTTAATAAAAACAGATACAAGCATTTTTAAGCTGTTTTAGGGGGCCTGTGCCCTCACTGATGGCTAAACCAACGGAAAGCTGCAGGGGCATGATGGCTTGCAGGTTGACAGTTTGGTGTCAGCTCCTTATTCATGGCCCAATTGAGATGAGGGCATGGTGAGGAGGTGTGGAGGAAGGGAAACAGAGGGACAGCATGGGTGGCAGACAATGCAGGACAGAGACCTAGATGAGGGTTTTGGGAGGGACAGTAGAGCAGAGTTAGAGGGTGTTATGTAATAGGCCAGATTTCAGGCACGGGCTAGAGACTGCGAAAATAAACGGCATAAAGTAGGAAAACATAAGATGTTTTCGGCAATATAACACAATAACATATTGAGTGCTACATTTTGTGCTGAGTAGACACTGAGATGTGTTTGAATAGCATCCTTAAAGTGATGCAATACAGACAATAACAAATCTGGATTGTACAGGCTCCAGCCTAAAATCACCACAACAAAAGAAATCTTATACACCAGAGCCTGGAACCAAAAAGACGATTAGCCTGCTTCCCAAAATATTCCACAAGAGCCGCACCTCTCCACCACATTGTTCCCAGTCTGCTTGGATCTATAACAACTGACCCGAGTGGGTGTGTACTTGGCTAGTCCCCAATCTGCATCTGTTAGGACTGTGCACGCACAGGGATTTCTCAGGGATGACAGCCCATCACATTCAGCAAACAGCAATGGTCCGCAGATTGTTTATCTATATGACATCACTTTGTCCAGCAAAGGGGACGTCTCTCTTCCTGAGGAAGTGCGTCGCTGTGAGGACGGAGGAGAGCCGACGGTGTCGCAAATGTTTCCAATCAGGCTCTCTGCAGGCTTTTGTTTGTCCTGGGGAAAGAAGTTGGAGGCCAGCTTTTTGGCCTGGGCCAGAGAAATAAACAGCCAAACAACCTCGGCCATATTTTTCCCTCACTGACCTTTGAAAAGCACAATGTTCTGCACTTAAGGTGGACTGTAACTCAGCAACATAAAGTGTGGGCATATTATCTGGGGAGCTATCTGCCCTCTGGACACTGGCAATCCATCAGAGAAATCCCACTGGGCTTGGGATCCACTCAACTGTAGTTTAGGGCAATTATGACCTATTGCAATAAGGCGAAATTGAAGTAGAAGACCTCTAAAACAGGTTTGTAAACTAAAAAAGGGGAAATCAGTTTACAAATGATGGCTAACAACAAGATTTCCCTATCCGTTCCAAAATCCCCACGTTGCAACCCATGTGCTTTCACTAACATCCACGCCCTTGTAGTAGCGCGTAAAAACAGGCAGGGCCCATGCATTGTGAGTCAATTAGCTCATGTGGAAAGGTTTAGCCAAAAACACCCACTTACAATATTTGGTTGAGCGTATCCCATGGCAACAGTTGTTTGGCTTTTGTGAATGGCAGCTCCAAGACAATGGCATGCGGGCTGCTAAAATATTCCTGCTGCATTGCTTCAGTCCAAAACTTATTACAGTCAGACTCTACTGGCAGCCAAATCAAAGGCAGGATGGGATGGGGAGAGGGGGGGATGTTTTTATTCCAGCATACTCCAACACATCACAGACTGAAACAGAATGGTCTGGTTCTGATTCATTTCAGACTGTCAAAAAGAACTCCAGCTAAACATTTGTCTAGCGCAGTATCAGTGTTTGCATCCAAAGAAAACTGTTCATAAAAAAAACTGGCAGTATAGCTAATAGCTCATTAATGCACAAGGCTAAGCTGTGCATCAACCAGTAAGACACTGACGATGTGAGGGTAATTATATCAGTGGACTCATTTTCCATTGTGTAGCAGGCTTAATTCAGTTCAGCTGAAATGCAGCCATTTGACGTCATGAGATTTCCTTCAACTGAATCCAACACTCCGTAAATACGGAGGGAGATTCAGGGCAACACATTGGCTCCAAAAAGCTTGTTTTAATTTCACATATTTAACCTTCATTTCACCAGACAAGCCATTAAGTGCAAATTATTATTTACAGTCGAAACATTTGAAAATCATTTCATAAGAAGAACAAAAACAAAACATAAAGGAGGGTTATTAGGCACACTAATGCACCGAGACACTGTTCTGCAGCACAGTAGGCTTCACCTGCACTGAACTACTCCCAACCCATGCTGTTTCTGAGCATGCCAAACTGGCTTCATGGTAATTAGTGTCTGTCAAGGTCCAAAGCTTGCTAGAAATGACAGTGGCATGGTTTATCAGCCAGAAACACAGTGATCAAAGGGCTAGCACGCTTTGGCTTCCTGCTAATCAGATGGACTCAGCATGCCTGTTGCACAGTATTATACAAGGAAAGGTAATAAACAACCCAACATGAATATATTTCAACAATCAAAGAGACCACGCTTCATTAAATAAGCCTAAGCACATCAAAAGTTTGACGTTTTAAAGACAGCTGATAGGCTGTGGCAGCGGCAGAGATGTGTTGACAGATGACTGTGACGCAGATCACAGGTGGGATGAAAGGGCTCTCCCACGCAATGTAAGGAAAGTGTTGGTGAATGTGGAAAAGTGCTATGTAAACACACAGAAATGAATGGCCAGGGTTATCTCAAGGGCTCAATCACCACACTGGCATAAAACTGACTTGCGGAAATCACAAAGCAGGCTGCTCAACCATCTGCCAAACATGTGAACGTCAACCTGCTAGCATAGAGAAAGGACATGACAGTATATACTCTCTATGTGCATGCATGCCTTTCACATTCTCTGCCCTGCATTCTCACTGTGAGAGGCATACTGGCAGATGTCAGTGGCTTTCACACGTTTCTGGCTGGCTTCATCCACCAGCCTCTTTCCCCCTGCCTGCGTCACCTCTGCTCTGACATCACATGTGACATCAGGCAGGACCTCCGAGGGGATCCCTGTAACCGGGCAAACATCGGGTGACTTTCAAAGGCTTTTAGCTATCCAATGCCGGAAAAACTAATTTTCTTGATGTACTTGGCCTAGAAATGAAACTGAACACAGAGAGCTTAAACAGCTACTGCACACACACACACACAAGATTACTGGAAATGGAAAGTCTAGCCTTGGGATAACCAGACTGCCTGCAACACCAGGAAGTTATCCAAGCCCACACTTATCACAGGCAGTTTGGACCACTCCTGAAAGTTGAACTGGTATGACTCATTTCATAGCCGTGGAGGGCCCCTCCAGTTTCGCTGACCAACCCTTTCCTCCGCTGCTGGAAGGAATTAATGAGCTGCTTCCTTTCTTAATACGCTCCCCTTCCCACCATACCTCACCCCCCTCAGGGCATCTAGCAGGGCCTTGTGTTCACACACCATCCCGGTCTCAAGGATGTGTGAAAGACCAACCACAGAACACACATGGGCCTACGCAAACACACACACCTAAGATTTACTTACCCTTTCCTGTGAAAATGCACACTAGCTGGTGCTGATCTGTGCTATGCCTCGCAGTATTTTTCTCTTTATAATTAATCATCTGCTGTTATCCACAACTCCTGCAAACTGTCAGGAAAATGCTTTTTTACTGACATTGACTAACAGCTTTTGATGTAAGCTCACTGAGCTATGAAAGGTTTTGGCAGGAAGGAACAGAGCACTCTGGGGCAATGTTAATAGCACTTCCTTAAATACTATAAGTAACACAACCTAAAATAATCAGACCTGAGGCCATGACACATCAGCCCAAATAAGACATGGGGATAAATTAAGAAAACTAAACAAACAACTACTTAAGATGCTGGTATGTGTTCACTCAGAAACTTTGCAATAACTGAGTGATCATTTTGAACAGGCCAGGTGAAATATTGGCTTTGACAATGTGGCCTCTAGAGGTCCCTAGGTGACAATAACAATTTATGTGCAAGACCTTCTAAAAATTGAAGCAATTAAGCAATTGCAAACACTGTGACATAATTTGAGGTGTGAGTAAACAATACCTGTTTTATCCATCCAGTCTTGTAAGGTATTCATTATTACTAAAGGCTATGCTGTCAATCATTTTACGTCCAGCTATTACATATATAAAATGCAATGAAAAATCCTAAATATAGCATATTATTAACCAATTAGAGCAAGCTGGCTGTCGGATTGCTGTTTTGACGGTATGCAACGTTGTGAGGCAGTGCATGCAGCAGGCTGCATGGGGGAAGGAGAAGAGAGGTCAAGCAGCAGCCATCATCATGCAAACAGCAGGTGTGACAAAGTGACAGCATGCAAACATCAAAGCAACCTAAACTTGGCATACCATTTGCCAAGAGCCGTTTGCAGCTCATTTCCATCGCCATTTGGTGTTCTAAAGCATACGCGAAGAACCGAGCGCTACACGTTACTGGACCCGAGTGTTGTCATCATGTCGTTACGAAATGATTGACAGGCTTGGCATGACGCTAGCCCCGCTGGTTCCGTTGCTCCCATAGCATACTAGCCTAGCCCAGATGCGCGCAGATCACAGATGCAGGGAGAAACCACGCCAAATTCCGTTAAAACATCTGCCCGTCCAGGGTTCGGTTTCAGTAAGGAAAGGATGCGTACCTGATTAACCACACTTAAGACCTTATGCGGATCAATATAGGTCCATGGTTAAATTCGGCGGAGGGATGACCCACTATTCAGACTGTGTTTCAATGATAGGTCTGTTTTATAACTCCTACTGCTTGCTGTCGCCCACCACATCACATTAAGGACGGAGTCCCACTGAGAAAATGTAAAGAAAAGCAAGTCTACAAGTTAAAAATGTAATATAAGTAATACTGGAGTAACACAAAATGCCAACCGAATGCAAGCCATGGTCTGAAGGTTTCACTTCACTCCTAAATTAGTGTTCCTTTCGATATAAATTACCGCTCGAAAGCTAAAACGACGTAATTTGAACGGAGTTTGGCCTCTCTCCCTGAGCAATATAACGGATCATAACGGGGCTAACGCTAGCCGGGCTAGCTCCATCAGCAATCTTTAACCTTCAGCTGATAGAAGCGCGTCTGCAAATAGTGGCAGTCGCCCCCGCAGACGCTTCAAGTTAAGGCACAAACACCGCCATCCTCTCACTCCTTCACCTTCTAATGTCGCGCGGTGAAAGTGCCGGAGTGTGGTCCTAAATCCTCTTATCCCGGCGGAGGAGGCAGGGACAGCCGGACAGGAGAGCACCGAGGCAGCTGCAAGTTGAGGGACCGCTGGAAATGTTGAACGAAGAGCAGATGCGACTCTCAACCTCTGTGCAGCACTTCTCCTCTAAACAGCAGCAGCTCCTCGGCCGAACGAATGGGACGTGGAAATAAAAAAGAACAGAACCCCAAAGAAAGCCTGAATTAAAGACTGTGTGTCGTTGAACCTGGAGACACTATTACCTGTGAAATGCGTTGTTGCTTTGCCGCCTAGTCCCCAGCGCTCATCCCCGCCGCTGCTCTTGACGGACTGAGCTGGGATCTGCTGAGGGAGCAGCCCCTACACCACAGCACACACTGAGGAAACATCCCTCTTCTCCAGCGGGGAGGCAGCTGGATGCTGCTCTGCGATAAGGCTGATGTTGAAGGCTATTATTCTACACCCACGGACTTGCTTTGTTTCTGTAAACACAGGCAGAGTTTCAATAATTACTCGATTAATCAATTGGTAGAAAGTTTATCCGTAACACGTAAGTCAATATTTAAGCAAAAAGTGTTCTCATTCCAGTTCGTTGGAAATTAGTCTGTAGGCCTTTATAATTAAATGACCTTTACTGTCTATAAGTCTAGACCTATTCATTGGACAAATCCTTAGGCTATTTGAGTGTAACCTTATTATTTTTAAAGTTATTTACAGCACTTAATGAATCTCAGGTCTTCGTGTTTATATTATTTCCGTATTAACATCTTTTTGATCAGATCCAACAAACCCCACGCATATCAATCAACTTATACATACACGTATATACAGTATAAACATACTCACACACAAAAAAACCCACACACACACACACACACACACACACACACACACACACACACACACACACACACACACACACACACACACACACACACACACACACACACACCCGGGGTAGGGAAACAAGTCAGAAGTTCTGACTTATGTGTCCATGGCTAGACAAATTATACAAATCTGTCTTCATATATTGCAAAAACGGGCAAACTCTGGTCCACTTTTTTGTTTTGGTTGTCCTGTAAGGTCTGGCAAAACCTGCTTTACACCCCTCTGGCTCCAGATTATAAGAGCTGAAAGCTCTACTACCTTTCTACTTCTTAAAAAGAACAGAGGAGCCTAAAACCTCCATAATATTGACACAGATGTTTCATACAACTGAACTCCCCTGAAACGTAGGGAGGCTGGTAGGCTTCTGTTGGCCGTGGCTTGTGTATTCCCTCAGTGGGAATCATTTTAGTTGACTGCCTTTCTGGCCATAGACATACATCTCTATCCTGTCTTACTTACTATACTTTTCTTGACCACAGCTGTTAATGTGTCCCCTAGGCAATAATGATCATGTTTACATAAAGTCATCTTAACTTTGAATGACCTATTTGATGATAATCTCATTTCCTGTAAAGCTAGCAATTGTTCCAGTTGTTGACTTTACATATCCTGTGGCCACTAGTGATGGGAAAACAATCTCTATAATGACTTAATATTGTCAAAGACAGTCATGTTTAATTTCACTGTAGCTCTTGTACAACATTTGTACGATAGAATGAAGTACGTTGATAGCAGAAGTTATGACTTTGGACAACATGCCATGTTAAAGCAAAGATAATGTGAGAGAACTGAGAGCAACAAGACAAGAACAATGGAAGTTATATGAGATAGTGTAACCGCTCTGATACAGTAGTTTGGGAAAGCCATATCATTTCATTTGGCCTGTGACTTACTGGCATCTGCTCAGAATCACTGAAGGTCAACACTTCTGCTGCTCCCTGTGTTCACGGAGTGCACACTGCCTACTCTGCACCCAACCGTCTGGATGTGTCTGTTTCCAATTGTGCCGTACATATGCAGCTCAGATGCAATTCACTGAAATGTGGTGCAGAGACGCTGATGTCACTGCTCCGTTTGCCAATTGTGGTTTTGAGTCTGAACGTTTCTGAGCTTGGTGAGCAGCGCTGCCCGCTTTGGGCTTCTGCAGTTGCCTCTCCCCAGTTCCCCAGAACTCTGGTCTAACATCTTGAAGCTGTGTGTGGGGGGGTTATGCTGATATCTTTCTGCTCTGGAACCTGGGAAAACTCCTACATAAATTCATGAATCTTAAGAGTGGCATTATACACAGGGCGAGCGGAAGCTGGATTTCTGACAGAGCAGGAAATTAGAAAAGCTGAGTCTGGGCAAATAAATTAAAACAACTGAAACTGTAAGGACATCTTGATAGAGTTGCAGTCTATATTTAGCAAAAACAACAAATGAATTGTCCCGAAAAAGATAGAATACAAGTCTTTATGCTAAGCTAACTGTCTATTGCCCTTTATTTAACACATAAGACTTGCATCAATCTTCTAATTCTGGCAAAATAAGCGAATAGGCATACATCCAAAATCCATTATTTTTACTCTTTATAGTTAACACATTTAACCAACGGACACATTCTGTATGTCTATTATTATCAGACCCATTTAAAGATATTGAGTCTATACAATTACAGGAAAAAAGAGAGAATCCTGTCTGAAAATATCTATCATTATGTCCAATCATTGTACATGGTGTATTGTATAAGCTACCTCTATTTAGGTGAGGCTCACATCAAAGGCGGATGTCGAGACAGGCCTGCTACAGTAGCTTTAAATAGAGATTAGCAGGTAATGGGCTTTGGAAGGCTGTTATTGTAACAATCGTAATGTAGCGAGTGTGGCCACCTTTAAAAGCTTGGCATGGGCCAGACAGATTACCATCATTGGGCTACGGTGCCACCTGGCAAACACCACCCTTTGTGCGATCGGTCTAATTTATGTCCAGCGGTCATGCAGGAGCTGGCTAGCAGGCTCTTGTCTCAGCATTTGTTTTTAGTTCTCTTCTGACAAATAACCGATGATGATTTAACCTTTCTTCTTGGCAACAACATATAAAAACTGGCCAGGCCATCTTAAAAGATGCAGGGGTTGTGAAACCATTTCCAGACGGATTTTTATTTAACATCACCTTGATGGCTCGCTCTTTAAAGAGAATGCCAAAGAATGATTTTATGCTTGAAGTCTATCTAGCTGATTTCAAAACTTGGATGCTTTTTCATACAGAAAGAATGTGCTAAACTTGGCTCGGCTATAATAACTGCACATTTGTGGGCCTTGTGGACCAAAATTGTCCATTTCCCATCAGAATCCATCTGCAGACCTATAATTAGGATTATTTTAAGAACGCCAGAGTATCCAGTGGTCACTGCATCCTCTGAATCTATCTCACAGAGCCACAGGAGCTGCCCTGAACCCAAACAATCGCACCACAGAGTAACATAAACATAAAATTGATTTGGTGCTAAATTCCTCAATCCATCACCACAGCCAATGATGAAATTGCGAATCTACAGCAGGAAACCATTGTCAACATTTGGGGTATTGTTGTGCAGTGATTATGAACATGTGTTCCTTGTTTACTGCTCGGTAACACTGCTCTCTGTCTATAACAAAATGTCTGGATAACAAAGTCATTTGAAAACAAAATGTGTTATTCAGACATCACATGCTACGGGATGATTCACTTCAAATACTCTGAGAAGGAGTGAGCTCACTTCATCAAATCCTAACCCTGGTTATCTAATCTGCTCAGTTTCTTCCTCCGGACAGCTTTTTTATTTTCTTAGGCTGTGATCCTATTGCAACTGGTCAGCAACTAGCTGAAACAGCAGGGAGAAATTTGGGAGAAAAGCGATGACATTCAAGGCAATAGCAATCACATGCAGTCCCATGCTGACACTCACAGAAGTGCTGAATTTTCTCAAAAGTTGAGGCCTCTTCCCACATAACACAGCCGTGATAAAACCTGCTCCGCACAACTGAGCAAATCCCTAAGCAGCTGGCTTTTGACAGAGTAAAGTGCCTACCGTAACTCAGCACAGATGTGGAGAAGGCCGGACTGTATGAGGTCTGAGCCTCCCTAGTGATATCACACCACCCACAGGCATCTGCTCAGGAGATCTGAAGGGCCGACCGGGGATTTCTTTGTGTTTTGGTCCGGCCGTGCATCGAGGTTATTGTCGTAAGGTAAGAGATCAGTAGGGAAGAGGGCATGCGGGCCACTCTCAACACATGGGGATCATGTAAAGCCCCCTCACCTCTGAACCCGTGGTGTGAACAGCTGCCTCGTGTTGATACAGAGATTCACTTTGATCCACCTTGATCCGGATTCATACACACAACTGTTTTCATATTGCAGAGGAGTCGCTTTTTTCATCTACCTGGTTTTAGGATATACCTGTTTAAATGAAATATTCTCCGAGCGGGGCAGGATTAACCCGATGCCAGAAAAAGTGAGTTGTGCCGCCCCCCCCCAACTCCTGTTTCCCAACTCTGTTACACCCTTGTAAGCCTACTATAACATGCATAACTTAAAAGTTGCAAAATGCAAGAGTTTACTTAAAGTTTCAGTTTATATTCCATCAGTACATGAGAATGGGCCTGGGGAAGTTGCCAGATTTTTCAAGTGTGTTATAAAGCCTGTCACCCAAATATACTCTTACAATTACATCACCAATTTGTGACGATCCATGCATTCCAGCAGTTATTTCAGGATTTAAAGATGTCTTTCACTTGTCCTCAATTTCCCTGAAAGTGGCTAATACTACTTACTAAATGAGTTCCTACAGTTCCCAGAGAGCCTTAAGCAGTGACTAACAACCTGGCGGATAGTTCTTGAGACAACTTGCCATTGTAAGCTTTCAGGGTGAAAAACGACTGAAAAATAAAGTGAATGCGGACTCCATTGACGAAAACATTGGTGTTAACTTGCTTACAGAAAGTCCAAACAGTGTACCTCTGCATGTAAGCGGTAGTTTGTCTTATTGTGTAACTTTGGTGGGTCTGAAACTATACCCTTAAAAAAACAAAGTCACACAAAAAGACAAACAACCTAACCATTCGAGGCAGCAGCAACTTTTGTATTGCGCAAGCTTTAAATATTTATTTTTTTTAAAGAGGAGTCTGGTAGCGGTTGAAAGGAGAACGTATACCAGCCACATTTCTAAAATGAAAACGGCTGTGTGACCAAAGGTAGCGCGATGAAATATTCTTAATATAGCATGCTCTTAAACTGATAATGATATTTTTAGATGGCTAAAATATGCTGTTGCTCTCATTTACAAGAGTGCTTTACTTTGCTATCACACCTGTACTCTAAAAACAATCCCTCTAAGACCTCCTTCTCCAAATGAGTCTCAGTGTGACAATGAGTTAGCAGGTTAAATCTAAAAGTGACAGACAAATGGATGTAATGTGTGACATTTGACCCATTTGTCCACGAGAGGAAAAGAGTGAGTTTTTTATTCAATGTAACATTTCTTGAGCTCCATTGCAACATTCCTGTTCCTGTGAGTTGGGAAAGTGATGCATCAAGGTACTCTGTCAGCAGTAGCTGTGTTCATTGTTTGCTACAACATTTATACGTCTTAACATGAAACAGCTTCCTGTTAATGGATTGAGCTTTGAGCGTGCAGACGCTGCAGTGCAGTAAAGGAAGCACTTTGCATGAATACAATCCCAGTTAATTGCTTGTTTCAGTGGATCTCAGGTATTTAGCCAAGGACTGCAAAAACAATTGAGCCATCTGGCTGCGGACCTCATCAGCCTCTGCTCTTTGCTTAAGATTTCATTTAATCTGCTTTAAGCTGCTTGTATAAAAGTGATGAAATAATTGGTAGGAGCGGAACCAATGAAGTAATGATACACCCATTCTCTTCTCCTGTTAATTGGTAAATGAAATGAATCCATTCCTCATTCTGCTGTTGCCAGCCTGAAATGGAGCATGCAAGGTCACCAGACCCCACTTGGAGAAAACATCTCATTTTCATTTTCATTACAAAGGCTTAACAATTGGGTGATTTACTCAGAGGGGACAACAGAGGGAACACATCAGATCAAGCTTGAGACCCACTGGGAGCTGACAAAGCACAGGGCACTAGCCTGCTGCTCTCTGTGACATGTCACTTGCTTTGAATGCAGGAGTATGTCTTCCATTATCTGAATTAGATAAGATATAGATGCTCCGTGAAGGCAGGACACGAGGTGCCCATGAGCCAGATATTTGACCTCTGTTTGGTATATGAGTCATAAGATAAGTGCTTTCATGCGGATATCATGGCTAATTTGATATGTCCACATCAGGGCTGCTCATGCCAGATATGACATCAGTACACTCCGCAAAAGGGACGACGCATGAGAAAGTCATTGTGACTGATGGCTGTCGTCCTCTTTGCTTTTGCAGATGAATTATCGGGGGTAATAGCAGAGTCATGAAGATCCAATTCTCATTAAGTGTCTGCTGCCAGGATACCGAACCCTGCTGCACAAAACATTCCTTCATAAATCATTACATTTGATTCATTTCACCACACGTTTTCATTTGGATGACAGATATACTCCGAGTATATGTGCACTCACATGGATCACTCTGTCGGAAAATGTTTGCAAGACTCGGTAAGGGAGCAAAGTGAATCATTCTGTGTGTATTTCGCCATCCCAGTCATTCTGTGTGTATTTCGCCATCCCAGTGTGTTGTTTGCACTTTTTGCTGCTCTTAAGTATCACTGTGCTGTCATATGGCCAAACACACAATCCCAGCAACACTCACACATGGTCAGAGCCATATAGGCTGTCCTCGATTTCTCATGGGATCTGACTAGAGTGCAGCAGACACACAGACAAGTTAGTGAGCCAGACATGGAAAAGAGAGGGAAGGAGGATGGAGGAGTGCCAGAGGGAAAATACAGGCTTATCGTGTAGACGGCCCAATGTTTCCAATCTGCAAAAAGGTTTTATAAGTTAGCAGTGATGTGTAATTACCCCACAGCTAGACTAATTGCCAGTCTGACAAAGCAGAGAAAGTGTATTATTTCAGGGCTAAGTGCCGGATAAAATAAAGGTAACAAACTGAGAGCTGAAGAGCTCTTGAATGGTTTCATCACCCGCACTTCAAAAACAGCTACATTTCTTTTGTTATGTTCATTAAATTCCTAGTATTTGATTTTAAAATCATTCTCCAGAAATTGTGTCACCCTAAATAATGAAGTACTCCATGTGAAATATCATTAATCCGAACATGATATGATATATATAAATTCAATAAAAATGCTTTCAGGAAAAGACATTTTGCTGTAAAACTATTGAAATATGAATTGTCTATGCTCAAGCAAAGCAAACACATTTTTAGTCTTCTCTTATGATTTTTACAGTCAAAGTCTTGAAACCAAGCAGGCTAACTTTTGTTCAGCTCAAGGTTGTTTTTTTTACTCCTTACTTCTTTTACGTCTTACGAAAAAAACGATCCATATTATAAAATAGCTGGGTAAGGTCGCGTTCACACCAGCCTTGTTTAGTATGGTTGAATCGAACCCTGGAGCGTTTAACCCCATGGAGCGGTTTGTTTGGGTTGGTGGAACGCAGTCCAAGACCTCTGTTGTGAACTAAACAACCGTATGGTCCTCTTAAAAGAGGTGGTCTCAGGTTACTTGCTAGTTAACTCTGGAGTGGTTAATCTCTGGCGTGAACGCAGTCCGCACCAAAACATAGGAAGCAAAGTAATTACACGTAATTTCCTATTCTGGTGACTGGAGGAGAAGTTAGCAAGTTGTGGCTAACAAGCTATTTTATTAGCTTCTTTGTGTCCATAGCCTCACTTGCATTAAGAACTATTAGCATTTGCTCTGATTTGGTATTGTGTGTCAACTATGCCATTAAAACTATTTTTTTCTCTGATATCCTTGTAACATTATCATTTCCCAGTTTTTAAGTGTCCAATTTAATCTACAAACACCTAATCTGTTAGACCCTCTGTCCTGCTGTTGCTACAGGCATGTCTGAACATGCCTCCTCTGTAGACCTGGAAACACACCCCCAATGACCTTGGGCTTTTTGGGAAATGGTGTTTGTTAAAGGCTGGTAAATGCATGAAATCTGGGATAGAAAAGAAATAATATTATTACCATCTTTTAAGTTTATGTTAGTTTGTAAGGAAGAGCTCTCATCGTTCCATGTAGAACTGCCATCAGAAGGAAGCAACATGTTTTTTGTCACTCCCTTTCTTTTTAACGCTAATAATCTGAAGGATGATGCAAGTCCTTGCCTGACCAGTACCAGGCACCCATTCAAGTACCCCCCGCCCCCCGAGTCCAACACCTCAGCAGGGGTGATGATGAGCATGCTGAGCCTGTGACATGAGATGAGATAACTCACTTCTGGAGCCACAAGCAGTGTCTCCGCTCAGCTTTCACCAGCAGTCACTGAGACACTGGAGAAAGGACAAAAAACCCTCACTTAAATCAGGTGTAACAATCTTAGAAATCCTCTCAATCTGGTGTACTAGCCTGTTCCGATTCATTGTCCAGTGGCTAAGCAGAGCAGTGGTTCAGTTAACAGAGGCAGAAAGGGAACATTGAAACTGACCAAAACCACAGGATTGTAGAGTGTGTGTAAAGTATTTCCTATCAAAACTAAAACAGAATTCCAAAATAGCTGAGGGTGATGATAACATGTTTATTTAACTAAAACCTGCAACCTTTTTTCCGTGCCGGGTGAGTTTTACAGAGGCTATATATTCAAAAGTTATGATTTAGTCTGAAGTGCGTGTCATAGTCACCATTATCACTCACTCACGGAACGGCATCCATCTTTCCCAGAAGAGACATTAGCAGTATTATTTGCTCTATGGGGGCCAACAGGCGTGAAAGATGGATGAGCGACAATGGTTGATGGAGAGCATACACACACATGTGCACACAGACACACACACACACACACACACACACACACACACACACACACACACACACACACACACACACACACACACACACACACACACACACACACACACACACACACACACACACACACACACACACACACACACACACACACACACACACACACACACACAACCACACACAGAGAGTAGACATGGTTGGGATTCCTCAGCAGGTTTCCTCCCTCTCTTGACATGTTGCTCAGGGGTAAGGAACTCTCTTCCTCCACCCTGAGGACTCACAGCGGCCACTGTTAGCTTTACACAGAACCTTTTTAGTGAATTATGACGGTGTCAGCATATCTGCACCCAATCTTACACCCAGCTGTTTCACATACTTCATGGCCTTGTAGAAAAGAAAACTTTTCTCTTACCGGATTCAAGAAAAAAATGCTACTTTTTGTCTTTTAATAAATGGGTTGTTTATGAGTAGTAGCCGATGGCATGAGCAGCACTTCCGATAGTGTTACATAAGGCCACTTACCTGTGTCCTTTTCCAAGGGATACTATTTTGAGTTTTTGACTAATGTTGTCTGGTACTGACCCAAAGAGAGATAAATAGAACAGAGGATGAATAAATAAGCAAAAGAAAGCAGGGAGGTAGAGCACGGGGAAGTGGGAGAGGTGTGTCCTGAGTGTATCAAAACAGAACCACTTGGCTTTTTCAAGCTCAATTAAACATTAAATCACTATAGGCGAGGGAAATATGACACAGTGTTATTTTTACTCAGCTCAAATGCAAGCGATCGTGAGAGGTAAGGACCGAGCGTAGAAGTTGAGCCAAGAGGACTAAAAGCGTTTGTTGTTTTTTAACATGTTGATCCTGAGTGGAATCTCAGCTCTCCGTGCTGTTTCTGTGCAACGCTGGAGGTCTGCGGCGAGGAGTTGCTGGAGGATAAAGTCAAAGTCTCAATCCACAACTCTCAAGGGCCCGTCCATGCCTTGTTTTGGTTTTTTTTCTTCACAATGTGAGATGGAGAAGGGGAGGGTGTCATCTGTGTCAGAATTATATAGCACGCATCTGGCCGACTGCTCCTCTCCAGCAGTTTGTGTACGTGTAAACAACGTGACGGGGGACAGCAGGAAGCTTCGCGGACTAAATGTGGATGCTCCCATTGTGCTGCGCCACGCCCGATTAAGTCTGCTACCAATCAACAGACCTCCGACGTCGCAGCTGCATACGCACACATCGCTCAACACGTTCCACTGACTTCCAGCAACCCATTTATGAAAATTATCAGCAATTGCCCAGTTCACTGTGAGTCCATCGGAGCAGACTGGAAGCAGCACATACTGTAGGGTCAAACACAGTGCGTTAACGCTGAACCATTCTTCCAGAGCTTACTCTGAACCATAAGACCAAGACTGTGAATGCAGATGTTGCTGCAGTAAATAACAGCTGTTCCAACCTCAAGCTGAACTCAACAGCTTTTTAGGTTGTATATACAGTACAATATATGCACACATTAATTGGGAGGCAAGACAGTGTGTCAAATGACTCCACAATGTAATGTAAGGCACTTGAGTTGCCTGCCTTCCTCATTCTAATCATTTTTTTATAATTTCAAGACAACTTCGGATGCCAGAGGGCATTCATTCAGCAATTTAATTAAATCATTCGAAGAATATGTGGAAGTCAACATATCACACGACAGCTATTAATACAAATGGGTCTTTAAAACAATGTCATTAGTATGCAAATGTATGCATCTAGGTACTCCAGTGTCTAATCAGTTCATCTACTCAGGGAACATGTACTGTAATTAGAAAGTCTTTTCTAACATGCATTGTTCTTTGACAGGCACACATCGTGATTTTGAAATGTACCAAGGGGAAGTGACATTGAGAAAGAAGTTGTGATGACAGGACAAATGGTCAAGTTCATTGACGTGCACTAAATGCAGTGCAGTCCTGGTGTATCAGCAGTATTGACATCCCTCTGATGACGACTATAACTGCACAACAAAAACACATTTTAACCTTTTATGTTTAATTGTTTCTGTCTAAACCCACCCACTGCTGGACATGTCTGGACTTGTCACAGCCAAAAGTGATGGGTATTCTGGCTCTTTTCAGAGATTCGACTCTTAAGGAAGAGCTGACTCTTACAGCTCCCAAATGGCTGTTCGTTTAGTATCCACCAGAGCCTTCTATTTTAGCATTATTTAGTAAATATAAATGGTTTGTGTGTTGGTAAGCCCTTTTTCATTCAGTCTTTTCATAAAAGCATTATTTTTTATGAATTATTTCGTCCAAAAAGACATACTCAGTTACTTTTGTTTAACATTTTAATCAAAATTTTAATTGAACGACAGGAAACAAATCAGATAAATAAAGGCCCTTAGAAAAAAGTCTTTAGTGCTCGTGTGATTGGCTGCATGGTGTACCAATCAAAATAAAGTCCAAATCGCGAACGACACAGCACTAGACCCAATTAAAAAAAAAAAAGTGCAACCTTATCGTCCAAATGATTGGAACAAGTCAGATATCACAGCCAAAATGCCGATTCAGAGAGCTTCCTAAAATAGTTTAACCTTGCCAAACCTTGATCTGGCAAAGAACAGCATTGGGCAATCCAAAAACATGCAAGTGGATAACTATTGTGAATGCTGTTTTTTTTAATGGTTTCACTTAAAGTGGATCCCTGCCCTTTTTCGAAAGGGACAGTGGATATAATATGGTGATATCTAGTGTCGTAGTTTTGGATTAAAACCACTAAATAATCCTCTGCTCACCCACCTTGGTGTTGCCATGGTGTCTTTCAGGACCATCGTCTTGTTTAGAAGCCATCCTTACTATAACACCTCTTTAGGGGAAACTAAGCATGTTGGGCAACAAAATAGCCTTTAGATAATGTAAAAGTGCGAAGGGCCCTGTGTAGGATCAATGTTTGGTTTTGTTCTTTCCGAGCTTCTCTAGAAATATGACATGGAAGAGGACATGCTACCTTTGTAGATATCTAAATAAAAAATGCCTTCCAATATGTCTTATGGGTATCAAAAAATGCAATAATAACGATGTGTGGTGGTAAAACATGAATGGAGCATTGCAGGTTATAAACCTAGCCGTGTTGCAGGGCAGATCTGCGACTGCCTGGCATAGCCTGTTTTGCTCTGAGGTTCATATGCACACAACCTGTGATCTGAAGCCAGCAACCAACTATCCAACCAGCCACCTCCACCTCCCTCTTTCTCTGTAAACAGCAGTAATCTGCGGTCCAGCTGCAGCTCAGGGACAGTAGTGGGAGTCAGGGACACAAAGGCAGCCATGGAGCATCGACACTGTAGCCAAGTAGAAATGGGATAATGTAGAATGTGGCTAATAATTAAAACAGCTTCACAATCTGCCAATTTTTTCATGGTTTTCAGTTCAAATTGTGTCATCACAACGTCCAACCCTGTGTCAGTGCCTGGTTTACAGTAGGCTCCAGTGCCATCATTGTTTAACAAAAGAAGAATAGACTTCCATACACATGAGGGTGCTTCCCCACATGCAATACATTACAGCATTCCTCTTCTATTTACCCCTTTTGCTATCCAAGAAAAGACCCAAGAGCACTGACTAGACTGCGCCATAAAAACGGAGGCGGGGAGGACCACCTACGTGGTGAGGCCCTTTGGAGGGCCCGTTTAGTGGTCGTTTTCTACCTCCTCCCCACCCTCCCCAGTTAGCGGGTATTATAGGGCTTTACCGTCCGGCCGCATCAGCCTCACTGATGTCTGTGGAAATTAAGCAAGGTAAAATACAACTATGACAATATTGATCCAAGTGGTTTGGTGTAGAGCTCGGGGGTGAGGAAGATGTGTGATAATTCTGCTTCCAGGAATATGATTTTGCTGTGTTTATGTGGGGCAGTGATGAATGCTTGGACACCTGCAGGAAAGTGAATTGAAGACAAACCCCCAGTTAAACATCGGTGCTATTACAAACAGCTGTTGGTGATGTCACATCCATGTTTGGGCCCATTCTATTTTGTGTATTTATTCTCATTACCCAAATAAAGATAAATTAAAGGTGATGATCTCCTTTGATAAGTCACCATTTAACACTAGTGTTCGGTAATCTTAAAGAGGGACATCTGTTGTAGAGGCAGAGATCCTCGACCAGCTGTGGCCTCAGCAAACCAGAATGCAATGCACAACACATGTTGCTTTGAATAAGAATCACAGCTCTCACCTGGAGAAACTATCCCCTCACACTGTCCCACTCAGTGTTTTTCTAGGAAATTGGAGATTAAAGCATCATGATCTTTTTCCATTTCACAATTTAAAGCTGCACTTATCATTGTTTTTAACATCGATAGTAAAGTCTGTTATGTAATAGATGTCACTCCACCAATATTAGAGTTGCATTAAAATGACTATTAGTAGGATTTACGATAGATAAAGGAAAATAAACAATCCCTTTTAAAATAGAAATGAAATTACTTCCTGAACAAAATTGTATTCCTATCAAATGGTAGAATGGTCTTGGTAAACAGCAGTTAGACGTGCATGGAAAGTCTTCATTAAAACATTTGAATTGTTGAATTATAGAATATGGAAACATCCAAGAGAGGACTTTACAAACTGTTTACTGCATGCATGGGGTTTTTTCCTTTTTTTTCCCCTTGATGTAATTCAATTAAAAAGACTAATTTCTGCCTGCAGTGAGTCCTCCCTCCCTCCCTCCCTCCCTCCTCCGTCTCTTCCTCCAGACGTCAATGCCAAACTGCAGTGTCCCCGCTTACTCTGGACAGCGTCTCTGGTGGGAGACACACCCATTCCGTCTCAGTGGGAACTCAGCCAGTGGGGATCCACATTCCACAAGATAACAGCATGGGAACACCGATAGCACGTATTTGTGATTGCACTCCAAAACAAACCTGATAACACTCCACAAATACAAGCCACCAGGACAGCTTGATTCCGTCAATAAGCAGTTTTTGTATTAAAACGCTACAGTGACCCAGAAGAACTAACAAAATGCATCCATCATAATTATAGCAGGAGTTTTTAGGTCTACACCCACATGCTAATTGTTTGTAGAGCAAATACATTACATTTGTCATGTCAGCTATTAATATGCTACCACGTAGGTCGTGTATGGAGTGTGTGATTTAGGGTAATCAGCTTTCTTGGAACACACCTCCACACATTACTCCCATACAGAATGGAGTTCAAGCTAGGTGCCAAGTCCAAGTTGGCAACTGTAAGCTACGAGATAAAAACAAAGCATTTCCGTAAACAACGGTGCTCCTTATTTGGGGGGGAAATGTAGATCAGATGTGGTCCACAGCTCTGCAAAGTTATGAAATGAGGGCTGTTTTTTCTGTCCCAGAGGTGGAGAGGAAATTATACTAATAAATTGCTCTGGGATAAACATTACAGAGTCATGTCTCAAACACTGCAGCTCGTGGAGTAAACTGTAGAGTTTGTCTGTAGAGTGCAATGTTTGGTCTAGCCCAAACGTGAGCCCACAGCACCCTGAGTGTGTATGTGTCTAACGAGCAGCCAGGGAGTCTGTCATGTGAATGGGGCTCTGTTGTGTCTGTCTGAGGGTTGGATGAAGGTCAGATATTATTGAAGGTAGAGGTCAGAGGTTAATCTCAGAGGGATGGGCGGTCACTCTCGTGGGTCAGGGCTCAGAGGCTCTCCAGGCCTAGGGGGTAGTGATGGTGGAGCCTGAGGGATCAGGGTCAATGATTTGCATGCTTGCGCAATAGAACACTCTACACTAATCTAGGCTTTAGGAAAACAAACAAACAAACAGGTCCTCCAAAGAGAAATCCTCCTTTTGTACATTTTGTGTCCTACATGGAATTTAAATGAGATTTATGGGAGAATCTTTCGGTGCAGATAAGAGAAAAAATTATGTGACGGAAGTTTCTGACCTCAACTGGCTGCATCTCGAACCTCTCATCAGCAACTGTCAACTGAAAGATTGCGTGCAGCTAAAAGCAGAATGACATGGAAAGGTATGATTAAGCCCTGATTACACAGAGCAGGTATGGCAGCCCCTCCCCACCCTTGCAAACACACAGCCGATGCCTCCACGCACACACACACACACACACACACCCTCCTCGAATGTTCTGGCTCTACAGATTGCTCACACATGCTCCTGGCTCCTGGCTGCCTGCCACCCGCCTCACGCTCTTACTCTCTTTCCACGGCACAGGAAGCCCAGCAGGCAGGCGAGTGAGGGTCTGGTGAAAAAGCCAGAGCACGGATCAGCAGGCCCATTCTGGACTGAACCAGCGAAGTTCACAGTGGGTTACTCCGGACTCCAAAAACAACAACGATCGCCCGCTCCTCATCGCTCATACTATAGAGTACTTCTTCAACTTCGGTACAGGCCCTGAACCGGGTCACGGGCCAGGTTCTGGATGGTGGTCACATAGCAAGATGAATGGTATGGTTCAGTTAGCCTTAAGAGTACCTTCCTGATTTTGGGTATGTTAGTTTTAAAAATGCAAAGTGATATTTGAGTCCCTCTCCCCCTGAACCACATGCTCTTTCTTAATCCTGCCATTCCTCTTGGGTGTGTTCCATTTCTAGTATCTATCTGTTTGGCCTAAATGGACATTTAAATGTTAAAGGTGAGTAGACTGTCAAAATGTTTCTCTTTTTCCTATGGAGTAGATGAGGCCAACACAATCTCAAAGTTATTGTCTATTCGTCTATTTGTGTTACACTGACAGGGTGATCGAAATTCTGTTTCTCCCCATGCCAGAGAAAATCTAGGGAGAACTGGTCAGCTAAACTATTTTGGGATAAAATCATAATAACTTTGCCCTGGGCTAGCATAAACCATGTTGCATCATTTGTATTTGTATAGTTTCTACTGGAATATGGGAAGTCCTTTATTTGTATTGTCGGACGTGGTTTAGCAGAAGCTGATTCAAGGATTTCATGCTAACAGTAGCCCATTGTTTTTGCTCTCTAAAAGAGCTTTTCCTCTTTGCATAATACTTTCCCCTGTACATAATATCAAAGCAAGCCTCCCATGTTCTAACAACTAGATTTAAGTCAACCTGTTTGACCCCACCATTAAACTTCCCCTTCTACACTTCACAAGAATAGAAAAGTGAAGGTTCACGCCCGATATCCATCCAACTAAAAGCATCCTCCTCCTCTGAGGTCCAATGTGGTTATTGATATTGACTGTTGAGTGGGAGACGGTGGTGTCACCTCCCTGTTTTCTGAGTTCAGAGGGAGGACACAGACTCTCAATGAGATGCGAGGCCGGCCCAGACAACCCGCCGCAAAACTGCTTCCCTCTTTCCTGGAAAGACTTTACTCTCATCTGCTGTTTCTTTCTCTGTCTCTAACTTTCTATTCAGTCTTCTTTTTCCTTTCCTTCTGTCGTCTCCCACTCTGTTTCCATGACAGTACGTAGCTCGTCATCAAATTGCTCTGTAATGTTTTTACATCCATGGATATCTTCTATAGCAAGAAAAGGTAAAGAAGGGGACGACTATTTCTTCCTCCTTCCCATGTTTTCATTTGCAGCGCAGGGCGGAGAGCAGGAGTTGGCCGGACAGCAGGGGTGGGTTTCATGTAACTGAAACTGGCGCGAAGGCCTCATCGTCTTCCTCTCTTCACTTCCTGATAATAGTTCATTGCAGTCATACTTGTTTCCCCCATCTACAGATGACTGACTGCCAAAGTGCTGTTGCACCCTGAGGATATCCTTCCTATTTGCAATACATATATCAGACAAGACAGAATCCAAGTTTTTTCTCTCCCAATATTGCAGATCCAATATATTTTACAGCATTTCTAAGACCTGAAAAAAAACTCCAGTGGTCCTGATGCTGGTTAACAAAGACTGGATTCTCTTTTTAGCTCTGCAGCTGGCTATTCTCTGAGAGTGAGAATAAGAAGCTGGTCATTAGATTATATATCAATTAGTTCTTGAAAAGGAGGGTGTATTCTCTGATATTGGGAAAAGGAGAAAAGAAGCGCAAATCTCTGAACCCTAGAATAAAAATCTTTTCTGAACATCAATGTGGTTATTATTCAGGAGAATGGGAATCTTTCTCTCTATTTCATCGCTGAGAATAGGATGCTTGAACACGTGCTCCCAGTATCCTAAATATCAAAGCGTTAGCATAATTGCTATTTCAAGTAGAAAGAACCCAACTGTTTCCGCACTCCACTTCACAGTTTCTTGTGGAAAACTTCAAAGGCCTTCCGTCACAGTTCTTTTTATAACCCAGAATTTTTTTTTTCTTGAGCTGTTAGACAAAAGGACCAGAAACCAAACCAAGGACATGAGTACAAAAGCAGGACAGGCGGTCAAACGCACATCTAACATCTTTGACAGACCCATCATGCATACAGCGATTGGGTTACTCTAGGCTCACAGATTTCCCAGAGGAGAACAAGTGAGACTGTTTTGTGGGATGTATAAAATCTTGTCCATTTTATGTAACAGTGGTCATTATTCAGTCGGGGCTGGGAAGCCTATTAAAAGCCATGACTCAGTTGAGATTTAGTTCATCATGTAAGGGGTAATGGGCCAACATTTGGGGGAAAGTCAGATAACGAGCAGAGTTCATCTGTGTTGAGATGCATACTCTTTCTTTCACCCATCCTCTCTCAATTCATCCTCAGTGCTTATGGCCCTTTTAGCACCGACTCCGAAGAGGACTTGCAATATTTATCCCTGTGTCACCTCTCACCTTCCCATCGTTATCTCTCCATCCTGCCACTCTCACTCACACTCTCCAGTAAACACCGGCCTGAACAAACAGAAGCAAGCGTCGCATTTGCTTTCATTTACAGACAGCCATCGCCCCTGCTCACCCAATCCCATAATACACCCCACCTCTTATTTTTTCCTTAATTGTTCCTGGGCTCACGTTTGTAGGCAAGAGTGGAAAATTCCACAGCGGTAAAATAACTTAACTCCTGAGCTGCCTTATTCCAAATTGAAGGCATGTGTGGAATTTCATGGCAGAGCTCTGACGGGGAGAAGACGATGGAGAAGAGGGCAAAGGTGTCACAGGGAGCTGGAGAAAGAAAGCGACTATCACCACATCTTCCTTCCCTATCCGGCTCCTTTCTCACCTCACCTCCCTCTACCCTCCCCACCCCTGGCGAGGCACCGTAGAAAAAAAGCATTATAGAGACTCAAGCCCGGCTGCACATGCCCCAAATGCCTATTTAATCAAAAGAAAATAAACCTGGCCAAATTCCCATATTGGTGTCTGCATAAGTTAACCTGCCTCGCTGCTGGTGAAAAATTGAAACCTGCTGTTGGAGCGTGGAGGCTTCTGGCCCGTGTCTCTTTACCCCCACGCCTGCTACCTAAACACAGCAGAGGAAGGCACGCCCTGCACTCAGCTCGTACATTATGTGTGAGAAAATGAACCCAGATGAAAAATATGGCTCTTGATTTACATTCTTATCAAAGACAGTTGAACAAATAGCTATACGGAATTGCATTTTTTCACATTAAGGCCTGAAGAAGGATAAAAAAATATGATAAGAAAAATACATTATTTTCAGTGTTCCGTGTCCTGAAATAAGCAAATGTTTTTTCCCTTGTAGCATTTGAGCTTCAGTGCAAATGCTTTCCAAGGAATCCTATCTGTCTCCACATCAGCTGAAATCGTATGAACTCTCAATCCCCGACACAACAGCATTTGGGGCTTTCTCCGAACCACAACACAGCTCTTGTTACAGAGTATTTGAGGCTGGATTTTTGCGGAGAAGGGCCTCCGTCCAGGAAAAAAGCATCAACATCACGCTGCTCTCGGCCCTCGCCGGCATGGCCTCTTCCTCTCCTCTTCCCTCCATTATCCCAGACAGGGCTATCGTGTTACCATAATGAATCCCTTCAGTGGAAAAAGGTTGTTTCTCTAGGGTCCCCAGTCAGACTCAGATCCCCGCTCTTACTTTTTGTCTAATCGCTGTCCCTTTTTTTTCTTTAACTTTCCAGTGAAGAGACCTCTAATGAACTCCAACCCTGCAGCAGCGGAAATGCAACACACACATAACATCAGCCTCTTCCGAACTCCCAGACAATGATGCTCTATTTAAGGGGGCCCCTTTCGGACGGATGATGGGATGCTTCCTCACGCTAAGGACTACTGAGCCAGGAGGTATTAGACATGCAAAACCTAAACATAACTTAAAGCCAGGCACTGAAATGAGCAATAATGGGCTGGTTAATAGACTTGCTTGACGTGAAAGCCCCAGGGAGCTTGACCCTCATAACCTTTCTTGATGTGACCTATTGACTTTGCTTGAGGGGAGCATGCAAAGGCAAATAATGCACCAGATTGATTGCTACTATTAAACAGCGGTGCACGAAATGAAAGATAAAATAAGTATAGTGGAGTGACATTACAGCCCTATTTAAAGGTATTACAGCCATAATACCGAGCACATAAAACTGAGTGATTTACTGAGTGATTCATTCCTGAGGCATAATCTTTAAAGAGCAATGCACTAGTTTTTTTGAGCTGTTGCTTATTGCAGGGCAGCTACACACACCTTAAGGTAGTTAGAGGCATAATTCACTTTCAAAATCTGCTACAACAGTTATAATCAATCAAAAAGACTGATATCCCTGACAGGAGCATCTACTGACTATGCTCTGCAGAATATCCAAACGTGTTTAGAGTGACTGGCACGACTCTTACTTACTTTTCCGCCACTGGAAAAATATGACTGCGTTATTAGCTCCTCTCTTACTCACAAATTACTTTTTCATACCCATTTCTTGAAAAGTGCTTCTAGGAAACTGTAAAGCACAAAAGTCACATAACTCAAGGTTCACTAATCGATGTCAAAATGATAAATGGACTACCCTGTCTTAATGTGTGTTCAGAACCGACAAAAAGCAGATTTGAAAATCGCTGAATGCTATGAAAGATGAACCGTTTCTCAAGGTGCAAATGTATTTGTTGATGGTAGTTGCCAGAAATAATGATTTATGTTGAGTACTCACATAAAATTACCCCCCAACTCAGCAGATCCCTGGGAGGAATTTTAGCTACTTTCAGCTGTTTATCTTGGTTTAATGGCCCACAGCTTTAATGTTTTTGATCACTCCCTCTCGTAAGCGTTTTCCAATCAAAATATCTGATGAACCCATGGAACACTACGAAACTATCAGCTGGTAATTTGAAGACAGAACAGGATTACAACTAGGAAGCTTGTTTTTGCTTTAGAGCCACATCAGGACTTTGAGCATACAAAAACAAATCCCAGATCCAGCACAAAACACTCCTCCTCACATGCAAGTCTGTCCATGCCCTCACCCCCCAGTACTTGACGGACCTCCTCCAACCCTCCACGGAGTCTGAGGTACTTGGACATGGGCCTGCTCTCCATTCCCCGCACTCGCCTCCGAACTGTTGGATCCGCAAGGCTGCCTATTTTCAAGTCATCACTAAAATCTCAGCTGTTCACTATAGCCTTTGACCCCTAACCCATCACAGTCCCTCGGCTTCCACTCCTACTGCTATTTATTTATTGTACTTTATTATTTGCCCTATTTGTTTGCTTTTTTTTGTCTGTCCTTACACCTTGTATATGTATATATACTGGGGTAAATATGTCAGGGACCATTTAACATTATATTGGCTTTTGTAAAAAATGTTGTTCAAATTTAAAGCCCATATATATAGTGCCAGCTTTACTGATTTGACCTGAGGACCTTGAAAATGGACTGGAAGCAACACATAATTTCACTGCTGAGACAAAACTAAAATCTATCATCAGAACTACACTGCCCGGTCAAAAAAAAGGTCACAAACTCTAATATTCGTTGGACCGCCTGAAGCTTTGATTACGCACGCATTCGCTGTGGCATCGTTTCCACGAGCTTTATTTCTGTCCAGACTTGCATTCATTTTTCGCCAAGATCTTGTATTGATGACGGGAGATTTGGACCACTGCGCAGTCTTCTCCAGCACATCCCAAAGATTCTCAATCGGGTTCAGGTCTGGACTCTGTGGGGGCCAATCCATGTGTGAAAATGATGTCTCATGCTCCCTGAACCACTCTTTCACAATTTGAGCCCGATGGATCCTGGCATTGTCATCTTGGAACATGCCCGTGCCATCAGGGAAGAAAAAATCCATTGATGGAATAAGCTGGTCATTTAGTATATTCAGTTATTCAGCTGACCTCATTCTTTGGGCACATAACGTTGCTGAACCTAGACCAGACCAATTGCAGCAACCCCAGATCTTAGCACTGCCCCCCACAGGCTTGGTAACCTTCTCTTTGGCCGGGCAGTGTATTTCACTTCCTGGTTAATACATTTCAAAAAAGCCTTTGAAAGATCTTAAATACGACATTCAGAGCCTAATTATTGCCTCCACACGGCAACATATCACTACACAGTGAATCGTGTTTTTTCTTGCTTTATTAATGTTCTGAATATGTAGTAAATAAGTTAAGTACCTATTGGCTCTGAACCTAGGTAATTCTTTTTGGGAAATCCTTAGGTAAAAATGTCCAAGAGAAACCAGGGAAACAAAGCAAATTGACAGAAAATAGATACATTAAAAACATAACTGGCCAATCAGTCTGGTCAGTCAGCCAGTCAGCCAGCCAGTCTATCACCCTATCAATCAGACTCCCATGCAAGTGGGCCGCTACAGATGCACTCTAATGAGCTGGGAGTCTCTGATCCAGTGGGCCTCGCTACATTCCATTGGTTTTAATAAGACCTTGTCCCGCTCTGTGAGCTGATAGCGGCTTCATTAACCACACTATGAACCTGCACAGGAAGCCGATAGGGTTTTTTAATAGGGTTTTTATTACGCAAGAAAAACCAGGGCCAGTTTAATTGGAGCCACCAAGGAAGGTGGGAGATGGTGAGAGAGGGGGCGAGGAGAGGCGGTAAACTGTGTTTCATCTCTGCCTTTTCCGCTATTCTCCCTGATCTTGAGGAAATCAGAGGTGGAGGCGATGGGGAGAGATGAATAGAAATGTGTCGCAAAAATAGGATAATACTCCTGAGGATGAGTTGATGTTTGTTGCCTTTCTCTCATTGCCACACAGCTAAACTCAATCGTGTTGTGCCGATGGCAGACATCGGCTCCTGTTTGAGGCGAGGAGTTGTGATGTTTGACAGAAGCAGGCTTAGGAGGTATTTTGTGATGTTTTAAGAATTTGGGTTGATTCTAAGTATGGACACCTCCATAGTTAGTTAGGGCCTATATTTATCTTACCTCCCAGTGTAAATGTTTCATGTCAAAGTGCATAGGATGATACTTAAACAAGATCGGAACTCACAGTTTTAGCTGCAGATGTAAATATAAAGCCTTGTTCTCTTTGACAACAGACACACATAGTGATGCTGTGAAAGAGACACAGTACAATTGGACTATATTTACATTTTCTTTGAATAAGAATCTAATTTCCCCCTCGTGAAGCACATTCAACACATCTGGATGAGTTCATGTGACATTGTGGGGGTGTGACTGATCGCTGGCCCAGGTCCCATGGACTGGCCACTGATACAATACTGATCTATGTGTGCCTGCCAGCAGAGCCACTCGGAGCTCCTGCTAAAACACAGAGCTGCCTTTGTGGCCTCACACCCATATTGTCCTGAACTGAGCCCACCAAGTTAAGGGATTGGTTCCACTCTTCCCTTGTATCATCTCCACCTTCCAGGAACTTAAGAGAGAAGAGCATTGTTTCCCCAATACCTTACAAAGCCAAAGTGCAGTAATTCTTTATAATGTTGTTAAAACCAGACTTAGGTTGAACTTTGTATAGCCATGCCAACATTAAGTAGATCAGGATGTTGAATGGACAGTTACAATGCAAGCTTAATCCAAACAGGAAACCACTAGACTAAAGCTAGATCCCAACTTAAATAGAGCTATAGTTAGAAATAGCCTCAGCTAGCCTTGACAAACGCTATTGGTTGAAATCCCCGATAAATCCTGAGAGCAATTAATACATATAAGTTCTCTGAAAATGTGCTAGATTTAGTGAACTATCAAAGTTAGTGCTACTTTCATAGGAGAAAAGTTAGTTTGTTTTGTTCAGTTGGTTTATATTAAACAAAAACAGCCTCTTGATAGCTTCTCAAGATAAACAACCGTAGCATTAAGTTTTTAAAGAAGGTTTTTTAAAGTTCATATACGAGGTAATTGTCAATGTGTATCATTTCCTTGAATCTTTGATCCTAGCTGATATTATATATCTGCCATCTCTAGCGGAAAACAAGATTTGGTGAGGTCACTTAACAATTGTGGATGCTGTTTTCCCATCACATTCACAAGTTTATTCAACATTACTATAACAAGTTATAGAATCAGTCACAAAAAAAAACCTTCTCCCAAAAACGTAAGCAGCAGTTCCTCTCTGCCTTTACAATGATGCATGGATATCTGACATCTCCCTGGAGTGTCACTGAGTCATTTGTGCAGATTAATCAAGTAGAGTGTGGCATTTGGATGGCGGTCCTTCCTTTTCCAGTTCATAACAGCAGCCCAGAAAAACGTTTTGAATAACTCACTTTCTGTCGGGCTCCGGCAGCACAAGGCTTGTTTTCAGTCTGTCTCCTTTCATTTCCGTCGCTCTCTCTTACACACAGATCTCCAATTTGTACTTACTGGAATACAGTTGGGCGGGGAAGAAAAAAGCACTCCAGTATTTCAGGAATTTACCAGCCACCTACGAATGACATCTGAAATTAATTGTGCATGGAGGAGCAGAGGGAGAAAAATGTTTTCCATACAAGTGAAACGCGTGGAGGTCACAGTCATTATTGTATGCGCAATACTGCTGAAGGAAAACAATCTTTTACACTGAGGGGGAATAAAATACTGCGGCTTTGATTGGAAAAATAATAGAGAAAAAAGAGGAGCCCACGGTTTCTGATTATGAAAACAGACTCTCTGAATCTTATCTTTATGATTGGCTGGAATGAATGCCATTTAGTCTGAAGGGATGGCTGCCAAGGGAACCCTAAAAGTCTGGATGGAGAATATGTTCAATGGGTGTGCCAGCCATTTCAACATATGCATTATTTTGGTGCTGCGACACAGGTCAGGGTGAGTTGCACCAAAATGTAAACAAGTAGTTAACAGCAACCATTTAGTTTTAGTTATTGGAACTGTCCCACCCAATTAACTGAATAATCCCACTTTACTAACAGGTATGGAGTCGGACGTCATCTCAGTCCAACAAAAATGTTTCAAAGAATTGCGTGCCACATTTAGCCCTCGGAATCATAACCAAAGAGTTGTTTAGTACTTTGCTTCATCTCTTCTTAATGGATCTTCCTATTGCTCAAAAACATGAAATTGGTCACTGGGTTGGAATTTCTTGGCTGTAAATAACTCCAAACCAACATTCTTTGGAACCAGTGCTTCACCTATTAAGCAATAAAACGCTGACACTGTTATTCATTGTGAATCCCTTATAACTTCTGAATCTAGAACACCGCTTCAGTCCTTTCAGACCCAAGCGTGAACTTGAACTAGCCTTGTGGCTGTGCATATGCGTGTCCACATTAGTTCGTATCTACTCAGGCAGGTCTGTCCAGTGCGAGGAGCCAAGGCTGGAACTGACAAGCAGGCTCTCACACAACTGATAAGACCTCACTGGCTGCGAGCTGTAGATTAAGCTCTTATGGAAAAAGGGAGGAGAAATCTGGCTTATGAAGGTGGGGAGGGAGAGGGGATGTTAGTGATCAACCCACTAGCACAGGGCCAACACAATTATCTCTACAGCCCCAACACTGAACCTTCAGCCCCAATTCCAGCCTTACTGTCCCTGCAATAGCCTTGTCTATACTGTCCTTTAAGGGACCACACACACAGCCAAACATTCTGGACACTGGCATGATGTTCGGTTCAGGTTCCATATCCTACATGCCAACAAGACCCAATATCAGTTAGTTTTCATTACTTTGCTTCCAAACAGGCAGTTTAGATAAAAAAGAATAACTTACTCAACATTCAGTGAGAACTTTGTGACTTTAGCAATTATAACATAATTCTGATAAGGCTATACAGGTTCGTTGGAGTTCAAATATAAGAGTAGTCTAGCCACTAATTCTGATAAGTCTCTGAATAAGTCATTTCATTAAGGTTTCCTGAAAAGAACTATGTGATTTGGAACTTATTATATAATCGCACAGGAAAAGTATTCTGTGCATACCTGTATACATACATTCATTACATGTATGTGCACACTATCCATTATTTAATGGAAGTGTGCGAAGTGAAATGTTTCTATTTATCATAATAGGTTTCACTTCATCACCTCTGCTGCTAGATGTATTCGATTAATCATTTCCTGTATAACAGAGGAAAAGCTTAAAAAACGGTTGCTGTAAGGAAACGGAGCAAATCCTTACTTTGAAAGAAAAGTAACTGAGACTAAATGTCTGGAGTCTTGTAGTCACTCTCTAGACAGCTGTCAGTTAATGCAAAATTAAGAAATATGTCTAAAAGAAAGTACACAGTTGTCACCCTGTAATAAGTACCAAATGACTTAATTCTCCTCCTTGGAAATTATTAGGAAATGACGGACCTGTAAATGAAACCATTACTATAATTATGTTAAATTCAAGGAGGAACTAAACACTCAACAATAACTAAACACTGTACATTATATTAGTTTCAGCCTCTTATGGCACTGCGGAAGCTTTAACAATAACATGTAGTGGTAATGGTAGCAGCCTAAGCTCTGGGGACTTGGTGTCACATGTATACGGTGTACGTGGCATCACACACGGAGTACAGAAACCCGGGAGAGCTTGTTGGAGCACTGTGGATTTCTATGGACACATACCCATGGTCTGATCGCAGTGATACAATAGCCATGTGTGCTTGTGTGTGGCGTATCCATGTGAGAGTTCATCTTCCATCACAGCATAGAGTCTCAAATGGGGCCTGCTCTGGCCAGTACTGAATGGATGCAGCCTCTCTTCTGTCCAGCGAGAGAAAGAATGTAAAACCACCACGGTCGGTCGCTGGAACTCGGAGGTCTTGGCTGCCAGTAACTCTGTGCCAGGCTCCAATTAAGCAGCCATGCGTCCTCCACTGAAACAATGGTACTGTTGGTGGGTACAGTAAGTCCCAGGCTTTCCCGTACACTGAAAACACATAGTGTAAAACATAATCAAGTCTGTTGCCAATAGTATTCCTCAGGATTTCATTGTAGAGGGAGATGGAAAATGGAGAGACAGGCTGCCCCATTTGGATTCACTTGAATGTAGCTTTCAATAAGCACATTTCACAGCCAGTACAAACCCCTGCAGTTATCCAGTAGCTACTCTGAAGCCAGAGATACACACAGTGATAACCTTAAGGGACTCTGCGTGGACTAGTGCATTCCAGCGCTGCCTGCTCCCTTTCACCACGTCCTATTCACAACTGTGGTATTGATGAGTTGGAAACCTGGAGTATGCGAGGAAGCTTGGTACTCCAGGACGCTTGTCCCTCGACCAAGGAAACCAGCGTAATGACCTCACAATGTTGAAGGGACAATTCGTGGAACTGCAAGGGGAAGTGTTTTGGAGATTAGGTTCCCCATACTGCTCCCAGGTCTTTGTGGAGTCGGTGGAGGTAAGTGGAGGCGTATTGATTGGACAGCTTGATAAAAAAAACTTCTGAAAAAGGCTCGGACAGATAAGGCCTTCACATCAAACACCATGTCCTCCAGAGGCTTTTGCTTGAATGCTCACAGCACTCTGTGAAAGACGCTGCTCAGGACTTGAACATGTTAGGGGGCATTTCATCTCAAATGCGTGCCAAGATCTTTTTCATTTCTTGACGTTATTCCTTCTTTTCCTCCCTCAACGAGTTTCCTCAAATCCCTCCCCTGTTTTTCAAACCCTCAGGCCACCTTTTTACATTCTTTCAGGCTCTGAAGGCGCATTAGGAGCCAAGAAAAAAAAGGCAGCAACATAAACTCCGGTCATCGCACCGCTGAACCTCTGGACTTCCTAAGAGAGGGCCAATCCATCTTATACTTTTCAGCAGTTTTACTAATAAATCAGATCCCACAGCGTGCCGCCTGCAAACACCTCTCAGGAAGGTCACTGCTGGGCAGGTTAGCTAAACACAACCTTGGTCCCTTTGCTGTTTTAAGAGTTCTATCGCCAGGAGTTGGTCACATAAAACCTTGCCACTGCAATGGTTAAGATGAATTAGATTTTTTTTTGTATTATTAACCTTGACTTTGACCTGTGGCAACCTTTTGGCAAGAGGCCACAGTTTCCATCTACCCTCGTAATTACCCCATAAACTGTTCAATAAATGGAAGGAGTGCCACCAAAGGAGACTATAAATAGAAAAGACATTCGCCTACAGCACATTTTAAATCACCACATACAAATAAAAGATCCACAATCTGACCTTTAGCTCCTTTGAAAGAATCCAACAACACCCAGCAGTCCAATTCTAGTAAATACTCCTGAGGTGTAGATTTCTCAACCCGAAGGATCTCTAAACACCACGTTTCATAACCAATCTGTTGCTCAACCACAGCAAACCCATCAGTCAGAAACTCACTCACGGAAAAAAACAATCTCTCCAAACCTCAAAGAAAGCTGCCACTCTGAGAGAAAGGAGAGATGATCATGATAGAAAGACAGGAGGCCCACTGAATTTTAAAATCAAAATGTAGGCTAGAACAAAGGAGGCAGGGGCAGTGAGTGAAGTTCAAAACCAGGGGGGTGCGAGGGGGTGATGGGCCCTCTTCTGCCTCAGTCCTTTTTCTCCCATCTGTGCCGTGGCAAAGGAAAGACGGGTGGTAGGAGGGTAGGTAGTTAAAAGTCTGTCCTCTCACCCCCCTGACCTCCCAAAGCAATGAGCGGAAAACCAGCTGTGGGCTGCACACTCCCTGCTCCTCAAACACTGTCCCATGGGCCCTAAACACTCATACAAACACACTCAGACACACTCATAGGACGTGAACCTGCAGATGCACTTTCAACACATGCACCCTAAGGTCTTTTCACTTTCCTCTATCTCACAGACACATACATCCATTCAGGTTATATAACTTCTAAAAAAAAAAGGGATGTGAATGACCTTTTGGGTCTTCTAACCACATTTGGGGCATTGTGATTAGCGGCTAAGTTGGAAACTGAATTAAGAGTTAAAGTGGTATGTCTTATTTCACATATTTTAAACGACATCTCAATCAGTGGGTTTTTCAAAGAGGTCAATCGATTCAACAGACTTTGCCACAAAGTTGGCTGACTTTAGTTCCAATGAACTGGATGGCCAAATTGACGGGCTGTCTGCTTCTGTATAAATTTAACACACGCTAGCACCATTATGTCACTGTTTTAGATCTTTGGCTCCTCAAAATTGAAATCCAGATGAGACAGTTGGGGGAAAAAAGGCCTTTAGTGTTTTTTTATACAGTACAAAAGGCAGTAAAAATGTTGACTGAGGTGTAAAATGAATACATTAACTATATAAATCAGCTAAAAAGCAGTGTGAAAACAGAGCTATATACTTTTCTTTTAATCTCCAGTTAGAAGAAAGTTTTTTCTTTACCACTAATAAATATAGCTAACACAAAACCTAATAGTATTTCCCCAAGAATAATGTCAGATTTCTCTTATGATCAGAGATGCAAAAGACTAGAGCATCAGACTGCATGACTAGCTAGCTTACCTGAAAACACAGCTAAGCTAATCAAGGCCTTTCAACTAGTAACTCTACAGAACTAGCTAAAGCTAGCATAATTAATAATAGCATTAGTGGAGTGCTGTTACCAGTCTTATTCACGCAAGTTAAGCATTCAATCAGCTGGCAATTAATGGATACAAAGAGATAGAATGTCTGTTAACAGTTAGTTAGCATATGGGCTTGTAGCTTGCAAGCTAAAACAATTTTGCTAGAGTCACACAAGTTCATACTGCAACGTTACTGTTATATGGATTATTAACATCATTTGGTCTAGTCTAGATTTATGAGGACAGGTTAGCTTTAGCTAAGTAGCTATAGGTGAAAAGCATGCTCAGTGTGCTTAGCCAGCAGTACTCTTTTGTAAGCTAACCTGGAGCGAAGTCCTCTCCAGCCGCTAATATTTTCAATGGTTCAAATTGAATATGAGCATGTCAGAGATAAACAGAGGTGTGAAATAAATATTGGTTTCATTTATTTTATCAAGTTACTGGAAGATTTGGAATACATTAAAAAAGACGTCTCTTTTCAGACTTATTGAATAATAAGAGAGGTTTTAGGTATTTCATATTTTCAATAAACTCTTAATTAATAGAACTTGTGCATTCTGCTTTATTTCTGATGCATGTAATATTCTTTTACTGCCTTCTGTCAGTTTTTGAATGCCATATTAAACAAACCCAGTGTTTTATAGCTTGCAAAAAAATCTGATTATTCTGTCTGTATTGTAGCGTTAATAAGCAAAAGTATTTCCATAATGATTTTGAGTTCGAGAAGTATTAGTAAGATGTTAGTGTAAATAGTGACATCCATGTACAACATATTTTGAATCTAATGTGTGAATCAATTTACAGTTTTGTTCCAAAGAGCGTCTGGCAGGATTTGCATAAGTTTACACAGAATTTGCTTTAATTACAACACAATAGGGAGTCCACACAACAGTACATAGTAATAACTCCCTTTTTGCAGGTCCCAAACATATGCACATACAGGCCTCAATGACACCCTCCAGTGTCCATGTTGGGAACTTTTGTCGAGCACGGTCCAGCAGATGACCTGAATTGCTAAAGCTGCTACTGGCATTCCTCGGTGGAGTTTACCAAAGCATTAGCTAAAGCGATGTTAAAACGATGAAGTTGTTTTCGGAGACCTCAAAGAGTCTAACTTTTATTTTGCTGATTGTTGTTATCCTTCAAGGATTCCAGCAAGCTCTTGATCCTCTCGCTTGCCGGCTCCCATTTCCGTCTCTTGCGACTTTTGATCGCTGCAACCTGGGAGGGCAGAAGGAGGGTGGATAGTCCCCAAGGTGTGATAGCCTTTCCTTTAGTACCAACTCCGGATTGGGCGGTTTTATTCTGCTGGAGCAGCCAGGAGCTCTCCTGACACAAAGCCACAAAGCGATCTAGCTGTGTGGCGTTGACGTTCTTGCTGACATTCAGAGTGGTTTCGAATGGGTTCTGGATGTGCAGCGGGGCTACCTCAGGCTTGTTCTGCTCTTTGCCCTGGAGAGGAGGAATGGGATAAAGCTGGCAGATGAATACACACTCTTCAGCAGTAGCAGCAGTCCTGTATGCTGTATTTTATGGTCCACATATTGGTCATGCTTATAGGTCTTTGCTGACTATATAGCTGACTGAAACACCTCTCAGCAAATGGGATAGGCATGGACATGACTCTGGAAAACATTATGACTGGAGTTGCGAAGAATGAGAATGAGCTAACTGCTATGGAAACCTTCTAGACACATCAAACGTGTAAGCAATGGAAGCATGTATGATCGGATCCTCTATCTAGCAGTCATGGCCATCGAATGAACCCTCAATATGTGGGTCAGAGAAAAGTCAAGACCCTCCCATCGTACTTTGCATGCCACATCCAGCTTAAAGTGTGACAGTAAAGGGGCCGGAAGGATAAAGGGATTGAGCTGTGGTGGGGTGGGTAGACGATGGCAACATAAAGCTATCAGTCAGAGAATGGGAGCGAATTAGAGAATTGTAGCACAGTAAAGGAGATTTATGGCTGTTGCTCCACTGGAGAAAGCCTATAGGTACGGGTCACGGCCGCAGTATACCTGCAGGTTTCTTATGCTGTGTCAAACTTGATATTAGTCTCATATATTAAGCTCCAGGGTCTCTTTTCCAGAGGCATCCATTCATTAAATCCTCAGCAGAAGCATAGCCCTGCATCTTATATAATGTGCCACCCAAGCATGAACACCTACTTTATCAATTTAAATTCTAGGGGTAAAAGTAATAGCTTACACCTAGGGTATTATTTAATGTTCAAGGGGGTAGGTTTTATAGTATACAGCAGGAAAAATAACACCTTTTATCTTAATCATTCCTACGCATTTCATTTATAAATTGTGGTTGCTCTTTCAGTGCCTCTAAAAAGTATTACACAGTCAACAACAGACTGAAATGTGGCTCTAAATATATTAAATATGCGTTTGTTTACACTCAGCCTGATGGAGCTCCTAATTGGGATCGCAGCTCAAGGGCGCCGGGCCCTGTGGGGCTGGCATCAATCATTTTTGACAAGGACAGCTGTCATCTGTGTGTGTGGGAAGATGCCATGCACCAAACACTGACTTTATTACCAACAGATTTCTCTGCTGGAGCTCAGCTCTGTGGCTGTGGCTGTGAGCTCATGTTGAAAGGAGGCTGAGCAAGGGTGTGTTATTTTGGAAAAAGATTTGTATTTATTTTCTGGTTTTTCAGTGACGCAACAGTGGATTTTAAGTTAAATTAGCAGCCATCCAAGTTGCAGGACGGACTTAGGGTTGGCGGGAACTTATAGTAAGTAGAGCTTGCCTGGTGCTGGATTTTCAAGGCTGTTAAACGTAAAGCTATTAAAACAACAAATAGATATTATGGCCAGTGCCCTTTTTTCCTTCAGCACTTCCACATCACACACACAAACCTCCTGATCGCAATCCCTCTACTGTGGTATTTTAAAGAACACTATGCTCTCTGGTGGACAAACAGAATAACATTGACAGTGTTTGAAGTAAATCAAACAAATCTTTGGTATTTGGCACGAAATCACAGCTTGGGTGACAATAACAGCAGCTCCTGCCCAGTTACAAAGTCCATAAGAGAGAAACTAGAGCCATTATCAGACAACACACTGTTGTTGTTGTTGTTGTTGTTGTAGTTGTTGTTAGTTGTAATTGACAGCTTATTATAATTCAGACAAAGGTGGCCTATGCATTATGGGAGGAAATGCATATAACATTTAAAATACGGAGCAGAAGCACAAGTCTGATTATTATTATTGCTGTATGATGTTTTTTCAACATCTATTCTCCTCAACAACATAAATGAGCTCCATCACACTTGATTGTATCTTAGTTCATTTCATATTTTTGTGTGCATAAGAGATGTACTCAGTTGAAAGTACCACAACATTGTTACTTATTCTGAACGCCCCACTGCCATCTGGGCGCAGGTACAGAACACTGAGACATAAAAGGGCTCGCTTTGGAAAAAGCTTGGTTCTGGCAGCCATTTCTGCCTTAAACCACGCCATCTGTTGTTGTCTACGATATCGTTTGTTGTTTATATATCGTATGTATACTGTGTACAGTGCTGTGAGAATGATTTTCCCCCTGGGGACAATAAATCTAATTTAAATCTAGACTAGCAGGTTTACCTTTGTGACTGTCGTGTATGGCAAACAATAAATGAGCTTAAATGTGGGCATCTATTTGAGAATGCACATAAACCTTGAATAGCTGAACCATAACAAGGATATATTTGGTCACCTTTTAAATTGATTTGCTGGACTCGTTAGCAGTTAGAAAGCAACATTATCCTTCATTTGAAGTCATGTTTGTTTCCACCTGATCAATCTAATCAATCTCGTTTTTTGGTCCCTACAATCTCATAAGGGAATTATCTGTGTCTTAAGCTGCTATATGCTCAACTACATTCACAAGGTAGTTTCTAACTGTGTCAACTGGATGATGGATGCTGGGCAGGTAGTATGAAAAGGGTTTCAACTTTTAAACCACTGCCTGTTGAATAAAGGCCACCTTGAGAATGATGAGAGAGAACCAAAGCAGTAAAACTGTGCTCTGGACAGCTTAGCAGCGCACTTAAACTCAATATAAATTCCTGTGAAGCTGGTTATTGTAATGTGGTACCTTTGGTTACGTGGGACTTAATGGATGTGAATAATCATACATACCTTTCTGATATTAATCGACCGCGTTCTGAATGAAAAGGCAGCGTAGAACTCAAAGAATTCACACAGCAGTTGCTCTGAGAAAAAAGTAAGAAAAGTCAAATTAGCGGCTAATGGAAACACGGGTATAAATCAAATGGAGCTGTAGCCCTACAGCCTGGTTTCTACGCTCTCCTGCTCACCCAGTGTTTCTGTGTTGCTCTCGAGCTGGATCTTAGTGAAGTCGCTGACAAACGTGCAGTCGTTGTCCTCAATCACGCTCTTGTCCTCGGGACCTTGTGGGACGACATCGGGGATACAAGGTAAATGACTGCCTTTACACGCCTATGACGGCCATAAACAAGACATAGACAGATGGTGGATGGCGTTCGTGGAGAGGAAACAGTAAGACACAGTAGGGGAAGCAGGTGTGTGTACATGAGTGTCAAAGATGGTCAAAGAAGAGGGGGGGAAAAATTGGGCCTCGATCGTGTCCTCGCGTGGCTCCAGCCCTGCCCTTGTTAACAGCATTCTTCACTACAATAAGACTGCAGGTGGTGCTGTGTAGTCTGTGTTGCACCACTGTTTAAATAGCTGCCTGTATGCTCGTGCGTGTGTGTCCGACAGAGGCGGGGGTCATCGACCTTCACAGAGAGATGGGCTTTTTATTGTACTGTAAGCACTCTGTGTGATAGAGTCTGCGCTAAACGGGGCAGAGGAGGAGGAGGAGGGGTGAAGGAGACGGATGGGGGGTAGATTGCTTTTGGAAGGCAATTATCAAGGCAGCCAAGGTGACAGAGGGGGGGGGGGGTGTGGTAAAGGAGGAACTGCAGTGGACTGATGGTTAAATGATCACAGGACACATTTATTACAGATGTATGCATGGTGATTTTAAATATGATATTCAGTCATCTACAGAGCCAAAGTCAAAGAGATTGTAGAATATTTATTTTGCTACAGCATCTTATACCTTTATACTTTCCTTAATGTTTATTTTTCTATGAATAATTAGACTACTTTATCTTTAAAAGAGGGAAGAATGTCACTGGTTGACACAAATGTAGAAAAGTCCTAAGTGACTTAATTTTCAGGGCTAGTTTAGGGTCGAAAAAAACATAAAGATTCCCCACAAATAGTCTAATGATAGATCATTCACTCATTATCCGTCGTTGTCCTGCAACATAACTGGCACTATTTTATCTAATCTATTCTACTCTGTTCATAGGAGCTTGAGACTTATGTTTTTTCATACCCATATCTACACTGTTGCTACTGTGCATATGACAAAAAAGCCCTTGAATCTTGAGTTATATTCGAGGATTGGAATTAAATCCCTAGCTCCAGCTTGAGGCAAATGTGTGATTATGACACATTTTTTTATTTCTAACATTTGATAGATCATGCAACTAATAAATGCAGACGAATGGGTAATGCTAAGTAGCATAAGCCCTGGAGTAGTTGTGTAATCGTTTACTCAATCAACCGTGAGTCATTTGCCATCATTTGCAAGTTAGAATGACAAACATCCTCTAATAAAGCTTCTAAAATGTGTATGCTTTATACTTTGTTTCATCCGATTTGAGAGGAAACTTAGGGAATTTATGCTTTCTTCGTGGATGGTAAGAAGCTGGTTTTTCACAAATGTCTTTATATTATTTAATCTAAAATATTTCCTCGCCAACATTTGAATTTGGTTAACTTTTAAACACGTATCCGGGTTTTCCTAGAGTTACAAAGATTGTTTAGGCTGTTGTGTGCTTGACTTCCACTCAATCACCTTATTGAGTTATTGCTTTGACCGATGACTCCCTCATTTTACTTGAATGTACTTACTAGTGATGCGCGGGCTGGCCCAAAACCCGTGGGTCCCGCGGGCTAGCCCGTGGGTCGGGCGGGCCGGGTTGTTTTTTCCGTGGAAAATGCGGGTAGCGGGCGGGTCGGGTAAAAATCGCAATTATTCCAGCTATTATAGTTATATGTATCCGTTCATATGCTTGTCTTTTGTGTAAGGATAAAATGGGGTTTTCTCCCTCTCTTCCCGCTCCGTCTCATGCACCGCACACAGGCAGCACGTCAGAAGGCAGCAGCAAGCTGCGAGCTATGCCTCCTGTCAATCATTTGTTTAGCGAAAATAATAGCCTGCCGTGCATCTCCTCATAATTGTGAGCAAAACCCCTCGTTAATAGGCCTACCGTTTGGCAAATCACGACGTAAACTCATTGGTATCTTTTTTTTTTTTTTTCTCCCATTTTCGCGGGTTGGGTCGGGTTGGGTTAAAAAATCAGAGCGAAATTTTGCGGGTCGGGCGGTGCGGATTGGCTGTCACGATGGGTTGGGTTGGTGCGGGGGTTAAAAATCCTTAACCCGCGCATCACTAGTACTTACTGTACATATACTGTGTATGGAAACCTCATTGGTTGAAATGTTTATAGAGTAAAAAAACATGAATTGTGGATCGAATAGTCAATAAAGGGTTGATCACAAAAAAAAACAAAGGAACGAACCCTTTGCTGTGAACTCACATGATGTTTACTAAGTGAGAAGAAGCTCTTGGTGGTACCTGCAAGGTCCCTGAGGTGGTCCAGGGTTGGGATGATGGGAGGGCTCCTCCTCTGCAGGAAGAACAGCACCATGACGGTGAGGGAGAAGTTGGAGATCCAGGCCCCGGGGATGCTGCTGGTGATGCTGTGAGCTCGAGCCCAACAGCGCACGGTGAACACCAGGTGACGCACCCGTGGGTCCAGCTCTCCATACAGATAGAGCAGCTCGGTGCTCTTCATCGCCACCCTGTGGAGAACAGACAAAGTTACTACTACTGCATGTTTCGATGTTCATTTCAAGTGCAGGCAGTACACTTCATACAATGTTTTTTTTACATTTGGATTGACATTTAGGGTCCAGTTCATCGAAATAGGACATGCTGCCACCCATAACAAACAAAATATGTATTAAACAGGAAATAATTGCGGGAATAAAACAATATCCCCCTCCATCTTGCAGAATTTGGAATATACTGTATATTACGACTCACGTCTTGTCTGGTTATGTTGTATTGCTATTAAACCACTGGATTTGCCAATGGGATACCTACAGATAATTATTTAGGATAATGTTTGTGTGTAATATGTACTTTTTTTGTAAGAGGATCACATTTTCAATGCTCTTTACAAATATTTCAGCATTGCACCAATTTTTCTCTCATTAGATTTCTAGAAAAGCATCAGTATAATAAACCTCTTAATGTCAGTCCAAGTCTTAAATTCATGACATTAGGTCCCTGTATTTGTCCACAAATTTAACATGTGTTTTTGTTCAAAACCTCTCAGCCTTCATGAGATAAAATACCGTTTGATGTCCAGGGTCAGTGAAAATAAAATCATATGAAAACCCCCACTAGAGAGCAGCCTTCAGCATGTCATAGTGGCTGTGTCGGTCACACTGCTGTTGGTTTCCTTTAACACACACACGTACACAGAAACCACAGGCAGGAAAGTGCTGTGCTTGAAAGATCTCCGAGCACAATATGAGAAAAGTCCCCCCTCATATCCACCCACCACGGTTCCCCTCCATTTCCTTAGAAACTGCAGAGCGGTTTTTCTGTACGTTAGCAGGTGTGTAGGTGGTTGTGTTATCATTGGTACAGAGGCCAGAATATCTTCAGTGTGGAAGGGAGGAAGTGAAACACAAACAAGCCCCCTTTTGAAGCTTCATGTTCAGTTTCACTCTGGCATGCGTGCAACTGTACCATCACAGCACATCCTGCCAGTCAGGTTTCTGTTTGGGGCTTTGCCAGTTTGGCCAAATCAATATAAGAAGGACAATAAGCAGTTTCTGTTTAGCAAGAGGCCTATGACCAAGTCTAATTGACCTTTCAAGACATGACCAATGGTATCATGAAACTGAATGAATGACTGCAACACCAGAATCATGAATTGTTTCACAGTGTTTATGTCTGGTAAATAGGTGATCTCGTAGCCGTACCTGTTGTTGGCTGTGAGGTCACACTGAAAGCCGGAGGGCTGGTGGGCGAAACGGACCAAGGGGCATCGTGCGTTGAGAATCTTCTGCACCCCCACACACCCGGGCCCAAATTGGTCCACACACTCCCCGATGACCGACAGGATGTTCTGGGTGACGTTCCGCTCCGAGTTGGCCCTCTTCATCTGGTACTCCAGGAGCAGACCGGATTTTGGCTGCACACAGAGTTTAAATATGCTTATTGATCCTAAAATCACCTTCCATTTCTTAGACAGGTCACCATTCTTTTTATTATACCCTCTTATCTGTTTCAAGATTTTTGAATTAAATTATTGTAGTATACATAGCAAGCAGAAACACAACAACGTGCTTTTAAAAAACGTATTTTGACTTCATAAGTACTTTGATGTAGTTCTATGCTGATATATTGACATTATTAAGTGATCAATAATGTTACAATAACAACTTCCCCTATGAATACATCGTTACTACAGCTAGGATTTTTTTAAAGACATATTTTTCTTTTAATACATCAGCCTAGAGCTATGAGTGTAGATACACATGTTTTTTTGATTTTACATACTGCTGCATCTATTCTTCTGTAATGCTCTTAATGTAATTCAACTTGATAACAAGATTGGAAAATCATCTATCAATTAGAAGTTAAACAACTGATTTTTCCAAGCAAGTTCATTATAAAATACCACATATTTCCAAATGATTATGATACTTTTCATACATATAGCTCTACCGTACAAACGTGAAATAATTTAGGAATTCCATCCATCATAAACTCAACTTTTGCATATCCTTTACTAGGATAACATTCACTTAGTATCAGAGTTTTAAGGAGGAACGATTTTCCAAGAAAAAGCTTAATGCAGACATGCTGAGTTTGTTGGTTCGTTTTCTATTTTGGTCTTTGTCATTCACAACTGTCTTCAGTTTCACTGTGCAAAACTCAGCTCTCTCAAAACAGCCGAATGATTGTGGTTGCGGTTTCAATTTTTTATAAAGTTCTATTAGTAGGAAGTGGAGAGGTGCTTTAACTTCTCTGGCTCAATATGCACTAAATCAGTATGACTAAGAACTAAAATACCTAGAGATGTGTTGTTACTGTACATATTTCTTATATTATTCAAGATTTTATAACTATGTTTTAACAAGCTAAAATTTTAGAAAAATAAAACGTGTATGTCGGGCAAAATAAATGTAATATTGTCAGCAGGTGGCTTCATGCAATCTATAGGCGCCTTTCTGAAGGCAGACAACCGATCCCCCATTATTACCATTGTTGCATTTCTCCCACTGATGCTATCCAAGTCCAGAAACATGTCCAGGTCACAGCCCAGCTTTCCAAAGCCGTTCACTGATGAGCCAAATGGCTTGATGGTGCATTCTGGGAAAAAAGCAGCAGCAATGTCCTTGAGCAGAGAGCAGACGAGGAAGCGCAGTCGGCAGTTTTCCTCTGTTAGCTGATAAGCTTCTGTCAGGGAGGTTATCTGTTGGTCTATCTGAGGGGAGATAAAATCACAGGGTATGATCAGAATAATCCTTAATGCATAAATATGAAATCCATTAAAATGGATCCACAAATGTATATGTCTTTAAGTTGAATCAATGTCACTGGATTATTCCAAACTGTAAATCTGAGAGTGATAACAGAATCACTTACACTTTCCTCTTTCGCCAGCCTCTGTATTAGCTCGTTGATGGGAATGCTGGTTTGTGCTTGGCGCTTTTTGCCGGATGGCTGGTTCGGTAAATCCGCTGAGTCAAGGCTCCTCAGTGACAGCAGTCTTGATTTAAAAGGCACCAGGGATTCATGGCTGATGCTAGGGATGGCAGTCCCTTCAAATAATGAGGCAACACTTTCCTGGTTGGCATATTCTACCACAGCATACATACCCTACAGAAAAACACCAAAATAAACAATGTCATGTTTCAATTGAAAACTAACAGGAAAGTTGGTCATATATGCTGGAACACAATGCGTATCTATCAGAGGAGATCAGTCATTCACTTACATAGCTTTCATAAAAGAAGTATTTTTTGATATCTCCGTGTTTTGACATGTGCTTGAGGAACTTTTTCTCATTGGTTCTTGAGTGGCAGCTGATGAGAACAGATCTCTCTGCCTGTTCTTGTCTCTCAGCCTGGACAGCATACAAAGATTTGAATCCATTCTTTTCTTCTAAAAATAGGGAAGCAGAATATTCAACAATGAAGCCACAAAAATCATTTTAAGATGTCCTAGTTATGGGCGTTGTTTATTCTTTTGTAGTTAACATATTTTTGTTGTCAGAAAAACGCAGCATTATCTGGTAAATACTTTTTTGGTCTAAGAAGGGTTGTCTTCAATAGCAACAGAACGCAGCACCAAACTTCATTTAAAAAAAGGACAATTTAACAGTATGTGGCACTTGAATATTAATGGCAGTCACAAATCACTTGTCTTGTTACATTTTGAAAACAACTCTTCAATTCGGCATAAAAATCATCGACAAACAGTATCTATAATCTGATTGTATATGAAATGAAAGCTGGAATCACTTGACTGACAGATGACTTTACCTCACTAAGACACTTAAGTGAACAAACGAGATGCCGAATTTAGCCGAAACCCTAATGATTTCCTCAGTTGTTCATTTCCCATAAATACAATTACGAATTTTGGACCATAGCAAAGACAACTTAAAACATAAACATTTATACATGAAGTTTGACTCGGAGTCACTACACGGTAGACAGGGCTCGTAGGCTAACTTGGTTTGTTTGACAGTTTGTGCTAATAACTTGTGTTTCACCTTGCACAGCAACAACGTTTGTTCCAATATTCCTGTGAAGAAATGTATCGACCTTCTGAAGACACTTCGCTAGGCTGCCTCTTCCTATCATATGTAACCTGCACACGGTGAAGGAGGCCGCCATTGCTGATCCAAAAGAAACGGAAAGGCGCATGCGCGTGGTTTTCTCTACGGCAACTGAGAGGTATCCAAATCGCACATATTGTGGCGTTTAAAATATATTTGAAAAACACATGTATGTTTGATTAGTTAAAATTCCTCTGTAGTGAGCTATGACATTTTATTATAATACATTGATTTTGTTTCTAATTAACTTATGACTAAGGAATTTAATCGTTCGAATGTTGTTATGATTTTTTTTGTTAAAAGTTCACATAGAGCAACAAATCGGTTTTCCCACAGGAAAACACCCAACACTTCTGTAGAAGGTGATGCCCTGTTTCAGCAGCCTCGCCACAGGAAATTTGTTTTTCATCTGAGAAAACAAAAGAAAGGGAAAACGAAACCTACAGAAGGTAAAGCTCTGTCTACTGACATTCAGCGAATACCACCTACGCACGGGTCGACGGCAGTTCCTCTGTTTACTTCCTTCTTAACACTGTCCGTCCCCTTCCAGTCAGTCAGACGCTGGAGAGTCACGATGAAAGGAAGTACGGCGCGTTAAAGCTTCCTTCTCAAAGATTAGTACGGTAAGATTTTCCTATCTCAAGTTGTTTTGTAACAAATAGCAGCTAAACATATAGATTGCCTGTAACATTTAAAACACAATGACTACTTTTCTAGAGGCAGGTATCCTGACATTTCTATATTGCGTCAGTAACTTCGTCGCTTGGACTATTTTATTATTATTTTTATTTTATAGAGATGGGATGGCTCCCACATTTTTTTGCAGATAAGATGTGTGATTTGCATGCAGTGTGAGTTGGTTTCTTATTCACAGCCCAACAATTAATCATGTTTTTCAGTTTGACGCCACATTTTCTTAGCAGACTGTGTTATAGATCTAGAATAAGTTGCTAGTTTGCCTGGGGGGGGGGGGGGGGCTTCCCAGCTGAAGCCAACTGTGAAACTCCCTTCATTTATGAAAAACAGCCTGGTTAGCCCCTCCCAATTGTGCTCTGCCAGCCAACTGACCTCCTCCTGTTTCATTTTAGGGTGAGCAGTACAAGTCAAGAATCAAGATGGATTACAAATATGACAATGGACTAGAATTGTTGTTGGCTCACATGAATTTAGAAGACATTATCAACGCTGCAGAGACTCTATATCAGCTTGAAGAAGACGAGGAGGAAGGAGGCTTGTCGTTTGAAGAGGAAAGTCTCTCCCAGGAGGAGATGGACGAAAATGAGGAGACGGGGGACTCTGTGGGCTCGGCGAGTCAGCAGAAGGACTATGATGATGGGGTTGGTGGTGTTCGCTACGGGACGGTGACAGAACTCTTGTCTTTTGTCAACCTGCTCTCCAACATGCAGGCAGCAGCCATGCAGCATCTACCTGAGGAGATGGGAGTCCTACTAAACAAGGTAAGAAGACTTTTTTTGTCTTTTGACTGTGCTTCTTTGATTTGTGTGCATGAACATTCTATAAATGTCTTTACATTTGATACGATCTGTTTCTTAACTGACCTTGCAGAAGGACATGGCTGTTAAAAAAGGCCGCTACCAGATCAACATAGACGTGCTCCTTTTCCCATGGAGGTTGACCTACAAGAATCATGGCATTGGCCTTGTGCCTAAGGGATCATTTGGGAAAGTCCATTTGTCCCAGGACACCACCACCAGGAAGAGAATGGCTTGCAAACTGGTGAGGCATTATGAGCAACAGCTGGAATTCAGCCTGCACTGACTCCTCAAAACTCTTACAATAGTTGCCAAATATTCATTTTACCTATCTGTTTACTCCTGTGTACAAAGAATGTTAATGTCAGTATGGCATTTGCTTGTTTGCCCTTCAAGTAAAAGAGGAACACAGCTTTTAAAAGAAGAACCATTCTTTTTGTCACACACTAAACTTACAAAATGGGCCAAGATTAATGCAAGAATGGAAATTTCACAGCTTTTCACTGTTTCTCAGGATGTTGTTTTTGCAAATTCATAATGACAACGATAAATCAGCATGTTGTGATGTAACTCCTAATTTCCCGGCAGACCTTGCAAAACACATTCCACTCTTTTCTTTTCTTTATGACACTGCATTATTCACCTGAGGGGGTGAACAGCGTGTTTACATGGGGCATATTGAGAAATGAGGAAGGAGTAGTGCCATACAGTACCTAGTCTGGTGTTATCATAAGAAAGCTATGTTGACACAGTGTATGTACACCTTGTTAAACACACAGTGAAGGCTTACTGGCAGCAGTTTGTGTGTTTGCTGTCTGAGTTACAAGCGATTTCCCGCATGTCACAAGACAGACTTGTTATGATGCATCAAACATTGACATTATTATCTTCACAGATCCCTATGGAGAACTTTAAAGCAGCCGATGTGGAATTCCAGGCCCGGTTTCGCCACGAGAACATTGCTGAGCTCTACGGCGCCGTGCTCTGGGACCAAAGTGTCCACCTGTTCATGGAGGCCGGAGAGGGCGGCTCGGTCCTGGAGAAACTGGACAGCTGTGGGCCCATGAGGGAGTTTGAGATCATCTGGGTGACTAAGCAAGTCTTGCGGGGCCTGGAGTATCTGCACTCACACAACGTCATCCACCACGACATCAAACGTAAGATCAAATGTAAACGTGTTTTTCACTTTGTCGGGTGTTATGGACTGACTGAGTTGTTGTAAGCTAGTGCACACCATTCAGGAAATAATGTAATATCAAGTTTTTACACACCCTACGTCAAAGTCAAGCCACAGACGGAAACATTTCTTGTGAATAATTCTAGAGGAATGCAAGTGCAAAACCATACAGACCACAAATATCCGACACAGACACTCTTCCTCCCTATAATAGAAATAGTATAATGAGTTTCCTCCTCTTAGGGTTTGACATGCTTTGAGAAAGTGTAGCTATGTCACACTCTGTGGTAGCTAATGACTTAGATTACAAGATGCTAATTATGGTAGGTGGGGCTCAGCGGAGGCAGAATGTGAGGTGGTTTCACGTTAGTTAAATCATATGCCGCTGCAGGGATCAAAGAATTCTCCCAAGCTGTCTGTCAACCTCATGTCCCAAAGGCAGTTTGGTGTCTGGAAATTCCAGTTTGCTCCTCATGCCTGCTCACTGTTAAGTGTAGGGTCCAGAGAGTGACTCACGACAACGACCAGCCTGGCCCGCTGCCTAGCTGCAGTGTTTAGTGTTTCCTGCCTGAGATTAAAATATGTAATTATACCTCAGTGAGGTATTTTAAAGTGTAATGATGAGACTTTTCACTAAAGACTTTACTAATTGCACGTTACATGCTTGACTTCACTGGCTTTTTCCCAGTTAAAATCCATGTAAGTGCATAATTGTTACCTCAAAAGCATAAACAATGAAATTCTGTGTCTCATTTCTATTATTTTCTCTGTTTTATTCAGCCAGTAACATTGTCCTGATGTCAGACAAGGCAGTGTTGGTGGATTTTGGCCTGACGGTGCAAATGACAGAGGATATATACATTCCCAGAGACCTGAGAGGAACTGAGGTAAGAACATAAGCCAGAGATGTGATCTGTTTCCTAAAGGCTGCACCTGTAAGCCCATAATTACTTCTTAAAGGCATAAGGTCTTTTGTTCTTTGTTCCAATCATTACATGTATTTCTATCTAACTTTTCGTGTGAGTTTTTACTGGAAAAGGCAGCGCTCTTTTATTACTCTCAGTCTTCATACTTGTCAGCACTTGTGTCTGTCTTTTTCAAAATGATTGAAAGCAAATGATTGGCAAGTGCACTCATCAACCTCACTGGTGTTGATAATAGGTTGTCATTACAGATGTAATCAGCAATTTGGAAATTTTAGGATTAATCCAAGAGATTTCCCACATGCTTTTTCTGTGTGTGTGTGTGTGTGTGTGTGTGTGTGTGTGTGTGTGTGTGTGTGTGTGTGTGTGTGTGTGTGTGTGTGTGTGTGTGTGTGTGTGTGTGTGTGTGTGTGTGTGTGTGTGTGTGTGTGTGTGTGTGTGTGTCCGAACGTGCGTGTGTGTGTGTGTGTGCACACGTGCGTGTCTATATGGGTCTTTGCACAAGCACCCTTGGGCCTCTCATGGCTGGGCTTGTGGAAAGTCCCAGGGCAGACACCCAGCAGTGATAATAACAGACTGGGCTGCTCAGGGTTACATGAACATGGGAAAGCAGGCTGGAATTTCCAGCAGACAAAGAGATGAACTGTGATAGTGTGTTTACTTTTTACACTCCAAAGGCCAACACGCTTCTGCACTGCCATTAGCTGGTCGCACACAGCGTGGGACTAAAGGTTATCTTGTTTAGAAAAAGAAAAAAGGGTTTGATTGCAAGAGGTAATTTCCTGTTTTGTTTAGCACTAATACATAGTCACTACAGAGGGTCACAAAGGGTGCCATATGCCGTCCAGATTGTAAAGCCCCCATAGGCCGATGTGTCATTTGTGGTATAAGGCGATAGATAAAATATGATTGATTTTATTTTAATTGGAATCCAATAAAGGAGGAAATAACTTCACACCCGTTCTTGCCGTTATTCTCTGCAGTGGTATTAAATCTAATTAATATTATGTCATCTTTCTTTTTTTAAGATGTATATGAGTCCAGAAGTGGTTCTGTGTCGAGGACATAACACCAAGACAGACATCTACAGCTTGGGCACCACCATCATTCACATGCAGACTGGTAGCCCGCCATGGGTCTTGAGATACCCTCGCACCGCCTACCCATCGTACCTCTACATTGTAAGTACTGTTCATTTTTTTTAAAAGCCACAATTGTATCAGGGTGTTGCTATTTGATTGAAGGCCAAAACATCACAAACATTTATTGTTATCAGAGGCTAAACCTATTTGACTTAAGTGATCTCTAGTGCCAAGGATTCAGTTGGTTGATTTTTTTTGCTTAATAGTAAAATGTCTCATTAACTATTGGATAGAATTTTGGTAAGCTTGGTAAAGCCTAGTCATGTGTGTTAAAACAATAGTTAAATGTCTTATGATGTACTCATCGTTTGTTAAATCAATCAATAGTTTAAACCGATTAAACTAGCTGGTTAGCATGCTATATTGCCCAGCCCTAGTGCAGCCAACTATTCAAACTTTGACAGTAATTTGAGGTAAAAGTTTATATCTTTGACGATTCAACTGTAAAATCACATAACTACAGAACCAAGTACTTGCTGCCTTTTTTATGACAACAAATCAAGTTGTGGAGCTCAGGTTGGATCTGTCAGAGAGTTTGAATTTCTTTCAAATTAGCATCACACCAAGTACTCAGATGTTGTATTTGAGTAAAATTAAGAGTACCAGAGGGTAGGAAAACTCTGTTACAAGTAAAAGTCTTGCATTCAAAATGATACTCAAGTAAAAGTATCGGCATCAAAATATACTTAAAGTACTGATTCTGCTGATTGGTCCATTTCAGAATAATATATCTGATATGTTTTATAATTATTGATGCATTAGTGTTATCAAAGCTGGTAAAGGTGCAGCTAGTTTGAATGACTTTGTGTACTGCAGGGCAGCTTGTGAATTTACTCCAGGTGGATCTAAAGTCTGATTTAAGTGTTCTGCAAAGTAACTAAAGGTATAAAATAAATGTAGTGGCGTCAAAGTACACCATTTACCTCTGAATTGTAGTGGAGTAGAAGTTCAAAGCAGCACAACATTGAAATACTCAAAGTACCTAAGAATTGTATTTAAGTACGGTACTTGAGTAAATCTACTTACTTTACACCACTGATCACACCTACTCAAAGACAACAGCGTAGCTGTTATACCGCATCACACTCATGCATCGAGATACTTCCTATCTTCTATCTTGCAACTTTTCCGTGACCTGGTTCTAGATTTGAATAAGGGACGATGTGACTACTGGCAGTTTTTGACTTTTCACCCATTTAGTTAGTCACTACTTCTGTTTTTTGAAAGGCTTTCCATTACATGGGTCCTTTGCTTTAAAGAAGTCCCGTTTCTTGTTTTTGAAATGATTATCAGCTCTTTTGATTTACTTACTTCCCTAATGAAACAACTGTCACGGAGAAGTAATGTTACGTAGTTAAGTTGCTGCTACAGTCTGAGCTGTCCTTTTTATCCTTGTGCCTTTTTACTAAAAGTAAATGTGTTTTACAAGTTACTACTCACAATGTCAAGGAAACTCGGTGGAGGAATTATATGGGGCCCTTTGCTTTTTGGAAGCATTGACTTGTCAATGTAACTTTCTTTTAGTGCTTTTATTTGCATGCTGCAGTATTCTAATGCCGTATTTGCACATCTGTTTGAACAGATCCACAAGCAAGCCCCGCCTATGGAGGACATAGCGGAGGACTGCAGCCTGGCCATGCGATCCTTTCTTGAGCGAGCCCTGGAAAGGAACCCCGCTCTGCGCAGCTCTGCATCCGAGCTGCTGAAAGACGAGGCCATCAATCCACCCAGGGAGGATCAGCCTCGCTGCTGGAGCCTTGACTCAGCCATGGAGGAGGCCAACCACACCATGCTACGGCAGCAGAGCCAGCACCACGACACCACACAGGGTAAGCACCTACCTGATGAGATTAATTTGGTCCCAGTAATAAGATACTTGCCCTATTGAAACATGTGCTCTTTTCTTTTTTCTGCAGATTCTTCTCTTTATTCCGAGGACTCTGGCCACACGAGGAGGAAGGGCTCCTTGTACATTGACCTAGGGGCCTTGTCGGGTTACTCTAAACTGGTGACCGGGCCCCCTACTGCAGAATATGGCTAGCCCTGGAGGACAGCCTACCAATTATGTGATTGAACTTTAGTCAAAGCCAATTGGTAATTGAACCTCTTTATACATATTTCTCTGCTTTTTTTATATGTCCAAGAGCTCAAGGTGACATCAGTGATGAACTGCACTTGTTTACAAGTCTCGGGATTAATGGAATGGACTCAACCTTGGTGCTGAAATGGGCTGATGTGAGTCAACTGCACTGCAGGACAGTGGTTGGAAGAGATGTACTGTGTATCATTGAGCATTAACTGTCACCTATTGGTATAATTCCCAGAGCTCTCTGCTTCGTTCTGGTGGATGCTATGTTCTTTTCTTGTGAAAATATGTGTTACAGTCTTTAAAAAAAAGATGAATCACTAAACATATGTAAAGTAGTTGTTAAAGTATACGTATGTGCACTATGCAAACATATCTATGTAGTTCTTAATGAACTTCCTCTTGTTAATTCCTGTGGAATATTAATTGTATCATAATGCTATGCAAGTGACACTTCTGTGGAATGCATGTGATTTCCTATTTGTGTTTTGTACATCCTTTGAGATGAGGTCTGATGTTCTTCTCGCCCAAAAAAATGTGTGTTACTTTTTTTCTTTAATATTTTGAATATACATTTTGAACTGGAGTAAATTCAATAAAAATTCAAATCAAATGTCTGTGATATCTCAGTTCCATCTTAAATTAAACATAGTATTCCTTTGGTTTTGAATCTAGTTTACTGTGTAGTGTTTTGTGTTAGTTCAGTTGTTGTTTGTAACACAGTAAACAGTCAACAGATGACCCCCTAAGCTCCAAAAGTGGCAAAGTGCTATTAATTACTACATGCTCCCATTCTCTTTGGTTGGGCTTTTGTATTGTTTTGAAGCTACAGGACATTTGAAGTCCAAGAAGGTGATGAAGTAGTTAATACTAATTATTGGATATAAAAAACAACAACTGGTAATGTTCCTGCTACTTGTTTATAGTATGTCATCAAAAACAGCATTTAAATGGTAATTTCAGAGGAACCAAAGTGATTGAAATGTGCCAAGTGTTCTCTTTCCTACATCAGGCCTGCTCTTTGCATGTGTGTGAGCGTTAAGCTGTAATGTGGAGTTGCTCACTTCAAAGCCTGATCTGAAGGTGGCAGCATTTACCAAGATATTTACTGGTTTCCCAGTGAGTGGGAAAGACAAATACTACCATCTGCTGGTAACATTAGATACAATTTACTGAGTGAACCAACCTTTAACCCAATGTCTTGCTGCTCAATGAATACATTTTTTAGTTTAGCCCTACTAACTGAACGTTCAAATGGTTTAAGATACAGTAAGTCCAATGATTCAAACTGATGATTTTCCCAAATGATTTTTTGTAAAGATTCATTATTACATTCCTAAAAAAAGAAGAAGAAGGTTTTACTGCTTTAAATAATTGCAAGACAATTCCACTTGATGGCCGCGATGATGCACTTCAGAAGCGCAACCAACACACCATCATTACAACCTTATGCAAAAGGCTACCGAGCTGGGTTTGCATGCTCATCAGTGCTGCTGCTGTATGTTGCTATAGCCGGCTAACCTGCAGTTGTTGCATTTCAACTTAAGCTATTAGTTTATTTGGTTTCACCTGATTCTACTTTTAAATAATTACTGTTAACACGCTATTTAACATGGGATGGTAGGTAAACAACTAAAAGTGTTTATATAACTTGATTAACAGGTGCTACTTCCTTTGATTACACAGATATGTTGTATAGTGGAGACGTCCTCTTCCTCCTGACATCAATGACCATCTCTCTGGTCTTGGCCACATTCAGAGAGATGGTCATTGATGAGTAACATAGGAATAATATAGTCAATATAAATAACTGAACTACTCTTGAAAGTTAATCTAATATTTTATTATTGTCCAAAGCATTTATCACACTCATTTATTTTTGTCCAATAACCTCTGTGGAAGATTTGAGACAGCAGCAGGCCCGTCGCGTTCAGGTAGGCATGGTAGGCAATTGCCTAGGGCCCCCGAGTAGGAGGAGGCCCCCCAAAGACGACAGGTTAAGATTTTTTTTTTTTTTTTTTTTTTTTTTTCAAAATTCAAAGAAAAGTCTGATACAAATGCAACATGAATCAAACAACATGCATACCAATAAGACAGGTCATGTATTCAACAGCAATGACGATTTTAAATAGCTTCATAATAATAAGCAGTCATCTGTATATGAAGGGCTCTGCTGCGACTGCGAGGGCAGCAACAGCGCCTCCCTAGAGCATGCGATGTCCGAAAAGCGCAACGACACATTGTAGTCGAAATACCCCAGCTCGAGGGGGCCCCCCTTTCCCATGCATTAGCGCGACAGCGTCAAGTGCAAGTGAAAAGTGAAAAATTAAAATGAAGCGAAATTATCTCTCCGGCAATCAAAAAAAGAAGAAGAAAAGGGAAGAGGAGCAGAAAAGAAAACAAGACACCGGTAAGTAGAATATACACAATCAACATGAAAATTGTGCCAGGCAGGGTATACCATATTTTGCTAGAGTAGCGAGGTTGTAACGACGACTAGCTAGGAACCAGTGGTTTGGCATGCTAGCATGCTAACCAAACTTAAACTGCTACCTTTGACTTCACTATAAGTTCATAACGTTATCAGCTGGCCAAATTGATCAACGATTAATTCCTCTTAATATCCTAAATAAACTTCACATATGTTTTCAGTCGTTAGAGCCTTGAGACAACCAGTGAAATAGTTATTCCTGTAGTAGCTAGCTATTTAATAGGAGATTAACATGGGAGTTTACAATAATTTTGCTAGAATACCATTGGGTTGATTTACTTACTTTATTTACATTTTAACGGTTAACATCCCGGCGCAGATCAGCCACATGAAGAAAACAGCCACTTTAGTGTCAATTAATCCTTTTCTAAACCTATTCTGCTGTTTGTTGTTGTTGGTCTCCATGATAGCTGTAAATACCACTGGACCACCGTTAAAAACTGTACCGATAGCTTTGAGCTTTTTCTATGGGACACAGACAGTACACAGACACACACAGACACACCACGGGTGCGGGGATGGCGCTGTTGCCACTCACAGAATTGATTTCAGGAAAACAGCTCGTCTTAGTGACTGTATTTCTGTTTTCAAACCAGTGAAAACGGGATTATTGTAAGATTTTATTATTATTATTTTTTTTACTTTTTTTTGGTGAAGCAGTGCTTCACCTGTAGTCGTATAGAAACCGCCACTAAACCGCCTAGTAGGAACTGTGTGTAATGCTTTTAATATCTATTTCACCACAATTATCAGACTGTAAAATGATAGGATTTCAAAAGCATTTGAAAAATAACCAAGCTAATCATACAGTACTTATTCTTTCTCCAAGGGGCATTGCTGAAATTTCTTCATCCCGCTCTACCAAGTGTTGTCTCTGGTGCTACTGAAGGTAACGTTCTTTTCTACCTATTATTAGTGCCTTCTATCAACACACTTGATGTTATCAAAATGACTTTACATTTTTCTAATTCAAGTCATAGTTGTGTGTATTCATTCCACTTGCCCACAGAGTCTTCTGGACATTTCAAATATGTGGGACATTCACTAATGTTAATGAATAACTGAGTTGTTGAGATCAATGCATGCAAAATTTGCAATATAAATAAAAAGAATATTATTTATGTATTTATTTATTTTTGCACCAGGGCCATCAACATCGTCTTCGTCACATGTTTATGAGGAGGAGCAAGTGGAAGACAACATTGCGGCGTCCACACCACTTCCCAGCAGTGGTTCAACAGAAGGTGCATTAAGCCGCACAATTTCAACTTATCACCTATCATAGTGACCCAAAGTTATAGCAGCATGTGCTGTGAAAGTGTATTAAAATGACCATTTGCTATAAAGCGTTACACAAGTAGATCACCATACCTTAAGCATTTAGTTGTCGTACTTCACACATGAAACTGTGCCATGAATTAATTTGTAATTACATATTTTTCAGCAGTGCCATCAACTCCATCACGACTTGAGGAGGAGCAAGTGGAAGCATCCACACCACTTCCCAGCAGTGGTTCAACAGAAGGTGCATTAAGCCGCACAATTTCAACTTATCACCTAACACCCATGTGCTATGAAAGTGTATTAAAATGACCCTTTCTTTTTAAAGCATTATACAAGTAGATCACCATTCCCTAGTTGCTGTACTTACCACATGGCAATTGTGCTATAAATTAATTTGCAACTATATGTTTTCAACAGTGCCATCAACTCCATCTCCACTTCATGAGGAGGACAAAGAGGAAGATGACATTGACATGGCAGAGACCACCCCACCATCCAGAACTGGGGTACCTGTAGGTATTGCAAGCACCACATTAAGTGATGACCCAGGATGTTGGCCCAGTGTCCTAACAAGCAGTATGCGCTGTGAAATAGTCAAAAAAGGACCTGTGCAAATCATGGACATTGAATTCCCGCAAAACTTAGACAATCCTCCTCGAAGATTCACCAAGGACAGTTACAAAAGAACCATGAAAAATGGTGAGAATATACATCGATCGTGGCTGGTGTATTCCATCCACACAGATGGAGTGTTCTGTTTCCCTTGTACTGTTTTCGGGAAGCGTGAGCGTGACAATGCCTTAACGACCTGTGGCTACGGTGGATGGAAGAACCTTTCCTATCGCCTAAAAAAACACGAGTGCACAAAGGTGCACTGTGACAATGTGAAAAAGTGGCACGACCTTCAGAGGAGACTGCAAACCAGTACACTGATTGATCAAAGACAGATGGAGTTGATGCAACTTGAAGTTGAACACTGGAAAGGCGTGATTCGGAGAGTGATTGCCATAGTTTCCCATCTGGCAGAACGCAACCAGGCTTTGAGAGGAACTACCAGTACCGTGTATGATCGCCACAATGGGAATTTTCTGGCTCAAGTGGAACTCCTAGCACAGTTTGATCCGGTAATGAATGAACACATCAGACGAATACAATGCAAAGAGACAAAGGTGCATTACCTGAGTGGAGTCATTCAGAACGAAATCATTCAGCTGGTCGGAGACAAAATCCTACAGGAGATTGCAAGAAGAGTGCACAAAGCAAAATACTTCTCCGTGATCATGGATTGCACTCCTGACATCAGCCACAAGGAACAACTTTCTGTTGTTCTCAGGATTGTCAACTGTGAAACACCTGTTTCTATTGCTGAGCATTTTTTGGGATTTGTACATGTTGAAGACACAACTGGTAAAGGGCTCAGTGAAATCCTGCTTGACCAGTTGGAGAAGCACAACCTCAGCATTTCAGATTGCCGTGGGCAGTCATACGACAATGGCAGCAATATGATGGGCCACAAACAGGGTGTGCAGGCAAGAATTTTAGAGCTGAACAACAAGGCGCTATGCATCCCATGCAGCAGTCACACACTAAATCTGGTTGTGTCAGATGCTGCCAAGTCTTCAGTGTTGTCCATGTCTTTTTTTGGTATGCTGCAACGACTGTACAACCTTTTCAGTTCCTCTGTGCACCGCTGGGCAATTTTGAAGCAGCATGTGAAGCAGCTCACCCTTAAGCCACTTTCAGGGACGAGATGGGAGGCCCGAATTGACAGTGTGAAGGTAGTGCGGTACCATCTACCTGAAATACTAGACGGACTGTCAGCACTGGAGACATATGCTACAGAGAAGGGGGACTCAGAGACCATGTCCTCAGCAAAAAGCTTACATGGTGAGCTTAAAACATGGTCCTTTCTTCTGTGCACAATAACCTGGTACAACGTTTTGTATCAGGTTAACCATATGAGCAAGCTCCTCCAGAGCCCGGATGTTTCAATGCAAACACTGAAAAAAGAAACCGAGGGAGTGACAGAGTACCTAGAAGATTTCAGGGAAAATGGACTCGCATCAAGCCAAACGGATGCAATGGAGATTGCAGAAGATCTGGAAATTGAGAGGAAATTGCCTGAGAAAAGGCAACGTAAAAAGAAAAGGCAGTTCCTTTACGAGAGTACAGATGAAACCCAATCGACCCCAGAAGAGGCCTTCAGAAGGGACTTCTTCCTGCCTTTGGTTGACACTGCCATCACCAGCCTAAAAGACAGATTTTCCAGACTGGAGGGGGTGTATGCCCTGTACGACTTCCTGTTCAGCATTGATATCATGAGGGCCACAATCAAGACTGGGAAATTGCATGAGAGATGCAGGAAAGTGGAACAAACCCTCCATGATATTGATGCAGACGACTTGGCATTGGAGATCAACTCTGCTGTCCACACCTTTCCAGATGAAGTATCCAGGTGCCCATTTAAAATGCTGGACTACATATACAGTGAGAAGCTGTTGGACCTGTACAGCAATTTAAGCATTGCACTGCGCCTACTTCTGACCCTTCCTGTCTCGGTTGCCTCCGGAGAGAGGAGCTTTTCATCTCTGAAGCGCATAAAGAATTACATGAGGTCAACTATGAGCCAAGAGAGGCTCTCTGGACTGGCACTCATGTCAATTGAGAGTGACGTCCGCAGGTCTTTGGACTTGGAGGGGATTGTGTCTGCATTTGCTGAGGCCAAGGGCCGCAAGCAGCAGTTTCAGTAGGAAATAAAAAAAAAAATAAAGGCTACTTTTCAGTGTATGTTTGACCTCTTTTGTGATTAAAACGCACAGAATTGCGGAAATTTTTTTTTTAAAGGCCCCCAACAACTTCTTTGCCTAGGGCCCCCAAAATCCTAGAAACGGGCCTGGACAGCAGGGAGCCCAGAGAGCTGCGAAGACCTTGGGAAGCAACTTCAACGTGATGGCAACTGTGTCACACATTGTATGGGTTTGACCAAAGTGGACTGAGTAAGTTCTTCCTCCGGTTTCCCTCTTCCTACAAATGGGACAGCAGTGGGGCTATGATGAAGGAGGATCTGCACCAGCCTCACCTGCAGAACTTTAAGACCATGCCGACCGTCACTTCCTGCACAGGCCTAGAAACAGCCAGCTGACTGTGTGTGTTTTCATTTTTTCCCCACAGTATATGAAGCTGTGTTATATATAAAATAGGTATATTTATTAGGGGTTTCTATATTCAACTTTGAATATGTTTTTTTTTTAGATAAATGTGGTCTAAACCATTTTATCTTGAGTCATTTCTAAAATAGTCACTATAGATATACAATAGGATATTTTCATTTTTACAAATCTATATGAAAGCATTTACTAGTGTGATTAGTTAAATCACCTGTCCATCAACAGTGCTGACAAAGCAAGCCAATCCAGGATGAGCCCCGCCCCAGGTGTGCCGTCGAGGAATCGATTGGGACAAAGAGACTCAGCAGAGGTAGGTGCCTGTTAAATAGTAATTTGGAACAAATAACCATTGAAGTGACTTTCTTTGCCTCGAGTTTCCAAGAGCATCGCCTCTCAAAAGACACCCTTGGTGAGTTTTTCTGTGAAAAGATTACATTTAAATGTGTTTTTTTAATGAAAAGATTGATGCTAAATTAGCTGCGGCTAACCGTTGCTAGCGTGTTAGCGTAGCGTGTTGGTGTCGCTTTGACACGTGGAGCGAGGTGGAGCTCATAGTTGGCCCTGTTTTCTGTGTGGATTTGACCGTGGTCTTCACGTTGATTTGCTTCCTGTTGGGGCATATTCAATTGGCGCTGACCAAAGCCAAGTTTGTTATTTTGTTATTGAACATGAACAATATACACTTCTAAAATACAAGGTAAAGCTAACTGTAGCTGGCTGTGTAGTGAACAGTGTTGCCACAATTACTTCGGAAAAGTAATGTGATTACTGATTACTCCTTTAAAAAGTCACTTAATTACTTTACTGATTACTTGATTGTAAAAGTAACTAAGTAACATTACAAGTTACTTTATTAGTTACATTCAGCAGCTGCCGACAATTGGGGGGGGGTTGCTCTGTAAAACTTGATTTATAGTCGGTGAAAAAAGACGCAACGCAAGACGCATCGCAAGGCGGTTGCAAGCCCCCCCTTGCATGCTCGCATGTGTCACCTCAATTTTCTAACTTTTACGTAAGACGCAAGACGTAAGCACTGGCGCAAGCCACTATCTACATCACGTCTGGCAGCGTGTTCACATTTTCCGGTTTCATCCCCTAATAAAACCCCGCTGTTTTCGAACGTCAAGGTAGAAAGCGTACTCTCTAAGGTCGTCATTGAAAAACACATTGCTCCACCTACTGTCCTGGCGGGGAATAGCCACGCAGCACACGCAACCGCCGACAAAGCAAAATGAAGTATAAACGCCTCGAGTCATTAACATAAACGCAAGACGTAAGCGTAAGGGCTGTTAAAACAAGTATAATTCAAGCTTAAGTTTTTCTCCCAGAGACACAAGAAGAAATCAAAAATATATCTTTTTACTAAGGAAAATGACTAAAATAGTAATGCACGGTGACTTGGATAAGTAACTTGAATCTGATTACTGGTTTGGAACTAGTAACGCGTTAGATTACTCGTTAACGGAAAAAGTGGTCAGATTAGAGTAACGCGTTACAACATCACTGGTAGTGAACACATGGTTTGTTACAAATAGCTACACTTCATGTGTGAAACAAGTTAACAAATACAAGATTCAAGGGTTTTATTATCTATGCATAATGCACAGTAGCTACAGTGTAATTATGGCAATGAAACAACGTAGGTCCCTAGCTCCTCCAACAATGCAACATATTATAAAAGCACAGTGTTTTGATTAAGAAACCTAGGAATTCTTTGTTCGAAACAAGTTGTGATTTTGCACATGCTTTATAGCCTACATTAGTGGTTTTTGTTGTTGTTGTGTTGGTGTCGATTAGGGCTTTGACCTCGAACTTCGTTGTTCGAATATAATTCGATTGTTTAAAAAAATAAAGAAATTCGAACGAATTTTAGGGAGCCCTTAATATTCGAACCTATATGGGAATTATTTTTTATTAGTGTTGTTTTCAATTCAGATTCCAAGGTTTTTTTCACGCCTGGTGAAGTAAAACCGCGAGCTCATTATCAAGGCTATTATTGGTCATCTGGGCTCCTGTAGACCTATGACGTTGGCATCCTCCTGGTTCGCGCAATCGCGCTTATTTTAAAACAATATTCTAAAACAATGGCCGCGCCAACGACAACTACGCCTGATGAGGAGTAAGCCTTAACCTACTTAGCCTGACTGGCTTATTTTTTTATTTATTTTTGATGAGAACAGTGGATAAAACTGTTTGTGTTTAATCCAGAGTCTGATAATAATACAATTAAAAAAAACCAAAACAAGTGACTGTGTTTTTCTTCCGAAAGCATCATTGACTGACTAGGTGCACGTCACGAAAGGTTCCTGTAAGCTCGTGTATTTCCGATGGAGCGTTAACTGTCATATGTGGGACCCACACTAATGTTGTACATATTACGGACACCCGCCATTGACTGATACACTGCCCTCTGGTGGACAGAACATCGAACTGAAGTGTGATACTAATATTGGTCTTACTGAAGACATTTAATGGTCAAAATATTATTAATAAATATTCGAATACATTCGAACTTTAATATTAATAAACAAACGAACTTCGAATATGATTTTTGGGCAAAAGTCAAAGCCCTAGTGTCGATTTGCAAATGCCATTCTCTGAATAAAATAATTGAGACACATTTTTTGGTGCGTTTTTATCTGATTAATCGTAAAAATAATCGATCATCAAAATAGTTGTAATAGCAGCCCTAATATACTTACCTGCAGATAAATGTTACGTGCAACACAGAATATTATCAGTTGTAAACCTCCACGAAGCAATGCTTTGATAAAAACCTCACCCTTCAACAGGTGTTCTTTGCATAGACTGCAAGGAAAGTGCTCCAAGTCATCTTAGCTACATATGCCACAATAAGCAAGAATTCTAATTAGAAAAGTTTAGTTTTGTGGGGTACACTAGATCAAAGTAAAGTGTTTCTGCTTGGTTTTGAGCTGGGGACCTTTTTTCCTTGTGAGGCAAACGTGAGATTTATGTGTAGGTTGTCGTGGCCGAGTGGTTAAGGCAATGGAATAGAAGTTAGGGATGCACCTATAGGAAAAAATGTCGGCCGATGTTACTAACACATTTTTTGAAATGTTGCCGATACTGGTGCCGATGGCCGATGTTTTACTATGTCAACTGTAATAGTAGCATAATGCAGACTTGGGCTGTCACTTTACGTTCGACAATCGATTGTACAATCGATGGGACCGACCAACACACGTTTTGAAAACGAAAAGAGGGAATCGATTTTTACCAAATAACTTATTTTTTAACGAATTAAACAAATAAAAAACATTTTATTTCATTATGATTATTATTAACATAACTCACAAACAAGCAGAAAAGAGAAGAATTCCGAAAGTGCAGTAGGCATTGCGACGGCTAAAAAGTAAATTCCCACCAATTTTATGTACCGGAAACAGCCTGATAGTGTCAATCGGCTGCCGAGGCTTAGTGTTTTGCCAAAAAATGGAGGGCAATGGCGATAAACCTGCGCGACATGAGAGACGAGTGATACCCCCTAATCACATGAGGAGTTCGATATGGAAGCACCTCGGATTTTGGGCAGAAGGCAAAACTATGGAGAAGGACAAAGTGGTATGCAAACGGTGCGATCGTGAGTTCCCATATCACAGCAGCGCTACAACTATGAGGGGGCATATGCAGACTCAGTATGTTCTGGTCCACTGTCTGTTGTGGGGAATGTAGCGATCCTGCGTGTTGGCTAAGTGAAATATTTTCAACCTATTTTTATGTTGGCTAGTCCTGAAGTGAATGTTAAGTTTTATTTTCAAACTATTTAACAATCGCCTGCCTATGTGAAATTTGTTTCATATTTATAATGGTAAACACAGCCAGAAGCCTGCAGTAATGTTTTTTGTCGTTGATGTTATGGCAGTCCATACTGCTTATTGTTTTTCGAGAATGCTCCTGTTTGTTATACACGAACTTCACACAATAAATAATCAGAAATGCTCACCTGTACGTCTCTTGCGCCCTCTTTACGTTAGTCCTAATGGCAGTGTGTTGGCCTTTATTTTGAAAATTGAAACGTAGACTTGGATAATCGATTCTACCATCGATTCAATGAAAATTTAAGCCTAAAAAATCGATTGTGATTTTTTCAAAAAGTGACAGCCCTAATGCAGACTTTCTTTTTAACTAGTATTCTTATTCTGTTTTTACCTGCTGTAGTTGTTTCCCAGTGAAAGTGTGTTAGTGCAGTTTATTTACAAGGTATGCAGGAAGTTAAAAGGAAATAAACATAAATTGTTTAATTTTGCAGTCAAACACAAATGGTGCTTATTCGGTGGCACGTGCCATGATCCCTTTCCATCAGTTTCTGTAGTGTAGTGGTTATCACGTTCGCCTCACACGCGAAAGGTCCCCGGTTCGAAACCGGGCAGAAACACTTTACTTTGATTTGTGTACTCTACACAATTAAACTCTACCAATAACAATTGTCAGCAATCTTGAAAGAAAAAGTAGCAGTGTTTGAACAATGCCACTTCTCAGAATTACTTTAAATCTCTCACATCCTTCCCATTTAGGGGGACAGCAATGCTCCTTAAGTGCAGACACTCACATCCAACTGTTCACCAGTTTTCCTTCCTTGAACTACTTTTGTTTGGTACTGACCACTGCAGATCGGGAACACCCCACAAGAGCTGCAATGTTAGAGATGCTCCACCAAGTAGTCTAGCCATCACGATTTGGCCCTTGTCCAAGTTGCTCACACTTGTAATTTTTAAAAAAGCATCATTTTAAGAACCTACGTGTAGGTCTGAGCTGATGTCTCGCTTCGTAGATTGTTTTTGTGGTTGTCGTGGCCGAGTGGTTAAGGCGATGGACTAGAAATCCATTGGGGTCTCCCCGCGCAGGTTCGAATCCTGCCGACAACGATAAATCCTTTTGAGCAACGGGAACCCACCAATAAAACACTTGTGCACTTACCAGCAGAGATATTTTACGTGCAACATAGAATATTATGTATTGTAAACCCCCACAAAGCGATGCTTTGATAAAAAAATCAATCTGCAACATGTGTTCTTTGCGTAGACGTACGTGCAAGGGAAGGGCTCCAAGTCACCTTGGCTACGTATGCCACGACGAGCATGACCCACCCGAATCTCTGACTGAACTGTCTGTAGGTGCACGTTGGTGACATTATTATCAAGCACTTTTTAAGTTGAATTGGAAGGGATTTTCCAAGGTGTGCCGTATATTGTCATTTTGCGACAGTTAATGTGCCAGTATCCTTCTTTGATCTCATTCGTCAATTTAATGCCGCCTGTTGCGCTGAAAAAATACAACGGCTGGATCGGATAAGATAGAGAGAAAAAAAGGCGCTTGCAAAACTGAACATTAATCAGCCATAATGTATTTGTGTAATTATTTTTCTGTTATTTTGGGGATCTACAGGGAATGTTTCTAAGATCTACCAGTCGATCGCGATCGACGGGTTGGCGACCACTGCTCTACACAATTAAACTCTACCAATAACAATTGTCAGCAATCTTGAGAGAAAAAGTAGCAGTGTTTGAACTATGCCACGTCTCCGAATTACTTTGAATCTCTCACATCCTTCCCAGTTAGGCGGACAGCAATCCTCCTTAAGTGCAGACATGGAGGTGCAGACTCTAAATCCAACCGTTCACCAGTTTTCCTTACTTGAACTACTTTTGGTTGGTACTGACCACTGCAGATCGGGAACAACCCACGAGAGCTGCAATTTTAGAGATGCTCCACCAAGTAGTCTTGCCATCACGATTTGGCCCTTGTCCAAGTTGCTCACGCTTGTAGTTTTTTTAAAAGCATCATTTTAAGAACCTATGTGTATGTCTGAGCTGCTGTCTCGCCTCACAGCATGTTTTTGTGGTTGTCAACTGATAGTGTGTTAGGGCGGTGGAAGGAACACTTTGAGGAACTCCTGAATCCAAAAACTCCGCCCTCTATGCTAGAGGCAGAGCTGGAGTATGAAGGGGGATCAATGCCAATCTCACGGGGGGAAGTCACTGAGGTAGTTAAACAGCTCCACAGTGGCAAAGCCCCGGGGGGTGGATGAGATCCGCCCAGAAATGCTGAAGGCTCTGGGTGTTGAGGGACTGTCTTGGTTGACACGTCTCATCAACATTGCGTGGAAGTCCGAAACAGTACCGAAGCAGTGGCAGACCGGGGTGGTGGTTCCTCTTTTTAAAAAGGGAGATCAGAGGGTGTGTGTGTGTGTGTGTGTGTGTGAAATTGGTTAAAATGTAAGTACTTTGTTGGAAACTCCCCGTCATGGAATCGAACGCTGGTCTTACACCTGACAGGCAGAGATACTGTCCACTATAGTAATGAGGAACGCTGTGTCAAGTTTTATGGGGTGTAAATCTCAATTGTCGCTCTTCCAGCATTTAAAAGGTATGCAGGAAGATAAAAGGAAATAAACATGGCGCTCAGAATTGTTTCATTTTGCAGTCAAACACAAATGTTGCATATTCTATGGCACGTGCCATGGCCACTTTCCAACGGTTGCTGTAGTGTAGTGATTATCACGTTCGCCTCACATGCGAAAGGTCCCCGGTTTGAAACCGGGCAGAAACACTTTACTTTGATCTGCGTACTCTACACAATTAAACTCTACCAATAACAATTGTCAGCAATCTTGAGAGAAAAAATAGCAGTGTTTGAACTGTGCCACCTCTCAGAATTACTTTGAATCTCTCACATCCTTCCCAGTTAGGCGGACTCTAAATCCAACCGTTCACCGGTTTTCCTTACTTGAACTACTTTTGGTTGGTACTGACCACTGCAGATCGGGATCACCCCACGAGAGCTGCAATGTTAGAGATGCTCCACCAAGTAGTCTTGCCATCATGATTTGGCCCTTGTCCAAGTTGCTCACGCTTGTAATTTAAAAAAAAGCATAATTTTAAGAACCTATGTGTAGGTCTGAAGTGCTGTCTCGCCTCGCAGCATGTTTTTGTGGTTGTCGTGGCCGAGTGGTTAAGGCGATGGACTAGAAATCCATTGGGGTCTCCCCGCGCAGGTTCGAATCCTGCCGACAACGATATATCCTTTTGAGTAACGGGAACCCACCAATAAAACACTTGTGTACTTACCAGCAGAGATATTTTACGTGCAACATAGAATATTATGTATTGTAAACCCCCACAAAGCGATGCTTTGATAAAAAAATCAATCTGCAACATGTGTTCTTTGCGTAGACGTACGTGCAAGGGAAGGGCTCCAAGTCATCTTGGCTACGTATGCCCCGACAAGCATGACCCACCCGAATCTCTGACTGAACTGTCTGTAGGTGCACGTTGGTGACATTATTATCAAGCACTTTTTAAGTTGAATTGGAAGGGATTTTCCAAGGTGTTTCTAATCAGAAGGGGCTTTGTTTTTCAAAGCTGTACAGGCCTCCAGACTTAACTTTTTGCATTGGTTGCACTAGTGAAAGTGAGGATACCCGGCCCGGAGGAAGCCCGGCGTCCCCTTCTGGAGCCAGGCCCAGAAGGAGGGCTCGTTAGCGTGCGTCTGGTGGTTGGGCTTGCCACAGAGCCCGGCCGGGCACAGCCCGAAAAAGCAACCCGGGCAACACCTCCGCTTCCCCATCCCGCGGGCCCACCACCTACGGGAAACAGCGATGGGGTCGGGTGCGCTGCCAGAAGGGTGGCAGTGAAAGCAGAGGGTCTCTGGACTCTATTCTTCTCTGGAGTTGCCCAAGGTGTGAGGCGCTGAGCGGGTGTGGGGATACCCACAAGCCCTCGGTTGAGTGCCGCTTTGTTGGAGTTTACCCCAGTGGACGAGAGGGTCGCCTCCCTACGCCGGCGGGTCATGGGGGGGGAAAACTCTGACTGTTGTGTGTGCTTATGCAACAAACAGCAGTTCAGAGTTTTCGGCCTTCTTGGAGACCCTGAAAGAAGTCCTGTATGGGGCTCCTGAAGGGGACTCCTTAGTCTTGCTGGGAGACTTCAACGCACACGTGGGCAATGATGGAGACACTTGGAGGGGCGTGATTGGGAGGAACGGCCCCCCTGACCTGAACCGGAGTGGTGGTTTGTTACTGTACTTCTGTGCTAGTCATGGATTGGCCATAACAAACACCATGTTCGAACATAAGGATGCTCATAAGTGTACGTGGTCCCAGAGCACCCTAGGCAGAAGGTCCATGATCGATTTTGTTATCGTATCATCGGTACGTTGAGTGTGAGTTCGGTCACAGAGAGATCATGCACTTCGGAAAGAAAATTAGCTTTCTACCCGGGCAGCGTCAGGTGCACCAGTGCGACCTAGAAAAATGTTTGGTCGTACTTTTAAAAATGTTGGTCGCATGTGCGAATTGGTTAAAATGTAAGTACTTTGTTGGAATCTCCCTGTCACGGAATCGAACGCTGGTCTTACACCTGACAGGCAGAGATACTGTCCACTATAGTTATGAGGAACGCTGTGTCAACTTTTATGGGGTGTAAATCTCATCAGTTTCTGTAGTGTAGTGGTTATCACGTTCGCCTCACACGCGAAAGGTCCCCGGTTCGAAACCGGGCAGAAACACTTTACTTTGATCTGCAATACTCTATGTGCTTGTCAGTGAGGCGGCTCGTGTACTTTGATTTAATTATTTTCATCTGTGAAAACGCCATTTCACAGAGGTAAGTGGATCCAAAGTGGGCACTCACTCTTAGTGCACATGAGGTGATGAGTGGAAACTTCTCCCTGCTGACAATTCCCCAAAAGGTACTGTCCCTGAAGTCACTGAGGTAGTTAAACAGCTCCACAGTGGAAAAGCCCCGGAGGGTGGATGAGATCCGCCCAGAAATGCTGAAGGCTCTGGGTGTTGAGGGACTGTCTTGGTTGACACGTCTCATCAACATTGCGTGGAAGTCCGAAACAGTACCGAAGGAGTGGCAGACCGGGGTGGTGGTTCCTCTTTTTAAAAAGGGAGATCAGAGGGTGTGTGTGTGAAATTGGTTAAAATGTAAGTACTTCGTTGGAAACTCCCCGTCATGGAATCGAACGCTGGTCTTACACCTGACAGGCAGAGATACTGTCCACTATAGTAATGAGGAACGCTGTGTCAAGTTTCATGGTGTGTAAATCTCAATTGTCGCTCTTCCAGCATTTAAAAGGTATGCAGGAAGATAAAAGGAAATAAACATGGCGCTCAGAACTATTTAATTTTGCAGTCAAACACAAATGTTGCATATTCTCTGGCACGTGCCATGGCCCCTTTTCATCAGTTTCTGTAGTGTAGTGGTAACCCCTTTCGCCTCACACGCGAAAGGTCCCCGGTTCGAAACCGGGCAGAAACACTTTACTTTGATCTGCCTACTCTACACAATTAAACTCTACCAATAACATTTGTCAGCAATCTTGAGAGAAAAAATAGCAGTGTTTGAACTGTGCCACCTCTCAGAATTACTTTGAATCTCTCACATCCTTCCCAGTTAGGCGGACAGCAATCCTCCTTAAGTGCAGACACGAAGGTGCAGACTCTAAATCCAACCGTTCACCGGTTTTCCTTACTTGAACTACTTTTGGTTGGTACTGACCACTGCAGATCGGGATCACCCCACAAGAGCTGCAATTTTAGAGATGCTCCACCAAGTAGTCTTGCCATCACGATTTGGCCCTTGTCCAAGTTGCTCACGCTTGTAATTTTTTTAAAAGCATCATTTTAAGAACCTATGTGTAGGTCTGAAGTGCTGTCTCGCCTCACAGCATGTTTTTGTGGTTGTCGTGGCCGAGTGGTTAAGGCGATGGACTAGAAATCCATTGGGGTCTCCCCGCGCAGGTTCGAATCCTGCCGACAACGATATATCCTTTTGAGCAACGGGAACCCACCAATAAAACACTTGTGTACTTACCAGCAGAGATATTTTACGTGCAACATAGAATATTATGTATTGTAAACCCCCACAAAGCGATGCTTTGATAAAAAAATCAATCTGCAACATGTGTTCTTTGCGCAGACGTACGTGCAAGGGAAGGGCTCCAAGTCACCTTGGCTACGTATGCCACGACAAGCATGACCCACCCGAATCTCTGAACTGTCTGTAGGTGCACGTTGGTGACATTATTATCAAGCACTTTTTAAGTTGAATTGGAAGGGATTTTCCAAGGTGTTTCTAATCAGAAGGGGCTTTGTTTTTCAAAGCTGTACAGGCCTCCAGACTTAACTTTTTGCATTGGTTGCACTGGTGAAAGTGAGGATCCCTGGCCCGGAGGAAGCCCGGGGTCCCCTTCTGGAGCCAGGCCCAGAAGGAGGACTCGTCAGCGTGCGTCTGGTGGCCGGGCTTGCCACGGAGCCCGGCCGGGCACAGCCCGAAAAAGCAACCCGAGCAACACCTCCGCTTCCCCGTCCCGCGGGCCCACCACCTACTGGAAACAGCGATGGGGTCGGGTGCGCTGCCAGAAGGGTGGCAGTGAAAGCAGAGGGTCTCTGGACTCTATTCTTCTCTGGAGTTGCCCAAGGTGTGAGGCGCCGAGCGGGTGTGGGGATACTCACAAGCCCTCGGTTGAGTGCCGCTTTGTTGGAGTTTACCCCAGTGGACGAGAGGGTCGCCTCCCTACGCTGGCGGGTCATGGGGGGGAAAACTCTGACTGTTGTGTGTGCTTATGCACCAAACAGCAGTTCAGAGTATTCGGCCTTCTCGGAGACCCTGAAAGAAGTCCTGTATGGGGCTCCTTAAGGGGACTCCTTAGTCTTGCTGGGAGACTTCATCGCACACGTGGGCAATGATGGAGACACTTGGAGGGGCGTGATTGGGAGGAACGGCCCCCCTGATCTGAACCGGAGTGGTGGTTTGTTACTGTACTTCGGTGCTAGTCATGGATTGGCCATAACAAACACCATGTTGGAACATAAGGATGCTCATAAGTGTACGTGGTACCAGAGCACCCTAGGCAGAAGGTCCATGATCGATTTTGTTATCGTATCATCGGACCTGAGTCCGCATGTTGTGGACACTCGGGTGAAGAGAGGGGGGGAGTTGTCAACTGATCACCATCTGGTGGTGAGTTGGGTCGAGTGGCAGGGGAAGCCTCTGGACAGACCTGGTAAGCCCAAATGTGTAGTGCGGGTGAACTGGGAATGTCTGGAGGAGTCCCAAGTCCAGGAGGCCTTCAACTCACACCTCCGGCGGAGCTTTTCAGGCATCCCTGTGGAGGCTGGGGACATTGAACCAGAGTGGGCAGTGTTCAAAGCCTCCATTGCCGAAGTTGCGGCGGGGAGCTGTGGTCTCAAGGTCTTAGGTGCCTCAAGGGGCGGTAACCCTCAAACTTCCTGGTGGACACCGGTGGTCAGGGAAGCCGTCCAACTGAAGAAGGAGGCCTTCCGGGATAAATTATCCCTGGGTACTCCTGACGCAGTTGCAAGGTATCACCTCTCTTAATTTTCCCTTGTTTTGTCGGGTTTATTTTCTTTTTCCGTTTCGGTTAGGCTACTCTGGCGCTCAGGTTGGTCGCGATTTTTAAACACACATAATTTAGAGCAGTGACAGGACCACAGCCAATCAGAGGCAAAGACCCGCCCGAGCTCTGTGTCTTATTGGTTTAGACCAGGATATGATCCTACGTTGAGTGTGAGTTCGGTCACAGAGAGATCATGCACTTGGGAAAGAAAATTAGCTTTCTACCCGGGCAGCGTCAGGTGCCCCAGTGCGACCTAGAAAAATGTTTGGTCGTACTTTTAAAAATGTTGGTCGCATGTGCGAATTGGTTAAAATGTAAGTACTTTGTTGGAAACTCCCTGTCACGGAATCAAATGCTGGTCTTACACCTGACAGGCAGAGATACTGTCCACTATAGTAATGAGGAACGCTGTGTCAAGTTTCATGGTGTGTAAATCTCAATTGTCGCTCTTCCAGCATTTAAAGGTATGCAGGAAGATAAAAGGAAATAAACATGGCGCTCAGAATTGTTTAATTTTGCAGTCAAACACAAATGTTGCATATTCGGTGGCACGTGCCAGGGCCCTTTTCATCAGTTTCTGTAGTGTAGTGGTTATCACGTTCGCCTCACACGCGAAAGGTCCCCGGTTCGAAACCGGGCAGAAACAGTTTACTTTGATTTGTGTACTCTACACAATTAAACCCTGCCAATAACAATTGTCAGCAATCTTGAGAGAAAAAATAGCAGTGTTTGAACTATGCCACTTCTCAGAATTACTTTGAATCTCTCACATCCTTCCCAGTTAGGCGGACAGCAATCCTCCTTAAGTGCAGACACGGAGGTGCAGACTCTAAATCCAACCGTTCACTGGTTTTCCTTCCTTGAACTACTTTTGTTTGGTACTGACCAATCCTTTTGAGCAACGGGAACCCACCAGTAAAACACTTGTGTACTTACCAGCAGAGATATTTTACGTGCAACATAGAATATTATGTATTGTAAACCCCCACAAAGCGATGCTTTGATAAAAAAATCAATCTGCAACATGTGTTCTTTGCGTAGACGTACGTGCAAGGGAAGGGCTCCAAGTCACCTTGGCTACGTATGCCACGACAAGCATGACCCACCCGAATCTCTGACTGAACTGTCTGTAGGTGCACGTTGGTGACATTATTATCAAGCACTTTTTAAGTTGAATTGGAAGGGATTTTCCAAGGTGTTTCTAATCAGAAGGGGCTTTGTTTTTCAAAGCTGTACAGGCCTCCAGACTTAACTTTTTGCATTGGTTGCACTGGTGAAAGTGAGGATCCCTGGCCCGGAGGAAGCCCGGGGTCCCCTTCTGGAGCCAGGCCCAGAAGGAGGACTCGTCAGCGTGCGTCTGGTGGCCGGGCTTGCCACGGAGCCCGGCCGGGCACAGCCCGAAAAAGCAACCCGGGCAACACCACCTATGTGTAGGCCTGAACTCCTGTCTCGCCTCGCAGCATGTTTTTGTGGTTGTCGTGGCCGAGTGGTTAAGGCGATGGACTAGAAATCCATTGGGGTCTCCCCGCGCAGGTTCGAATCCTGCCGACAACGGAACATGCTTTTGAGCAATGGGAACCCACCAATAAGGTGCTACATTGATGAAGAAATGTATGCTAATAAACCTTCCAGTATTTGCAGAAAGTATAACATCAGCTTTAAAAGGCTGACACTGTATTATTTACATTATTAAACCTCTGAGTTTTTTGTCGTTACCTTTAAAACATTTCCAGTGGAAGGGTAGTATTCCGTTAAACATAAAAATAGAAGTCCAGTTCCATGTTCAGGGAAAATGCTGTTGAGGTGGCAAGAGCTGTCTTTTGTCTGGGTATGCAGTGTCATGCAGCTCTTCTATTGGGAACAGCTGACTTGAGTATGCTAAGGACTGCTCAAGCAAATTGCTGTTTAGCATGTTCAAACATTTGAAAGGCTCAACACAAAGCACTCCCACCTGGGAGCGCAAGCAAGCTTAATTCTGCAGAATTCAAATAGGGTCACTTCATTGACAATTGAAACCAGTTTCTTTGTATTACATAATTTCTCTCTAAACCATTTTGAACCTGTAGTTTGTTTGCTGACAACACAGATCCAGCTGCTGTTAACCACTGTGGTCTTTCCACTGAGGAATTTGACAGAATGTTTCCAGTATCTCGGTAAAGTGGTGACAGGTTTAGAGAAGAGGCTATCCAACCCCTGTGTGTGACATCATCTTCCACCCTTTCCCTCACACGTTGCCAATAGCCTGAACACTTGTTTTTGTTTGGAATCTATCATGGCTAAGCAACGCAACCCAAAGTGTGCTGCTCTTGTGAGAAGGGCTCAAAATGTAGCTTTTTTAAAATGTTCTGGACACACTGAGCAGAGGAGGACAACATCTGGCAAAGATAAAAAGAAGAAAACAAACGACAGATTTGTTTCGATTCCCTGGAATGAAAGCTTGCAAAACAACCCCAAACGAAATGACATTGCAAAATGAGTGGCTCTAAGGGTTTTGGGGGAGTGAACTGAAAAACATTACCTCACGTAGGGAAAGTACACCCAGATGAGCAACATGAAGGCCTGGCCAGCTGAGTAACTTTATATAACATAGTGTACCAACACCAGCTGCCACATTCAACAAAACATGTGGTATCTTTCAAGTCCGGCATAACCAGGTGTTATAGGAACCCTGTCTTTGGTATCTCAAGCTGACTTGTTATGCAAATTACCAAGATACACGCTCTATAGACAATGGAGAGTGAACTTCTGTATTTAATTATTGATCCTGGCTAACAGTGTGCCACTAACTGTAAAAGGTCTTCCAGCCCTGCAGCACAAGCTAATCCATGAATTATGGATGAACTGGAGATCATTTGATGGCAGCTGCCTCTGTTCAGGGAGACAGACCACTCAGGTTTGTCCTCTTACAAATTTTTAAGTTCCTTATTTTTATAATTTACAATATAGTTGACAAGCTCAAAGCAAACTCACTAAAGCACTTTACTGTGGATTTGTAGTTTAAGTAAATGAGTACATCACAGTTTAAGGATTTTCCCATTATGAAAACTCTGTGGTTTCCCGACTCTGTAAATCATTTTTAAAACCTCTACTCCAGATTTTCTTATTTCTAAATGAATAGGTGCCATAGTAACATCCGCCATAACACAGGAAGTTCCGTTGTACTTTCTACTCTTTGCTGCTGCCAGTTGGTGCTGGTTTGGTTTCTCGTAATACAAAGTATGACATAGATATGCCCGCTGCCTACTCAAAGCTACAATTTGCTACATGGACACTGAATTCATTCAAATGAACACATTTTGTCATCGGTGTGGACTGAAGCTACTGTTGCCGTGCAGTCCGTGTGGGTTGTGCTGACCATGGTGTACCACAAGCAAATTCCACCATTTGCGGCTGGGTGGTAATTAAACCTTTTTCCACATAACTGCTTAATAACTAGGCTGACGGTCTGGGCTTTCCTCAGGTTGATCATATGACTGGCTCCTGTTTGCTGCACTTTTTAAACAACTTGCATAAAAGCACCAGTACTGGAACAACCTCAACTGTAATCCTGTTTATCAAAATGTAGTTCAAATAAGATGAGCAGATGTAAACTTGAAAAATAAGAATGCTGTTTCCTCTTGCTGTACTCATCTGAAACTGGCTGGTGGAAGATTTACGTTTCTGTGTCTGGCTTCAATAAGTTGTCATAATTAAGTTACCATGACAGATGTGACCAGCTATGGTACACTCACAGAAATATTTAACCCTAACTTTTAAGATTTATGTAAAAATAATTACATGACAAAGTTCCATTTAATGTGTTTAATATTTTGAACATAAACCTACCTAAAAAGAAGAGAACTAATAAACTTTACAGTGTAATAAAGCCTATTCATTTGAAGTGCATATTAATCAGGTTATGTATTCAGAATACATTAAGTATATTTGTTTGAACTACATAGTAATTAGGTTACCTATTCGAGATGAATAATGTGTAGGTGTTTGAAATACATAACAATTAAGCTTAAATTCAATCAAAATGTATTAGATTGATGTATTTAAGTGATTAATATCCAATGAATGTTTCTATTTTCCATTCAACAATATCTCAATGATGCATACAATCAGAGCACCTTGTTCATTCAACACATGTATTAACATTAACCTCCTGACGACCAGGAAAAAAAATATTGTCCAATCACAATTTTTTTTAATTCCCCAATCTTAGTAAGGTAATTAGAAAACTGAAACCTTTTTTTTTCTTTCAAGTTTTTATTTTTAAGATATCATGTTTCCACTACAGTGGACATCGGATCGCCATACACGTGAAACTGAACCTTGATGGCAACCAGTTAGTCCCAAAGAAAATACCAAAAAGCCAACATAAGAATGAGTTTAGCATCCACAAACAGTAACTGTCCATCATCACCTTTGTTTTTGTTTTGTTTTGCTTTGTTGTACTTATTTGGCGTGATACTTCAAAAAGCAATTCCCCTTCTTGGAAACACAAAGGAAGACCTTGCACTTTGTGCACATCACATATGTTTTGCTCTTGCAGCCGGATCTGCGACACCTTGACGCATGTGTTTCCTCCACCATCTCTGAAAGATGGATGGCGCCATAGTGTCTCAGAGCTGCATTTGGCTGCGGTTTCCACTTTTGACGTGGGGGAGTGTAGTCATCTTCGCTGTCACTTGCGATTCCTGCTTGGCCCCGAGTGATCAACTCTTGACCAAGGATCAGTTTGAAGTCAAGGAACTTCAGTGGTTTCTTCCCCAGAAACTGGCAGTCACTCTTATACTGAAGCCATGAGTTGGTGATTGCCAGGTCAAAAAAGTGGAAAACTGCAAGCACTGTCCATTTCCAAGTGCGAGAGGCCATCCTGTAGAAACTCAACATTCGGTCAACCAAGTCCACACCACCCATGTTGGTGTTGTACTCAGCAATTGCCAGTGGCCTTAACACCTGAACAAACCTTTTGTCTTTCTTGGACCATCTTCTGCATGTGTCCTGAGGTTCAATGCCATAGGCAGAGGATGCCATGGCAACTGGCTTGTTGTCCAACCACTTTATGACAGCAAGTTCAGGAGGGCTTCGTCTGACTACCATCTCTGATGCCCCTCTTCCTCTCTTTTTGAAGGGCTTATCATCTATGATCTTGCACCCCTTTTGTTTTTCATGAGGGTTCCAGTCCCTGTCAGCCCTTTTGTCATCAGGGTGTCGAGGAGGTGGATTGTTGTAAAGAACCTGTCAAAGAACAGGTGGGTTCCTTGGGGAACAGACTCTGCCAAATGAAGAACAGCTTGTTCTCCAATGCCCTTTCCTTCTGTAGCTCTGAAGGTAGTGTTGCTTTGGTAGAACCACAAAGTCTAAGACCAGACCAGCTGGTGCGGCCAAGACAACAAGACTTCACGCTGATTTGTGCACAGGGCCATTCCTTCAAACACGGAGTCATCGATGTCCTGCTTAAAAGAATCCTTTGGGGTCCAGTTTCTGCGTGTCATGGCATCATTGCTCTGAATGATGGGAATTTGATCATTGAGTTGGACTTTGAATCTTAAGAAAAGCAATAAAGGGAGAGAAACTAAATTAAAATGAGTCTCAATTATTAGAGAAAGTCTTTTTTTAGAATACAAACTCAAGGTGTACGTGTATGTGGACTGTTCTTCTTGATCTGACTCCTCTGCATCTGTTTGCCCTGCCTGAATTTCATCCTCAGAGCTCTCTGACCTTCTTCATCAGACAACTCAATATCTGAGTTTCCTGCAATTTGCAGTAAAACCCCCTCTGCCTCTGAGAATGACTCCCTTTCTTTTCATTTGAAAAAACAACAAAATGGAGAAAATAACTGCAAATGTCCACTACGGAGGACCGTTTTTAAACACTTAAATACTATGCCAAAATACAGTTAAAATAAACCAGACAATGTTTTAAAGTGTTGTTAAGAGACTTATAAAACACGGCAACAACATTTCAAGCTACAATTTGCTCAATAAAAAGTATTGTGCACTTACCTTTCCTCTTCCCATAAAATGTGATTGGACTGATGGCTGCCATTTTCCTGAAGGAGGAAGAGAAAGGTACCAAAGCCCTACCCCTTCACATTTGGTATCATTGAAAAGCCCTAAATGTCCTCTGTAGATAGCAAATAGAGTTCATTCAGTAGTATGCAGTGGGTGAGAGATATTCTGGATTACAAAGGTCCTCGACAGAGGACAAATTTGAACTACTGGTAGTTTTAAAGCAAACCTCTTCTCTTCACCCAGATACAGACACAGTACTCTGCAGGTCGTGTAGCTCTTCAACCAATGCATCTACTGCTGTAGATGGAACATGAAAAATGTTTTCTAACTTCAATAGAACAGAGGCAAGTCTTTTTTCTACAACTTAAGGAAGGTCATCTGAATTATCAATATCACTGTCTGCATCTGACAGACTATCATCTATGTCTGCAGAGGATGTGGGCCCATCATCAGGACTAGCAGACTGAACAGTGACCTTAACTACACCTGCCGTAAAATCTGATAGACTGTGGGGAATATGTTTACGAAGTACCATATATTTTTGTCTGAAATGCATATCCCTCAAACAGACAAGTTACATGTTCATGCTATCTAAGATGTTGATAAGTATGACTAAAGTAATCCTTCTCAGTTGAAAGTTCTTCACGCTCACACGTCTGACATGTGAACGTAGTTGACTGAGCACCTGCTGTTTCTAGCTTTCTGTGTGTTCGATATATGTGACTCAAAAGGTTCTTCCAGGTTGTGAACGTGCAAGGACACTCTACATATGCACATGGATATCGGCATGAGCGGCCATGGTGGAAATGTCTCGGCCTAAAATGTTTTTATCAACGCATACCTGGAAGATAGTGAACCGTCACACAATTTGCATGGCCACATTCACATAGCACCTTTGAATGAATACAAAGATCAATAAATCAGTTATGTTATTAACACACAAACAACAAGCTCCCCCTGGCTACAAAAACATCAGTTTTCAAACGGCACGTATAATCTACAACACTACTGAAAAACCCACACATCCAACCTTCTGCAAGATCAGACATTTTAGACCATTAGAATTTATCCTCAAAATGGACTCAAAACGTGAGCTTTGATATCTTAAACAATTTTAAAATCACATGAACTGTCAGCCTGTGTGTGTGTGTGTGTGTGTGTGTGTGTGAGAGAGAGTGTGTGTGAGCCTCTCTCACGCTCTGTTTAGATTGACAAATAGGCCTATATAAAAGCACACACATATTGTATTTGTCAGTCGCAGTGTTCTCTCGTTGTTTTATGTTTGACTTCCTGCCCGGTTTGACACGATCGCTCGCGGCTCACGCACAAAATAGACCAGACGGCGAAATGAACGACATAATCGGTTAACATGGGCGCCGAAAGGAAAATGGCTCTGCTTCGGGCCACAAAAAAAAAAAAGGCCCCTTGAACTGATGCAACAAACTACAAACTGAAAAAGTGCATTCCAGAAGTTCCAAAAAATAAATGTATACAGAATATCGATGCACTGACACAAGTTAGATTCAAACATTTCTATGGGTTAGGGTTTGTCAGTTGGTTACACCTTCCATGAGCGAAAAGGAGCAGGGAGAAGAATACATCTTATGTTGCCTGCCCCTTACTCAAAACATAAGTAAACAATCAAAATAGATGGTCTGTCAATTAGTTACTTACAACAAATACTTACAGTAACGTGAGAAAACAAGCGACGTACACAGTAATTCACTATCAACTAAGGAAACAGATTACCTGCCACTTCATAAAGTTTAGTTACTCTTTCTTTATACGTTTTTCTAGAACTGAAAAATATTTATACAACCCTTTAAATCACTCTGTAGAAAATTCCACAGTTTGACTCCAACCACTGCGATACACATCTGCTTTAAAGTAGTCCGTGCACACTGATGCTTAAAATGAAATGTCCTTCTTCGGTCCTCATCCTCTAAACTGAAAACAAACCATTTTTGTAAAAGTTCTGCTAATACTTTGCTTTTTGCCCTGAATATATAACTAGTAGTGTCTGGAACTCAACTAAATGCTTAAGTTTCAAAAGTCCTGACTTGATAAACAGACTATTTGTGTGTTCTCTGAAGTCCACTTTATGAATCATTCTTAGTGCTCTTTTCTGCAACATAAACAATGGATTCATATTACTCATGTACGTGTTGCCCCACACGTCCACACAATAGCGAAAATATGGCAAAACCAGTGAGCACTACAGAATTCTCATTGCCTTGTAATCTAACACATACAGTGGTATGCAAAAGTTTGGGCACCCCTTAGGAAAACCACTGCATCAGTTTGTCACTTGCTGAGCTTTTGAAGCAGCAACTTCATTTTAACATATGTTATACCTTATGGTAACAGAAACATCTCAGTAGTGAAATAACTTTTATTGGTCAAACAGAAACATGTTTATGTGCATTCAAACAAAAATAGGCATGTGCATAAATTTGGGCACCCCTAAGAAATAATTCCATTAATATTTAGTATTGCCTCCTTTTGCTGCAATAACGGCCTGTAGACGCCTCCTGTAGCCACAGACAAGTCCCTTAAGCCTGGCAGGTGGTATTTTGGCCCATTCTTCCACACAAAACGTCTCCAGTTCAGTCAGGTTTCTTGGCCTCCGTGCATGGACAGCCTTCTTCAAATAAATCCATACATTTTCAATGATGTTAAGGTCTGGGGACTGGGATGGCCATTCCAGAACATTGTACCTGTGCTTCTGCATGAATTCCTTGGTGGATTTTGATCGGTGCTTAGGATCATTGTCCTGCTGAAAAATCCAACCCCGGCGTAGCTTCAACTTTGTGACTGACTCTAGAACATTCTTGTCAAGAATCTCCTGGTACTGTAAGGAATTCATGTGGCCCTCAACTTTAACAAGTTTTCCAGTACCTGTGCTAGCCACACAGCCCCATAACATGATAGATCCTCCACCAAATTTTACAGTGGGCAACAAGTTCTTTTCATTGAATGCAGTGTGTTTTTTTCGCCATGCATACCTGTTCATGTTATGACCAAATAACTCAATCTTGGTCTCATCTGACCACAGTATTTTGTTCCAAAATGCTTCTGGCTTGTCCAGATGTGCTTTTGCATACCTCATGCGACTCTTCTTGTGATTAACACTCAGGAAAGGCTTTTTGCACATCACCCTTCCAATGAGCTCTTCCTGGTGCAAAGTACGCTGGATTGTGGAACGGTGAACAACTACACCATCAGCAGCCAGATGTTGTTGTAGTTCTCTGGAGGTGGTCTGTGGCTTCTCTGTGACCATTTTCACCATCCTTCGCCTGTGCCTTTCCCCTATTTTTGTCGGCCTACCACATCTTTCCTTCACACGGACTGTTCCTGTGGCCTTCCATTTCACAACTACGTTTCTGACTGTGGAGACAGACAGTTTAAACCTGTCAGATAATTTTTTGTACCCTTCTCCTAATTTATAATGTTGGATTATCTTAGCTTTCAGGTCAGTGGAGAGTTGTTTTGAGGTCCCCATCTTGCCACTCCCTAAGAAAGAACCTAGGCCAGGCACAGCCAGCTATTACCTATGTTAAATAGCCTTTTTCATGATTGGTTCCACCTGTCTTTGTAATTGAAGGTCTAATGAGCTAATCAAAGCAATTTTGTGCAGCAACCTGTCAGCTATAAATCCGTACAGGTGTTGAAATGAATGCTATTTATAAGGGTGCCCAAACTTTTGCACATCCCATTTTTTGCATTTTATTTTATTATAATAAAACTATGTAATGCTACCCTAAGAATTTTGGTCTGGAAAACACTAAAACGTCTACATCTTTGTAGGAAAACAAATGTTGTTGCTGTGATCTTCTATTATAAAGGAAAAGCAAATTGTCATGAAATCTCAGAGGGGTGCCCAAACTTTTGCATACCACTGTAATTTGCTTTATTCAAAACAGAAATATTCTTTGACACCTTTTTTTAAAATATGCGTTATATGTGATTTCCATGTCAATTTGTCATCCATTGTCACACCCAAGAACCTAAATTCAGACTCTCTTTCAATACAAACTCCATCTATTGACAGTGAAACTATATGATATGCGATATATATATACGATATGTGAAACTTTAAACTTTTTGGGGCAGATCCGCCCAATCTGTCCTCAGAGGGTTAGACACTGAAACATATGTGCCAGCTTTGCACAAGGTGCACTCAGCGTAACGTAATAATTTCCTGTCATCGGCCGATAATTATCGTGCACCCCTACCCGAAAAGCTTTGAATGAAATGCATTTCAATTTGCCAATCATTGATTATTTTCCTACTCCGCATAGAGCACCAAGTTTAGTGAATTGCTAGCTAACGTTAGCTAGCAAGCGCTGGTACACACAAGGTAGTAGGCCTACAGATAAAACTGCTTACAATCATCACAAACTACGTAGATTTGATCATCAATGAATTGATATTAATATAATATGATACAAACTGCACGGATAATACACAGATGGATGTAAGTAGACAACGGATGACTCGGATTACTCACCATTAAGCCTGAGGTACCACAGTCTGTCGAATGAAGATGGCGTCCAGCGGAAAAGAATGATTTCACTTCCCCCAAGTTGTATTTAAAGCAATCACATACATTTAAACAAAATAATTTAGTTTGTTTCACAGCTTTGGTTATTTAAACCATGTTAATATGTATTAAGTAATTACATTTCATATATTTTAGAATTGACAGAATTATACAGATTATAATTCATTTCAATACATAACTTTTAAAAACATATTTAAATAAAATCAAATAGATTTAAATGCTTAAAAATTACCATGATTCAGTTCTGTGAGTGTATCTTCTCAGCAAGAGAAAAAGACCAGCCGTGATTTTGTAAATCAATCCATGCCCCGAACATTTTAGTTTAACTCAAAATGTCATTTGCTTTGATTTATGCACTTTAATCTTCCATCTGTCTTACTACTCAGCAATTAGTGGAAAGGTCAGTTTCTGGCATGGGTGGCAAAAGACAGAATTGAGGAAATGAGATTGAGGAGAGGATGGATCGATAGGGACGGAAGTGGAGGAGGGTAGGAGTGAGGTTGTGCTCCTAAATCTGCATAATCCCCATGTCCTGACAAGAAGAGTGGGCAGGGCGGGGGTGAAGGCGATGATATGGACCACCCTGAATCTGGCAACCCATCTGACAGAAAGTCAGCAACCAGACCCACAAAGCCACCGCAGTGTTGCTGACGAGATCTGACAGGGACAGAGCAGCTGTGGAGCTAGAGTGGTTCGATTTCTGTATACACACAATATTATATCCATTCAAACATGCGCTAGCTGAGAAAAAGGAGTAATGAGCATACTTCTGGAGGTCTTTTTGAGTGACGTGATGTTAGTCCATAATTCAGTTTTTGGCACCTGTTTGAGCTACATTGATCAGCTAGCTCACAGTTAACTTTGGCTTGGTGTTGTTTGTTGTTCGGGAGGTAGTTTGCGGAAAATGTTTCCCCCAAGTTGGAAGCGGGGTGAATGAAGGCTGTATCGCAGCGTTCACACGGTTCCGTTCCGTTGGCGCTTGCCGGAGGGCGTGTCTGGCGCTTGGGGCGACCGACAACCAATCACATTAATCTCCCGCCTCTGGAAACCCAAAGCAAAAAAGCAGGCTTTCTAGAGCTCGATTATTGTGAAAATGGATTTATATGATGAAGATTTATGGCATTAATGTCTATGGCGCTATTTTATGCAACATGACATGCTAGCTCAATATACTGGATATGCCTGCTAGCTGTCCATTCAATGTTAAAACGAAGTACACTGGATATAAAATCCCCAACAGGCGAATACATACCAGTTTCCCCCACTGTCTCTGCCACCTCTCTCCATCCCTGGTTCCTCCTGTTTGTGTCCCTGTATGTGTACAGGGACTGGTCGTACAAGACCGGGTGATTCCCTACAGTTATCATCATTTTTTCGTCCATTTTTGGGAAAACGAGGAAATGAGCTGCGCTATGGCTTTCCCGGCATATTTACATACACGCGGTTTGATTGGGTGGCGCTTCCGTCGACGCTTGAGAAGTTGAACGGAACCACAATGCAGTTCGGCAACGCTCGACGTCACCCCATTCAAAGTGAGCGGGGAGGTCCGTGAAGCGTCAACGCAACAGAACCGTGTGTACGGGCCGTAAGAGTGAAGGTCAGTATTGGTTAGTGTTACTTTACGTTGCTGGTCTAACCAGGCTCACATTGTAATTACTGAAAATGTAATTACTGAAAAGGACATCAGTAGGAAGGATATGTCATACGCTAGAGCAAAATCACCACCCATTCTTAACAAAAAACTAGGGATGCACCGAAAATTCGGCCACCGAAACACTTTTGTCACCGAAACAACAAGGCCGAAACAGAACGTTGTGATGATGACGCAAGCAAAAAACCGCGAACAGCACTCGGGCCAACATGTCTGCGGTGTGGACGCAATTCACTGTGTCTGAAAAAGAACAACGAATTTCTAGAGGGGGTATATCTGCAAAGAGTTTTTCCACGTCGGGTTTAATTCATCATCTTAAATCAAAACATCCCGATCGCTATTCTGAATTTGAGAAAAACGCGGCACAGAAAAGGAAAGCCATTCCGAGCACACCGACTCCGTCTGTGGCAGACGTTTTTGAAAAGGCCAAAAAGTTTCCCAGTGATGGTGCCAAGGCTAAGGGCATTACACAAAAAATGATGGAATTCATTGCCTTAGATGATCAGCCGTTCTCTGTTGTAGAGGACGTGGGATTTCGTAGGCTGATAGAGCACATTGAGCCCCGTTATGCCATACCGAGCAGACGACATTTCTCAGACGTATGTTTACCTGAGCTGTTCAATGTTGTTGCAACTCACGTCCATGAGCTTATGGCATCTGATATTTCAGCAATCAGTTTCACGACCGATATATGGAGCTCAGACGTCAGCATCACGAGTATGCTCAGTCTAACTGCACAGTGGATCGACACAGATTTCAAGCTGCAAAAGATTCTGCTTAATTCACAAGAGTTTCGATGCACTTGACTTAAATGCACTTTGTTTTTTTATGAGAGAACATATTTAATTTTACAATATTTCAGCAGGCCAGTCAGTTTACAGGCCTGTACATTATTATTTCATGTAGGCTACACATGTGTGGTCAAGTTAAACATTTCATTTTATTTTATATTGTGCATAATGTCAGTTCTAAATAAATATTTTCATAATTTCGTGATTTATTTATTCTTTGAATTGCAACGCCTTGATTTTTAGTAAGGTTAGCACACAGTCATAGCCATAAATGCAATGGTACTAATAATTGGAATAATAATTTATTTCGGTGTTTCGGTTTTCGGCCTTGGTTTCCTCATTTTCGGTTTTCGGTTTCGGCCAAGAATTTTCATTTCGGTGCATCCCTACAAAAAACACATGAACATGAATGTCGGACTTTCATACTGAATAACAAAGAAATCTAATCAGTTTGCTCACACCCACTTCATGAGGTAGCAATGCTGTATAGGTTTTTTGGACAGTCATAGTATAACCTAATATTAACCCTGGCCACTACTGTACATGCCCAAACTTACCCTTTACCTCTTGGAAATGGAAAAAGGGCCTCATATTTGATTTCAGATTAGGTCTTCACAACCATAGACGTAACTGTGTACTTGGGCACACTGAAGCACACACACTCAACATTAGCATTTTTCTCCACTTTTCCTGTTCCCATCTTGTTACCCCCTCCATTCTTTCCTGTTTTCTTTTGTTATTTCTCTCTTGCGTGCAAAGCCTTCCATCAACACAAGTCAGACGTGTAAGCAACAAGCAGATTGTGTTCTGTTCTTTGTCTAATCTGCATAGCCCACTGAGCTTTTGCATAATGTTGCAATAATGCTTCTTCATTATTCTTTCTTTCAGGCACAGAGACCCACGCTTTCCAAACTGTTTGTTTTTTTTCATTGGCTTTGCTTTTGTGAAAAAATAAATAGAGGCATGGTTAGATACAGTAGATACAACATGGCATCTGCAGGGTCACAGAGGCCGAAACGGTTGAGTATGAAGCAAAAATGACAGTGTTAACTGAAGCTGTACAGCCATTCGCATTAGGTCATACTGCATCAAAAAGCAGCTTACTTTTTCCTGTAACTTTATTGGTGAATACGTCTAATAATATACAATGTATACACAGTTGAAAGTAGGCTTCCCGCTATAATCACTGCTCAAAAGTCTATGATTATACATGAACCATGACCTTATTTTAAATGACTGCGCATTATATCATTCGCTCTGGCCCATGTCCAAACCGTCTCATATAATTTGATTTTTCACAATAATCAGTTGCAGATGGGTACGTCTCATTGGTTGGCCTCATCGCAGGTCTCAGTAATCTTACAATAACAGGGCCTTGAAGAAATACATATCTCTGACATGCTGTTTCCCTAAATCAATGGCACATACACCTGTTTTTCATTTCTATGTCCACTTTTGTGGATAACAAAACTATGTCACATGGTGAGGTTGCATGGGGGTGCTCATGTTATTGAGAAAATTCTAGTGTTTCCTAAACCGGCAGAACATAAACAGAATCCAATTGAAACATAAAAGTGGCTTAAAGTAAAACCCTAATGAGCATGTATACTATATATTCACATCTATTAATCTATCAACTTTCATTCAAACACACTACAACAGTAACATCCATTACTATTAAAAGTGTTTAGTTCTCGTGTTAGAACCTGTTGTCTGTAGTGAAAGGGAAGTGTTGAGTAGTTTTACTGTGCACTATTTATGTCTCAAAAGTAAAAATAATTCCACCTTGCACGGCCAATATGATCAATTCGAACTTTTACTGTTTAGCTCCATCCCTAGCCAGGGCTGTTTCCCAGGGCTGCTGAAAGCATGCACTTGTAATTAGCAAGGATTTAATATGTAGAGACAATTTATGGGCTCAGTCTGGAAAAAAATGTACCATCCAGGATGTCATCCATCCTGGAATAGGTCAACCATCCCCCCACACTCACACACACACACAAACACACACGTCATTATACTATTGGCCTTTCTATTCTGCCTTCCATCCCCAGTGACCATAACAGCACTGATCACAACCTTTGACTAGCTCAGAAGCCATCCTTACCATAATAACCCAGATACCAGTCTGTCCTTTATTATTATATTATATATTTGGCCAGAAAATGTTTGGTGACTTAACTAGGTAAGATTCTGCATGGTCCTGTGTATAAAAGACTTTAGTAATTTTAATATCCGGGTACTTTACCTTCACTTCCGTTTTTCCCTTTTAAGGCGAGACACGGCAGGCCACGTTTTTCATGCACTGGTCAAGTTTAAGATTTTGTGCTATTTTGGTTCCATAACACGTTTTCTTTCAGCCTTTTGGAAGGAATACGTACAAAATACACATTTAGGTTTTTATTTTCCCATAGTTTGTCTATTTGCGTCTGTAGATTTCTCCTAAATTCACCAGAATTTAGCATTCTAACCCAACATATAGTACCGCAACCGTTGTTTGCACCATGTAATCACAGGTATCGTTGTAAAGCTCCGTCTCTCCTGCAGAATGTCATCGGATCCAAATATGGTTCATTTCCTTTGTATCAGCAACCAATCGTGAAAGTACAAAGGGGGCTTTAGACCAAAAAACGAAATCTCATTGGCTGGTGTCAATTTCTGACAATGTCATTTGTTCAGATGCGTTACGTGGTGTGCCATGACACTTCCTGGTTTAGCTTTCCGTGGGACATTTCAATCTCAAAATGGCAAAAGACCAGCGAAAAAACTTTCACAGAGAAGACGACAACAATTGTCACTTGGGCGAAGCAAAGTAAAACTAAAAGCAAATGACCCCGAACATGAGATACCTTCACGGAGTGCGTTGATGCGCAAGCTGTCATCCAAACAACAGGAGGGTTTAGAGAGCGCCACACAGCAGGGGCTGATAACTCATGTAGTGAGGTTGAATGAGCTGCTCACTCGGTTGACTCTGTTCAGGTCATATGCTGTTACTCAGTTTTCAGTTGTAATGTGATTGATAAGTTCTATGTTGTTGTTGCCAAGGATTACATACAAAAAAAATAGAATTTGACGTTACATGAGTTTTTTCTCATATTGGGAGCAAGAAATTTCCACATCAGTAGCACTTACATACACCAAACCTTCCAGTTGTATTCCTTTCAATATTCTGAATGTTTTTACATACGGATTTCTTCATATATCATTCATAACCTGAATTATATAACATTTTATACCTAAAAACCTTTCCGAGAATCAGCACCTTATCGTGGTGGAGAGGTTTGTGTGCCCCGATGGACCTGGGGGCTGTGTTGTCTGGAACCTTGTGTTTCTGGTAGGGTCTCCCAGGGCAAATTGGTCTCAGGTAAGGGGCCAGACTAAGATTGGTTCAAAAGATCTCATGACAAACACACATGAAAGCGAGGATACCCGGCCCGGAGGAAGCCCGGGGTCCCTTTCTGGAGCCAGGCCCAGCAGGAGGACTCGTCGGCGAGCGTCTGGTGGCCGGGCTTGCCACGGAGCCCAGCCGGGCACAGCCCGAAAAAGCAACGTGGGCAACACCTCCGCTTCTTCGTCCCGCGGGCCCACCACCTAGGGGAAACAGCGATGGGGTCAGGTGCGCTGCCAGAAGGGTGGCAGTGAAAGCAGAGGGTCTCGACGGGCCAGACCCGGGCGGCAGAAGCTGGCTTTGGGGACGTGGAACGTCACCTCTCTGGGGGGGAAGGAGCCGGAGCTTGCGTGGTAGGTGGAGCGTTACCAGTTGGATCTGGTGGGGCTCACCTTTACGCACAGCGTCGGCTCTGTAACGTTACTTCTTGATAGGTGTTGGACTCTATCCTTCTCCGGAGTTGCCCAAGGTGTTAGGCGCCGAGCGGGTGTGGGGATACTCACAAGCCCCTGGTTGAGTGCCACTTTGTTGGAGTTTAACCCAGTGGACGAGAGGGTCGCCTCCCTACGCCTGCGGGTTATGGGGGGGAAAACTTTGACTGTTGTGTGTGCTTATGCAACAAACAGCAGTTCAGAGTATTGTAAATAATTAGCTGGAGAAGTTTCATGCTGACATCTTTAAGTTAAAAAAAGTACCCTATTCATCTGTAGTTTCTCGCCTTAATGTACACTGTGTCTCCACTACATTTCAGAGGGACATACAGTATAATATTTCTTATCCCTCTGCAATTTACTTTACAGCTACAGTGACAGATAAATGAAAGGCTCTGCACACATACAGCTGTTTTCAGTTATCGTGATCAGGTGTTAATTGGGTGGAAGTACATGATTTTGATCGACCAGGCTCTAATTAAGCATCATAAGTGAAAACACCTGGGTGCTCAGGACTATGAGTGTACATTAGTAATTAAGTAGCAAGAAGTACAATAAGTAGTTAGCCTAAGCTCCATCTCAACCAGCAATTGCACAGTAAGTGTCTACACAGTGAAAAGTAATTTATATTTTGTATGCTAGACTGATTACGTCTTCCACTGCTCAACAGATGTCTTACGTAAAACCTTGGAAAACAGAACTACACGCTGCATGGTGCTAAGGCTAAGTAAGAAGAAATGTTATGTCATTTGGATGAGTTACTCTTTAAGCCTTGATTTACAAATACACAATGCTATTTATTTAAAGGGCAATGTCATCAATTCTAAGTTAGCTATTTAACCATCAACATATGTATTTGTTGTTTTCTACAAATTCAACTGTCTAACTTTGAAAGATTTCATTGCATAGTATGAATTCAAGTGAAACACGTTCACCTGCATGTGTGTGTTTGTTCAGTCTCACATCCAACAGCTTCTCTCCGCAGTGTACAAACCCCTTGTGAGAAAATGGTATATGATTGCTGTGGGAAACTCAACTCTTTTAAAAAAACAACTTCAACTGGCCTTCATCACAGCAAGGAGGGACAAGTTCAAATCCAGGCAATGCGCTGCACAATCAAAACTTTTCTGACATTCAAAATTATAATAATTAGTGTACCCTATTTGCTCTGAATAACATTTCATCCCGCTATCTTGGACATCCACTGTACTTAAAACAAAAGATATACAATATAGTGGGTGAGGACTCACACTTAAATGGTGCATTGTCGACAGCTCTGCAATTTTCAGCAGGCAAGTTTTTCTCGCAGGTCATTGTGGCTGATGGAGTCCATCATTAGGCATTTGGATTATGGAAATAAGATTCTTTATGAGCACATGCTGGCATGCACGGCATCTTTCTCATCCACAAAAACAAAGACAATGCTGCTTGCGTCAATGCTGAAAATGCAATTAAAGGTAATGGCAGGGAGGGATCTGAAATATCAGCTCTGCAGAAACAAACAAGGTTACAAGGTCCAGTCGGTCCAGAGATTTAAAGAACAATGGGATAAAAGAAAGCTTGTTAGTGTATCCAGAGCTGCCAGAAATGGCAGTTAGTTTGCCCTCATTACTGGGGCTTCTACTAATCACAGAGTAGACGAGGGGAGGAGCGGCACAGTGAAATGCCCTCAACAGACACGACCACTCCATGCCCAAGAATGCGCACTCATTTGGCATGCAGCCACGAGACAGACCCTCGCAAATTTCATACTCTGAATCCTCACAAACATCAGCATGTTTATGAAATAAATACTATTTGACTTAATGTTGCGCAAGACTGAGAACAAAAGCAGTGAATAAAAAATGAAGGGGGAGCTATTTTTCAGCAATTTACAACTTGCTAGCCACAACCTTTTGTTTAACCATATTTCTTACCCCTATCATTTTCTTGATTGGTACGTCTGAAATGCAGCCAATCTGAAAAAACGGCTGCATTCGGGAGAGTTTACTCTTTTTTGGGGGGTAACAGGGTACATTTGAAAAGTTATGTAAGCGGTATGACATTATTACTTGTTATTTCCAACATTTCTGTGTACTGTCAAATGAGCTAGATGGAAAAAGGGAAGTTGGAGTAAGAGTTGGAGTAACTGCATGGAAAACGAAACAGAGTGAACATGTTTCCACCTAATAGTCTGCATGTTCCTTGGAACACCTTCAGTCCAGCGATTTATGTATTAAATAATATAATTAATCCTAGCTTACTAGTGTCTTACGCTCATGTCTTGGTCTACATACTGTACATGAAAGGAGTTGGCACATGTATTAGCATTTAGCTCAAAGATGTTCCTAAGTACAGCCTAACAGCTGCTAGAATGTTTTACACCTTTTCACCTTAACCCTTCTCTTGCGTTCGGTCAAAATTGACTGGTGTGTTTTGCATAGTGATATCTCTGGAACCCCTTATCCAATTCGGATGGTTGACATCTCATTTGAACAGTCAAAGCAAGTAGAATCAAGGGGTGGCAGAAAGAATGACACCATGGGTGAATTTCATGTTATAATTTTGCAGTAAGTTCAAAGATAATGTTTACTATACATTACTATATATTATAAAAATGCTTGCCATGTAGGCTGTGTTTACTGGAGATGGAAATTATCCCTGTTCTAATGATGTATGGGATGTATTGATTTGATACAAGCAAGCCAGTGTTTCATTGTGTTGTTTCAACTACAGTATATGGAAAGAGAGTGTGTCTCTGTGTGTGTGTGTGTGTGTGTGTGTGTGTGTGTGTGTGTGTGTGTGTGTGTGTGTGTGTGTGTGTGTGTGTGTGTGTGTGTGTGTGTGTGTGTGTGTGTGTGGGAGATGTTTTCCATCTGCAGGATGAACATAATATACTCATACCCATTCATTTCCTATGGCGGTCGATTCTGACCGAGCACATCATAGGTGTGTCACTGTTGAATACATTTAAATTCACTGCAAGTGGTGATCATCAATTGTATATGTTCAGAGGCCTAGTGTGGAGGATACATAAGGTCTTGAGACAATTGGATGAAAAACACAATATTTATGATAAAAAAGGTCACTCTGTCAGATTTGACCAGAAACGCAAGAGAAGGGTTAAGGCCAAATGAATGTCTTGTGTACTAAAAAGGTTGTGCATATTGCCTCGAGATCTACAGAGAAAAAAGGAATGGTCTTTCGAGAACGAAGGTTGTTTATTCGGACGCTCCATGTGCCTTCCTCCAGTACAACCTTCATGCCAAAATGACACACAGTGTATTCGCATAACCCCACTAGTAGATTGCCATTGAACTTTAATGACCCATTAATAGCCCCGCTTCTGGTGGCGTTCTAAGAATAGATAAATCATTGTTCACTGCATCCGTTCATGATAACTCCACATCCTATTGTGGGATGTAATAAAGTGTTTTCAGCGTACACATGTTTTTGAAAACATGGATCATTATCAGAAAACACACAGCCAATAACAAAACACCTCATGTGTTCTTCACTCAAAACGGCATGAACCGAATGTTGCACCAAATGGCACACACTTCATGTGTCCAATCAACTATACACATACGTACGTGTTGCTCTATCAAAAGCACACTTACTTTTATGTTTATGCTTTGTTCTGTACATGTATGTAGATAATTCTGCACTACAGAAACACAAATAGTCTGTTAACTCCATAATTAATCAGCGCAGTTGTGTGAACAAAACATGCACTCATACATTCAATGGAAAAGAGAAATTTGAGGGGGGAAAAAATGAAGTATTTTTTTTAAAACAGACGAGAGAAAAACACTTTCTTACCACCTAGCTGGGTCTGGCCACAGCACCTCATCAACATGCAGAAGAAGCATGAATCCATTGGTCTGATGGTCATACAGCTTCAAACGTTATGCTCCAAATACCGTTTTTTTCAATTGCTAAAACGTGTTGTTTTTTTGGAAAAAAGGGCTTAGTTTCTTAAACCACTTAACACCTTTCACCAAACCACACACCCAAGTGCAAAACACCTCATATATCCTGCAGAATGAGTAACTGCACTCAGAAACGATATCAACACTTACCAAAACCAACATTTTTGCACCAGATGGCACACACTTCAATTTATAGTATGAGACCATTTTTCCAATCGTGTTTCGAGAAAATAAGCCCTGTGTGAAAAATAAACGTGTTAGCAATTGAAAAGACAAGTGTAATGGTAGTGTTTTGCAAATGGCAAACAAGTGACTAAGATTTCTGGGTCTTACTTAGAAAACAGTGTGCATTGTCTTGCAAAAACTGCCGAGTTGAATCGCTAATTGGTTGCAAAGCTGAAAATTACTTAAGCGTTTTGGAGATTTGAGCTGAGGTTTTGCGCATTGAGTGTGAGTTTAAATAATTATGCTTTATGTGTCATTTTAGTGTGTTAGCAACTGTTAGTTTCTATATCATTATGTTTTTACACTCAGATGGAAGTGTTCGGTGAGCCAATTAAACCACAATCCCCCACTTACTATTAGTGTCATGATCCTTGTTTTGTGTCTGTTTCCTGTTTTATTTTGAAATGTTTTCCCTCTGTTGTGTCATGTGTAGTTTTACTTCCTGTCTTTTGGTTTTCCTTGTGTCTGATCATTTCATTGTTTGTCACCTGTGGCCCTCGTGTTTCTGCCTCCCCTCCCCAGCTGTGGCTTGTGTTGTGATTAGTGTCATTGTATTTAGTCCTGCTTTCCCTTGTGTTCTCTGTCAGTTCGTTATCGTCTTTCATGTGTTCAAGTCAAGTGTTTTTCATGTCCCGGATGTTACCTAACTTTGTATTTTTGTAAAACGGCTTTGGAATAAAGGTTGCATTTTGTTTGTACCCATACCTGCCTCCCTTTTTGCTGCACTTGGGCCCTATTTCCCCAAACCCTGACAGAACGAAACTGACCAAAGATGGACCCAGCAGCTGAGCTACATGAGGTGAAATACAAATGAATTTGCCTAAAGAATTTGTCTCCATATGCCCCAAGTAAAGAGGAGAGACAAGGTTTCTGGTCCATGGCGCGCCAAAAAGTGACATCAAGGCCCTGGTTAAGGGGCTCATTTCCGGATTGGAAAAATTACTTTATAGGTGATTATGAGACCACACCTGATTCCCGGCCTGCTAGCTCCAGGCATGCTAGCACTCTGGCCGTTCCCAATGAAGCCCCTCTTGTGGACCCCTTTTAGGGATCCCGCCTGACCTTTGGAGGCCCGCGGAGCATTCAACAGGCTCAAAAGGGATGCAAGGCCAGGCTTGCAGCCAAGCCTCCAGCAGCCAAGCCCCCTGCAGCCAAGCCCCCTGCAGCCAAGCCCCCTGCAGCCAAGCCTCCTGCAGCCACGCTTCCGGCTCAGGTTTTGGCCCTAGCAGCCATGTTTCCAGGCCAAGCCCTGGCCGCCATGCTCCTAGCTGCAGTCCAGCCCATTCCAGCTACTCCTGTTCTGTCGGCGGCCCGGCCGACTCCAGCCCCGCCTGTCCTGTCGGCGGCCCGGCCGACTCCGGCCCCTGCTGTCCTGTCCTGTTCCTGCTCCGTTGGGGGTCCTGCCGTCACCTGTTCTGATGGGGGTCTCGCCAACACCTGCTCCTGTCCTGTTTGGGGTCCCGTGGAGACCTCTTCTGCCGGGGGTCCAGCCGACATCATGTCCTGCTCCGTTGGGGCTCCTGCCGTCACCTGTTCCAATGGGGATCCTGCCAACATCTGCTCCTGTCCTGTTGGGGGTCCCGTTGAGACCTGTTCTGCCGGGGGTCCCGCCGACATCATATCCTGCTCCGTTGGGGGTCCTGCCATTTTCCCGGGCGCTGCACAATAGCTGCCCACTGCTCCTAGTACTAGGATGGGTTAAATGCAGAGGACCAATTTCACTGTGTGCTCTGCTGTGTGCATGTATGTGACTAATAAAGAGGGTTTCATCCTCCGATTCTATGTTCCAATGGGGGTCCCGCCAACACCTGCTCCGTTGGGGGTCCCAACGTCACCTGTTCCAGTCGGGGGCCCCGCCGACTCAAGCTCATGTCCTGCTGATGCCAGTACTACTGGGGGCCCCACCGACGCCAGTACCATCCGGGTTCCCGCAGAAGCGTCTCGCCGTCCCACAGCCCGTCGTCCAGAGGTGTGTCGCCGTCCTCCAGCCCGTCGTCCAGAGGCATGTTGTCGTCCTCCAGTCCGTCCTACAGCCCGTCCTCCAGAGGCGTCTCGTCACCTTCCAGGCCGTCCCCCGGAGCTCTCTCGTCGTCCTCCAGACCGTCCTCCGGAGCTGTCTCGCCGCCTTCCAGGCCGTCCTCCGGTGCTGTCTCGCCGCCTTCCAGGCCGTCCTCCGGTGCTGTCTCGCCACCTTCCAAGCCGTCCTCCGGAACAGACTTGCTGCCGTCCGGAGCTATTTCACCGTCCTCCAGGTCGTCCTCAGGAGCTATTCCACTGTTCTCCAGGTCGTCCTCCAGAGTTCCCTCGCCGTGGTCTCCGCCCCTGTCTCTGCCCCCCTCGGTTCCCCAGCCAAAAGTCCTGTCCACGCTCTCTCATCCTCGGCCTTACCCCCGGGGCGTCCGCCCGAGACACCCTTCTCATCCTCTGCCTTGCCCCTGGGTCGTCCGCCCGAGACACCCTTCATGTCCTCTGTCTTGCCCCTGGGCCTCCTGCCCGACCTAAGTTTGTATTTTCTTAAAACAGCTTTGGAATAAAGCTCGCCTTTTGTTTGTACCCATACCTGCCTCCCTTTTTGCTGCACTTGGGCTCTATTTCCCCAAACCCTGACAATTAGTTATTTTGATTTGAAACGTGTGTGTGCTTTGGTAATGATTTGATGATGTTTTTCAGATGGCTTTCGCGAAATTGTTTCTGTTTTACGTGGTGTTGGAGAACTTCGTGGTCGCCCGAGAGCTGTTCAGTCCATGCCAAACCCATGTGTGTACCGTCCCATCCTCAAAGGCCTGCTGGAGCCACATGTTTTTCCCATGCCACATGGAATTGCCATCAAACCACTGCTGAAATGAGAGGAACCTGGTCCTGCTTAGAGAATGTTTGTCAGTCAGGCTGACGGGGCTACAGTCAACATCATACTTTCCCAGAATCGAGAAAGTTAAATTAGTACTTCTGGCTTTCATTGTGCTCCAGGAAACCATTATGGTATATATGACCAGATATTGACCTGGGAGTCATGCCAGCATAAAGAACACGCCCATGCACACACAATTCTGATGGACTGAAATATAATATGCCACAGGGGGAGAATAAGGGGAAAGAAATGTAACTGTATCCTCATATGACTTACTGTGATAATACTTTTTAACCCTCCCTAATGCTATTTTAAACCTGCCGGTACACTCTGTCAGCAAAGTCAAGTATTGACCGTAGTATTTATGTTCCCTAATATCCCATACCATGTGTCAGTTGACTATTTGTTCTGCTTTATCTTTCAGTTTCTAAACATCGACACTTAAAGTCAGGCTATTTGAGGCCCTCCTTGTTTCAGATTTTTTTTTACAAACTCTTCATCTTAAGTTTAAAATACCCTCGCTCTTATTTAACCTATGTGGAAATCTTTAATTTAATCAACATAAACAGTTAGAAGAATCATTAAATATCTGGTTTTTTTTTATTTATCAGGAAGCACTTTTTAATGAGAATATTATTTCCCAGTCTTCCCTGATACATGCATTTTAATAAGTAAGACATCATTTGTAATAGCAGAAGGTCACTTGCAGTCTGTGGTCTACATTCTGTGTTTGACTTTCATATCTCAGGAAGTGGAATGTTTGGAATGCACTAGTCTTGTCATCTTTTGCAGCATAATAAAAGGTATTTAGTAGCAGCACTGGCAACAAAATCATTGTGTATGATATTCCACTTTTGTATCAGAGACTCCTTTATCTTTCATGGTTAACATGCAAAGCTGCATAACTTAGAATATCATCACACTGAAGAAGGGATGGAGTGAAATGTGTGGGTCTTGTTATCAACCTACAGCTCTAACCAATGAACTCCTCTGTGTTTTCCATATGGCTGCTGGTGAGGTTCATGTTCACTACATGCTCATCAACTATTCTGACTGAGGTTGGGGATCATTTGCCTGTTTCCCTTAGCATTGGTCTGTCTCCCTTAGCAACATGCCTCGAAAATCGCAACTGTGGAGACTATTCAAAGGAGGCATAGTGAACAAAGCGCGGAGGCGACAAGTCAGTCAAACAGAGTCACATGGTAACCTTTCCACCTCAGTGACTCACATCTGATATTTGCCTTAAACCTCCGAATAATGCATCCTCTCTTTCAATAGGTTTTGGCAGCAGTTGAGGGCAATCTATTCACCTCTGTTTTGCATTTTACAAGCATATTAAGTGCCGGAGTCAGAGAGATAGGGGCACTTTAAACTGTGATCCAATTGAATATTATCTAGGCTAGTTTTTAATGGACAGGATATGTGGACTGCTAACTCTTGCATTAGAGCAGACTGAATTGATTGTCTTCTATCGCACTGAGGCTGACCCATTAAGTCACTTCAGGGAAAACACTAGTGTCTGTAAATGTACCTGTGCATGTGTATTAGAGACATGACTAGAGATATTAAATGTTTAAGTTGAAAAGTGAAGAAGCTGTCTCAAGTTTGTCTGAACACAAGAGAATCAGCCACACCAGTGTTCATGCATATGGGAGCTTGCCTTCAAAATAAAAGCTTGAAATATGTCCACTCCTATTTAAAGGTATATTCACTGAACATTGGAAATTAATACTCACATACTACCTGAAAGTGTTTGCACATGACCTTTTTTCAAATGTCAGGATCAGACTCTGGGTAAATTCAAGGAATTGGCTTTGGTGTCTCTGGTGCATACATAAACACAATGGAAGGGATTCAATTGTACAAAGCATTAACAAATAGCTATTTCAACAAATATTATAGAATTACAAGTATACATAAATATACTAAAAAGTAATTATAATAAGAAAATGGAATTGTACTAAAAAATATGTCTAGTAAATATATTCTCGAGTAAATACAATTGTGTTGCATACATTAAAGTCTAATGGATTAGCAAGCTTTCTTTATTTACTTTTCTTTAAATTGAATTTAAAGAACTTAACCTGCAATGAAGATGTATCAATCAGATAAGATTAGTAATACTGATGGGAAAAACAGATACAAAGACGTCATTCAATTAGACTTTTATTTTGAAAAGCAAGCCGGAAACTCGCGTATTTCTTTGACTTAACAGAAGAAGAGTACAGCAGTCGGTTCTGTGTGAATGACAGTCGGTTGTGCATGCGCGTGTGTCCGCGGGATATTACAATAGCTCGTGTCTGACGGTGGTTTGATAGCCACCAGGAAAAAAGTAGTTTCCTGCAGGACAGCCTCGGTAAGTTAACCTAAATGTTTTTCCTTAATTCAGGTCCATATTGTTGTCTCACATGAGGGAGTACTTTCATATTTTGTCAACTTAATGGGTTTCCGTGCAACGGTGCGGTGGCACAAAAAGAGGAGAGAAGTTTGTCTATAAACGCGAAAACATGACCTGCAGCACAACCTGTTGAATATTGTATCACGTCTTTGCAACGCAGTTACTTTTTAAGGACATTTTTTTTTTTTTGTATGGAACTCTTAAAAATATTTATGAAAAAAATGTTCATCAAGGTGAGCCCATCTTCCCGACAGGTGGAGACGTTTAACACTTGCGACACCATGCAAACTGGTTTACATCACCTGCATCAGAAAGGAGGGAGTAGGCTTTGCGTCTGAGTTTGACGTTAGACAATTTGTGAAACTAGAGACCCAGGCCCAAGACTATTTTATTGTCTCTGAGCAAAGGCCATGCCGCTATAAAGTTACATGTTACATGACATTTAATACTACAGCACAGAGGAGAAGAGGTGTCTGCGTCGTTGAGTGCGCGTCTAGTTAGTAGAGAGGGCAAAGCCAAACTGCGTTGAAAATCTGGTAATTTAAAGTTGCTTTGCTCGAATGCGAAGATGCATAGCAAACAAACAAAACGTGATGTCTAGCTTTACTAAATAAAAGGTAGTCTTTATTTCGGCATACATATTTCGTAACCTGCAGCTTTTATTGAAGTAAAATGTAGACTTTTGTAATTGGAACGCCAGTAATCCTCAGTGTTTTTTGTCCGCGTGAGACTTAAGGGATGGGCTGGCATCAGCATCTAACTAAAAGGTAAATTTAAGAATATCCAAAAGTGAAGCCGAATTTGACGTAGGCTGCTGGTGACTTCTTCAAGATCTTAAATCTCTGGCAAGTAAATAGGAGTAGTTTGCTATTCCAAATTGTGTTTGGCATGGCAAAGTCAAACACTGCCACAATGTAAGGGTGTTTATGGTTATGTCTTTGCAAAACAGCAAATTGCAGCAATGTATGGCAAAGACATCATTTAACATGATTTAAAAAGTTTTAACAGTAAAATCAGTGTATCACCAATGTGCCTGCAGCTTAACTTGAGTGCACTTTTCATGCATTTAATCACACAAACACATGCATACACTGTGCACTGTCCAGTGTTTTTCTTTTCCTTCCTTTTTGGCAGGTAGCCTGGTGCTTACAATCGACCAAAACAAATAACCGGCAGGTAATAGGCTACTTCTGTGTTTTTGCTCCAAACTTGGAAGGGAGAAGGGAAGCTAATTCCATTCCCCTCGGGCAAACGTTTAAGAAGTGAGGTCAATGAACCCAGAGGAATTGTGACAACAATTGAGCACCTGTTGCTTAATGGACAACGAGTGGGATGACTTTAGATTGATCTTCTAGATTGATCCTTTTCCCTCAGGTTTGTGGCTCAAAACTGACTTTTATGAATACGTTTCTCATTCCAACCCTTGGAGGTCGTTTTCCATGGTAGTTTCGGTATAATCAAAATCTACTCGGGATATTTATGCGTTAAAACCACTTTCAGGTGTTCTTAAAGGGAAATGCTCTTCCTCTTGGATAAAGTTATTTTAAGTTATATCAATATCCAATCACAGTTGCTTTAAAGTTCTACTGTTCTTTTTGCCACTCTTCTTACGGATATTGCCACATTTCCTTTTCCCAGTTAATGGTCGACTTATCAGCCTGACCTGTAGGCCCGCATAGCCTGAGCCTGCAAATTAAGGAACAACATTCAAAAACATAAACATACTTTATATTGTCCTTTGACTGCAGCATCCGGTAATGTGCTGATCTTAGCGTCAGTATTGGTTTTGGATAAGCAAATAACAACAGTGGATTTGGCTGAAAGTGGTGATTAGGCTTCCAACCTGTGTGCCGTTGTAGGACATTAAAATCTTCTGTGGTGTTTTGGCATTGAGCTGTGGCTGCATATTGTGACTACTACTACTAAGTTGTATAAACCTAAAGAGACTAGAGTGTGTACAATAGTCGTAATACATTAAAAAGTCAACTGTTTAGCACTGGCACATCCACTGTGCTGGAGCCTGTGCTTTTCCTGCTTAGCCAAGGGAAAATGTGTCATACAAAAGGCCTTTAAGAAAGTAAAGAGGAAACATGTCTCCTGGTTAGTTTACTTTTTGATTTAACTTTTGTGGTAAAACAGAAAGCAAATGTATGTTTGGTTCAAATGTCCTAACAGTGGCACAAGTAAAGAGTAGCCATAGGGTCAACAAACTGACTTTAGCTGAGTGTCAGTTATACAGTCTTCTCTAGCTAGCTTACTTGGTACCAGGCCAAGAAATGCTATACGGTGTTTTATTGACTGGTCATTTAATTTTTCATGTATTAAGAAAAAGTCAAAAGTTTCATCTTATTCGAGAAAGCCACATAGTCAGACTTAAACATTAAGTTGCCTAAAGTACAAAAGTCTGAAGGATGTTGCTTCAGTTGCTGTTTGTGTACAGTATACGAAGGAAAAGGATTTGCTTTTGGATGAAACTGTAAAAAAAACCCATTATTGATATTATAGGTAAATGGAAACACGGCCTTTATCAAGAGTAAGTTGGATAAAGATGCATTAGTTTAAGGGCCAAAGTGTTACATTTCTTCATTTTCAAACCATGAAAATGTAGAGATGGATGAAGCAATTTTTTTGTATGTCTACTCCCTGATCAATACTGGGTGTTTTTAGACTGACCTTTGTTATTCCTCTGCACCGGTGGCAGAAATGGCCAATAAGTAGACGGCACAGAGCCCAAGAAAAACACATTTATGGAAATATTTAGAACCCAAGGGCACCGTTCTAATTTAGTAATGATTGAGGGTCCCTTTTCTCAACTAGAAAACAAACTTTAGGGACAAAACTAAAAATATCCTCCACTGTCATGCAACACTGTGGGAACATAGACTAAATGTTAATGTCATTAAATGTAAATGATAACTTTGTTGGCCAAAATATACTGTTATTATCCCTGTTAAAAAAAAAAGACATTGATAAAAGTAGTCTACCCTCAGAACCTTCACAAAATGTAGATACAATATGTGTCATACAGACATCTAATATCTCTGTATATTATGGTATAATATGTCTTTTTATAATCGGGTTGTTCCAACCTTTAGATGTGATCCATACTGTGTCACTGTAATTAGTCCGAGTGCATATTTTGACAGTCTGAATCGCAGGCCAGTTTACTTTTTCCCAGGGTCTCCACCTCCTGTGTTTCTGAGGTAGAAACTGCCAGCAGAGATTAGTTACATAAGCCTGTTGGGTGTTACATCACTGTTTTGGGGCCCCCGGTTCGGAGAGCTGGGGCTCAGGCTTCAGATAGGTCCGAAGGGTCCAATGCCTCCCACAGGCTCCTTCAGGGGGGGAGGGGGGCGGAGGCTGAAAAGCTATTGGAAGCAGATGCTCACTGAGTCTGTCCTGTTAGGAGACATGGCTCAGTGCTAGTGATGAAACACGCTTCCACCTGTAACATAGGTCTGACGTGTGTTGTGCATGTGATTTTTGTCCATCAGTGTTCGCTGATTGGCTGACGCATGTTGGAAGAATGGTTTGGGTGGGCTTGATTGCCATGACAACAAAAGAAAACATGAAAAACAGGAATGATTTATAGGTCTGTAATCCCCCAAAACAACCCCGCCTTTTGTGCTCACCGCCAGTAAATCAACCTGAAACTTGGATGGTAAGAAGTCATTTGTAGTGAGACACAATAGTGTTAGAAAAAACAAAAGGAAAAGGTCCTCCTGTCTCACTCTGGCACCTCTGCGATCTGGAGCAACAGAACCTTGAACATATAAAACCTTGAAGCCTGGAACGGCATGCTATTTATTGGCTGTGTGACCTTTTTTGATCTGCATCAGTATTGTCTTCCAGATCACGAGTTTGTGAGAACAAGCTCTTGCTTCATACTCTAGTTCCCTTCATTATGATCCCTCCAGATTACTATTTTAAGAGCATCGGTGAGGCTCCGGGGTCCAAGGTATTTATTTAATCATACAGGCTCAAGATTGTTGTCTTATCATCTGTCCATGGGTGATTTTGAGTAACAAATACGGGCTATTTGTTGATATTAGAAAAGTAAAGTCCTTTTTAATGAACAAACAACTTCACTTTTAAGTATGTACAGCTGAATTATTTTTTCAATTTAACATATTATACACATTTTAAAAAATGTAATCGCCCTCTCTGGTGCCCCAGTCTTTTGAAACTGGTTAGATAGATATAGATATATACTTTATTGATCCCAATTTGGGAAATTATTTTGTTACAGACCTAGAATACAAATACTTAAAAAGTGGAATAGAGAATTAACAATTACAAATGAAAAGTACAACTTAAATAAAAAGATTATATCAAATATTCTGGATAATTAAAGTGTTCTAAAAATTCACAAATACTGCAGTTAGTAGCGGAAATATATGCTTACACTACAGGAACATAGACATCCTTGTAAATACTTCATACTAAAAAAATCATGTCGACTGTTGCAATGTGAGGTGCAGGTGATAAAACATCATGACAAGAAAAGTTTTTCATTCAGCAAAAACCGGTCCTTTTTATTTCCTAGCCTTTCACAAGAACTGGAACATAAATGACATAATATCAATCGCTCTTTCCATAGGTGCTGCTCTTTCACCAACCAGGAAACAAATGCCCCTCTCCCTTCTCTTCCCAGTCATTTATAGCTGATTGCCCACCTTCCCAAACTAGTCTGGCCAATCGGGTCATGGCTCTGAAACTACCCTAGTTTTTAACTTAATTGACACACCATACATCACACACGTTTTAAACCAACCACAGCCAAGACTCCACCTACTCACAACACACATAAGCAGCAGCTTGGAGGCGTGCTCCCCCTTTGAGCACCTGCACAAGATGGTCTGAACAAAGGAAATGGTAAATCATATTGTGATTGTGTGGCTTTTTAAATGAAATACATTTAAATACACAGCATCTTTATTTGCCTATGTAAATGTATGTTATGAACCTTAACTTAAATAAACCATTCCTGGAATCTGAAAAGCTGTATACTCTTCGCAAGCAGGTTCAAGAGGCACTTGCCAGTAACCTTTGCAGAGGTCTAAAGCTGTGATTTACTTAGCTTTCCCCAACTTCTCCAGCAGATCGTCAATACGTGGCATGGGATATGAATCAAAACAGGAAATGCTGTTCAGCTTCCTCAGGTCCGAGCAGAACCGAGGTTGAGTGGTGTTGTTCCCCTGAGCTGTCTGCCATATAACAACTCAAAAGGGGAGAAACCAGTCGATGCCTGTGGCACTTCTCTGTATGCAAACAGAAGTAAAGGCAACCCTTTATCCCAATCTTTGCCAGTATCATCAATACCTTTTTTCAGCATTTGTTTTAGGGTACCATTAAAACGTTCGACAAGACCATCAGTTTCAGGCTGGTGTGGAGTTGTTCTGATCCCTTTAACACCATGTTGAGAGTACAATGACTTCATCAGATGTGACATCAAGTTTGTACCTTGATCTGTTAAGATTTCTTTAGGGATGCCAACTCTAGAGAATAGCTCCACTAAACACCGAACTATATGCTTTACCTGAATGGAACGCAGTGGATAGACATCTGGATACCTGGTGGCGTAGTCACAAATAACCAAAGCAAGTCTGTGACCATTGCTACTTTTTGGCAAGGGACCAATTATGTCCATGGCTACTTCATAGGGTACACTCATTATTGTTAACGGTTGTAAAGGGGCTCTGTTTGAAATTTTGTTAGGAGCTACAACCTGACACTCATGGCACGTTTTACAGTAATCCATTACCTCTCTGTATAATCCCGGCCAATAGAAACGCTGAGAAATGCGATCGTAGGTTTTTGCCTGCCCCAGATGTCCAGCCCATGGAACAGTATGACCCAAGTGCAGGATTACCTGGCGAAACTCATTTGGAACAACTAGCCTAGGTTTCTGTAGGTCTGCTAAATACAAAAGGTTGTCTTTTATGATGAAAGGATCCCCAATATCACTTTTCAGGCACACGGCGCTTGCACCTTGGTCCCCCTCTACTTTACATGCTTTTGCAAATAGAGGTTTTAGAGATGAGTCATTCTCCTGACTCTCTCTAAAGTTATCTGGGATTTGCCATTGGGTCTCTATAAGGGGAGTTACAGGGAGAGTATGCGCAGGACATTTGGCTTTATCATGATTCCTGTTTTTTCTCCTGACGGCGTTGCCGCTTGGTTTTCTTAACCTTACTACCCTTCTTCAAACAAACTATCATCTGCATCTGGAAGAGGTTCTAACCCCTTGGTCATAGAGCGATAACTACATAGGCGTGTGCTAGTGAGTTTTGCTGGACCAAGATTGGCAAGTCATCCCCAAGGATCACATCATAAGCTAGGTGATCTAGCACACCGACCGTTAGCATGAAGGCTTGCCCTTCAACATCAATGACCACATCTGCTGTAGGGTAATCCTTTTTACATCCATGAACCCATGTGATATTTACACTACCATCAAAATCAGTCATTCCATTGTTAAGTAAGCTGGACCTTACCAAGGTTTGCGAACTACCTGTGTCCGCTAGGGCTTTCACTGCATGACCATTTACAGTGACGTCTACCACATGTCTATGTAGAACCATTCCATTATCATTGACATTATCACCATGGTCGTCATTTTCTGCGTGAGGTACCGAACACATCTCAACCTTGTGACCAGGTTGCTGACGGTAGTAACATATAAAGTTAGTCTTTGAGTTTGAGAGTGTGGGTTTCTTACAACCCCATTGTGCATGCCTTCAACACTCGGCAAACTGTGAGGTTTGCCCTCCCCATATCTCGGCTTCCCAACAGGCACTCTTTTCTTTGAAGGGTCCCTGTGTGTCGCTGCATACCGTTCTGCCAGGTCTGCTGCTTCTTCTCCTGTCTGGGGGTTGTGCTCCTTGACCCAGGTGCGGACGTCTGGAAGAAGCACACGGAGGTACTGCTCCAAAACAATGGTTTCTCCAATCTGCTCCTTAGTACGGCTGTTCCGCCTCATCCACCTTTTGTAAAGCCCCTTAATACGGTTGTCAGATTCTCTCACAGTCTCTCCCGCTGGCACAATAGTGCTCAGAAAGCGCTGTCTGTAAGTCTCTTCAGTTACGTTGAACTTCATTAACACCACTGCTAATATAATAAACAAAAATAAACATTGTTTTCAACATTTAACAAAACCCTCAAGGCCTAAGTACATTCATTATCTGACCTTACAAAACACTGCACATTCAAAACAAATGAGATCTTAACAAAACGGATAGTTTTTAACTTAATTGGCACACCTTACATCACACACTTTTCAGACCAACCACAGCCAAGACTCCACCTACTCAGAACACATATAAGCAGCAGCTTGGAGGCATGCTCCCCCTTTGAGCACTGGCACAAGATGTCCTCCCGGTCTGAACAAAGGAAATGGTAAATCATATTGTGATTGTGTGGCTTTTTAAATGAAATGCATTTAAATGCACAGCATCTTTATTTGCCTATGTAAATGTATGTTATGAACCTTAACTTAAATAAAGACAACTCTTCTAGAACATTTGCCTACCTTTCTTAACAAAGAAACAAATGTTAGTGAGGGAGTGTTTGCTTCCTCACATCAACTTAATACACAAATCGCAAAACTCCAACAATTGCTGGTACACACAGAAATATTAAAGGTTAAAGTTACAATGGTATAAATGGTATATATATTTTCATATTGACCACACTTTTTTTCCTGAAAAGTCTGTCTGAGGTGAATTCTCGTATCTACTTTGTTGAAACTTGGCTTCAGGGCCACCAAGTTCACCGGCATGTGGCGTGTGTATAGGCTGATATAGGTCACAGAGACAATGCTGCACTCTTGCCAGTAATTGCAGGCATTTGACATGTAAATAGCTTTTGTCAAAGCTCTAGTTCACTCATTCATATTCCTAAATGTGCATATTTGTTAAAGAATATTGGAGTTTGTCTTCTAATCCAGCTCCTGTGTCATTTGTATTGATTAAGACGGATGTTATTACAGTTTTGTTGATTTATGTCTTTAAGGATATGGGTGCATTTAGATTTTTATGCAAAGTATTCTCATTTCTCCCAGTTATTGCACTATTTTAAGGAGGAAAAGAAACTCCATCACAGATTTGATACTAAAGTGAAATCCCTGGCACAGGGTGAGGACTAAGTCAACCATTTGTTTTTCAGGACCAAGTTCTTTCGGGAGCCGGGACACTGCAGGGAGAAAAGTTGCACTCTTCTGTCCCAATGGTCATCTTGTAAGTACGTCAGCTGGTTTCATTTGTTCCTCTCATAAAAACATGTTCTGAAAGTTTAACGGGGTGAAGAGACACAGGACCTGCAGACAAGGGGACATGCACATTACTGAGCAGCACGGCCCCTTGATCCCATTAGAAAGGGGGTATCAGTCTTTCCCTGGCCTGGGTTCAGCTGGAGGGTTTTTCTGGTCCACTTCCACCAATCAGGGGTATCCATTTGTCAATGACATCATGTGTTGCTATGAGGAGGTGAATGAACAACAGACCCTTGCCGTATTAACACTGCCAAATCCTTCACTACTTGCCATGGTTCTAGCCTGTCTTCTATATTTCTATTACAGTTTTTAAACTTGACATGTTTTAGTAGTTTTGGACTTCTTAGTGTGGCTTTTGTGGGAATCCTTTGCAAATGTTTACTTTAAATTAGGGCTTTATTCTACTTTTAGTATTTCTGATCAAATAACATAAGATCATAGTCCTTTTAAAACATTGGTATACATATAAATCCAAGATTCAGTGTTTTTTAAAACGGACACAAATCTGACATTATTTGAGCTCCATTTTTATGTTGCTGTTCTATTGAGCTCTATTATGTTTGCCAAATGCAATAACAATCTTCTGGTCAGAATATGGATGAGCAATGCTCAAAAATAGTGTGCGTGTAGGCTTTAAATAAACCGTTTAACAGTTTTGTATTGACACATTGAGGAGAGTTGGGAGAGAAAAACAATGGCACTTTCACTTCTGAAATACAAAAGCACAGGAGGCGTAGATGTAGTTTTTTTATTAAGAGTTACAAGCCTAAGAAGTGAGGAGTCCACTGGTTTGATCTTTAATTGTGTGTTCTCTAAACACTTACTGTTTTGGGTCAATTGTTAATCTTCAAGGCAATTAGTAACTATAGCTGTCAGATAAGTCTAGTGGAATAAACTGTACACATTTGATGTTCTTTACAGTCATGTGCACAACTGTTTGAGAGAGCAGTAGTTGGGCAATGAGCATCTTAGATCTCAGGCTCCCTTAAACAGTGCACACTGAATAAGTATACAACAAAGTACAAGACCTAAGTATACATTATCTGAGCAGCCTTTGTTTTTACTGTTGGCCAAATGGCTGGTCTACTCTCCCCCTCCACACCTTGCCCCGTGCTAAGGACAGCCCTACACACACAGATCACAGAACCCCTCCCACGGCAGATCTTACATTCTCTCTTGTCTTCATGAATACCTGGATGATTCAAACTAACCTTAACCTATCACCTTTAAAGTGTATTATCTCATCTAAAAGCTAGCATTGTAGCTTGGGTTATGTCAGCCTTGGTATATTGAGCATCTGTGCTGCTATATGACACATTTGGGATGCATCTGCCGTCCAAGACCAGAAGTAGTGATGTCGGCACACAGTCATCTGCATTAATAATGCAACACCCTCACTGCCACTGATATACAAACGTTCTGCTGCGAGTCTTTCTAGAAGCTAGAAATATAAGACCTCAGCAGCTGCTGTGTTGACACAATAGGCAGTGCGTTTCCAAGAACACACACACTCACGTGCACATACATAGTGGCCTTATTTGGCAGTGAGTAAGTGCTACAGTGCAGTGAGGCTTTAGCAGCAGATAAACATGTTTATAACTACTTCACACACCAGTCTAGGTCCACCTGTATATCCTGGCATTTGAAGACATGAAAGAAAAGGAGTGCTGGGTTAGAGGCCCTAGACTCCTAAACTCCCAAAGGGAATATCAGCTATTTTAAACAAGAACACTCCTCAGGAATGTGTGTGTGTAGAGTGTGAAGACTTTCGTTTGATTGACATCCTCACTCCTGTCGTTGATACCGTCGGTGTCCAGTGACCTTTTTCCCCCCAACTATTTTAAAAACACCTCTTGCTTATCTTTAACATTTCCTAGTAGCCATGTTCAACAAGTCTGGTCACTCTGTGGTTTGACCCAGGTAAATGTGAAATAGAAATTGTTAAATTGTTAAGTTCAGTTTTATGTGATCCTTGGACATCTGAATAACAGAATGAATATGCACTTGTATACCAATTTGGATTGCCTTTTAATTATTAAAAATATCTGATGTGATGTGAGTTCTTTTTTTTGTTTAAAGCTCTATTCGTTTTTACATTTGAGGTTTCAAGAAGTTTCATGCTGTTGAATCACCATCCCTGTGACCTCCTCATACCATTATACATCAGTAATTGCTCTCAGAACGAGATGGACATGAGTCATGTGGAAACTGGACACAGAATGACCGTTAAAAGGAATCAAATTGAGGTTCTTAATAGGTATTGCCTGTTGTTGTTAGTATAAATATTTGAAATTCAGTTTGCTTAGTCAAATCTGATTGACAGATTATTTGTCCTGTTCTGGGAAAATAAACCTCGCCCACTTAGCTCTCCACATGGGTTTAATCATCCAGCAAAAATATCCCCCATGTGTAATTCCAATAACAAACCCTGATGCAGCTGAGCGTGTGAGGTCATGATGCTGGATGCTATCAGGCTGTTCCAGGTGCTCTTTATCCTCCTTAGGTCTCGCCAGTGATCATGCTCACCGATCAGAGGTGGGCGATGAGTGAAAGACGAGTCATTGTGAAGTGCTGGTCTAGGTGACTGTGTTGACTTGACAGATGTACACGAACACGCACCTACACCTGGTGCTGCCCATCACTGTGCCTGGTCCGATGCCATGCTGGAGCGAAGAGCTGCCTTTTATAGTCAAGCGTTCATACAGAATGACTAAAGGGCAGGAGTGTGTAATCCTACCAGGGCCAGGACTATTACACAAGCAGCATTTACAGCTCCAACGACTCGTGTCAAAGGCGGAGTAGACTCGTATATAAACATGACAATGCAAATCTGCCAGCATTCTGAAAAAGCTACGTTTGCAAATACTTTTTAAGTTGATAATCTGGCTCGCTTTAGGTTGTTTCGGCCACATTTCTCTCTGTCTGATCCTGAAGGGTTTACCATGGGCCTCTCCCCCCTTGGTTTTCACTAGAGGCTGTAAACTTCTTACAAAAATCACTTCTTCTGAAATGCTCTTATACATTTTCTCATGCTTCTTTGCTGCTACATCTGGTCAACATTTGGTTATGAGATATCAGCTGGCACAGCCATTAATGATAACACTTACCCTTAGCTGGACAGAACCTTTGAGCTTTTTTTAACTCATTGTTTTGGTTTTTCTTGCCCAAACTCTTATCTCAGCAACTCTGTGTTAACTCAAAGATGATAACATCAAGTAAACATTCTGTAAGCTGCTATTATTGTGCTGCCAGGAACACCAAATGAATGCCTTTAGTGTGTATTGCACATAATTATGTAATTGAAGACAGACTTTATCAGAGATTTAAATAGTTCCAGCGGGTCATTTGTCTTGAGGATAGAAATAATGTATTTTATTAACCATACGCTGTAATAGAAAGCTGTAGTGGCACATTTTGCAATATCACATAATATGCGTCTCCATGCTGAAAAAACCGTGAACGTTTATTGTTATAAAATCAATGCTAGATCACCTTTCATCTCAGCACTTTCCAATGAGTTCTATCAGCTGTTGCTTGCAGGCATTTTGAAATAAAGTTGCTTTTCGCAGCCTTGAAGTCTGATGTATAGTACAGCACCAGTGTGCGTAGCCTCTGACCTGGAGGGAAGCTATATCTCAAACTGTCAGAGGGAGCAGTGCAGCTCTCTCACTGGAATAATGTTTGTGTCTGCGACCGTCTGTTACGACCGTTGGTTTTCAGCCATGTGGGAAAGTTGTTCCCTCTGCTTTGTAGCTGTTGCTTTTTCTCATTTACTGTCCTTCTGTTTGAATCATCAGAGTCGCTGGAAAGGAATAAAAAGACATTCCTCCCCCTCATATCTCTGCAGAGTGACTTCAAACCCCCTCCCACCGCTTCACCCTCATTAGGACAAATCCTCATGTCTTTTCATCGCTGTCACCATGTCCGGTTAGACACGCTCCAGGTGTACGTTTCTGGCTTGGATCCTGGTGACCCACCACCAGATGCCGGGCTCACACTGTTCCTGTCCCTGCCTTAACCGACCAACTCCAGTGTCACCACCAAACCCACCCCATGCCGTGGTTACTGGTGAGCCTCCAGTAACTTCCAGTCTGGTCACGTGACTGCTAGCCTTTTCAGTCCTTCCCTCTGGCAGTCTCACTCTTTCTCTGTCCTCTTCTTCTCCACTATGTTCTTGCTATCTACGTTTTTCGCCTGTGGATTCTAACTGGAGATATTCTATTCTGCAAGTAACGACAGGAAGCAGAGGAGCTATGAAAGGTAGAGACCCTGGTCCAACATCTTATATCTCGTCCTCTTTCAGCTGCCTTTGCTCTCCGCGGTGGATGGATCTGCTCATTAGTGGTCTTTGAAAGCCTATTCATCTGTGGGGAGCCTGGCTGGAAGTCTTCGAAAGGGGGCCGGTTTGTGTTGCAGCAATTTTGCTCTCACTTGAGTACACATGTAGTTTATGGCAGTTTAAGATATTTGAGGTGAAGTAGAGAGTGAAGACTGGAGAGGCTGATGGCTCCTGCCCCTCTAACTCCCTGCAATATATTAACATAGCTTCTGTTTACCTTTTTCTTCTCGTCACTCCTTTGATTCCTTATTTTATTTATTCCCCATATATTGTCTTTCCCCTTTCTTTCACCCACTCACCTCCTTATATGCCCTCTCTAGGCTCTTATCTGCTCTTGCGGCGTCTATTTGTGGCTGCAGAGTGACAACTTGAAATATGTGCTGTACTTGCCCAAGGGTAAACGTTCCTACTGTCTTGTGTGTGCCCTGCATAAGATGTGGGAGGAGGAATTTGCAAAGATCTTGATCGAAACCACTGTGCCACATCTGGATGCCAACCATGCAGTCTGGGAGAGCACAGCTTGGTCGAATTGATTTTGTTGGGGTACTAATGGGTGTAAAAGGCTATTACTTTTGAGGTGCCAATTGCTACTCCACTAAAGATGTGATTAACAGAAAATAGCTTTCCTATTTCACTTTTATAGGGGCTTTTATTATTCAAAGCAACTCACTAATCTAAGGTTTCTGAAGTTCATCATGTTTTTTGCTGCTGCCGTTTACCCTGATAGACTTTTGTAAGTAGGATTAGGAAGAATACGCACAATTGTATTTTATTTCATGAATAAGCAATGAAGGTATTTGTTAGTTATAATGTAGTATACAAATGATATTTTCTCCTTCCAACCTGTTCTTGTGCTGTTCTCTTTCCCCATCTGTTATGGGGAAAGAGAACAGCGCTAGACAGACTTTTTTTTGTTTCTTCAATTGGCGCTTATGGTTCACGCTCAGTGCTCCAAGTGAAGAGCGTCTCGCGCTGCTGGAAGGTTTCAGGCCTGAGCCGTCCCAGTCTGCTCTCTCAGGACTCATCCATGCCCAGGTTCAGGGATGTGAAGGCTCTTCTTGAGTATTCTTTTTATCTAAATCTGCTGAGTGTGTGTTGCCTGCATGGCCGACGCTCCTCAAAGCGTGGCAGTGAAGAAGGGGAGAGCGTTTAATAGATTGCATATTTGCAGTTTTTCTGGGCATTGTTGTGGTCTATCTGCAACTGTTTATGGAAAAACAGGAGGAGAGTTCTTTGCCCTCACTTTCCTGTGTTGTGCTGACAGTTCAGTGTGGTCGGGGCATGTTAACAATCAACATTCAGCTCTTGCCTAACAAGGGGGCTAAATTGAAATCACATTTGCTCTGAAACTCCCTGCTGGCTTAAGAAGAACTAATGTTTCTCCACTGCTAATTAACTCTCGAGTGGCTGAACCCCGTTGCTTTCTAAGCTTATTTAAAGTACAAAGGACCTGCTGAAGAACATCACAGCATGGCTCAGAGCCCAGACAGATTTCCTTAACCAGCTGAAATGAATCATGTAGGGTTTACCTATTCACACAACCATAAAGAAATCAGTCGGTGCTATATCTTGAAATATAAGCCAACCAAACAGACCAGAAGCCACTGATGCCTCTGTGGTTGTACCTTGTTGTCAACACTAGATGGTGCTCTTTGCTTTGCCGCTTAAAACCACACTGGAAATCAGGGCTTGTCCCTAATCTCAGTGAGTGCATGCCAATTCAAATTTATTTGTAGCACTAATGTTTGATGGCCTACATCCACAACAACAAACATTAGATTAGAAAACTCTGCCTCGTCTTTTATTTCCTCCCTCTGACTGGCAGTGTCCCAGTGTCCTCTCCTTTGCCCAGTGTGTCCTTTGTTCCGTGGCCAGCTGAAACAGAGCCCTGTCCTTATCTTTGGGTCTTTGTGTGTTTGATTCCCTTTCCTTCCTCTCCATCTGTGCGGTGTTGTCCTTCGCTGTGCTTTTTTTGAACCTCAAATGTGTACACAGCCCGATGAATGAAGAGTTTATCTGCTTGTTTAACCAACTGTTTGAGTGTTTAATCTCACTCTTTAGCACTAATGATCTTGTTTGGTTTGATGTCCACGGTGAGAAAGGATAACACCGACATGATTTTAACAATGCTGAACCATTGCCTTGTTTTGTCAATGTCTTGATTTAATCTTTGGTGCTACTTCCTGTTTTGAGACCTTGACCAAGGAGGTCCAATTCATCAGCTACTAACAAGCCAAAAACATTAAAATGCAATACATAATATACATATTTACTCTGTTTGTGGGTTCCTTAAGATGCCCTGAGCTTTTAGTGTTGCTCTGACTTGATACACCTCTCTGATGTAAGTGGCAAAGTTCAATGTCATACGTGTTATTTCAGTTGAGCCTTTGAGACTAAAATGGTGAACATAAAGCCTTTGTTACCAACTGGATGTGTGGAGTTCTGAGCTGAGACTAACTAATGTTTCCAATCATATATTTCAATCATATATATATATATATATATAGCTTTTGAATTGTAAAGCCGTCTGTCTTTATCTTGGCTTTCCCATTGACTGAACGGCCTCATGACACCACTTGTCACTTTGGTCATTTGATTGATCTGGCCTGTGCGCTGATGTAGTGGGAAAGCACCGTTCTAAATTTATCAACCACCAACTCACCGACCCCCCCCTCACCCCTAGAGTTCATGCCTGATGTGGAACTGGCCACAACACATGCGCCCCTCCAAGGATAGTTGTAGATAGAAAGTGGGTGTGGAGTTGTGGGTGTTTGCTGGACCAGTCTATCTTTATGTCCCTGTAGTCCGGTCATGTCCCGCAAGCCTCCAGAGCTCTGACCTTCCCAGTAGGGACCTGTAGGCAAAAGAAGAACGACTTTTAGCTAGCCTCTTGGTGTAACCACCTGAAACATTTCAGTTCTAAGACTCAAAGGCTCTCTGAGAAGATACCCTAGCTTAAGAAGGTATGTAGCTTTCATGTGATGACTGACTACAGAATTGGTTGTTAATCAGAGTTGTTGAATGACTTTGGGGGTGGAATACTGAGCTTCAATATACCTTTTGTATGGTCATACCACTCACATTTGAGATTGATGCTAATAGAGGTAGTTTCCTAACTTTAAAAAAAGTTGTGTACCTTTTTTTTATATATATTGGTTTCCAGCTAAATCCTTTCTGTGTTAAGAAAATCGTTTAGACTTATTTCAATCTTGACCTGCTAACCATTTCCAATGACACTTTCAAATCCATGCTGGATCCTGCATTCCCAAGTCCAGCTTCTTGTGTCAATAACTCATAAATATTCAGCTAAATTGAGCTTGGAGTAATCCCTCAATTAATTTATCAGTTAAGTCCGATTTAAATGTTGGGGCTACTGAACTCCTGCTTGTGTGATTCATTGAAAGGGGGCAGTCTGGCTGCTGAGACTACAGTTGTTCATTGTGCTGCACCTGCTCTCACTCTGTCAGGACAAAGACAGAAATAGAGTACTGCCTAACAGGGCAACACACACCAAACATTTTACAAAAGCTTTTCCAATGATTGAAGCTCTGTCATTGCTCATGACGGCCTTTTAAGCCCTATGTTCACCTCCCAACAATTGAATTTATAATGTTATAATTTATCCACTACCAGCACTTTTCTTTTCAAAACATGTCATTGGTGTTTAAAAAAACCAACACGGTGTGTAACCCTGAAGCTTAAGTGTTATTTTATCTCGTATTCATATGCTCTAAATCATGATCCCTGAGCGATAGGGTTATTTTTATCATCCACTCCAAATATACACGGGCCCTACTTCACAGTTACTTAATTGGCTGAGGCCTGATCTGATTTCCAGCGTGGAAGGAGGTGAGGAAGAAAGCTGATGTTTTGACTGTCTGCTGTTACACATTGTCAGTGTGTCACTGTCACTTTTCGTAGCTGTTTGTTCAGGGTGTCAGACTGCCGTTGGGGAAATCACTGTGATTTGACTGGCTCTGATCCAAAGCAACAGATCTGTTACTTTGATTGAGAGGAAGTGCGCTGTGTTCATGTTTCACAGTATTGATGTATAGGTGTTGGAGAGTGTTTCATTTTCCTTTTGGTGAGCTCAGGTCTCTGACAGCTTATTCGCCTGTCAAGATGGAGAGTGTCAGTTTAGAAGAAGCAGCTCTTTCAAATATGAGAAGGACCTAGAGCAGTGTTTGCGGACAACATTGTAGACTTTATGGGGATTTATTTCTTACTGACAGACGCACCATGACTGAACATGTCTCATACTGCTGTTCATAGACCTCTTTTAGCTTACACGTCCCCCTGTCAACAGCCAGGGGTGACTAAATACAGGGTGGGCATATTAAAAGCCTTAGACTGACTTTTTATTTTACTTTTCAGTTGCCATAGCTGGACGTGCACTGTGAGTCTAAATCAGTTAGCTCTTTTGGAGATTTCACAATTCTGTTAATTGTCTTTTGGCAGTCCTTTTTATTAGCTGGCTACATACTGCAGTTCAAGATTTGCTAGTGCTGTGGTGTTGTCTTTTTTATATTTACTTTGGATATGCGATGTTGGAATTACTCATCACAATATTATAGGTCATGTCTTCATAATGTAGATCAGTCCAAAAGCTTTAAGGGTCCAATATTTACTGTGAGATGTGTGGTTATATGATTGGTAAAAATGAATACCTGCAGTTCCTCCATTTGAAGTTTGTGGGACTGTATTTCATTTAATATATTTAATATTCCACCATATTCACCTGCTAGTTGCTAACATTTTGTAGCTACTGTTTGATTCTGAGCAATAGGGATTATTGCAGCTTTAAATCCAATTACCACAAAATAATTGACACGCATGACTCTGCAAACCCAGGGCAGATCCTGTCATTGGAGTCCTTTAGAATAGCTGCACAAATAAAGATTTGATGTATGGTTTTCAGAGTGTTTTTTACCAGCAGGTCAATCCAACCTTGCAAATCAACAGCCCAAAACCAACAATATTAAATATACTGTGATAGAAGAGACACATTGGATTAAGGTGTAACCAGAAGGTAATTAGAAACATGACTTGCACTTGTGGAGACACTCAACAAGTGGTACAGTGTAATGACTGTTTTGCTTGATCCCTGTCCAACAGTGTGCCTCAGCCAGATGAGGCTAAAGTGTCCCTGTTTACAGACCAACACGGACCCTCTCCAGGCTTTATGTAGTGGGAGGCTTAGTCCTGGTAGTCTCACGTGGTTGGTCTTAAGTGCATGTTTACACTTCCATGACAGCTTTTCCTTTATTTTAAACCCACCAGTGCCATTTCAAAATCTAATTAGTGGTGATTTATGATGAGCCACTAATAGCACAAAGGACTTTGAACTAGGGTCTTTGCCCTTGGTGTTGACATCAGACTTAAGCTCTGACACGCGCTGCTGTGGGAGAGATGCATAACATCTGCAGGCATTTGTGATCATTGTTATAGTTTAACACCTAGAAAAGACAGTGGAATGACGTTTGTTTACGGACCTCCCCATAGAATTGTTTTTCTGTTTAATTGAGTCTGGCTGGACTACTGTAATGGGTTAAACATGTTTAAAGACTGTTAAGACTCATAAGCAGTTCATACAACCTTGGATAGGCTTTAGCTGCTTGTTTCACGGTAGCTTTTATTTAAGTAATTCTCAGTTTTCCTTAGTAATCATATACGCCTCTTTATTTTTATACTTAACAAATGCTGTTCAATGTTTTTAGTTTACTTTTTTTACACCAAGTATCCTGTAAAAAACTAAATCTATTGTAGATGTACTTAGTCCTGTGAGTATAATTATGTAAAAATGCCAAATAATTTCTCTCTGAAATAACCCTGGTGAGGCTCGACAGACTTTATTTGGAAAAGCATCATAACAGCCGGTGATCATTAGCCTGAACTCTGATAGCATCCAGAACCGTTCATATGCTTATTGGTGATCAGGCTTTTATAATGTCATCTTCCTGGACTGATGTAGCCCATAATGCTTGTATCCTTTGTTAGAGCACGCAAACACAGTTTTGCTCTTGTGTTTTTGTGGCAGGCCTGTTGTGGGTTATTAATCTGTTCAGGAGAAAAGTTTAGCAAAAGCTACATTTTTGTCATTTCCAATCCTATCTCTGGGTGTTTAAATGTAAAGTACCTATGCCATTGATGAGATGTTTATTTAAACATGCCAGACCTGCACAACAGAGATCCGTTCTGAAAAAGTTGTATACTGTCAGGCTCCCATCACTGTTCCTACATTTGGTCCAGTTCACTAATGGCAGCCTCCACTGCTGGCTCGCCTCACACTGTGTTGCCTCTGGAGGAAAATCAGAGACACAAGCTTTCCACTAATGTCTGTCCATCCCCGTAAGTGTTCCCGTCCTCCAGGATGACCGTTCATGGCAAGTGGGATCAATAGTTTTCTACCCAGATGTGCTGTGTGTCACACTGAAACCCGCACATGTGTGTTTGTTTAACAGCTAAAGACTATATGTGTGTACTCTGTGTGACTTGGGTCTATATAAATCCAGAGGGCTCAGTTTGAAACAGATCGTGTAGATGTGTGTTTCTAGGGTATCATTGAGGAACAGATGGTGCAATAACGTTTTCCGTAGTTATAAATGAATTGTTGATTTCTATTACGGGTATGACAAGCGTAAAGCCCACTTACTGCTGGTAAAGGCAAAGCAAGTATTCCTAGATCTTGAAAGGCATTGCTGGATATTTACGATAGCCTGGAACATCACAGATTGGTGATATATAACAGCTTAGGGATATTTGTGGCAGGAATTTTAATCTGGTTTGTAAAGAACAGACACAGTTTTCTTGGCTAAGGAAACTATTTGAATGTTTCCATTGTTCTAACTGAGGTTTAGCTGATTCCCAGGGCCAAATTTAAGTTCTGTGATGGACCTCGAGGCACACATCGCTGGCCTTTCTGGAGCACTCCACTTGGAGTCACTGAGTCCCCTACTTAAGAGTGTGTGTGTGTGTGTGTGTGTGTGTGTGTGTGTGTGTGTGTGTGTGTGTGTGTGTGTGTGTGTGTGTGTGTGTGTGTGTGTGTGTGTGTGTGTGTGTGTGTGTGTGTGTGTGTGTGTGTGTGTGTGTGTGTGTGTGTGTGTGTGTGTGTGTGTGTGTGTGTGTGTGTGTGTGTGTGTGTGTGTGTGTGTGTGTGTGTGTGTGTGTGTGTGTGTGTGTGTGTGTGTGTGTGTGTGTGTGTGTGTGTGTATCAGAGTTGTCCTGATGTATTTGAAGTGCGACTGTAAAGTTTCAAAGACTTAAGGATATTATATGATGCGATTTGTGACCACGCCTGAATCTGTGGTCCAGGTCTTTCTCTTAAAGTTTAAGGTCCGTCATATCTGAGCTGAGAGGCCCTGCTGTACTTGGGGTGCAACTAGAGGCACAAATACAAATGTATATTTAATGAGGGTGTCATACAACAAGACATGGTATGATATCATGTCAATTCTTTGGATAACGATACAATATTCAGTTTGGAGGCCTGCAATTTGATGCAAAGTGACATTGGAACACTGCAGATGGAGTTTTAGCCTCAGTGTCCCCCCTTCCAACTTCCTCTAAGTGTGCATGTGAATATCTTTACCTTTCGTTCTCTACCGCCCCTCCTCTCCATCTTGAATTCATGGCCCTGCGCTCTGGATCCCAGCGCCACTCTCTCACCAGACAAGGCAAATATATTTTCCTAGGGGACGCCATCAATTCTTTATTTCCAAGATGGCTTTAAAAGGTCCCAAAGCATGCGTCTCACTCTTCACCCTCGTCTGAAAGATTTTCCGACAGTGGAGGTGAAGCAGCCATTAAGAAGCTGTTGTCAGAGCTGTTGGGTCACTCTGTGCGCTAGAGGTCATTTGAAGTGCAAACATTGCCTGGAAGTACTTATCTAATAATGACCGGCTGCACATGTGAGCTTGTCCAGGCTGAAAAAGCATCCATTCTGAATTTCTAGCTGCCTGAACATCTGGGGAGATGATTAGTTGAGAGGTGTGGCTCTGTTATGATGACATTAAACAAAACCTGCCTGGCTCTTGTTGCTGTTAAAAAAAATAAAAAACCTGAAGTGCTTTCTCAAAGTGTTATCTTACCAATAAATCAGCCTAATACTGACCTTTCTACTCTACTTCTGTCATTTTGAACTGGCATGACTGCTTACATACTAGCTGACAGTATTTGTTAAAGATATAAAGTTCAACTGGCATTTGAACCACTTTCAGCTCCTTATTTGTACTGTCAGTTGTTTGTCAGTAAAAGGGCTTCTGTGGCTTAAATTTATCCAATTAAGATTATGTGATCTCTTACTCTTTAATTACCGCGTTCAGCATTACGCAAATGACATGTCAGTTACGATCACGCCTTAGGCCTTCATTGGCATTTTGATGGCATCTCATATAATTCAGACGGAAGATACGCTGCCAACAGCTCCAACCCTAATCCTAACTGTTAAATCCTAGCGTTAAAAATCAAAAGTGACAACTAACCTGCCAACAGGACTAAACTCAAGTTTAAAAATGATTTCCATTGCTTTCAGTTCCAACTCCAGTATAACTGACAACTGAATTCCTTTTAATGCTCTCACTTTTTAAATATTATAACTGAGAATTAAACTTTGAGACATCTTCAACTACTTTAGAGTATTTCTAGCTGCATTTGTTTCTGCAAAGACATGCACCCCTTTCTTCTAAAAATGTTTGCTTTCATAGTCGTTTTAGGGTTGAGTTTAACGGTTATCATTGTGCAAATGACATTTCAGAGGCTGATGAGAACAAAAGCCTTGGAAAACCACTAATAACGTCTATGTTTTGTCATGAAAATGTCACTACAATACCTTGAAAATCCAGTTATTGTCAACTGTCAGCTACTTCAAAGCTATTGGTACTGTAATTGACTTTAAAACCTATATGGATTGCGGTGTAGTTTCCTAGAAAGCCTTCTTTCAATGGCTATAGGTTTCCTGACACATATCTTTCTCACCACTTTGTCAAGTTGGTGGCAGAAGTGCCTCCAGCTTTTCATTCTCATTGAACTTTGATCCAGTTTCTGCTGTCTGAGCTGTCATTCCTCTAAGCATTCTGAGCCGTTTTATGGAATGTGTGTTAACGTATACAGAAGCAAACTTAAATGAGTTCCCACACAGTTTCTAAACAAAGCAAGGGCCACTTAAGGGATAAATTAGATGTACACTTACACCACCTACATTTAATTACATAATCCAAAGCGAGGCTGACTCTGGGAGTCAACACTCAGCTGGTTTACCTCAGTTTGTTTGAATTTCGGCTTCCTGTTAGACTCTTTGGCAGTGATGTGTTGCAAAAGTAATTCCTCGTTATGTAGCTCTACACATGCTTACATTCCTCATACCTGCTGCAGCGTACCTACTAATTATCACTCAGTTTGAAAAAAAAAAAAGACATTTCTTGTCAGTTCAAATGTGCATTTTTTTTGCTTCAATGCATGCTTTGTTTATATCCTTGGCTCTTCTGTCGGGCCCGCATTAATGTCTGCGTTCCACCACAAAGATTAGAGAACAAGAGCAGTGTTGCCTCATGGCAGCGACATGTAGGGTCTTGCCCATGCTCCACAGTAAAGAGTCATCCTTGCTAATAACAGGGTCGAAACCATCAGGTGGTTTTGTAAGTCTGATGTCATCCATGTAGCAGATGAGTCGGAAAAACAAACATCACATACAGACAGCCAGATGGTGGTCGGGGATCAACATTCCCAAAGTATGACCTGTGTTGATGTTTTGATATGTAATCTGTGATCACATTTAATGCCTTTCTAAGGGTGCATCACGGAGCATTTTAGCCTGGTTAGCATATTTATTTCGCATTAAAACTTGTGTAGTTAACACAAATGTCATATGTTCATCGAAAAAAATAGTAGCTGCGTCAAGACTCATAAATAAAATGTGGGACAACTAGTAAAACTAAATTAGTCTGACAAGCACTTAGTTTACTTTAGCCCTTAAGCTTTGAAAAGCTTGTGTGTAACCTGGTAGAAGTTAAAAGCAGTGGAGGTGCAGTCTGAAAGCGACTGAACCGAGACACAGGGCTGGGAGATCATTCAATTAGATCGTTTTATTGTCTTTCAGTGGAATTGTATCATCCTGAAATCATATATCTGGACAATGATTGCTATTTGAACGAAACACTCACCGGTTTCCATTTAAATGACCTACCTTAGCACCCGGTAAGGGGAAATGATTATCAAGAGTTACTTCATTAATGTATTACCTTATCTTCTGGCAGTCTAGCAGTAAGTCAGATAAATTGCAGTCTGTCATACCCCTGAAGGCGAGTGTTGAAAGAACACAGTTTAAGTGTTGCCCACAGGTAGCACTCCCCCCTCTACCCCCAGTGTGAATTAGCACGTTTGTGATGTATGTGTGCAGACATCACAAACATGCAGCCCGATGAGCTCATCTTGGAGACAGATCCAAACATCCCACCTCTAAAGTTTACTCACCCCAGTCAGTCAGGCTGCATTTTGACACCTTTGTGTAGCCCCTTGATGGTGAGGCTGGACAGATTTATGTGATCCTCCACGTTTTATGATGTGATAAGCCTGGTCCGTGAAGGTGTTTCTTTTAACCGTCCAACAACTGGGCTTGCATAACAAGAAGTTGGAAGAAAGGCACTGAGATCTATAAAAATCCCAGCACAGAAATAGCCTTCTGACTGCTATTCTTCTTCACAATTCCAATTCCAACAATGACTTTTGTGACTGCTTCCCTCCACTACATCTGCTTTATGTTGACATGCGCATATTGGCGATGACAGCCTTTGCTCTGTATGCAGCCGGAAGATAAGATACTGCTCACTGTTTTTCCAGCAGCCTCTGAAAAGCAGCGTTGGGCTCTGTGCCAGCCTCTCTGCCCTCTCACTACACTGATAAGCACGTCTACGTCACATTGATGTATAGGTGAGGTGCGTGTAGGTGCTTTTGTGCTGTTCTAGGCATTAATTTACAGCATAATTACACCAGGAAATAGGTTTACACAAACCATGACTCTCAGGGAATATCCTTTTATGCGTGATTTGAGACATTTTTGATGGGTTTGGGTCTATAAATCAACCTGTTTTTGTGTTTGAGGAAGGACCACAGTGTTAGGCATAATATTAGCATTATGTGTCTCTTATTACTGTTTACATGTTCTCTCTGCCTTTTTCTTCCTGACTTTGACTATTGCTCTCTTTCTTACCCTCTCGTTGTCCCTCCCACCACCTCTTTCATTCTCTCTCTGCCTCTCTCGCTCTGCATGCTGTTCCTTTTATTTTGTCCCCGCTGAGAGATGACTGGAATTTCTCATCTGGCTGAGAAGGGCATTTTAACTTTCTCCTCTTTCCCTGCGCACTTCATTTTCACTCTCATGCACCCTGTCTGCGTGCTCTCCCCTCTCTCTCCCCTCCTCTTTCTGAGGCTATGCACCGTTTTCTTTGGCATCCCGCTCCTGTGTGCGAGCCAAGGGAAGGCAGCACTCTCCTGGGACACTCTTAACTATCTCCGACTCTCTCCCTCTATCACACGCATTCTCTTCTCCTCTTCTCTGCGCCTGAGAGGATCATTCGGAAGCATGCAGGACACTTTGCTCCTGTCTGCAGAAGGGATGGGGCCTAATTTGCTTGCACAGGCTAATGAGCTTAGCTCGTGCTGAGCAGCTTTTAGCCCTGCAGGGTGTTGTGGTGGGCACTGGATAGCCCTAGTGGTTAGTTAGAGGAATCAGAGAGGAGCTCAGAAGAGGCAGAGCTGCAGCCACAGCTTCACCACTCCTCCAGGACCAACTTGACTTGCACAGACACTGCGGATGGGACGTCTTTCTCTACTTTCTCCCCTCCCTCTCTCCTCTGCCTCTCTCTAAATCTACCTGACTGTCTCCCTCACTGACTGTCCCAGAGCACTGAACAACTGCTTTTGTTGCTGTATCACCTCTTACCAGTTGCGTCTCTTCCCACCTTGTCTCTCCCCTGATTTTCTGACTAACCCTCTACCCCTGAATATATCGCCAAAATGTACCGGAACCCGTGGATCTCGAATTACCTGACCCATGTCAAGTTTTGCAGCCAAGGTAAGAGCAGCGACTCGGGGCTCTGCAGCGACTTGGGGCTGAGATTCGAGACTTGAGGCTCAGGCTGAGAGCTTGGGGACCGGTTACTCTGGTTGTGGAGCTGAGAATCTGAGCTTGTTGGCAGGCTCAACAGTACAGACTCCCTTCCTCAACGTTCACTGTCCCACTTCCTACAGTAACAGCTGTCCTTGCACTGCAGCTGTAGCCCCCAAGGACACTACGTAGCAGAGATAAGGGACGCGGTGCAGGGGGCTGTTCTTGGGAAGAAGCTATTTGTAGTCACTACAGATACTTGCACTCAGATTTAGGGAAGGGTTCTTGCATGTATGGATGTATTTTTAGGCTGTACCAGGGGGGCTGTGTAACAAACTTCTAATCATATCTAACGAGAAATTGAACCAGTCAGTCAGCCAGCAAAGCAAGTAGCAAGTTATACAGCTTTTTATACATGGCCATGACTTCCAGGACTATCAATTGAAATCAATAAAATGATCTTGATTGACGGATTTCATTGTGAGGATGAATTAAATCTTCAAAGAAATAGGCATTAAGTTGGATTTTGGTCAAATTTGTCATTAAAATATGCATTGTTGACCAATTAAAAAGCCATCTTGACTTTAGTCAGAACAGAAAGCCAGAGAAAGCAGTCTGATTGAGTATACACAACTGCACCAAAAAATAAATGTTTACACAAATTGGAGAAAAGAATTTGGTTGAAAGCCTGCGTAGAATACGTTACAACTTCAGTACGTTTTGTAAGTTAGCAACCTGGCTTGTTGGCAGAGAACTTTCCAGTTATGTTTTTATTAAATACTTTGACTTGCAGAGAATTTCAAAATAACCTTTTGAGGCATGAACACGTTTCTGGATTGCAAACTGTACCATAGCACTATGTCACCAAGCCTTTTCAACCCCACATTTTGTGAAAACACTTATCTCTACATGTTGATTTTATTAAGGTAGAGTTAGAGATCATATCATTCAGCCCTTTTGTGCACAGGTCCATGTGTGCTTCTCATTCCCATGCTTCTCTGTAATATTTTCTGAGTGTCGAGATCTGGCCTCTTCATGCTAACACTGTCTGGGAATCGACAACAGGTGGCCCGCAGTTTGAGCAGAGTAACTGGATTTTGGGAAGGGAGTGCCTTGTATTGACATTTGACTAAGGGTTTAGATGTATCCTTTGCTCTGTTCCCTCCCCAGAATGTGAGACGGAGCACCTTGCATACTCATTGTTATTAGGGTTAAAGACATAATTGGCTTATTGTCCCGTCTTTAGGTTTGTTGGACCTACTGTTTTTTAACCAGGGGTCTGAGCTCATTTCTGATTCTCCATCTGTTTTGTCATGCTTTAAGCCTCTGTCAGTGAGGCTTTAGGGCAGTGTGAAGGCAGAGTAGGTGGGCAACTGTTGGGGGGATATTAAGACCATGCACACACATGCCCGTGTTTTGTGATGTAATGCAAACGGTTAAAGAGCGACACGTTTCCTTTTGGGCTCGCGGTAATCCCAGGAATGGAAGTTAATCCTGTGCCTCAATTTAGACATATGCTTACCCTCTTTGGTTAACACACTGAGCTATTTAATGTGTAAGCATCGCTGTTTGATTTAAATCATGATAATCCCCTAATTAATATTGAATCTGTTCTAAGGTGCGCCTCAGGTTAGTTTAAGTCCTATTTGCCAAAGTTGAGCATTTCCAGACATAACTAAAGTTGCTTTTTGAAGACAGTTTTATACAGTATTTCTCTATCACACCTTTTGATACCTTCACATAAAAGGCTTCCCTCACCTCAGAGTCTGAGTCTACTAGTCCTCACTCCACTGAATCCTGAAATCATTTTATTGTCATGTTTTATCTGTGTCAAGCCGCTTTTTACAGCCTCATCAACACACACGGGGCATGATGCGGAGGAATTCCTGCTCCATTCCCTCCCGGCTATTGCAGCCATAGTGTTTCTGTAGATTGCAGCCAGCATCAAAGGGCTCGGGCACATCTGTGATCATGGTGGAGGTTTTTATGCCTGTGTCTGGAATGACGAATGTTTGAGGCTCTCGAGGGGGTCGTCCATGATGGCCTACATGCCACTAAATATAGGCTGTTTGAGGTGTAAAAGGAATCCAGGCCTGGAGTTGCAGAGAACTCGATATGTGAGACACTGTATGGTTGGACCTGACAATAGCCCCAGACCGCTTCCTCCGAGGGACACATGCTTTTGTTATTTTCAAACTAGCAGCTCATAACCTTTACTGTGGCATCTGGATTGTCAAAAGGAAATTCTGGTATTGGTCAACTTGGGTGTTCGCCTTAGATTTTTGAACTTTATGAATATCAAGGGTTAGGGTCATTGTAGAGATCTGCAGATATATTCAGGCAAAAACATGTGGATTGTCAATCAGAATCATTCTAACACTTTGACCAAAAGTAGTTTGGCTCACCAGATGTCAACTGTGGTTATAAACCTGACTATTTTAGCAGGCATTTCCCTCCCCTATGCTATATCTGCTATCTATTTTGCAAGGCACCATGACCTTATGCCTAGTGCTGTGTAAAATCCAAAATGAAATTTACAAAAATCTGATTTTTAACCGAATACTTTATTATTGACATTGCATCAATATTGTATAGTTGACCATTGGTGCGTTAACAAGATATTAACAGACTACGATTCTTGATAATCATCAGGGTATATACTATACTTTAACTGTGTGGCTAAAGACAAATAATAAAACAACTTGAACAGCCTGGCAAGTCCACAAAATTACATCACTTTAATGCAATGCAGCCTTTAAAACAAGTAAATCCCACACCTATACACAATATTTAAAATCTTAGCCGATTTTGGGTCTCATTTTATGATATGAATATGATATTTTTATATAATATCGCTGCACGATAGCTGCCCACTGCTCCTAGTACTAGGATGGGTTAAATGCAGAGGGCCAATTTCACTGTGTGTGCTCTGCTGTGTGCATGTATGTGACTAATAAAGAGGGTTTCATCCTCCCATTCTATCTTCTATCTATATTTCCTGGCCTTACCTATACCAGATTGCCATAGGCTGGTTCCACACCTTTCTCTAGCCTTGACACTGAAATTCTGAACTTGCTCAATCTATTTACAACTCAAACCTTACCGTATAGTGTGTGTGTGTATTCTCAGAGAAAAACAATACTTAACATGCATGGCTACATTTAGAGACAATCTAGAGAGAGACGTTACATTGGTCTTTGTTAAGATGGGTAGTTATTTGCGCGAGTGCTGCGACATAAATATTTCACTGGCTCATTTAGCCAAGTAAAGTGTGTGTGCTCAGGATTTATCTTACCATTGTTTAGCACTTGAAATATCTACTGTAGTGTTGTCAACCTAATCTTTGGATCATTGTCAAAGGCAAACACAAGTGGCTCATATAACCCGGAATATCATTCAAAGCTCGTAAGGAATGACTTGTTGTGTTTTCACTCGTCATATTCCCCCCCAGCTGAAACAATACATGACTATCCCCAAACACATCCAGGCACACCGCCCTCTCCAAATACGCCTTCCTTCTCAAATGATGTTTTGCTTAAGATGGAGGGATTTAAAGCTTCAATCCAAACATCCTTAATAAAGACTAACAGATCTGGAATGGGGTGGGGGGTTAGGGGTGTGCGTCCTCAGGGGAGGGGTTTGGGTGGAGCAGCGGGGGGTGTTGAGCAGCAGACGGCCCTGAGGTGAACTCGCATGGGGTGCAAGTGGGACCACATGTTTGTCCCAAAACTGCACAGATCTGGCCACTCTGAGGTCCAAAGGCAGCCAGAACCACACGTTTGAGGTTTGGAGTGAACCACTGAGGCAGACATTCCTTAATGGGATGTTCTGGCATTCCTCACAAAACTGTTTGTGATTCTTCATACTCCCTAGTTCCCTTTTTTCTTGGTAATATTTATTTTTGTATTTTACTCAAACCATTCTGTACATTCTATATTTATTCTATTTAATAGTCCACACCTTCACACTTATTGTACATATTATATCCTGCTTTATATTTTATATTGTGTGTACATTTTTAGTCCCAAATGTATATTTCTTACTTTCTTTTTCAATTCTATTTAATTTTTATTGTAATTACATTGCCTTATTTTGATGCTGCTGCAACAAAAACATTTCCCAAACTGGGCTCAATAAAGTACTTCTATCTATCTATGTTTATTTCTCCGTAGGCAGGTGTTTATGTCACATTTTGCCATGTTTACTGACTGGACATTTTCCTAATAGGCACCAGACTTTAACGGGAGGGATTGTTTACTCTTGTGTGTCTAATAGAGTTTAATTCCAAAGCGTGTGGTTGTAAGCTTTTAGTTTTTTCTGCCTCTTCATGCTGTCCTCCATCTGTATTCATGACGGGTAGAAAAGTGCTGCCCAGTGACATTGATGTGCGACGCTCGTCCTGGCAACGTCCCAGCTGCACTGCAACCTTGACGTGCTATCAGACTTTACAGCGCCTGTCTCAGTGACACACATGCAGTCACTCCTCCATCAAACCCTTTAAGATATGACCTCATGCGCAGTACATAGTGGTACTTGAGATGGAGACAGTCACTGTCTGATGTGTGATGATTTGTGGAGGTGGGATTTAACCACACAGATCTCTCAGTATGTGATGTGATTCAGTCAGGCAGGCAGATTATTGTTCACTTGCTTCTCTGTGGAAGTCCACCTAATGAATGTGGTTGTGTGCCAAGAACAGGTTCACCTTGCAAATATGTGTGTCGGTTAATTAAAAGCTTAAACTGAACGTTCTGCTGTTCCAGTGAATGAGCATTGTGACATAACTAAATGTTACACTCTTTTCTTCTGTTCACAGGACTCGGGAGTGAGACCCCCATTAAACTGAGCAACCCCAGATTGCTACAGAAGAGAGCTTTGAGGTGAGGACACCCAAAAACACCCGGGCTGTAGAAGAGATTTGACATCAATTAGTTCTGTTTGTGAAGCACTTGAAAATGTGTTTTGCTTTTTGAGGCAGTAGTACTGATAAAGAAAGGCTGCACAAGTTTGTTTTTCAAACCCAAAAGTTTTTGCTATCAGAATAATTTCAAAGACGCTACAAGCAAATTACTGTTCTAACTTTGGGTGCATTTATTTTGAAACAATTGAGATCATCATTTAGACACGGTGGCACACCTTTTTTATATCCTTCTTTAGTTCTCTAGTTGTAGGTTACACTCAAATTAGCGACTTTAATGTTAAAGTACTGGTTATTTCAGACAAAGTTACACTGTAGTAGCAAAACTTATTACGTACTTTTTCATTGATTACAACCTCAAGTTTATAGAAAGAGTGTACTATTTAAGACACTAATTGTGATTATTAAGCCATACCCTAGATATACTCAACCTTAGTGTATTACTTTGATTGAGGAACAAAAGAGATAGCAGTGTATCAGATACGATGCTTCAGATTGGGCCAGTGTCCAAGCTCTATGAGAAAGTACAAGATAAGCTCCCTCTGCTACGTAGCAGAGTAAAAGCTCCCTGCTGCAGCAATAGAAGGATTGCTCAGCATTATGTGTTTGGCAGCAGTTCAAAAACACCCCTAGGCCTTCATCTGCAGCTCTATTTAGAAAGTTTCCTTTAGAGCAGCGAGGACTTCGCACTGTGATACAACTGTGGTTCCAAACTGTGTGTGGGAGTGGTTGTGACCTGAAAGCATTATAGGAAGTAGATGTTGGGAAATTTCAGTCATGAAAACAGATGCTGTTATGATAGAAAATGATATAAAGTGACAGTGTGTTTCAATGTGTTCATAACTCTGTGTTTGCTGGACTGAAAAAAAAGCCACAAATTCAGTTTTTCCCATTCCTGACTGTTTCCTCACTTCGGTAATCTCCCAGGTCTTTCAGAGCTGCATTGTAACATTGTGGTTTTGGATCAAATCCTTAAAAGACTTCAGTATGATTCTAAGAGAAAAAGGCTGTGGATTTGTAAGAGAGTGTGACAGGGGTAAACCTCTCTCATTTCTACATAAATATTTAGGCATTCAAGAATAGAAGTAAACCTATTGCAATCAAAATGTAATATTTGGATGATGCATTTCTTTATCCATGATAAATGGTCTTATTCTTGTTCAAACCAATCCTGATGAATTCAGTTGAGTCCCTTACCCCTGCTCACACTGTCGGTCCATAAACAGACCCCCCACTTCCCTGCAGCTCGGCCCTGCTTCAATAACACTGAGTATTTTTCCTGCACCCCTCAGCTTCCAGAAAGAATTCACCTTCGACGAAAAAGACGACCCAGCTAAAAGCAACGATATAGATGTTAGTGTCTTGGCCAACCTCCCCAAAGGTGAGTGAGGGATTTTCTGTCTCTTTTTTTTTGTCTTGCCTGTTTGCAAATAGCCCTCTCAATGTCAACTCTCTCAGGCTTTTTGAAAGTCACTGTTGTGCAAGAGCTACATCTCTGCCAGATGGACTCATGTCAAGATTTGTCTAAAACCTGTTTTTGTGCAAGCACAGTCCTCACACATTGTACATTATCAAACCCTGCGCTGTGTTTTCTTTACTGACCCAAATGACTCAAATGAAAAGATATGGTCCTAAAGAGGTTTAATGGTGCGTTAAGTCCAACTGAATGGTGAATATAAAAGTTTGATGAGCTGTTAATGGACACCTCTACAGAAATTAGCTTTTTACAAGTTGTGATTTGGCCAATAATAAAGATGTGGATGGGAAATTGTAATTTATTTAATATAGATCAGATGTAAAATTAAAGGAACAGCATGATTTTCTGGGCAATGATCCCAGATGAAAAACAGAGTCTTAGGCTCAGCAGTCAGTCGTGAAGCTCTTTTTGATTTTAACTTGTAGGCTGGTTTTCTCAAACTAGTTTTGCTTTGGTTCCGCCGATACAATACTGTATTCGCACAGTAAAATGCTACTGAACCCTACAAAAGAATAGACAAGACAGTCTTGTTCCAACCTGCAAATATCCATGTCCTCCTAAATAAGTTTAGTTTGGATAAGATGGCACTGCCATGACAAATGTTTCCTTATATTGAGCCAAAATGTATTTTTGTTCCTTTCTATAGTCTCTGAATTGAGGAAACGATTTGAAGGCATCACCACAAGCTCAAGTGACTGGGAAATGAACAGGTAAGATGGATGAGTGTATGGAATGGCGTTTGGTTTCTGATAATATTGTGAAGGTTAATAACATGCCTTACTACTCTGTGTTTGTCAGTAGAAAGGAGCGTATCGCTCGGAGGTTGGAGGGCATCGATGCTGAGGTGCATCCGTCCCTGCTGCCCAGCTTGGTGGCGAACCGGCTTCTGGAGGAGGACACCCCCCGATACACCAGGGCCTCTGATCCCTGTGAGCCCTGTGGTGGTGAGTACAGTACCTGGACCATTTGTTGACAATTTATTGGCGCTTCTATGAGGGTAACTGACTTGTATCCTCTTGCTTTCTACTAGTTACAGTCCAGCGGTACAGCATGGAGTCATTGGACAGCCCAGAGATTCAGCCGAAGGCTCCAGAGCGACAGTCCCGAGCTCGCTGCAGACCCGACCCTCAGACCTCCATCCTCACAGAGCCTGTCCACACTTCAGACTTCACCACCATTGCCCCTGAGACCGAGTCAAAGGCTGAACGCATCGCACGATACAAGGCGGAGCGGCGCCGGCAGCTTGCGGAGCGCTACGGCATCTCTCTAGATCAGGAGCCAGACTTAGAACCACCTCCCCGCTCCACTCGCACACGGAAGGAGTCGGAAGGCTCAGAGAGGCGGATCCGAGGGGAATCAGTGGGGGAAGAAGGGACGGACATCACCCTGAATTCTTACTCAAGCGCCTCTGTCACGAGCCCGAGGGCAGGACGCACGGCACCACAGCAAAGTCACCCAGACCCGGGATCCGAGGTGAGTCGGACCAGGGTGGACTCGCTGTCTGAGAGGGAGAGGCTGATGAACCTGGAGAATCAACGCAGAGCTGCTCCTCCCGAGCCGCCGTCCTCCTCCTCATACATGGATGTGACATCGATGTCATCAACAGTGCCCGCACAGACTATTCAGTCACTGGGATGCCACCCAATTCACCCAAGCTGAGCCGGCACTCATCCCTTTCCCCACCTAAACATGGCGTGTCCCCTGGGGACCTGTTCATCGAGCAGCAGAGCCACACCATCCTCACCAGACATGGGTGAGTAGTCTGAGCAGTGCCTTATTGGTCCCTTTTTACAAAGTAGTGTGTCTCCCTTGTTTCACCATTTAGGAAATAAAGCAGCTATTTAGTCTTCCTGTGAGCTCTGCGCTGTGCCTGACATCTTATTAGCAGATCATGCTGGGGTCACGACCCCTGCTTCCTCTCCAATCCAGATACACAGGGTTCCAGCATGATTTCTATCCAGATCACTGCTGTATCATTGTCTTTAATAGGTGGAATTGCTGGTTCATAGGTTATCCATCAGACTGACTGTCACCCCCCCCGCCCCCCATCATCTCTGTCTTTTTTACACGTGTCCAAGGTCGTACTGTTGGTACGACTCTGATTTCAAACCAGGTCAGGCAACCTGAGCTTGAAAAAGCCTTTGAGTTGCACAGCTGGGCTTGCAAAAAACAAGGCAGAAAATACACACCGAGGGGGCGTATGTTGTGTTCCACATTTTCCAGGTGGATATTTTCAAAGCATTTTAAAATTCCTAAAGGAGCTCTTACTGGCCAAGCTGTTGCTATTTTGTTAGAAAGAACTATTTTCCGATGCTGTTTGGATGAAGTACCACTGTAGCTGATCCCACATTTTAAAGAGAATTTCTCCTTTTGAAGTGCAGTGCTCATCAGAGGACCAGGGGTTCCTAAAGAAAATTCAATTTCATTGCAATTTCAGTTGAACTAAAGGTCCTTGATGACCTGATTCATAAAGACCTATCTTATGTTTAAACTCCAACATATTGCACAATACTTGTAGTAGTTCTTAACTCCCCATGACCCTCAGGAGCTTTCTAGGGCTCAGGGCCCTTTGTGGTCATGTGATCACGGTAATTTGAATACTTGCACATTTCCAGCAAATACAAAATGATACGGTTATAGCCAGACAGTGGCTCTTGCATGTTTCACTTGATCTCAGACCCTGTCTTCTTCAGAGGCTCATTTAAAAATGCGCCTGAAATACTCTCAACATTGAAGTGAATTATTGTTAAACTAACATAGTGTCCAATCTCGAAAATGTAAAGATTTTAATTTGAAATCTAATTTGTTTAGCCAATACTGATTAGCAGCTCCATAGTTCAGATGGTATCAGCACACGCTCTTCTCTTCTTCTTTTCCAACGAAAAAGATAAAGATCATTCTACACCCCGACAACGTGGTCCTCCCCTTTCCCATGTTTCTGTCTGCATCGCTCCCTCTCGCTGCTCCTAAATCCCTCTCTCAGGTTTCAAAACTTGGCCAGTGTGTGTGTGTGTGTCTGCAGTGCGGGGAGAGTGTTGTGTTTCTGGGCGGCTCAGTGGGACTCCACAGTGAGAACTCTGACCCACAGCCGGGCTTGATCAAAACCAGGATGCCTGATGGTGAGGAACCACATCCCCTCTTCTCAGGAAATCTGGGGCTCTGACATGATCGCTTTAATTAATTGCAAAGTGTTATTGACAAAGCTCATGCTTTTATTATGACCTTGTGTTCTGTCTGTCTTTGTTTTGATCCTGGTGATTCTGTACATATCGTTTGTGGCCATTTAGTCTTAGTATTCATTTTCCCTTATTTAATTTTCTTTTCTTTTTTGAGAAAAGGAGCTCTCCACCAGAACATTTCCTTGAATATATGTAGCACTTAATCAGGGACATTGCTGTTCTGCTTCAAGGACAGCGAATGCCACGTGACCAGAGCACATATTTGATATGCTTCAATCCATTCAGATCCACTTACTGTAAGTTTTAAAAAATTGTGACAGAAAGACCTCAGACAAACGGCTGTAAAACAAAACTCTGTATATAATTTACTAGTCCAAATTTCATTCTGGGTCAGGAGTCACTGTTTAATTTTTCTTGCAGTGTTTTCGTTATTAGGAACAAGATTCTTTTCTTAGCAGCACTGGTTTATGAAATGCTCTCTTACTCCTGATCCCCCCCGCTGACGTCATCTCTTCATTTATCTTTGACTTTCAATTCCTCCAAGATTATGTTGAACCCACTCGGTAATGAAACTGATGAAGCTATTTGTCTTACAGAGGCAGCGTGACTTGTCTGCCTTTCGGCTGTAATAAAGTGAGACGGCATTTCCTGCGACTATCTGCTTCAGTAGATAAGACCTCGGTTAGACAGGTCGTCTTTCTTGATAATAAAGATTTTTTTCCACATAAAATAGGTGCAATTTGCGGCCAAATGTAATCTAAGTTCATATTTTATTGCCTGTGAAACACACCACAATAACAAAGTAGTGTGTAAGCAGGGAGTTGAACTTGTGTTCTTGGCAGGATCCTGCTGGTGTCCAAGCCCATTCTCACTCTCTTCACACTGTGTGTGTGTGTGTGTGTGTGTGTGTGTGTGTGTGTGTGTGTGTGTGTGTGTGTGTGTGTGTGTGTGTGTGTGTGTGTGTGTGTGTGTGTGTGTGTGTGTGTGTGTGTGTGTGTGTGTGTGTGTGTGTGTGTGTGTGTGTGTGTGTGTGTGTGTGTGTGTGTGTGTGTGTGTGTGTGTGTGTGTGTGTGTGTGTGTGTGTGTGTGTGTGTGTGTGTGTGTGTGTGTGTGTGTGTGTGTGTGTGTGTGTGTGTGTGTGTGTGTGTGTGTGTGTGTGTGTGTGTGTGTGTGTGTGTGTGTGTGTGTGTGTGTGTGTGTGTGAACGCTGAGTACTGACTCAACTTTTACCCACCCACCCATTCGTTCACTTGTCTTCCATCGGGTTTCTATTGGAACAGTGCAAGGGACAAACCAAACACTGATTGGTTCTTCCAGACTGATGCTGAGGGCGACACCCATTCCCTCATCAACTGGCCCTCGAGGTACACCCAGGCTGGTTATGTCTCACCCCAATATCCCCTGCCGTGTTTCCATCCAGCTGGACTTACCAAAAAAACCTCATCAAGCCTTATGAGCACTGCTTCTTAAACTGTAGGTCAGAACAGTACTGTTCCCCCTGCCTTTTCTCATCTTTAAGGAATAAACTGAGAAATGTTTAAGAAGCCCTGCTCTGAGCCCTGAGACTCAGCTGACCCTTCATCATGATCATACTTATTTCCACAAGCTCTTGTTCCCTGCTTTGGACCATAACTCCATCTTCTACGCATATGTTCAGTGTTCAGTTTAATCCCCATGTGAAAACAAATGTTTGAAGGAACATATAATCCTAACCATCATTATGAGGTATATAACATTGTGCTGTGATGAAGTATCAGAAGTGACCTTACATTATGGGTTTGGGGGTAAGGTAGTCAGTGTGGGCTAGGGTTGGTGTAAACAGGAACTGCTAGAGCTTTTTTTTTTGCTTAACTCATCGTTGTGCACCAAGTGTCAGTTGGCTAACCTGTAAAGTAGAAAAAAACCAATAGGACTTCATATACAAATATTTGCTCTGTTGAAATCCGTTTGACCATCAGGACTATAATTGTCCTAAACGATAAGATAAGTATAGAAAAACTCTTTAAGTTGACCGACTAATGCTGAGGAGGGTCAAGAATCTTGTCCATCCTTCCCACTGACAAGCATACTGACAAAGACTAATTAAGATGAGTGTAGGAGTTGAGTGCTGTGGTTTCTTTTATGTAGACCATTTTTATGAAATGTGTCTTTTCATGTAGAAAGAAATAACCAGCCTTTTGTTTTCCTAAAGAATCAGAGTTAGGGAGAGGATTGCCAGAGAGGAGGGCCATCAGAAGAGCCCAGAGCTGGTTACAGAAGCTCCAGTGCGCCGCAGACAAACATCTACACGCCACAATACAGACCCCCCGCAGATTTACTCCCATCCCCACCATCAGCTCACCCGATCTGGGCCACCGGGAGGACAAGAAGTTGGCGGTAACCACAGTTACCTGTCCATGGCCTCCGGTCCCACATCCAGAGCCGGGCAGGAACAGCAACAACTGCCCCAGGAAGATGAGACTGAGGATCTCGAGGGTGTGAAGACAGAGGGTCTTCTGAGGAGCAGGAAAGCAGTGCTGCCCTCTGACATCCGCCGCAGGGAGAGGAGCACTGAAGACCCGCGGAGAGGAAGGTGCGAGGAGGAGATCGGGATGTCCAGGGCACAGAGTCTCAGCCAGCCGAGGAAGGTTGAGACAGAGGATCCTACAAGAGGACCACACAGAACCAGGGCCAGGTGGGACGAAACGGAACACACTTCACATCTGCAAGCATCAGAGAGCAGGCACAGAGAGCCAGACAATGCTGTTTATGTTCAGAAAGGGGTGGTGGCCACCCACATCCAGCCCAGAGCAGCACATGCAGACCCAGGAAGCTCCCCCTCCAGCCCGGGCATGAGCCGCTCGCGATCCGATGCTAGAGTTTCACGAGGAATCAGTCTAAGGAACCAGCAGCATCGCGAGCCCCCTGAGGACAGGGAAGGGAATGATTCCAGTAACCGAGAGGGTCACCAGGACAGCCGAGTGTCTGTGGCCCAGCTCAGACATTCCTACATGGAGAACACCACCACCCCTCCGACCAGCCGCAGGAATAAGCTGTAGGTGTCAAAGTAAAGCACTAAACCACCGCTACTCGCTGGCTGGCTTCTCTAAAACTCACACAGATGCCTATTTACATCGGCTGGCTTCTGAATGACTAACAAGCAGCTCAAGCTGGAGTGAATTCATCGTCAGACCAGTTTCTAATCTGTAGAAATGGCATGCTTTAATCGCCTAACACTAAGCTTCCTATGATGGATGTTATTTGTTCTTTATTAACTCTGTGACTTGTTTGGTACCCAGCTGGGGCCAATGAACGTGTGCACGAAAAACCACTAATACATCTGCATGGTTCACATCTTTGATTTAAAAAACAGGGGTGTGATGAATATTTCAACTTACACCTCTGCTTTTTAATATCTCCATATTTGCTCCCTGTCCCTCTCTATCTCTCCCTCACTATGCTGTTTTTTCTTTTTCCTTTTGGCACTTATCTGTTTGTCCCTCTCCTTGGGTGGCCCCTCCAGTGAGGTTGAAGGGGACAGTGAGCTCACAGGCTACGGGGCCCCATGGAGAGGGGAGAGGGACAGGGGGCGCAGGCCCCGGCAGTATGTCTATCCTGGGGAGAGTAGAAAGACTTCAGAGAGGTTTAGGACGCAGCCCATCACTTCCGCTGAGCGCCAGGACACTGATAGGTACTGCTCTGGTCTCCAGAATGCATGGTGATGAATGCTGGGAAATATCTGTATGGTTGTGCATGTAAGAAAAAAAACATGTACCATGATATTGATCATAAAAATGTGGATTTAAAACTGGTTTAAACATGCTGTACACGATCCCTTTCTTTTTGATTTTACCCCACTAACAACATTAGCTAACACGGAAGCTTAAAGGCCGAAGGTCCCTGTGATTGGACCTTGGGAGTGGTCATTACATGTGACCATACCAAGGAAGCATGAATTGGCCTTTTGTTGGTAATCACTCCCTAAAACCATGGAACCGCACAGACTTTTGTAATGCCGTCTAATTCTCCAGCTTAGTCTGCTTTACTACACTGTTTCCCCTTTTTGCATTTCTTCCCCCTAACACTCGCTGTCACATTTCCAGCTTACACCAAACGACTGCTTCTTACTTCGTCTACTTACCTCCTCTAGACCAGCTTCCTGTCGCTAACCACTAACCATTCACCACCCTTTCATCAAACCGAGTTATGCATTGTTGAATGGATGCTACTAGCTTTTGCTGATTGTCCTTCTCTTTGGGTACTTTTGAAGGTCCTGTGTGGGTGCAGATCTTCCTCCAACTGAAGGTAAGTTATTTTCCCCATATCCTAAAGATATTCAGAACATTATTCTAACAGTAGGTAGACATATTATGCACACCTTTTATCATACATTGTTTACATTTTTTGACCAACCTAGTTATAGACTTGTATAGGATATAAATTGCTCAACATATTTCTACAAACACACATGTGCTGTATAGCATAAAGATCATGAACTGCTGTAGCCTCTGTACACAGTGTTGAGGAGGTAATTGATTAAGCATGGCTAGCTTTAGTGGAATTAACAGCATGACTGGAGTATCTGTTTGACAAATGAGATTAGTTAGCTGGGACTATTAGCTGCTTAATGTTTAATGTTGCGTTCACAGCCATAAAAATAATGCAGTTTTGTTTTTGTTGTTTATTCCGACATATGATGTCCCAAAGGCAAACCGTAACATTTATTTAGGTGATTTGAAAGGTTTAAAACTGACTAGAGGGGCTTTTTTTGGCCGATACCACAATATTTTTCTGGTTATATTGAATTTCTTCAGAATTTTGTCTCTGGAAAGGCTATTTGATGGGATCATGGTGATTTAATAGCATTCAATTCCATTTGTATTGCTATCCATGTCCCTTTATAATTGCTCAGATTCTACTTGCATGTTTCAGTAGAACATGGACTTTACTTGCGTCCTGTGGTCAATACTTAACTTTACTAAACAATATCCAGTCGAGCTTCACAGTTGCCGCTGGCCACAAATGAACAAAATGTGATTTTCCAGTGCCTTGATGTTATAGCTTTAAGAATAGACTCAAGGGTGGAGACCAAATGAAGTGATTGTCCTTTTGTAACATAAAAGCGGAATATTTCGAAGTGGATTTTATAGAGTCATTACTCGTGCTCACAGTAGCATAACGGCACAACAGCTCCACTGAGGGCAGAAACGGCTCATCTGCTTCTTATAAGCACATACTCAGCTGGGGCGCTTTTTTCAGTGAGGAGAATTAGGGGGAGTAGAGCTCAGCGCAGCAGCATCAGTCCGATGGAATAGTTGTTGGGTGATGTCATGTCATATGTCTTACAGAGAGGTGTGTGTGTGCATGCAGCCATGCTTCTAACACATGTCTAGCTCTGCATAGTCTCCCCAATGACACCAGTCGCAAGTTTGGTGGTTAGTCTTTGCTCCGAGCTTTAAAACCAGATGGTGCTGTGAAGTCATGAAGGTAAACATAATAATAGGTGGATCTGAAGAACGTATCACAGAAAAAAATGTGTTTTTAGAAATAAAAAATATTTTCCTCACAACAGAATGAATGAGACACAACAAATGCAGTTAAACCCTGGTGGAAGTTTCACCTCAACAGAGAACTTTCTGTTAAGTATTAGTAGAAGGTTGCCCCTAAAGATGGTGCTCCAATAATATAAGTGTAAAGTAGTACACTTTAAATGTAATGCGATTCTTTTTTCTCTATTGACCTTCTTGAAAATCTGTTTTTCCCATTAGATGTGGCGTGTGGACAAATAATTGACTGCTCACTAGGCTGCACCCTCCTTAGTAAATGCTTCTAAGCCAGTCAGGCTTTGCATTCCCGCATAGGAAATATATTTTACAATGATCATGGTTGTAGATTGTCCCCCCTCAAAATTCTTAGGAATTTCTAATACAATGGCTCCTTAGAATAGAGCTGAAATGACAACTCTCTCAAGCCGTAGCCACATAATTAAGCTAATGTAAGCTCCATGGATAGGTTGAACTGACTTTTGAATGTTTCCCTCTCTGTCTCTTTCCCTGCAGCTGATGATGAGAAGGTAGATGAACGGGCCAAGCTGAGTGTAGCAGCCAAGCGCTCTCTCTTCAGGGTGAGCTTCAACTATCACTCGTCTGTCCTCCCAATTCTGTAGACTAGAAGACTAGAGAAATGTGCCAATGTGCCTGTTCTGACTTTTATTTTCTGTACCCTTATACCTGTGAGGATTCGGAGACTTTCAAATACTTACTATTTGGTTTCAGCGCAGGCATTCCACCAGAACCAGCTTTTTATAGAGCAAATTTCATTCCACATTTGTGTAACTGACCTCAAACTAGCCTTCCTAGTCTCTCTTTCTTAAGCTGAGGTTGCATTACCAATTAACAGCTTTAAAAGTGGTTATTATCCTAATGCGCTTTGACTGTCTTTAATCTCTATAATGTGAATTTGCTCTACTTTGGTGGCTAATTTATTTGTCAAGCACATTTTAATGAAATATTTCTGACTTGTCCCCAACGTTTCCATCCAGGAACTCGAGAAGAGCATTGATGGCGGAGCTCCTAAGCCACGATCCAGGAACGCAGCGGTGGACAGGAGACTGAGACGGACACAGGATCGATCCAGAACGCAGCCCGTCACCACTGAGGAAGTTGTCATCGCCGCCACGTAAGCCTATAGATAATTTCAACAAACACCACCGTTATGACGCAGCAACATCATCCCATTTTCTGCTCTGGACTTGATTAGCATTTTATGACACTGTGGTTTAAGCCTCCAGCCATCTTTTTGAACCTCAACCATTTTTATATTCCTTTCCCTTAGTTTGAATGAACCATTTGGCTTGGAATTCATCTGGTTCATTCCCTGTGTCACCTGTGTGTTCTCTGTCCACTCTGTCCACTCTGTGACTTTGTCCATGTCCTTCACCGCTGTAGCATCCCCACTCATGTGCCACACACGGTGACTGTTCACACTGCTGTGGCACGCGTCCCTAGCCCCACCCTAGTTTGCAGCACTGTCCAACCATACAGGTACAGGGCACGGATACGAATTCTCCCAGCAACCTGCAGCGTGTGACTAACATGATTGATCTTTACTGAATGCTGCTCACACACCTCGGCTGAGTGTTCTTTTTCAGAGTGACTTTTTTGAGTTTTGGTGCCCTCCTGTGTGATTGGAGGAAACTACATGATGTCATTTTTACTATTATGAGTTTACTAAATATCACAGTTTGGTTTGTTGTGGGCATGACTCACTCTTGTGTAAGCACCGTTTTTAAACTCTTGAACCTTTTATTGGATGTTCCGCTCCACAACGTTGCCTGCAATGTAGCATGCTGCTAGCTAGCTTGCATGATCTCCTTCCCATGCTTACCAGAAGTCTCCCTTTCTCCTACCTCTTTGTCTCTGGGGTGTCACCCCCACCCTCAGCTTGCAGGCATCCATGCAGCAGAGCAACATCGCCCGGGAGCAGGCACGGGAGGCCCAGCAGGCACAGGAGATGCAGGAAGTCCAGCCCTCCAAGCCGGTGTCCACAGTGGAGGGAACGGGTCAGGGTCAGGACGAGCCTGACCTCTGCACCCTCAGCCTGGCAGAAAAGATGGCCCTGTTCAACAGACTGGCTCAGCCTCCCATCAGGGTGACCCGCACCAGAGGGGACACACGCAATCGCAGGGCCAACGCTCGCTACCAGACACAACCCATCACCCTGGGAGATATGGAGCAGGTAGGGGAGCCTCAGGACAAAACGTACTTTTTTGTTTCACTTTCTACTGAAGTTTCTATTACTGTTAACCTGTTATTGTTATGAACATATTCATCAATACAACATAAGTATTGTTATAACACATAACCTTATTATTTGGTATTAAGTGTCATGTTTGTGATATAAAATTTGGAAATGCATAGTTTTAAAGGAAAAACTTCACTGTCTGTTTAATCCATACACAACCTAGAAGAAAAAAGTTGCACTGAGTGTATAGATTAACAAAATGTATCATGTATATCATTAACAAACTAGTATAGGAGGGAGTAGTATCAATCATCTCTATTTACCCTCAGAAAGACAACCAACAAGTGTGTATGTCTTCGTGTTTGTTGATTATCTAAAGGAAATACTTGTAAAATATGCATGCCATTTGGATAAAAATCACATAAGACACTATATTCTAGGTTTGTAAATAAACTGCACTAACACACTTTCACTGGGAAACAACTACAGCAGGTAAAAACAGAATAAGAATACTAGTTAAAAAGAAAGATGTGATCTTAGGACTATCATCCATCTTACAAGAGGAAAACTGGCAAAGCAATGGCCCTTCCCCATACATTTTTTTCTTTACTATTGGCAATCCCTGTCTACAAAATAGATAATACATGAACCAAGCATTGTAGCCTGTGCGTGTTTCTGCTCCAGGAGCCTTCAGACATAGACTCCTTCGATGAACAGGAGCTATGTGACAGCCCGGTAGAGCACCTACAAGTAAGGTTCCTCTGAACAATCACCATGCATTTGCCTGACACAATAGCAGTGACAGAGCTGGAGCACGCTTCTCAGAAATGGCCGTACATTTCTGAGAACACGTGCTGTTTGGCATCCTATATCCATGTTGTGTGATTTCATTATGAATGTAAAGAGCACTGCCCGGCTTCTGAGTAAGTTCTGACTCATCATCCTGCTGTGTCACCGTGGAGGGTGTGATGTGTGGATGGGTGATGCTGCTGCTTGAAAGATGTCTCTGTGGTGGAGGAGAGGGGAACAAAAGCAGCTATTTTTCATCAGCTCGTTCAGAAGTGGCACGTTTTCTGAGAGGGATAGCGTGGGAGATCTTAACGAAGCAGAAAATTGAGAAATCTACGGACTCTATTTTGCAAGATTTACAAAGTGGTTGTCATGGATGTTTACTGCTGCTTCTCATTTATTACTCAGCAACAATGTCTGGTTAGTTATTAACTGAAGTGATACAGTTGGAAAGTATGTTTTTTGGCCACAGCATTGTGAGTGGGGGGTATGCTGGCATGGCTTTGTGATGTGGGCTGCATTGATCGGTGAGATAGGCTGCCCTTTGATGCTCAGGAAGTGCAGTGAGTCAGGCCGGCGCTGATTAGTCAGCATGTGTGTGTGTGCGTGCGTGCGTGCGTGTGTGTGGTGTTTTCTTTATCCCAAATGGACCAACTTTTTTCTCTTTCTTCCTCCAGCTTCATAACGGAACCAGCTCTCGGATCCCTACTTCATCCTCCTCCTCTGCTCTGAGAGAAGGCACACTCTCCACTGACCATGCAGGAGATATCCACATAACCAGAGCAGCAGCCCGGGTGGACCCCCTCCCTCCCAGTTCTGACCAGTCCTTCCCCCCTCACCACACAGACACCCCCTCATGGAGGTCCCAGGAAGTGACGGACCACCAGAGGTACCAAAACGTCCCCCAGGGAGACGCTGGCACTGATCTGGGAGTAGGGAAGAGGAAACTGCCCTCTCCTGAGGGAGCGGTCAGGCAGGCCGCTCTGGCCCAGCCTCAGAGTGGCAGAGAAAGGAGGGAGGAGGTGGTGGTGGAGAAAGGGGAGGAGCAGTGGCCTGCCAGAGGGTGGGGAGACATGCAGAGCTCTGAGAGTTACATGCTCCAGGAGAGGCAGGAGGAGTATCTGAGGGAGGAAGGACACTACCCAGAGAGTCGGAGGAGCAGGGCCGTCAGTAGAGGTAAGAACAGCAGACCAGGATCCAGCAGAACAGCAGTTGATATTTGTTCTGTATAAAAAAAATATTGGAAAAAAAAATAGTTGGAAGTTGGCTATAAATATTTAATGAGCCAACTCCCAAAAATACAATAAAATACAATGTCATTAGTATTAATAATAAACACATTTTCTCATTCTAACACACCAACCTTTGTGAACTTGATTAGGATTATACCTGCAAAACATCAGAGCATGTTTTACTGGTCAAAAAGTTGTTGTCATGTTAGCATTTCGATATGAAACTTTAAAATGTATTTTAGACAAAGAATCCATTGTAAAATGATTGTGGGTCTTATGGCTTTATAACATAAGAAATGAAAGTGATGCTGAAGTTAAATATTTAAAGAGCAAACTGTGAGACTAAATAAACACCGGTGTCAATTGCAGTCCACAGTCAACAACCATTTCTCACACTCAACCACATTTCCTCTGACCGTGACAATGTCACTTCAGATTGTGGTTTTCAGGCTTCCTCCATGTCTGAGCAGAGCCAAACACTTTGATTCTCTCTGTACCAGTATACATCTTTTCAAAGTGCCCAGACGATTGTTGTATAGTTATGAAAAAGCATGGAAGCACAGAGAGAAAAATGTCAGTACTTTTGCTAGTGAGCTTCAGCGTTCCTACAAAATAGTGTGGGTTATTTGATCACAGCTGTGGCAGGGGGGGTAAAAAGCTGTGAGAGTGTCTGCACTGCTTCTCACAGGCAGACTAAAGCCTCTTGGTAAGCATGAAAGATGTTTGCTCCCATGCTGTTTTGTTCTGCTTAGTTTGCACTTCAAGAGCCATGACTGTACTCTTTTATACAAAACCTTATAGTCATTGAACTTTCTGCCATTTAGAGGCGTGTGGAGTGTGATGCGTGGACCATTTGCATATAGGGGTTTAAATCCTGTTTCACACTTTTCAGTAAAGCCCTTCCCAAGCAGAAATAGTGCCATATTAAATCCATGCCTCTACGGGCAGCTGTTCACATTAGTGGAGTTGCCGTCCTTTTATTGATTTAAATCCATCACGTGCGCGCTTGTCTGCTCACAGAGCTGCCGGTGTCCACCTTGGTAACATCCAGAGCAGCATCTGGCTCGCCCAGGAATCTGTATCAGCTTCCAGACACACACACAGACGATCTGTATCAGCCTGAGGAGGGAGATGAGCTGAGCAACATGATGATGGCCAGACAAATGTCCATCAAAGAGAGGTGAGCTTGGTGTGTGGTGCTGTGACCTGTGCCGGATTTTAGGCTTAGGATTGAGTCATTTTTTCTTCCTTTAGGTGTATAAAATGCTGTTTTACTTCATGTATGTCATGTGCTAACATACTCCTTTTGGACCAGTTCAGTAAAGGATGACATTTTAAGCTCAGGCTGCAAGAAAAGAGGGTTCATTTTCATTTGTCATTATTTGTTTTCTATCCTTTATATCAGTTAAAATCACTGTAGTGCAATAGGCGAACATTTTTATCATGTACATTTGACTTTGACTTTCAACTGACATCTGTATTGGATGAAATGATTACATAAATGTAGTTATGTCACAGACTAGTCCTCTTGGTTTGACACCATGCAGCTCCAAATTGATCGATGACATAATAGATGCAGACTGGTGTTAAAGGCTGTGCTGGTTCCAGTGTGCTTGCTGTACTGCGTCTCATTCACTCCCTCACCATGTCACTCTTTCAGTCCTGCCCATTTTCAAAGGATTTTACAGGAGGCAGGATCTGTATCCTAGATACAGCTGGACACATGTATTCAGAGCTACTTTCATCCTGTTTTTTGTGTGTTGTTGTGGAGCCCCCGGGGCGGGACAGGACAGGACGTCCCCGCACTGGGTCACAGAAGGGTGGTTGTTAGAGGGGCAGAGGGCACTGCTAGCAGCCTGACCCCTCCATTATGGGTCTCGTCTGCTCCAGACTCAGAGATGAGCTCAATAATTAGACCTCTGTTCTATACTTCAGGCTCAAAATATTGCTAAACTGCAACCATTTCCTTCTCTGAGACACCAATGCACACTTTTACTAGATATCAGGCAGGCTTTATTACGGTAATGCTCTCCTATCTGGTCTACCCAAAACAGTGATAAATCATCTTCAGCTTACCGGTATCTAGAACTTTGTGGCCACACTTGAATCAAATAAAGAGAATGCATAATGCCTGGGCCTGTCAGTTTTTGTATTGATTTATTTTATTTAAAAAAAAATTGAAAGCACTTCATGGTATTCTCACCAGTATAAGTGTCTCATTTTTTGAGTTGGTATGCTCCAAGATAATGGAACAATCTGCCTGTGGATTGAGAGGTGCTTGAAGTGTTCACATTTTTTAAAATTACCTTTAAACTTACCTACTGTAATCAGCCATGCCTTAGTATATTTAAAAATCACTTATTTTATTGTATTTAAGTTATAATATTGTATTTAAGTTATAATATTGTATTTAAGTTATAATATTGTATTTAAGTTATAATATTGTATTCGAGTTCATTTCATTTTTTATCTAGTCAGACTGCTGTTAATTATTAATTTGAATTCTCTTTTATTACAATTTTGTCATTTTTATGTGTCATTTGTCTCAGTTTGTGTCGTTGTTAAATTTTCTTTTCTTTTCCTTTGTTTGAACTTTTTTCTCTTATTTCTTGCTCGTCAGTTATCCGTGTAATAGAAGATAAGTGTGATCCAAAAGCTTCCAATGTGCTTCATAATTAACTCAGTTTTTTTTACAGCTCATTTAAAGACTTAATGATACAATTCTAGATCTAAAGTCAGTATTTGTCATAGAACGGTTTTCCGACATGTCTGACAAAGTGAATCCCAGGACATTCTGTATCACTTAAACTGTTTACATCTAATCCTATCAAATACTCTTCCAGCTCCAGTAAAACTTCTCTAAGTTATCTGTTGGTGTAATTGTACTTAAACTGTCACCCATGTGTTTACCCAGAACTAAACCATATTTTTCTAACTGTAGCTGCTTAATGACATGCTGTCTGCATAAGCTAAGCAGAGGCAAACAGTGCTGCAGATGAGACTAAACGGCACAGGTTGTGACAGGTTGAGTTAAAAGCTGAGAGAAGTTAAAGTGAGTTTTTACCAAGCACCATTTTGCATTTACCTTTTGCAAACGGTGTTTCTGACTTTATTCCATGCACATTTTATTAGGTTTTTACTTCAGAATCTCTGTGTGATCATTTTTCTCCATATTTGTCCATTACATAAAAGCTGTTAATAGGAATAGTTTAACAGGTTTTGGCATAGCATCATTTGTGGAGCGATCAGTAAGGTTCCTGAGTTTCAGCTGGTTGGACAGCTTTACTGACCTCATTACTATTCATAGTTTAAAAATGAATTACTTTTCATTTAAAGTACTGTTTTTTTTTTGGTCAGTCTGGTCCAACACTCCCTTTGTAATCATATTCTTAAAATGTGAGCCGTAGTTTCTCCCTTAGTAACTTTATTGTACCTCTCTCTCTGCTTTCTCTCCGTCTCAGAGTGGCCTTGTTGAAGAAGAGCGGCCAGGATGACTGGAGGAACAGGATCAATAGGAAGCAGGATGTGATGAAGGGCGACGTGGGCGAACAGCAGGCTCAGCTCTGGGAGGAGGAGCAGGGCTACAAGAAAAAGGTAACCACCTGAGCTGCACACTCACTGCTGACTGAAACTAACAGGCGAGACAGGCAGGCGTCTGCGGCTGATAGGTCTTGTCTGTTACATCATGACTATGCCCCAAATGTGTATAAAGATGGAAAACTACGTATAACAATTCAGGAGCAAGTAACCCTAGCTGGGAACTGCTTTTAACAGACACTCCAGCACTCTATGGCCATGACACTTGAATGCAGCACTAACCCAGCGCAGCGACATGCCAGTGAGGCTGCAGTAATTAGATTTGATCCTCAGTGTTGCATTATCACAGAAAGCATTTCCTGTATCAGTCTCTGAAGTCTGGCTGTTGATTGGAAATAGTGTGTCAGAAGGAGGACAGCCAGCAAACAATCAGCTTTGCAGCGGAATCCTGAAAGGGCACATGGTAATAATTTTGGATGTCTTTAAACAGAGAGGTTGTGTATTGTCTGTCTTTTGATCTTTGTCTCTTTCCTTTTTTCTGGCTCATGTGTTTCTGCTTGGACTGTAACGAGACTTAATCTGCATGAATTTCACTCATGGGAGTACAATAGATACTGTTGTCTCTGGATCAGTCGCACATTATTATTCATTACATGCTGTTTTTATTCAATGGATAGGTTAGTGCACGATATTTCATTTTGTATAATAAAATAGAAATGTTTCATTGAAAGCTGCTTTGTTTTGTACATGTATAAAAATACAAATGTAACTATAATTAAACTCTTTAAAGATATTTTAGTGTTCTCCTCATAACACAGCCATGCTGATATTAACATCAACGTGATATGTATTACATGTCTAATATTTATGGTATGTAATGTAAAGCGCTTTGAGCACTTGAAAATATCTAAAATAAATACAATTAATTATTATTATATGGATTTAATCTTCAAATTGGCAGACTATCCTAAAGAGATCATTTCAATTCAAAAGCCCGGTTCTATTTGAGTCTGTAAATTGTATGACAATTTAAAAATGTCCTTTTTCTTATTTAATTTAGTTGCATAGCCATTATAACGCAATGTTGAGATTCATTGTTATTTTAATTTCTGTAGTGGTTACATATTTCCAACCATGATAATTAAATTAAAAACAGATTTGAGAATTTTACTTTTATTTAAACGTGCAAGTATGGAACATTAAATGTATCACATTTTAGCAATTTGTTCCATGTAAAGACTGCAGCAATAATCATCAATATAGCAGAATATATTGTTACAGTTGTGATTTGAGATTATCAAGAGCACATTAAGATGAATTTGAAAGCCTAATTTTGCCCGAACTCCGAAACACATTAAGATAGAAAGAGAAAAGTGAGATACTTTGTGTGTACTTTAAATACTTACTGTCAACAGTCAGTGTGTCCCGTGTGATGTAGCCTCTGTTTCTCCATCTTGCCTGGCTTTAACCTTGCTTTCCACTGATCTGCATGTTACATGTAACCTTTCATTCTTCTGTTTTCCTCTGTCTCTGTTTGCATGTCCTTTTACCTTTTTTAATAAACTTGACTTCATCCTCTGCATGTGGAGTGTTTTTCTGTGCTGGCATCCTTTGTTTGTTTTTGAAGGGAGGGTCAGGGTGGGACGGTACATGTACCTCTCTGTTTAGACATATTCAAACGGTTACCATCCACATCAGCTGCTGTTTTTGTTTCCAGCTGCTTATCATAGTTTGTTCAGCCAGGCTCGACGGCTCCGATTTGAGGTTGTCCGTCCATTTAAGGTCAGGTTCAACAGTTTTTGACTTGTTTTGAACAGCCATTTTCTGTTGTTTTCTACAAAGAACATGATGTTTTCATCAAATCGGGACAATAAATGGTAAAGTAGAGGTCAAGGGAAGAGACAGTTAATATTGTTCATCTTGTTTTCATCCTCCCACTCATCAGGGCCAGTAAACACAGTTCAATCAATTTCCTCTTTCAGATCAAAAGAGCAAGATTTAAGATAAACCAGATGCAAAACTAATGCCAACTAAGCAAATAAAGAATCCCATTGTTCCAACAAGAGCAGGTTTTCTGGTGTAAGTGCCATTCTCGTTACACCATAAATTCCTTAGTCTTGGTGCTTTCCACCAAAGTACACATGCAGCTTCTTAAAGGGCCTCAAAAAGGAAACGAGTGGTTCAGAAATTCCAATCGGTGAATCAAAATGTTTTCTTACGGAGTTGATCATGTGATATGCCAGTGAAATAATAATTTTCCGGACAACAAGCCTTCAGCAAACATCCCTTTCTCTCCTGCGACTGCTTGTGTGCAGGACGATGAAGAGCTGATGATGATCGATGAGTTTGCTGTGTCCGACCAGCTCTGGGTAAGGCCAGTGTGCAAGGCCGAAAACACACTGCGGTGCTATTTATCAAGTGCTTTTCAATTGGACTTTAAACTGCTTTTCCTGCTCTTGATAAATACATCCTGAGTGTGGGAACATGTGGTGGCTTTGGTAGTGGTGCCTTGTGTTGGTGTTTCCCTTTAGGATCAGGGTGAAGGTGTTTTAACCGTTGGTGTGCGTCTTTAATTCATGCAAGGTCGAGTTCCAGAATAATGACTGTCAGTCTCACTGTGGGGGATTTTTTAATTGTCTTTGTCTCTAATCTTCCTAACTTTCTCACGATATGTACTGGAAATGTGACCTTTGTATGATGCCTGGGACTATAATCATTTTCTGATAGTCAAGGCCAGAGCTGCTGTTGATCTTAAATTCAAACAGCTTGCCACATTTCCCTGCGCTCCCGTTTCCTCTCCATTCCAGATGCTTGAGGCTATAGCTGCCTCTGCTGCTAGACTGGGGTCATGTCCTCTAATATTTCTGTGTATACAAGAAATGTAATGCCATAAAGAAGAGTTTACATTCTAATACTGCGCATGAAGGAGGATTTCTAGGATGATTGCAATGTTCAGCTAGACATAAAATCTAAGATATCACTTTCAAGGGAAAAGAACACATTAATTTAAGCTGCTTTATTTTAGTTTTTTTTAATGTATTATGTGACAGGGGTCAGGCGCACTGACAAACCTATGGAATGATCAACCTAGTGTGCTGTAAGCAAAGTTAGCGATTAGCTTGGGATCATATCGGAGCATTTAGCATCTAAGGAACTACACAAATCAGGGTCAGGTTATTTATTTGTACCTGAAGGTAGATTTAGTTTGCAGATAAAAGACACAGGGATCCATCCTGACACACACTCTAAAAACATCCCAGACACATCTCTAATACAAAATACACCCTGCTCCATCAAATCTCAAAACATTTAAAAAAACACTAGTACAAACATGGACATTAAAAATGCATGAATAAATAAAAAGCTAGGCATCTGTTTGATGCTGCTGTGATTTGTGAATTTGTGCAATAGCTGCTGGGATGAATCTGTTTTCATACCACTTGGTTCTACTCTTAGCAAAAGTCTGGTGAACACATGACAACAAATAATGCCCTGTTTCAATGTTTGAGTAGGTAATCGCTTGCTTGTCCACCATAACAACTTTATAACTTTTAATATCTATAATATATTATACGTTTACACACTGTGCTTTCCGAAGTTGGCCAAAATGAATTTCATTTAAATAATACAGGTAAAATAAAAAAGGTATAGCACTCTTCTTTCTAATGAAACCAAAATAAAGAGCGAATAAATGTGTATGATGTCATCACTATGACATAATCAGGGGTTAGTACACCTAAAACGACTGTTCTTGCAGTCTACCAAGCATTAAGCAGAACTACTAAACTTATCTTCATGTGTAAAATCTGTGTAATACTGTTACCTTTTTTCCATGGCCACGTCTCTATAGGATCCGCTCTTCGCCTCTACTTTCTCTCCTCCACCTGAGCCTCGTTTCCATACTCCTTCCCCCGATGAGTCAGCAAGCCAGGTAAAAAGCTGCATTATCTCTAACTGCGTGCACTGCTTGCTGAACAATTGTTTCGCTACCTCCTTTGCTTCACAAACCACACACTAATTCAAAACCCCCATTGTTTTGACAAGCATCGTCCCTGTGCAGAGTTAGGTTTCTCAAATGCTGTTCAGCCATACCTGTGTGGGTGCTTGACACTGCATTTTCTCACATTACAAACTATTTCACCGAGCTGTGCACCTTACGTTCAGTCGTGCTCACCCTGCCCCACTTTGAACCCACTTATCTCTGTCCAAAAGCTTTGTCACTCCGCCTATGAAGTGAGCATGGCAGCCCCTTTAGCATCAATTGCTTGTGCAGAGCATGACCATTTCCGACCATCTTTTCATCCTTATCTCTAAATCCTCATCCTTTCTTACCTTCCTCATTTGGTTGTGAAGACCATCAGATCTCCCAGACCCATGCAGGTGGATGCGAGACACCCCTGGAGACGGAAGGTGACCCTGTCAAATCTGTGCTCTCATAAATCCCCAAACTCCCCCTTTGTAGCAGCCTTTGTACATTTTAAAAGAAGTTTGCACCTAATGAGTAATTTAAGTCACTAAAGGATACTGTCTGATTAAATGTCTTTTATTTTTAACTCATGAGTGACACTAAAACCTTTTTAACCTCTCTGCTACTTTGTCTTTCCTGAATGTCGCTCGCTGTTAAAGCAAATACAACATTTAAACACTTATTAACAAACAACCAGTGGAGATATAAGATGGTTCTATTGTGTGTAGTAGTGTGACAACAAACTTCTTTAAAAAGTTACTATTTCATCTCAAGAGCCTTGGTCAGTCCAGAAAATTCGAACAAAAATAAATATCGTGGATACAGTTACGTCATGTACTCATAAAGGGTTTTCTGGAATGCATCGAACTGAAGATATATTACTGCAAAGTACCCTCAGGTGGATGATTCCTTTCACTGTCAGTCCATCAGGAGCACTCATTCTTACAGTTTTTATTGTAGCTGACAGTAACTTCTCCCTCCTCCTGTCTCTGATCTCAGAGAATAGCTGATGCTGAGACGGAGAGCCAGGGGAGCGATGCGCACATGTCCATCCAGGAGAGGAAGCTGCTGATAGTAGCCCAAGAGGAGGCCTGGAAGATGAAGGGCCACGGCGCCGCCAACGACTCCACCCAGTTCACTGTGGCTGCACGCATGGTGAAGAAAGGTCAGAGGGAAACTGAACACGCATCATTTCACTTCATTGCTTCATTTCACCTTAGAGTGTGAGGCCGGCCGGTCAGGGTTAGGTCTTTGCGTTCCTCCGGAGTGGCTGCTGAAAGGCAGAAATTATTTTTATGGTTTGATTTGTTCCATATTAGCTTCAGGCTCAGCCAGAGGGGGCAGCTGATGGACAGTTTGTCTTTTGGGAGTCTAGTCAGATTATGGCTAATGGAGCAAGTGTCCAGTGCCTTAACCAGCTTCACAGGCACCTAGTCTCTTTAGCTTTGACTGCCTTTTAAAGTTGGTTGTTAGATCTAGTTCTATTGATTCCTAAACAAGGGGACATCTACTACCGCTTCATATCATTCCTTATTCATTCCTTATGACTTCAAACACGCAAACACCTTGTTGTTTTCTTGAAATATTGTTTTTCCACAAATTGTTCATGCCATAACAGGTGTAGAGAATGGGTGTTCATATCTTTCTCTGCTCACACAGGGTTGGCTTCCCCCTTAGCCCTCCAGTCTCCAGTGACCTCCAAACCCAAGAACAGCAGCCTTGCCATCTCCAAACCACAGGAAGGTCAGTTTCTCTTTTTTGTACTTCCTTGCGTTTTATTTCCTTACACCCTTGTATACACTGGTTACCTGAGCTGGCCAGATCCTTAACCGGGTTATTTAAGACTGTAGTGGTGAGCTTCTGCTCCAATCGAATTTAAACTTATCTGGCATGACTTTGATTAACTGAATTGTTGTCTTTAGCTTGGATGTCTGTTTCTAAAATGTCAGACTCTGAGCTCAGGGTTGGTCTGCTGATGCTAAATTTCCATTTTTTTCTGGGACTCCTTTCTTTTCTAACACCATGTAATTAATTGTCTTTGCTTCTTTCTCAAAAGACATGGACGAGATGTCTGATTCTGAAGGTGTATTGCTTTTTTCCTTTCTTTTTGTCCCGGAATGCAATATTCATCATCATCGTCACCAGAACCATAAACAGCATCAACACTAATGTGACTGGTGTTACTGTGAGACTTCTATTAGGTTATTATAGCCTGATAGAATGTAAACAATAAGCCAATGATTCCATCGATATGCATGGGTCTGAAAGGATTCATATTTAGCGGCTGTTTACGGTTGTTAAAATGCCTGTGACTGACTGTAAATATGCTCAGATTCTACTTCATGTGCAAGTGTTCATGCTCAGTCATTGTTCAAAGTCAGCTTCACTGTTGGGAAGTGGGCCCCAAGAGAGCCACGTGAAAGCCCTCATGCACTTGTTGAGTTGACAATGGGTCGGCCCTATCCCCTTGTTAACCTAACTGAAACCCAGGTCACAGTGTGTGAGCTGTAAGTGTGCACGGTGGGATTGGGCCTCAGACTGCCTGCCTGTACAGAGATAGTCTTTGTGCTATAATCAAACACAGTCATTTATGGCTCTAACAGCTGTGTGTGTGTGTGTTTGCGGTTTGCAGAGATCAAGGCTGTCCCAGATCTGAACCTGGAGTCAGACTTGAAGCTGGATAAACTGGAATCCTTCTTAGGCAAGCTCAACAGCAAAGGTCAGTCCTGTTCGGTATGCTGTGTACAAGTTCAGCATGATTTGATGTCCGACCTTTCACCAAGTCCACACAATGAGAGGATTTTCTGCCATTACTAAAATACAACACCTTCTTCTCTTCAGCGTTTCTGCCAGAGTCAACCATCACAGTCACTCAGAAGAAGGTTAAGGCAGTGATGTCACTTGAGGATGAAACATTTTCCAAGTTCTACCGCCAAGTGGAGGAGGTCCCCGCCATGACCAACACGGTGGAGATATATGACGACTTTGATGCCATCTTCGGCCCCCAGGTCCCAAAGTAAGCTCTCACCAACAGAAGTCATTTCTAAGTAATAACACGGCACTATTTCATATCTGTTAACCATGCTTCTTCACCTCTGACCTCGCAGACTGGCATCAGAGATGGTGCAGCACAGACGAGCAGTGCGCCCGACACGTAACGTCCAGTCATCTAGGAACCCTCTGAAGATGCTGGCTGCCAGGGAGGACATCAGACACGAGTACACAGAGCAGAGGCTCAACATTGGCCTGCTGGAGAGCAAGAGGATGAAGACTGAAAAGAGTGAGTGGGGATAGATCAGGGGCTGGAAATGCATAAGACCAAAACACTTAGGAATACACTGACCTACATCTGGGTTGGAGTCAGCTTCCTGTCATTGTACAGAGCAGTGCTCAAAATCCTGACATAGCATGTTTGGAGAGTGTTAGATAACCCACAAAGTCAATGTCACGATACTCCCATAACGTCCTCCTTCACCTCCTCTGACAGCAATAAAAACACTTGTCTATGGAGTGTTCTATATGTGTTGCAGGCCGGGCTTAAAAGGTCATTTAGCTGTTGTCTCGTCTGTGTACAGGACCTAAATATAATGATTGCTAATTGTACTGTTTTATTATGTTTCTGTGAGTCTCATGTCCCCTCTCTATGCTCTGTTGTGTCCCCTGCAGTGAATAAGAACTCTGGTTTCTCTGATGTGGCTCTGGCTGGACTGGCCAGCAAGGAGAACTTCAGCAATGTCAACCTGCGCAGCGTCAACATCTCTGAGCAGATGTCCAACAACAGCGCCGTGCCTTACAAGAAACTCATGCTCTTACAGGTCAAAGGTCAGTAGCACGAAAAGACAGCTCCAAACAGACACAGACTGGTCGATCTCAACCCCAAACGGGCCTTTGACCTGATGATGGCACTATTAAACACATCTAGTGAATTGTCATTAGGCTACTAGAGCTACACAACTAGCATGAGGTTGGTTAGTAAAGATCCAAGCACTGTTGGGAAATACAGAGCTTATTTCAATACGATAGACTCAAAATTATTATTTTTTGACTTCCACAACATGGTTTTCTAATAGAGTAACCTACAATGATTTGATTTAAGAGGGCACATACCCCATCATGTGGCGCAAAGGAGTATATTCTTCTGTTGAAAGCACCATCCTTACAAAAGTAAACTGAGGTCAGCCTCCTTTAACAGAACATGTGTACTATACTAACAAGCTAGCCAATCAGAAAGACCTCCAAAACATCTGTCTACTTTTTTCCAATCTTTTAAATGAGGTTGTACATTTTGACATAGATATATATTGCCAGTGAGGAAGCATCTTCACCTAAGTGACATGAAGTTGTCACGACCTTAGAAGGATAAATAGCTCCTGCCTTACACAAAGCTTTGGAGGATGCTGCTTTAAGTGTCCTTTGGAAAGGATATCTAAAATAGGATACATGAGTTGGTCTATTTCGGTGTCGTTACACCTCCTTTATACGTCTGTTGGTGACAGCTGTGGCTCTAAATCATTCTCCCCGGGTCACCTCACACTGTACAGGGATGATCCTCCTACCAAGAACCCCACTGTGTGTAATCCAGAACAAATCCACATCATGGGGGTGTATAGCTTTTGTTAGGAAGTTAGCTACCTGCTTAAGAATAGCATCTGATGGAAACACCTGAATAACCAATGGGATTGATTGTCAACAGCATCAGACACATTTAGGATATAATGTGTACTGCAAACCGTGGGTCCTTGACCATGTGGACACATGTCCATACATGGGTCACATGGTGATGGCTGGCATGTTGTTGCCCCAACACCCCTTGTCATGCTGACAGTGATATTCAGAGCTGTCACTGATGTGTCACCTGTTCCTGCGTTGTTTTTTTTGTGCCTCCAGGCCGACGGCACGTCCAGACCAGGCTGGTGGAGCCCAGAGCGTCCTCCCTGAACAGCGGAGATTGTTTCCTACTCATCACACCTCACAACTGCTTCATCTGGACTGGAGAGTTTGCCAACGTCATAGAGAAGAACAAGGTGGGTCCTGCTTCTGAGGGATGCAAAATAAAAATAGAAAAAAAAGCTACTTTGAGACTTAAATTTCAGTCAATACAAGCAGAGCAAGGGTGTGATGTGGGTCAGCCTTCACGTGCAAGATGTAAACACAGCCTTGGAGGAAGCTATTGTGGCACAGCGCAGGAGGAAGTGTGTGCTGACAGAAAGGAAATGTGAGAATGTGTGTGTCTGAGGGTTGTTGCAGGAAACGGACACAAAACAAAGCTTACAGTAGACTGTTCTGATGACCTGTGATTGGTCGAACAGGGCACTGACCTCAATTGGAGACAAAGGAAAGCTCTGAGTCATGGCCCTCATTATTTATGAGGGGTTGTTTGACTTTAGGTCATTGAGGTTTGAAACCTCTTGTTCCTGAGTAATGGACTTAACTTTTCCTCTCAAAATGATAGGTTACTGTCCTCAAAAAGTGATCCTAAAAATGCTTGCGTACACGCTAGGTTTATATACCTCACATGTCTGCCTTTGAAAGCACAGGACCCCGGTGTTTTAGGTACAACAGAATGCATTGGTTTAATGTTATACATGTGTTCTCTGTCATTTTCTCAGGCTTCAGAGTTGGCAAACTTCATCCAGACAAAGAGAGATTTAGGCTGCAGAGCTAACTATGTCCAGGTCATCGAGGAGTGCAACAGCACAAACAGCCACGCTGCCAAGGATTTCTGGAAGATTCTGGGAGGGCAGTTGATCTATCAGTGTAAGACATTATTTCTGGCATAAAGATAACTTTGAGGAAGTAGACTCTGTAGCAATGCGAGCTAATGGCCTTGTCTTTGTTCTTGCAGCTGCTGGGACACCAGATGAAGACGAGCTGTACGAGAGTGCCATTGTTGAGACAAACTGTATCTACCGCCTGATGGATGACAAACTGGTCCCAGATGATGACTTTTGGGCCAAAGTGCCCCGCTGTTCCCTGCTGAACCCAAAGGAGGTTAGATAACCTCCTGAAATCTAAATGTATCTTTAATGTCATGCTGTAAATGAGACACGATGTGTAGGGTTAACATGTGTTGTAGTTTGGTGCCATCTAGGGATAAAATAAAGAATGACACCTTTTTTGTTTCTGTGCAGGTCTTGGTGTTTGATTTTGGCAGTGAGATGTACATATGGCATGGTAAGGAAGTGACGCTGGCACAGAGGAAGGTGGCCTTCCAGCTGGCGAAGCACCTGTGGAACGGCACGTTCGACTACACCAACTGTGACATCAACCCGCTCGACCCGGGGGAGTGCAACACACTCATACCTAAGTATGGAAACATTGACTGGTTTTTTTTCAAAGTTCTGTAGAGGACTGCTAATAATAGAATAGAGAATATTCAGTTGAAGTTGTAGTATTTGTGTCACTAACAAACTGAATTCTCTTCACCTGCAGGAAAGGCCAGGGCCGACCTGACTGGGCTGTGTTCGGCAGACTGACTCAACACAATGAAACCACCCTTTTCAAAGAGAAGTTCCTGGACTGGAGCGACTCCAGGAAAACACCAAGCCCGACAAGAAACAACGACCACAACGCTGACCAAAAGGTATCAAAGAGTATTATAAAAGTCTTATTACTATGATAATCAGAGAAAAATATAAATTATAATCTCTATCCTTAACCCGTACTTCATCTTGATCTCTACCCCAGGAGCAGTGTGCCTCTGATCAGCGCCATGCGTACGACACCTCTCTGATGCTGCCTCTGCATGAGGCGCCCATCTCCACCAAACTGGACGGGTTCCATGTGGGCCGTGGTTATGGCCTGGTGGAGGCAGAGGATTGGCGGAGCTACGAGATCAACACGCTGGCGGTGGAGGTGTGGCACATCCTGGAGTTCGACTACAGCCGCCTACCACTCCAGAGCATCGGCCAGTTCCACGAAGGCGACACATACGTAATGAAGTGGAAGTACATGGTCAGCACGGCAGGTTAGTGTTAGATATTTTAGCACACTTTCAGGCAGTTTCTCTCCAAACTTCTGAAAAAACAACATGTTTAAGTGGAATATGGCACTAATAAGATCATGCACTCCTCAAAACTCTTGCCCTCAGTTGGGAGGAGACAGAAACCAGATCAGCAGAAGACAGCGGGGGCCGGAAAGGAGAAGTGCTGCTACTTCTTCTGGCAGGGCCGCAACTCCACCGTCAGCGAAAAAGGAACCTCAGCACTGATGACGGTGGAGCTGGATGAGGAGCGAGGAGCACAGGTAAGAGTTTGTGTGAGCAGAAAACAGCGAATACAAGTCTGTTTTCTTCATATTTTGCACATTTAATTGGTTAGCTTTACTCCCCTTGTCTTATTTCCTCTTCCTCCAGGTCCAGGTGCAGCAGGGTAAGGAGCCTCCGTGTTTCTTGCAGTGCTTCAAAGGAGGGATGGTAGTCCACTCCGGGAGGAGAGAAGAGGAGGAAAACTCACAGAGTAAGCCCACGTAACCGCTTCAAGATAGTCATTCATTATCAAGACTAACACACAGTCTGCTCTCTGCTGCTATTCCATCATTTTGGAATAGGCCTAATAAGCAAATTGTGTATTTAGGTCCATATTTTCTGAATTATACATGATCTCCAACCATTCTAAATGTAAAAAGACTCACAATGGCTGCTTAGAACTGAGTTAACACTAATGATTGCTTCAGTAGCAGTCATAAATTCATCATCTGCCCATAGTGAGTGTCTCGTATATATGAGAACTGTGCTGTGGCTTAGGGAGGAATTGGATTAAAAGTAAAAAACAACCCTGAGGGATAAACACAGGCACAGCAAATCTCTGTATTTCCCACAGCTCAAATAACTGAGTTTGCTTCTTACACATAATAAGCGAAACTCCCTAAAATGTGTCCTGATTTCTCACCTCTCACTCCCTGTTCCCCCCAGGTGACTGGCGTCTGTACTGTGTGCGCGGGGAGGCGGAGGTAGAGGGCCACCTGCTGGAGGTGGCTTGTCACTGCAGCAGCCTGCGCTCCAGGGTCTCCATGGTGATGCTGAGTGTTAGCCAGGCTCTCATATACCTGTGGCACGGCTGCAAGTCTCAGGCACACTCAAAGGAGGTGGCACGTACCGCCGCCAACAAAATGAAAGAACAGTGAGTGGGACTTGGTTTCGTATAGTATTCAATCTTCATAAAACCTGAAACCTCTTTTGATCGTCTTGCAAATCTAAAAAAATCTGATTTGTTATTCCTCGTGCAGCTGTCCTCTGGAAACAGGCCTCCACAGCAGCAGCAAGGTGACCATCCTGGAATGTGAAGAGGGAGCGGAGCCCACAGGATTCTGGGAACCCCTCGGGAGGAGGGACAGGAAAGCGTACGACTGCATGCTGCAAGGTAATGGGATCAAAGTGCACTGTTTCTCTTTAGTGTAAACACATGTCGATGGTGTAATTAAATGGTTATGCGTGTCTTGTTGACCTTTGACCCCCAGACCCCGGGAGGTTTAACTTCTCACCGCGTCTGTACCAGCTGAGCAGCAGCTCAGGGGAGTTTGCAGCTGTGGAGTTTCTTTACCCTGCCAGAGACCCCAAGCAGGTCAACTCTATGCCTTTCCTGCAGGAGGATCTCTATACAGCTTCCCAGCCAGGTACACGTCTTAGCATCAGTGCACATGTGAAGATAATAACACTTTATTTTTTGGAGGTTCTTTATATTCAAAGAAAATGTACGCAACAATTAAGCTTCAGTTATTGTTCAATCTAGCTCTGATCTTAAAAGAAAGCAATTCATTTTGATAAATCTAAATTAAAGCCCAACATAACTCGATTTCTTTTATAAATTACACTTTTGAAATTCAGGAGATTTAAGAAGAATTTTTCTGTGGGTATTTATTTTATATGTGGTTTATAAAATAATTTTGAGTGATTGTGTCCTGAGAGGAATGTTTTACTTACAAAAAAAATGTTTAAAAGAAGCTTACGAATGTTTAAAAATCACCTAAAACATATCGTTGGCATGTCATTGCTGGACCTTTTGTTCCATATACGCCATTTTATAATACATTTATTTTAGCCTTTTTACGTAAAAGTAGGAAAGTGTGTGCAGCTAAAACTAATTGCTGTATCAGGAATATTAATCCATCAATGTGTGCTGAAGACATTCATGATGATAGATGCTATACAGTATGTGTGTTTTCCCCCAATAGGACAAGCACGTAATCCCGAACGTTGAATGTTGTGTTTATCCTGAACCTTAAAACTCTCTGTTGGTCCTCATCTTGTCTTCATTGTGGATTTTCAGCCTTGTTCCTGGTGGACAATCACCACGAAGTGTACCTGTGGCAGGGCTGGTGGCCTCAGGACAGTGAGAGCACCGGCTCAGCCCAAATCCGCTGGGACTCTGACAGGAAGTGTGCCATGGAGACTGTGCTGCAGTACTGCAGAGGTATTCTATTATTAGACACATGAAACAACCTAAACCAATTTCATGTAGTGAATGATGCAACATTTAGCTTCTTCTTTCATCATCTGGAATTGTATTTAGAGAAAAGTGCTAGCAACTCTTCAGTCCCTTTGTAAAAACGCTGCTCTGTTCTTTCTTTGATCCACAGAAAAGAATGAGAAGAAACCTCCCAAAGCGTATCTGATCCACGCTGGTCTGGAGCCACTCACCTTCACCAACATGTTCCCCAGCTGGGAGCACAGAGAAGACATCGCTGAGATCACTGAGAGGGTGTGTGCACCCCATAATATTATCTCATTACTCCCAGCCACATCATCTGATATGAAATAGTGGCCATTAGTGTATACACTGTACCAAAAAACAAGCTCTTATTCTACAAAATTTGACTTATTTTTTCATAAAGTCCAGGTGCAAGCCATTATGTCTCATTGTTTTCCTAATTAAATTTGCTGTCCACTATCCAGCTTCCTTATTTGATTGAAAAATGATATATTTGTGTGTGTGCTTTCAGGAAGCTGAGGTGTGTAACCAGATTATCCTGGTGGAGGACGTGTTGGCGAGGCTGTGTAAGACCACATACCCGCTGGCAGAGATTCTGGCCCGGCCGCTGCCTGAGGGCGTGGACCCTCTGCGCCTTGAGGTCTACCTGTCGGATGAAGACTTTGAGGTAAGAAACTGTTGGTTTGAAACGGATTCATGGTTAATTTAGATATCAACTATCCTGGCTGACGATACATGAGCGAAGAGGAAAAGAGTCCTCTCTGGCTCTGCAGTGTTTTTGTTTCTTTCACTTTGTTTTTTGGGGTGTTTTGATCCTCAACCTGTACTGTTTCAGCGTGCTATTCCTCTGAACTGAATATTTATCTACAGCAAGTGCCTGAAAAGCTACAATAAACTCTCTGTTACAGCAACTTCCCAGCACCGAATGACAGCCAGTAACAGTTAGCAGCTAGCTAGTGAACATAACAGAGCAGATGGCAGATACAAAGCCAATAAGTACAAAGTATTTTAGATCCGACTCCATGGCGATGGATGCATCCTTCTGCTTTTTCAGATGTCCCCTATGTTCATTGCTTTTTTCCTCTTTGTTCTTACAATGTTTACTCCCATCATTTTTCTGCCATCCTTTCTCCCTCTTCCTTTCTCTATGTGAACTTACCTCCTTCCTTCATCCCACCTTCCAGGGTGTAGGGGCTCACGGGAAGGTGAGTCGTATGACATGAGCATGGACGAGCTGGAGTGTTGCAAAGCATCCTCTCTCAAATCAACCGTTAACTGTCTCTATCCAACTCATCATCACCATCACTTTTTTTAACCCATCTTTTAGTGAGTGAGCATGCTGTTCACTCACTACCTTTGAGCTGGAGTGGACACTGAATTATCCAGATGTCAAATAAAGAATGACTGTGTTAAAAATCTCACTGATGCATGAGTATGGTCTCAGACGTTACTCCCACCGCAGTCAAAGATACAGGACATGTCACTTTTGAACGTCTGTATGGTGAACCGTGGTGTGACTGCTTCTTGCTGATTGTCCGACAGAAAGCCCTGGACATGACCAGGAAGGAGTATGGCGCGCTGCCAGGTTGGAAGCAGGTGAATGTGAAGAAATCCAAAGGACTTTTCTAAACGGTCGAAGCAGAGAGCTGACCTGAAGACAGGAAGTTGTTTTGCGTCTCCTGAGTTCACCCCGTAACGGAGGGTCGAGGACGGACTGAGGGAGCTGTGAAGGTATGGAAGACTCGATGGAAGGGCCAGCTTCTCCTGCTGCACATTTACTTCACTCTTTGTGTTGGTATTTTGGTCGTATAGGAATGAGACACATGTAGGCGGATGCACCAATGAGTGATGGTTTCAATAGCTCTTCTCTAAAGACACTCTCATGAAGCTAGAAGTCTCAAATGACGTCTGTAACTTTTCACAGGGAGTGCAGAGCCTTTTATTAAAGTTAATGTTTGTAGATATGTACCATACGCAAAACAGCCCAGTGCCCTTACTTTGTGAGAGCAGGCCTGTCAGCCTGTTCCACACACACACCCGGGTCTCTGCTTTCTCTCTATGTATGTTTGTGAATTACAAATAATTTATATTTATCAAATTCATATAAAAGCTTCCTGAATATTCACTGAGCTATGATTGAATAAACTGTATTATGAATGTGGAGGAGGTTTGTGTCATATGTTGATAAATACTGGATAATTCTCTCACGCTGTACAGATCACCGTTTGCCATTTACGAATCACATGATGCAGCTTTATTATGGCGCCTATTGTTTTCAGATCCGAGAGCGATAAGCGGCAGAGATGGAGGGATGTTGAAATGTATTTGATTTTTAAACCCTGCAGTGTATAGTGCCTTGCTTTTGTGTACAGTTTATATACAGATCCTAGTCTGCATTTTAAAGACTTCTTGTGATATAAATAAATATTAGAAAAAGAAACTCTAAAAGTTGGAAAGTCAGTACTCTTTTCTTGCCTTTTGTTTTGTTCATGGTACTTGTAGAACTGTTATACTCATACCATGTGCTGGCTGCATGTGACCTTATTCATGTATAGGCCACTAGAGGGCAGTATAACACTTATTTCTACAGACTTGTGGTATGACCGGTACAGAAGCTGATGGATTAATGGTGAGTCACTTTAAATCATTTAAGATTACCATCAATATCAATGAACACACTGTTTTTGTCTCAGGATTCAAACATACCTGCTGTAGATCAATTTATTTCTGTGGAAAATTATTGTTTAATAACTAAATAGAGCGTGTAGTACCCAGTAACTAAATGTATTTACTCAAGTACTGTCCTTTAGTACACGTTTTAGATATGTGTACTTGCATCATATTGAGATGTTGTGCTACTTTGTACTTCTACTCCACTACAATTCAGAGGTAAATGGTGTACTTTTACTCCACTGCATTTATTTAATACCTTTAGTTACAGATTTGGATGAATGATGTGAAATATAATCACCCTTAAATCAGATTTTAGTTCCACCTGGAGTAAATTCAGCAGCTACCCTGCAGTACACAAAGCCATTAAAACTAGCTGCACCTTTACCAGCTGTGATAACACTTTAATGATCAATACTAAGAAAACATATCAGAGATATTATTCTGAAATGGACCAATCTGCACAATGACTGCTTTCACTGTCGCTACTTTAAGGACATTTTGTATGAGAATACTTTTGTACTTTTACTTGAAACTGTAACAGAGTATTCCTACCCTGTGGTACTTCTATTTTCACTCAAGTACAACATCTGAGTACTTCTTCCACCTCTGATAGAACCCAGAAAGACGAGGCATACTGAGGCTGAGTGGTTTCCACCTAGGGGTGAGTAACCCTCCATGGGGTCGTTATAAAAATGTGAAAGCATAACAGAGGATAAATACTGCAGGAAAGAAGAAAAACACTCCAACTTAAATAGGTTATTTCAAGCTTTTTATTCCTTTCTATCTTATAATTATATATAATGTAGTCTCTTATTCAAATGAAATACGAGAAATGCAAAAACAATCAGACGGTAAGGTCGCAAGTAGACATAGCATTGTTTTATGGGGCTATAAACCAATTAAGTAAAGAAGTAATTTGATGACTGTGTGGAAAAAAGAAAAGCTTCACAGCAGCAAACACATGCCTTGTCATAGTGGGAAAAGACAGTTGTTACGAAAACCATTAAAGATGTCTTTGTTCTGTTGAAGGTTAGTCAGCCTGAAACTGAGGTGGCATTTAGCCATGACTGATTTTATTATTTACACCTTAGCATTTCCTACTGTTTAATAGGGGAAAACCCCAGTTTGGTAATAACAAAGAAATAAGAGCTCTGATGCTATGCTATAAACCTTATCTTTGGAAAGATTTCTCATTAAAAACAAAAGCATGCAAAGCTTTAAATAAGTACATTTAGCTAATACAGCTCACTTTTACATCAGCAAGAGTGTAGGAATACTCTGTTACAGTAAAAGTCCTGCATTCAAAATGTTACTCGAGTAAAAGTATCACCCTCTAAATGTACTTAAAGTAGCGACAGTGAAAGCAGTCATTGTTTGATTGGTGCATTTCAGAATAATATCTCTGATGTTTTATAATGATTGATCATTAAAGTGTTCTCAGAGCTGGTAAAGGTGCAGCTAGTTCTAATGGCTTTACTGCAGGGTAGCTGCTGGATTTACTCCAGGTGGAACTACAGTCTGATTTAAGGGTTGATTATATTTACCATCATTATTCCCGATCTGTAAAGTAACTGAACAAACAATAAATGTAGTGGAGTAAAAATACACCATTTACCTCTGAATTGTAATAGAGTAGAAGTACGAAGAAGCATTACAATGGAATACTCAAGTAAAGTACAAGTATCTCAAAAGTAAATTCATTAGTTACTTGACACCACCGCAAAAAAGCTCATGTTCAAAGAAACATATTCTTTCAATTAAACTCACCCTGGTTTCTTTGGTTGCTAGTTTTCCCACTGTTGACACGTTTTTATTTTTGTTTGTTTCCAAAGGGGGCATGACAGAAAAAGTAGGCAGTTTACCAAACGAGGTGACATATGAGTCTTTAAAACAAAAGACAGACTGTTAATGTAGAGCCGCAGTGACTATCCAACATGAAGGAAGACCTATTTGTATAAGTACCCCGAGTGTCCTCATGTTTACTGTCAGTCTCATAACAACACCTCCTTCAGTGTCTCTGATCACCGCCGCTCCTCGGGGTTTCAATCCGCAGTAACATCTGATGTGTGTATAGCTCACATATGGCAGCTTTATGGATTCTGTTAAAGGCTCAATTACCTATGTGAAGTCACAGGTGAAAGCTACAACCCGCTTTCCAACCTGTCAAACCTCACGGCCTCATTTTCCAGGCTTTCCTCCAACTCCACACACACACACACACACACACACACACACACACACACACACACACACACACACAGAGACACATTGAAAGCTCTCAGATGTTCTCAATATCAGCCGTTGGCCTGTGTTGAGGAACAAGAGCAATTAGAGGGGAATTTCATGCAATCACAGAAGAACAATATACACAGCAGGTTTCTGTTCCTCCAACTGTTGCTTGAGTGTTGCTCAATATTTTAACAGCCTCTCTGACAGCCTGCCCCGACACAGCAACAAGAGAAGGAAGACGCTGCTGCCTCTTCCAAGAAGGTTGGCAAGCCTCTGTGCGGTTCTCGCTGTTTCTCATCTGCTCGCCCTCTCTTGCATGCTAAACTGTTGGATGCCGAGCCTGTGCTGGATTATTCTCTTGCCTCCTCTGAACTCCTCTGGCCTGCGAGGAGTTTGATGTGCGACACGGAGCATATCCGCCCACCCGCTCCTCCACACCCACTCATTGCACAACATGCTACAGCCCCCCCCCTCTCTCTGTCTCCAGGAAGACAGTAGGATGTACAGTATGTTTCTGTGCACACACTGCCTGGTATCTTCCTGTACGTTTTGACTCTTAGCCCAAATTCTGTGCTGAGCTCCAACCAGCTTTACTTCTGATAAAATCCATTGACAGAATGCTGAAACATGAATGCTAAAACCGTGACACAAACCTGTACAAGCTGTGGATACACACAAATGACCAGAAGTTAAGCAAATATTTGGTTCAGCATCGAAAAGGACTTTTTCAAACATTATTCTGGCTTGATAGATAGAACACTCGGGTTTTCAAAGGGACTTTTCCTTCATCGGAAAGTCTTTCCATTTTGTCATCAATTTCCTGTGAGATGTGAAACGTTAATACTTGCCTGAAATGATTTCAAAATCCCCTTGTAAACTTTTATGTGTCTCATAGAGCACAGTGAAACGATCCTGCAGTAAATTTCTGGACTTACAAGCACATTACGCTAGATCAATAGACTAGAGTGCCTCTAACTCTAATTATTTTTAACTTCTTGATTAATCTGAAATAAATTGGAAAGGCTATTTGACAATGCACACAAAATAGAAATTGAAGTTAGAATTGTTCCCAGTTTGCGTTTGGATGTGGATACAGTTTTAAGAGAACTCAGGTCATCATGGAACAGTAATTATTTAATCTAGGTATAGTTAGTTATATTAATATATTCCAAAAATCTACAATACAACTGTTTAACACTAGCCCTTCTGACGATTGAAGTAACCCTAAATGTGTCAAATTGGTGAAGTACATTAAGACGAGAGTGCAGTATAATTCTAAATCCAAAATGCATCCTGTCACAAAACATAATAAGACTTGCCTAGCCAACAGTTTATAAAGTTAACCAGGTTAACCACAAAAAACATTGACTTTAATTACATGTAGTATGTCAACAAATGACACATAACAGTATTAGGTTGGTCGAAAGCAATAATATCGAGTTGAACCAAATGTTTTTTATTCAAACTTGATATTACTGCTTTCAACTAACCAAATATAGTTGGGAAACAGTAAATTGGTACATTTTATCAAGTACTTTTTTGTCATACTTATGCTGCTTTATACTTTTACTCCACTACAGGTTGGATTAATTTTTTGTATGTTTTACATCGTAGTTACTTTTTATGTATTAAAAACACACGATAAGCTTACCTAATATGCTGCAGTAGTATAGTAATACCAATCAACCCGGTATTCTACCTAAAGTTGGCCCCTAATTGACAAACTACAACATTAAAATGCTTTTAAATGTATTTGTTATTAATAAAAATGACCCCATTTCCTATTACAATATAATACTGTGAATACTGCAGTGCTTTTACTTCGATATATTTTGCTGATAATACTTAAGTATCACATTGAATTTAGGACTTTTACTTAGTATGGAATATGTTAGGACCAAAGTATTTCTAAGTTAAGCATCTGAGTGCTCCTCCGCCTCTGATCTGAACACTTCCCATCAGAAATAATTGGAGGTCGGACCCATCCATCACATGGCTGATGAGTGTGTGACAGCCCTCCACTCTGAGTCTCCGCAGATAGCGATTCTGCCCCGCTGCAGCAGTGCCGGGGAAAGGTGAAACTGTAATGTTTGTGATTAATTATTAGATTATGCAAAGGGTAATTAAAATATCAGTCAATATTTACCGGGCCATATGCCACGGGCGCTTTTGCAGCCATGGCTCGCCTGTGAATTTTAATATCCCAAACCGGGTGAAAGACGCCCTTTGGCAGGTATCTCCCTAATGCTCTTAACCATCTGTCGACGCTCAGCCCACTTCCACACGAACATAATGTTTTGTTTATGATAACAGTGTTAATTCAACACAGGCTTAGGTGCAAAGTGGCACAGTTGAGCTTTACCACCATTTATTGCACAATATTTGCATTTGGCGGCGTGCCTGCCCAGCAGCACTCCTCCCTTTCCTCCTCACCTCAATCCACAGAAGATGACAAGCAGTGAACAATGGAAGTCCAAATAAGCTTAGCACATATTCTTCTGCGTGCTGTGTTCCTTTTTTGTTCAGTTTCTATTTATGTATGGATTATCAGTTCCTCTCAGCATCACAATGGAGCCCTGGTTTCCTCTCATCTCCTTCTCTGATTCCTCCTCTCTCCTATCATGATTCTTCCTCCCCTCTATTCCTCCTTTCCTCTCTTTTCATCCCCTCTCAAGATTCCTCCTATCCTTAACTATTCCTTTCCTTTCTCCTTCTAGTCTCCCTTCCTCTTCTGATTCTTCCTTTTATCCTGATTCCTCATGTCCTGTCATGTGTTTAACTTTTCCTGTTCTGATTCCTCTTCTCTCTCCTGGCCTCTTTTCTCCTTTCCTATCTTGAGTCCTTGTCTCATCACCTTTCCAGATATTCCTCCCCTCACCTTTACTGATTCTTCAGCTTTTCTCCTCTCCTAGCATGATTCCTCTTCCCTTCCACTGCATTCTTCTGATTCATCTCCTTCCTCTCCTTGACACTTCCTTTTCTCTCTCCTTTCCTTTATTCTCCCTTCCTCTTGAGATTCCTCCTATTTTGTATCCCGATCCTTCATGTCCTCTCTTCTCTTTTCCTCTTCTGATTTCTCTCTCCTGTCCTCTCCTTACTCACCTCACATCACCTTTACTGATCCTTCACCTTTTCTCCTCTCCTCTTCTCCTGATTCCTCCCCTCTCCTCTCCCTCTTTGGGTTGGAAAAAAGGTCTAAGCCCCACACTTCCTGTCCAAAGTCTAAGAAAGCCACTTCAAAGACTCCGGCTCTAGATGATTTATGGGAAATGAATTTCAGAAAGACGACTTTTCTTCTCTTTTCTGGTGCCCTGGGCTCTTAGTGGTAAGCTCTGCTTGTTAACCTAGATTTAGATCTCTTTCCTGATGGAGCCCATAAAAGTGGTGTGGATTTATATAATGTGGAGCGCAGCCACGTGCCTCAGGTCCCCCTGCTCACTGGGTCTCTCCGCTGTCTCCTGTCCAATTTAGACCGGAGGGTCAGTTTGAAAGCTGGATGGAGGCTCTGCACCACCTGGGGCACATCAGCTTCAGCGGGCCACACACACCACAGTCTGAGCTCTTTGGAAGCCTAGCTTTAACTCCACAGTTTTATGATGGAATTAACCTCTGGATGGAAAGTAATGAGAGAGTAACCGTTAGTTGCCCACAGCTTTTCTACCAAAATGCCAGGGAAAATATTGAAAGAAATAAACCCCCCTATAGTGACACCGAGAGGTGCTTACCAGCAGTGTATGATACAGTGTGTGTTCAACTCACAAAATCGTACATTTTTTCCTGGGGTTTTTCTTTGAAAGAACTGCTTCATTTAACCCCGAGTAAATCTGCAGTCGTAGTTCATTTGTTAGTGGAAACTTTATCCTTCTTGTGAAATCGTTTGCTCTACTTGAGTCACATCTTGCAGGTGGCATGTTGACCTGCTGTGCGCTGATTAAAAGACTCTAGGTTATGCTGGCAATGAAATGTAATTAATTAACTGGATGTTTACCAACTGAACACGGAAGTCCATATTTTTCACATAAATTGTACAAAAAATTGCAGTCCTTTCAAGTTAATGAAAACTATTAGGAAATGACAGATGTTTTGCCAAATATTCAGATGTGTAGGATGAATATTTGATAGGAATCAATGTTATAAATGAGTTACTTAATTACCTAGTCATTATTTCAATCATTAACAATCTGGAACAAAAACAAAACTTTTTGTTGCGTATAAAAATGTCAAGAAATAGAAAAATAATCCTATTTAAATTTCACAGATACACATCTCTTTCTTTATCCAAAAGATATTCCAGAAAGTTTTACATTTTTCTGTGATAATGTCAGGGTTTGGCAGGAAGTTGGACCCAACTGCAGTAAAATGGCAGTAGATTTAAAAGAAAGCGAGCCTTTTTAATTACAAACAATCTGATAAACAAAGAGAAATATAACCATGAGCAACAAAATCAGGAGCACAAGGTACAGGAGCACAGGCAAAAACCGACGTGACTATTGAAGGGGACTACAAACCGACGGAGAGCACTAGGGAAGACAAGACTAAGGTTGCTGTCAATTTGTACAAAAATCAGCTCCTATCGTGTTTTCCTAATCACTATTCCTTGACCTCCGTGTGAAACATCACAGGGTTAAGGAACAGTGGATAGGAGAATTCAAAAGGATTTAAAAAACTTACACTATCCGACGTACAAGTTATTGTGGGACAGCATTTTCTCCTTTCCTTTCGTAAAGGAAGGTCCAGTGTGTCTAAGCAAGGACGTTTCAAAGCTCCTTTCCTATCATCTAGAGAATCCAAACTTCTTATCATGGCTGCCACTGAGGTACTTCCAGGTCATTTCACTCCACGAGGACCCTCCTAAACTAAACTGACCATTTAAAACGCAACTGTGATACACACAGGACTAGTCACAGGACAAGACACAGCTGGGGAGGGGAGGGGGAACACAGGGGCAGCAGGTGAACACAATCAGGACAATCAGACACAAAGAGGGAAAACATTTCCAAATAAAACAAGAAACTATAAACACAAAAACTAAAATCAGATAATTGACAGGCGGCTTAACTTTTAAAATTGTGTTTTCCAAGGGCTGATTTGTCTCTCCTTCAGCAGCTAATATAAAGAATTAGAATTTTTAGCAGCCTGTATGTTGGCAGGAAAGACTTACTTTGTGGTTTCAGTTCCTCCAAACATGGCTAGAAAGAGTTTTTACTACGACATGTGGTTGGAAAGGGAAAGAAGTAGTCTGGGTCACATTATTCCCTCCATCCCGGAGGAAGAACTGCTGTACTTGAAGATTCTGGCAATCAGTCCAAAGCATCTCAGCCTTTGAGAGGAGCTCCCCTACGACGCACTTCACCATGAGGTGTGACTCTGTGCCGGTGTGTGTCTGCCTGTGTGCACTTCCAAGAGCGCACCACACCTCCTAATCGAAGCTTTTGGACTGGAGTCAAAAGACGGCCCACCCACCGCCACCTGGCATCATTAGAGGCTCTGATCCTCTAATCAACACCAACAAACACTCTCCCCTCCCTCCTCCATCCATCTTTCCCTCCACCTCTCCATCCTGTGGCCCAGCCCCGACCCGGCAGCCTGCTGTGGAGAGCAGACAAGTGGATGGTTTTTTTTGGTGATGAGGGAGGGTGCTATTAACCAGGTGGGTGATGATGAGAGCCGACCCAGCGGACAACATGCTGGTGCGAGGGATTTAGTGAAGTTTTATAGAATTGCAATGCAGTTCCAGGTGATACTTGAGGTTGTTTCCGTGCACCAGCTCACAGGAGAAGTTCATTTTCTGCTCGACCAGTTGGTGAATTTTTGGATTTGTGAAGCAGGAAAAAGGTTTCTTGTGTCATCAAGAAAACATGTGCCGTTTAGAACTTAAATGAGCTTGACATCAAACGTTTGCAGGAAAAAGGAGCAGGGTCAGGTGTATAATTTGAGACGCACAGTGATCCAAACAAAAACACAAAAAGCCGTAACCAAGAGGAGAGAGTGACTCAACCTCAGGACTCGCTGTTGTGCTCTCCAAACCCCAGAGCTGGGGGAAACAAAAACACTGGGCTCCTCTCTTTCGTTCAGCTCCAAATGGTGTGTTATCCGGCTCCAACTCCTCGGTTTCGATGTGAAGAGTGATGTGGGGACAACGTGAAAGCTCTGCGGCCCCTAACAGCACCTTTCCATCACGTTTATGGCACTGTTCACCCACATACGTATACAGACGCTAACTGGAGGGAAAGCTGCTGGGTCCAAACAGCTGGCTACTGTCTGAAGCATCATTAGTGGTTCATGAAAGAGGATAATAAGGACTTACCTTCTATTGCGCAATCAAACAACAAGAGAGGAGAAGAGTCGAATGTGTGAGCTATGACTGTCCGTAAAGCTGCTGTAAAGGGGGATGCTAGCTTTTTACTGCTAAAAAGACAACTATAAAGGACTGCTCCCACCCAGGAAACAAACTCCTGCCTTATGGTAGGAGCTACAGCAGTTTAGAAGCACGGACAAACAGACTGACATTTTTTTCTACCCCTTGGTCTACCAAGGCTGTTAAACCAACAGTCCTGGTTTCACAACCTGGGTCCGTGAGATTGTGCGTTTCCTTTGGCCTTTATTGTTTAATGTACACTACAACCTTTGTTCATTTCACTTTATCTGCCACTTGTTTATTTGCTGTATTATTTGATTAAAAAACAAACATGTATTCCTTTGTTTTGTTTGGCACACTGCAGAAAACTATGACTTAACTGCATTCCCTGAACAAAACTCCTTTATCCGAGGCCCTTAAGTGGTTGACAATTCAAACCTGCAAAATGTCAGTCAAATTCATTTCAGCAAGTACACTATAAGCTATATAAGGCAGAGAACGTTGTAAAGTACACATATATGCAAGAACAGAATGTACATTTAAATATTGTACAGGGAAATAAACAGTTTATTGTAGAGATAACTTTAAAGATAAATAAATTGCAAGGAACAGTTTCCTGAAATGTGTAATTGGTTGAAGGTTTTTAAAGACTAAAATAATTACCCAGATACTACAACCTTCACATTATCATAATTTGAGGACACACCCTTTGCCTATATTCGTTTTGAGCCTGATCAAATACACAGTCTATCATCTTTATGTTCCTCACAGAAACATTTTTTTGTACGTTCTTAAACAGGCTAACATCCCTTAACCATTATTAAGCATTACACTGATAAACATGGTCAAGGCATACGTTTCACAACCATTTCATTTGAAAGCTGCTTTTTATCAGCGTCACATTGTCTGCAAAAAAAAGAAGACATTATTCTTTGCAAGTGAATCCGTTACGAGCAATTGCAAACAAAGGTTTTCATTTAAACTTCCCACATCCATAAGTGCTTTCCAGAATACTGTCGCTACATCATGTTCTGATAACAGCTACACTACTTAATGTTAGCATAATGACTGTCTTTAAACACTGCATCACCGGTATTGACTGTGGTATCCAATGACATCTCATCTGCAGTTCTCTGACAGATATACCAACTTAAATCTGATCCTGTCCATTCCCCTGCCGTCCTCGCTGACCCCATGTCGTCCACACCTCGCCTCTGTTCAGCTCTGCGTACCCCATGGCCTGTTGTGCTTACTGCAGTTCACTGTGGCCTTCTCACAGCCTGATCACTGCCATGATTCATCCTCACTGTGCACAGCGCCAGAACACATAAATATGTATTTAAAACCTGTAAACTCCTACCATCCATAAAAATGATTAAAGTCCCTATTTTGGTTAACTCCATGCCCTCCCACCACAACTGGGTTTGATTTGTCAGTGCAAACCAGATGCAGGTGATGTTCTACATTCTCTTCCAGGGATGCAGTAAATCAAAACCAGGACAGGTCTGAATTTTGATGAGCTCTGCGACGAACCTGATACTCGCTCAGGTTTTGGCGAGGACCTGTGGACATACCTATGGGCTTAGTTCTATAGATTCCCCCGAGGTCTGCACGCTGCTGTCTTCACCCTGAACTCAATGTTACAGCTCACAGTTGTTTTATTACAACCAAGTAAGCACTTATTCAGCCAGGGACGCAGAAATGATGCAAGCCAAAGCAATCCGCTGAGTGTGGGTAGCTTTCAGCACATTTCCATTTACCAGATAGCTGTGATCTTGTGCTGTCAGCTTTAAAAAGCTTATCAGGTGGGGAGCCACAGGAGCAGCGTTGGGATCGTGACACAGAAAATAAGATGCGACTCATTGTTCATTTTAGCACTTAAAGTTCTCCATGGCAGTAATTAGTTTGCCTTCAGAAATCCTTCCAATTTTTTGGATGAGTTCCTTTAATTTCTTTACTTTTTTGGTTCAACATAGCTGGAATACGTGGTATTTAACATTTAACATGAATTTATCAATATGTTGTATTAACAATGGACATGTATTGTAAACTGTGCTGCTCCTGTAGAACCCACAGAAATCTCTTTTAGCTCATTGTTTTTGTTACCATTGCTTTGGGGCCCATTAAGAATCAGAATCAATATTACAGAATTGTTCCAGATCTTAGTGTCGGATTTGATGCACTGTTGAGATCATGTGCAATAAATGGCAATGTGCAATATATGGACACTTTTCTCAAAACACTGTGCAATAATCACCATCATCAACATCATCATCGTCATCATCATCATCAATCTTCTTTTTTCTATGACTCAACACCTTACATGTCACTAAGTTCTGAAGTTGCTGCTTGTCATTTTTTAGCCATGGATGTGAACTTACTCTATTCTAGTATAACTAATGTGTGCGTTTCTTTTATATACTAAATATCTTACCTTATTCTGTATTAGTACGTCATTTTTTGTCTGCTATGCCACTTTTGTTGTGGACAAAAATACAACTTCAAATGAATGCTAATGTTGCTCTTTGATAGGTGAATAGAAACGCAACTGTTTTTGAACATGGTAGCGATATAACCCTTAAAAGACTATAATATGTATGGATGTTGTCAAATTGTTTTTGCTAACCACTAAAATACAATTGTTCAATCTCACGCTGGCCAAAGAAATCTGGAGAGAGAGAGGTATTAGAATATAAAAACTGTAGCTGCAATAATCTCAGCTAAGTTGTCCCACTACTCAAAAAAATGCCAATTGTCACTTGAACTTTATTATGCTGTGTTTACATTCATCTGCTGAAAGGGAACATTTCTTACCTTTGGAAATCAATCTTCATTTAATATGCAACTTCTTTAAATGTAGTTTGGTAACTTGGAGCACATATACATACTGTATGTCAACACCATGTCAGGGAAATGATAATTCAAAGCAGAGTATTTTTATATTTCCTTAAACATGTCTGGAGGGGATCTTTAATACGTGTTGCTCACCTTGTTATTCAGTCTAAATGGAGACATCCTGTTACACAAGAAGGTGTCACTTGCAAATCATACCGCTTGCAGGAAACAGGAATCTGGCCAGTATCACACTAAACCCTGCAGATGAACAAATAATTTGATGTGAAAGGAGTAGTTTGTGTTTTTATGACCACCATTTTTCATTCTTGCATTAGTTATTGTAACTATCTGCCAATGTTTAATTGGATGTTTTCCCTGAGAAAGATCTGATGATACATCCTATACTGTAAATTCAACGCTCTCATGTTAATGGGAATAAGTCACGGGGATACATTTCCACAAACATGTCAGTCTGTAGAAAAACTGTTTTAATAGAAAGTGACAGGTAGAACTCCTCGAGCAATAAAGGCAATCGTGTACCCAAAATTAACATGAGCATCATTTCACTTGTCAAGCCCGTTCTGTACTTTATTGGTATTTTTAAGTCAGGGTAAAACTGGGGAATGGAACAACCATTAAAACAAACAATGATTCTGTTTTCTCTGGCAGAGGGCTGCTGTTTGGGGGGAAAAGAGAAGAAGAAGAAAAAAAAGAGGGGAAAGAAAACAACTGCGGTTGCTTTTCTGGCAGGGGCGCGAGATGCGGTGTTAGGGAGCCGAGAGCGGTGCTCGTGCCAGCACATCCACATGTCATCTCTGTTTAGACACACCTTGGAGAATGTGACCTCTTTCCAAGCCTGGCCTGGCAAGGGGTCTACAGTGGAGGGAGGAAAAGCCCCGAATTGTGGCTAACATGCGCCAGGAAAGCCGCCTCCCACTGTGTGCATGCATGCATACGTGTGCTCATGACTCACTTCATGGATGGTGTTTGTGCATTTGCGTGCGGGTTCGCAGATTAATGGTGTGGGATCTGCGTGTCAAGCCCTCACTGGCTCCACTGCTTTAATGTGAACCATTGGTGGGCCTTGTCACAGTGTCACCATTAAAGAATCCTCCTCTCTCCCAACTTAGTCATCTGTTACGACAATTGTGACGCCTGTTTTGGAGAAGGAGGAAAAACACCCCTCAGAAGGCAAGGTTCTTGAGTCAGAAATCACCTTTCATGCTAGTGGATTTAGCAGCAAGGGGGCACCCACGGTGTCCTGGGGTTGTGGGAAGACAATGCGAATGCGGTGTGGAGTGGGCAGGCAGACGAGAAGGCATTCACCTGTGTGTGAGAGGGATAAGCAAGCTGCCGGCCACACAAAGTACACACACAGCAGAATCCTACTCCCTGCCCGCCATTTGGCCTCCGGCAGCGAGGGATAACTGAATTACGGTAGCAGCAAAAAGCTAATCTCACTTCCTCTGTGGGGGTCGCATGTGTGTATGCCTGTCTGTGGGTTGTTGTGAGTGTTTGTGAGGCTGTGTCCATTCGTTCGGGCTCAGCATGGATTTTGGAAAGCATGTTATCCTGACAGTGAGAGTGTATGTTTACTAGACGGAGATGAAGGCTCCCGTCCAACTGTCCTGCAGGGACCAGAAGGTGAGGAGTAATAGAGGTGAGGAGCAGGCAACTGTGTGTGTGTGCGTAGCTTGTTTATCTGTGCATGTGTCCACCTGTTAAAGCCCACCCACGGCTGTCAATCATTTTGACGAGCTGTCATCCAACATGAGGCAACTAGCGTACTTAAAGCCTCCGTAGATTTCCAAGAAACTGATGGAAAACACAGTCAATCAAAGAGAAGGAGGAATAAAAACAAGGATATCCTGAGATAGTTAAAGGGTTTTATTGAACTTTCTTTGTGGTTCAGTCATCTGGTTTTTAGTCATAAACAGTTTTCCATCCATTTCAGTTGTCCATTTTGTCCACCAATTATTTATCAAACCTGCATTCTTTCTAAAAACCAAACCCCACTTTAACAAAAAGAAGACCACATTTAGAAATGTCTAAGATCTCACTTCTCACTTAATTGTTTTAACATTAACCATTTTGCTAATTTGGCTATCACTAGTTAAGTTAAGTATCAACGTCTTCTTAAAATAGCAGGAATAGATGATTGATGTAGAGGTTGCTTTAAAGCGTGGCTACCACAGCAACCTGTCAATCAGACTAAAGACGTAGCAATGCATAGCCCTTCACAGCTCCGCCCTCTCATCCTTTGTTGTGGTGTATGCATAATATATGCGTGTTAACATGAGCAATCAGTGAAAGTGGTAAAACATCTGTATTGTGCTAGTCCAACTCCATGCAGTTCCTCAATAAACAAGTATGGAAGTGTAGTTCCAGGCAATAACTATACCTAATAATATTACGGTTAGATCTCCCTTTATTTATATGGATTGTATCTGTTCATCATTATTTTACATTTGAAGTCTAGCTGCAGTCCATACTCATAACACTCCTAAGAACTTTGGCTGATCTAGGATTCCTCTGGCGTCACCTTAGGGCAAACATAATGACTCGAAGTGTCTCATTTAGAAATGGAATATCAAATCATTATTATAGTCAAATGCAGCGATTGATTTCAACGCGTGCATTTAAGAGCCTAAAGAAACAGAAACTTTTCTTCACCCTTCTTGGACGTCCAGTCTCACTTGGATCTAGAACAGCGGAGTGTTGCCATTTCCCATCTGCTCCAGTAGCGTGGTCAGAACCGGCTGACTGGGTTAGGCTGGAGCCCAGGTTCTCCTCCAAACCTCCGAGAAGCGTAGCATGAGTGTGTGCTGTTCCGCCACAGTCTCGCTGCAGTTTCACTCTGGGTTCAGGGTGTGATGTGGTTTTGATACAGAGCACGTCGGCGTTCTCCCACACTGAGAACTTGGCTGTGTGTGATCTGAGTGTTTGTCTACGTTTGAATGCTTTCTCGTGTGTTTACATCTGTGTGAATGCTGTAAGCTGTGATGTTTGCCGCTAAATGTCAGCAGCTGGCAGTTTACGGACGTGAGTGAACGGCGGTGTGCACCTCCTGCATTCCAAACCACTTGGCTGGCTAACATACAGTTGGCCACTGATTTGACCATTTGACTCCTTGAATGTTCAGGTATGATGAGATTAAACAATGGAAATGACACTGTTGTAGCATAACGTTTATTATATCTTCAAGAGGTTCTACTAAGGTAATTTCAAATTTCCAAAAGCATAACATTCACTACAACCTAATGTCTTTTATGACTTTGGTGGAGCCTTGTCATGTCAAAGAAGCTGAATGATTTCAGCTTGAGCTTGAAAGGTAAAAGATAATAAAAAATCAACCTTTGGCTGTAATGTTATATTAAGAGACTTTAAGTGAAGAAATAAGCTTCTGGACATAGTTGTACTTTTAAAGCTGGTTGGGTTGGCTGAGACAAATACTTGGCACTTTGCCTCACATTGTCCACCATTCGGACGGTTGGTGGTTCAATCGCTGCTGTCAACATTTCCAAGTGTCTTTGGGCAAGATACTGAACCCCAAATTGCTCCCAATGGCAAATCCAATGGTGTGTGACATTGGAAGTGTTTATCAGCAGGTGGGATGAGCAGGTGGCCCCTTGTTTGGAAGCATTTGCCATTAACTTAGACTTCATTGGAAAATAAATAATAATTGCTGATTTTATTAAGGAGGTTCAGCATTTTTTGACAATTTGACTATAGGCAAAACTTTGCCAGTTGCAGCTGAAATTCAGTCAGGTCACAGAATCCCGTGTAACACTAAACCCTTACGACGGATTCTCTTACTAAAGCAGAGTGCAAGCTGCTGTAGGGACAAAACACTACCGTGGTGTCAGCACAGGCAGCCTCTAATGGGATGCAAAACAGCCATGTTCACTTATTGCAGACATGACGCTTTCTGTCCCTGTGCGTTCAGTGAAAATATTTCCTTACACAGCTCTTCATGCGCAGCACACACACAAATAGAGTTTGACCTCCACTTTCCTCATCAGTGGGATCAGACGGTTCATCATATGGTCCTCTATCTGAGTCACACTTGTTTGCACTGCTGGTCATGTTGGCCGGCGCAACAAAGCTCCAATCTGTTCAGCCTGGCCTCAAGTCAGGAGGTGGAAAAGGATTTACCTCCAGGTCAACATTTATTGCTTTAAAGGTGCAACTTCTGACTCTCTTTGTCTCTTGAAGTTGAGTTGAAGAACTTGCAAAGACCAAACCAAGGATGAGAGGACAATTTGGCATCAATTAATGCAAATACACACACAAAATAACTCTAAATTCCCCTAAAGGTGATGGATTGAATTGGCTATGCTACACATTCCTTTAAACATACCAGCAATTACAAACTTGATGCAGATTCCCTCCCTTTCCATTCACATCGTAGAGAAATTGGATGCAGAAATAGGGAGTTCTACTTTTCTTAGATTAGTATGCCACATCTCTATAATCTAATTTTATTCATTTATTTCTTTTTTAGATTAAACAGTTTATACATTCACGGCTCCCTCCTCAGGCTGATAGTGGGCAGAGAGAGGCAGCTCAGAAAAAGCCCTCTGTGTATTTCAAACAGACAGATTGAAGGCACAGAAATCACCAGAGGAAGAGAGAGAGCTAAACCCAGTGCGATAAAAACGTCCTCTTAATCTTACCTTGAAAGCCACGACAGAGGGGAGCCTCCCCTCGGAAAGAGAAACAGGCGGATTATTTCCATTTGAAAGAACATGCCAAATTACACAAATGTGTTTTCAGCCGCTCCTTTCAAAAGTGGCAACAGATGGAGGGCCGGTCGGCGTTGTGAGCAGGTTGGAGTTGACGGTCCGTCGCTGCTGTTTCCTGTGTCTGCTGGTGTTTATCAGCACACACAGGTAGCCCAAGAATCCTTTATACAGAGCACAGATCTCATTCAACCGTACTCAAAGAGTGATGCCTGCCCAGGTGTGTGCTGTCTTTCACACATTCTTTCAGTTTCCTGTTTTGAATACAGACTATGGACTTTAAAATGTAGCAGCTGCTGAATAACTTATCTCTACAGGAGTTTGGAACCAAGTGCAGCGAGTGATTAAACAACAGAGAAAGGATGTCGGTAGCTAGGTGAGTGTTGTTGGAGATAAAAGAAAGCTGGAGGTTTATTTTAGCTGCTGTCAGATGGCCAACACATGTGCATTACTGAGGAAGTGTCCTTTTAATCATGAAACCCCAAAGACTTTAATCACACACATACAGGACTGTGTACATTTGACTGCTGTTTTGTGTTCGTCCATGATGAAATTGCATATTTCAGACACGTTTCAGAGAGTGGATTATTGTTAGTTATCGTTAGCAGAACAGAAAGTATTGTTGTTTCTATAAAAAAAATCATGTTTCAAGTTTTTATTATTTCCAATTATCAAGGTTACAGTTAAAAGCAGACCTCTTATTATCTCTTTACGTGCTCACTTTCCGACTTAAATAGATTTTAGGCTTCCGGAACCCACCGACAACACATCGAGAAACCTCCCAGGTATCGTTTGGACGTGAGATTAAAGCTGATAAATATGGATACAGATTCCCCAACACCAACCAGACCCGTCCCAGAACTACCTGGACTTCCACACCAAGACCAGGATCTGCCCTAAAGACATTTTCAAACCGTCAACGCATTATCATTATTGATGTTAATGTCAACTTTAAATAGAAATACGCACAACTTTTGACTCACGGTGTTGAAGTCTTATGTTTTTTCAAAGTTCTCTTTATCAATAAATACAGATTGAATTAAAAGGATGTGTTAATTAACCATAAAAACGTTTAGTTGGCCATAGAGATCATCCAGTGTGTGTGCAAAATATAGTTTTTGTTAAACCTTTACAAAAGGCTTAACAATATTTTAGATTTCATTTTTTACTGACCAAAGTAACACTGTAGTGTGTCACCTGGCTCAGGCAGGCAACTCACAAGGACTCTCTGCACCTCCTGCTTTTAATTATTCCAGAAACACGCACAGATCCCTCTTATTTGCCCTCCATCCATTCTCTTCACAAGCTTGGAGGAAGGGTAGTAATCAAGAGCTGGCAGCAGACAAGAGGCCATTTACTCAGGTGAGGAGCAAGGAGATGGGGGCCACTTCAGGAGACGCAAAGCCAAGCCCTGAGGGTGCCACTCAATCATCTCCAATCAGGGAAACCCCCCAGAGGTCTCAGGGCAACATATTACAACCCTGCTTTTGTCTGATACTTTTATAGGAGACAAAGATGACAGAGCCTTTGGGAATACAAGAATATTTCACATAAAATGTAGACGAGCGGGCCAGAGCGGCAGCACAGGGTAGAACTGATGGAGGAATCCAGGAAAAGGCTCCACTTCTCCCTGCACCTCCTGCTACTTATATTCCCTTTTTCCCTCTCACTGTAAGAGGGAAAAAATGAAGGAGAAGATGAAGAAAGGAAAAAAACACAGGCACTGAAGTCGATCCCTCTGCGAATAAAGCAGCCTCTGATTCAATTTCAGTGAAAAGAGACCGAGTCAGCACGAAGGTGTACAGGTACAGTACATGCGGATGAATTAGGAACAGGAGAAGCCTTGGGTTGGAGAGATCAAAGATATTGTTGAAAAGAGACGAAGAAGTAGAAGAAGAAGGAGAAAGTGTTGAATAATTTTGGAGGTGTTTGAAGGGTATTTTCCATCTAGCGTGTCTAACCTCAGAGGGGCATGTTCTGCCAGTTCTCAAGGCATGCAAACCGAGCTCACACTCTAAATAGTGAAACACACACACACACGCGAAAGGGCTTACACTTCTGAGTCATATTTGCATCGATCTTCTGGTTGACTTTACCTTTCTCTTTGCAGAAAGTCACATTTCCTGGATGGCGAGAACAAGGGCTTTTCCATCCTTTAAGAAAGCCCTTTTTCATGCCTGTTCTACGCTGATGTCACCTGACTGTTACAGTAAATAATCAATTCAAAGCCAGATGCATACTGAGAGAGGAATGGAAGCAATGTCAGGGGGGGCTGTGTCTGGGTAAATCCTGTTAAAGGACTCTAATCTAATGTCAATGAGAAATGAGGCACCTCTGAACTCTGAGTGGAGGTGATGACCCAGAACTACCATATGGCTCCAGATCACCTATGGACGGGATTCACCCAGTGTGTGTGTGTGTGTGTGTGTGTGTGTGTGTGTGTGTGTGTGTGTGTGTGTGTGTGTGTGTGTGTGTGTGTGTGTGTGTGTGTGTGTGTGTGTGTGTGTGTGTGTGTGTGTGTGTGTGTGTGTGTGTGTGTGTGTGTGTGTGTGTGTGTGTGTGTGTGTGTGTGTGTGTGTGTGTGTGTGTGTGTGTGTGTGTGTGTGTGTGTGTGTGTGTGTGTGTGTGTGTGTGTGGACAGCTGTCTCCTGCAGGGCTCTCTGGGGGATGACTGACCTTATGGCTCTCAGGTGATCTCAACTCAAAGTCAACAAATGCGTGTTTATTGTCATCAGTCTCCTTCTGGAAGGGAAATAATGCTCTTACAGAGGTTTCCATCTGAATATATATATTTCCTTTTTAAGACAAAATGTGTCTCAAATCTAACCCCTGGTTACAAGATAAGGGATTTTAAAGATTGACAAATAATTGATCAAACACCTGAAATTGAAAAATACAACTTGGGGCATCTGAATGTGTTGTGTCTATATGTTTGCAAAATTCATAGAAAGAAATTCTGGGACAGCTTTTCTGTATCAGTTGTATTTGTTTTTTCTGTTTCTAAGCGATCTTGATTTGTCCCTCTTTAGTAGGAAATCTCTTAAATAAATGTCAATATTTAAATATACACTGAACAAAAATTTAAATGCAACATGCAATTTTTTTTTTTGCACCCATTTTTCATGAGCTGAAAGACACAAAAGGCCTATCTTTCTCAAATATTGCTCTCAAAACTGTGTGAATCTGTGTTAGTGAGCACTTCTCCTTTGCTGAGATAATCCATCCACCTCACTTAGGCTGGTCACAATAAAAAATCACTCTGAAATGTGCAGTAATATCTTGAAATGGGACATTTTAATACTGTAGGACAGTCAGTGTCTGTTGTGATGGTGGTCACGACAAATACTGACTGGTTGACCATTTGCCTCTCACAGTGCACCACATCCCCTCTACATAGAGTTGATCAGGTTGCTGGATATTGGCAGGACCTGGAACTCAAGCTGTCTTAAACGCTGATCCAGAGCATCCCAAACATGCTCAATGGGTGACATGTCTGGTGAGCATGCAAGCCATGCAAGAACTGGGATGTTTTCAGCTTTCAGGAACTGTGAACAGATCCTTGCAACATGGGTCATATATTTTTGTTCAGTGTAATATACTGTACATGTGCAAGTATGATGTTGGGTGCTGGGCTCTGGTTTGTAATTTGCCACCACACGGTGTCTCTGTAGTGCAGCCTTGAAAGGTGTGAAGAACCCCTTCCTCCCCACTCAGAGGCTGTCCATTAATCCGAACAAAAGGGGTTACTGTATGGATACTGTATGTGTTGATCTTCAGCTGTGACAAAGGAAAAGGCCAGGGATAGTGGTGATTTGTTTTTGACTCTCAAGTGTGATTTGGGAATGGTTCTCCAGTTTCCCAGCCTGGTAGAAAACAGGTGCTCTCGCCAGTTGTTCTTTTGTCCCATTACGCTTCTTGTGGATTGAAAGTGGAGCCAGCACCTGTTCGAATTCCTCAGTGGTTGTGAAAGAAACATTAATGCAGGAGATAAAAGATGAAACACTGTGGTGAAATACAAATGCTCATACAGGAAATTAAGAAAATGAGTGACATTGGGAAAAAAAGACAATCCACATATTCCGGTTTTCTCTTTTTTCTGCACTCCTTTTTTATTTTTATTATTCTTACAAGCAGTTTCTTATCCATTTAACCATTCAAAAACCTTCCAGTAAGGACATATTTCAGCCTTTTTACAGGAAAACATTTATTCAGCAGCTTTAAAACAGTTTAAACTAGCAACGCTGCTGCAGAATTGAAACATAGTGATGTGTTGCAAATTTCTCCTAAATGTCTAAGAAGTGATTTAAAGTGATGTGCATTTATTTGCAAGAGTGTATGAAATAAAGTGAGTTTAAATGTCTCGAAAGAGCAAGAGTCCCAGTTGCCTGTGTTTCTGTTTGAGGAAGGTGGGGTGTTTCCTGGGTGTTGCTCTGCTCCACTCTGGCCACAGCTGCGCAAGGCTGTCGAGAGGCTCTGATGTCATGTATAATGGGAGTCCGTAGGGATGCAGGGATGGAGGGAAGAGTGAGGGAGCCGAAACCAGATCCCTGCACTGCGCCGGGCTACACTCTGCTGCTCAGACTGTGGGCGAGGGTTAATATGGAGCCACCTGCTGCATGCTTACTGCACATCTGATACTGACACACAAACAAATCGGGAATAAAGGTAGTGTTTCTGTGTTGATTTCTTTACATTTTTGCCTCCAGTTGAAACAAATGACGTGTGTGAGATTGCAGAAAGGAAGGAAGAAGGCCGACAGTTATGGTGACTTAATACCACTTGATATTTCATGGCTGGGGGAATGTGGCGGCACTCCCTGCTTTATGGAGCTGGCCTGGATTATTTAGTTGGATGGAGTCCTGCCCAGAGGAACTGCTGAATGATGTCATGCAGCACACACACACATTCACACACGAGCAATTTGTGTTCTTTCACGAAATCAAGCTCAGAGTTGAAGTGGTTTGTCTGCAGTTTTTGAATAGTTTGAGGGTTTTTTTTACAGAGCGGGATGCTGGGTAATTGGGAAGGTGAGCAGAGAAAAGAAAGTGGGTGTGGTTTTGCTAATAAGAGCCTGAGTTGATTTCACAGAGGGTAAATATAGGGGGGGGGGGGGGTTGGGGGCACACTGGGGAGCAGATGTGTGTTTGGAGAGTGAGATGAGAGATTGAGGTGTGTGTTTTCAGGGGGCTCTCGGTTTGCCGGTAAACTGACCTCACGGGGCATATGGTGGTGCAGATGTGTGCGTTGTGTGCACACATGCATGTTTGTTTGTGCATGCGTGTTCCGTCTGCTCAAATCAATGTCTGGCTTCACTCTTAATGGATAGAATCAGGTTCTCCCCTCCACCCTGCCACCCAGAGACGAGTGTGTTAGCATGCAAGGCTCTCTCTTCTCTCCTCCATATAAGAACCTAAATATGGAAACAGTGATTGGAAATTGTTTAGACAACCTGAAATGGTTTATCCCGGGGCTGAGAACAGCTCGCAGATCAAAGCGGAGGAAGCATGAATCATAGAGTTTCTGTACGGAAACAAACCCTTTCGCCTTTCGTCCTTTTGACATACACACTGGCACAAATAAGAATGTTAGGGAAAACAAAGACAACGAAGCAAAGACATGAGGCTGCCTCTCTCACTGAGTTCAGTGCTTCTTCATTTGATCACTTCATGTTGCAGCTCTATTCCCATTGCCCTAAAGAGTGCACAGTCACCAAGAGCCACTTCTCAAACAACCAAGAAAAGTCTCAAGAGACGGAGCTCTTCAGAGATCACCTTTCCTTGCCTCTAAACTCTTCACCCCTCCTCGGTCCTTTCTTCCCTCCTTCATCCCGTTCTCCCCCTCCTCTAATGATCAGCTCCACAGCTCTCTTGGGGAACAGCATCTATCACAGGTTCTGCCTCCTCGGCTCAGCGATAACTGATCCAGTGTCTAAAGAGCATCACTCTCCTCCAGCCATCTCTGCTTACCCTCTCCTGGGAAGGGCCAGGAGAAATAGTGCACGGCGCAGAATGAAAACTGCTGAATGACAGCATAAAGCCCCCTCTTTCGAAACTTGAACATTTTGTCTCCTGTAAAATGAAATGCCCAAATGCTTTCTTTCCTTTTCTGCTCTCTAAAACTCTTTAAGGGCTTTTATTAAGGTTTTAAAGCAGACGTAATGGCCTTTTTCCTTCTTATGTCTCAGCCTCATTAATGATGTGGACCCATGCAGAGGCCCTGAGGGCTGGGGTCATTCTCTATGATACCCTACCCATCGTTCAGTTTGATCATCCATAATATATTATCTCTAACAAGAAAAATAGGGTGAGAAAATGGTAAGGTAGGTCAACTTTTTTCTATGAAAGTAAGCTCTATCCATACGTTTTTATGTTCAATATCACACAATTTCAGTATTCCTTATATGTGTAGTGGATGGAAACGTGCATTTGTTGAATTTTCCATTTGCACATTTTTGGGAAATTGTGTTTGGGTGAGTTGAGGCTATCCACAGTTGTCTTACCCTTGAGTTGTTGCTCTTCAGATTTCAAGGCTTTTCCCAATGTGGACGTTGTGTTCATCATTGTAATTTTTATGCCTCTCCTCTCTTCCCATTCCACAGACAGGAGCGGCTGACTCATTCCTTTCAGGGAAGTGAAGCTGCGTTGATGTCATCTTGACAGACAGAGCAGTCCAGTAAACACAGCAGGGATGGCGTCAGACCTCGAACGCATCACTCTCGGCTGACAGAGTTGCAAGGTGATGTCAGCGCGTGATGAAATCATTATGCGGGCACATCTTCCAGCGTGTGATGTCAGCACGCCCTGGGTATAGCAGTGGGGAACAGTTTTGCCCCCTATTAAAGAAATAAACTTGGAAATATATGATGTAAATATCATTACGCAATCTCACCATTCATTTGTCACATTTTTTTTGCGGTGGGAAACCTCATAGTTATATTTTAAAATATTGAATTACTTCAGCAGGTGGATGGAAATGTCTCCTGAATCTTTAAAGGGGAACTGTTCACTACAACGTCTTGTGAAGTGGTTTGCAAATGGCCAAGAAATCACTAAAGGAAGATTACATATAATTGGTCTGAAATTAAACAGGGCAGGGCGCAAAACATTCAAACCCTAAATAATGTTTTCCATACAAGTCATAATGTGCAGTTTGCCAAGTGTATATGTGTTGAAGCGTTGCACTACGCAGAAATGAAGAATGAGAGCTTTTGTTCATTAATCATTTTGGTACATTTGAACACGGTGCACTCCAAGCGCACACACACTGAACAAGGGTTGGGGTAGCTAGCCTAAAAGGATTGAAACCAATCTGAAGAACATCTAAACAGCAATGTGACATATTTTAAAGGTCACCTAAAAAGCACTTTCTGATGTCTTTTATACATAACTATGTGTCCCCGGTGTGTAAGGAGACTCACAAAGGGACAGAAAATACAACCCTCTCTCTTTTCCTCCTTACACACAGATCTAAAGACGGGGGTACAAACGAGCTGATCCAGATTGGCTGCTGATATGACATCATATCTTAAATGTGGGCTGGCTTTATATTGAACTCCTGGCAACGTCCCACCCACATCCCAACCTATCGCCCCCCATATGCAGTGGGCTAGCTGAATCCCCTCCCGCAGCTGTGTGTCTGTATTCAGCAGGCTGTCAAGGGCAGGGACTTATTGAAAAAGTGATTGTATATATATAATACATATAATGGCACTGTTCTATCGGTAAACACAGAAGAATGTGCTGTATCAGAAACAATGCGCGATGTGTTTTGGAAGTAATATGGTCCGTGTTAACATTAGCATACTAACACTCAGAGCTAACGCTGTACTGGAGAGAGTATTTGTAAAGAAACTAGATATAAAAAGTCCTGTCCTTGTGGTAAACCCGCGAGAGAGAAACATTATAGCTCCATACTGTTTCAGAAATAATGCTTGATGTGGTTTGGAACATAATATTTGTTAATCATAGCAGCGTTTAGCTGAATTTTTTCAGAGATATGTTTTGTAGAGATATGGCCCTATAATATATCCTTCAAATATATTATAATACAGGACCTTTAAGGTACCCTTTGCTCAGTTGATTGATGCAACACAATTAGCTCTGTTTGCTGGTGGGAAGCCAGTGAGGGATCAAATCTTTGTTGCTTCACTTGTTTTTCTGAGACACTACCAGAGAAATAGGAAAAAAGTGTACACTGATTAAAAATAATGCTGTTAGTAGGCAAAGGCTCATAAGTAGTAGGCTGCAATACAATAATAACTACAGTACTCGTTCAGAGGTCATTTTAGTGTCAACGGTAAACAGCACACTCTCTCCTTGTATTTACTGCCGAAATCAGGTTGCACCTTTCAGACAAACCCTCTCTGTGATCTGCCACTCAGACCGTATCGTGTGACGCTTTAAATATACCTCTGTGGACGGTTCATTTCATGGCCACTTGAACATACAAGGCATGCAGGATTTACCGCCTGATTGTGTCACTTCCTGTGCAGCTCAAGTGTAGCAGGTTGAGCTCTAACCGGCTTAGCCTGGGGAAGAATTTCTCCTTTGTGTGTTCAGGGCCTTACAGAGCCTTGGCCTTGACCCTGGGCAGGTGTGAGGACCCCTCCCCCCCCCCCACACACACACACTCACACACCTACAACACTGTACACTTAAACACATTCTCAGGTTACCATGAAGTAAAAGACTGGCAAAAGATCTATCAGCATAAAAATCAAAATATGATGATAAGCTCCCGAGTGTGTGTGCATACATGTTAACATGTGTGTGTGTGTGTATATGTGTGTGTGTGTGTGTGTGTGTGTTCACAGCTAGGGCAGACCCCTCCCTCCCAACTCTCCTCCGCAACTTTTGCCTCGCCTCATTTGCTTCACGGTGAAAGGGCTGATTAAATATTTAAAGAATGGAGTACTTTCCCTTGGCATCAGGTGTAACTCACTCCTGTAATCTCAGATAGCCTGGTGCACAGCGCAGTAATTATAGTTGAGTTAACCGCGTGAGGCGGAGAGGGTCCACGACAGCCAAGCCTTTGTTGTTTATGTCTGCTTACAAGTTTATAGGCCTGTTTTCGCTTTCACTTCCTCCTGTGTGAAGGCATGTGGCGTTTTGCATCCATTCTTGTAAGAATTATTATATTGTTCTGTTTCGAGATGCAAGAGGGCATAATGTCAGCATTACGAAGAAATTGGGTATATTTTTTCCTTGACTATTACTGCCAATGTGTGAAAAGTTGTACCACTCTCTAATCAGGCACTCTTCATTACAGGTCAATAGGTGGTATCTTTTGCTGTGTTGATGGTTAATAAATCATTAACTAGGACTTAATACATCAGTCAGTGTATATACAGGCTGTGGCTTGTACTCATGCAGTGATCAGTAAACTGGGCTATTGGGCTTGTCTTCGCTAATGCAAAATGGAAAAGACTAGCAGTCTGCGCTAAGTGGATAATCATGGCACCTAACCGTACGGAAAGTAATGTGTTCAAGCATTTTGGAGTCAAAATCATTGATGGAAACAATTTCCAAAAGTGCAAAGATGTGTGCTCACTTTGTAAAATGCAGCTAACAGCTGCCTGTTACTACAGTGAATCCGCAGAAGCCCTTGCAAAGTATTTTGGGATAGGCTGTGTATACGGAGTTTAAATTAATGAAATAATTAGTTATTAGCTTTTTAATTAGATTTTGTCAATCTACAACCCTACTATAATATCAGGTCCGCAGCTTTGCAAACAATCCATTTGAGGATTTGTTAAAAAAGACAGTGTCATGGTTAGAATTACAATTAGAGGATGAAACCCTCTTTGTTATGTCACACTTAAGTGAATTTTGACCTCATCCTAGTACTAGGAGCAGTGGGCAGCTATTTTAAAGCACCCGGGGTGTCGGGTGCTTTGCTCTTGCAGGGCCCAGGAGGTGAACTGGGACCTCTCCAAGTACCAGTCCTCACTCCATATTTTAGGTCTGACCCTATCATTCACAGACCAAGCCCCTACTGACTGAGCCACGGCCGGACAATGGTATGCTAAAATGGTAAAGGACGATCAACCCAAAACATATTTTTTATCTACTTGCAACCCATTTGTTTTCCTTGTTAATGGTTTATAACATATCGATAAACCGTTAATCATTTGTTTACTGATCATTAACAAAGCCACACGTTAAAAACGTATAAACACCTTTTAAAGGTGCCTGAACAGAAGGCGGCAGACAATAGGGTGTGCTTATGGAGACCCTTGCAAACCCAGTGAGTGGATGCTGAAAGTAAAGCTTCTTTTGTTAAAAAAGTTTCATTTAGGGAGAACGAAGTTTTCACCCAACAAGATGCAGGTTGTTTTTCTCTTGGGAGGAACTGACTAATCTTAAATATAAAAACTCATTAAGAAAATCCTATAATCCGAAAAGTGTGAAATAAACGAGTTCCAGGTGAGACGCAGTGTTACATAAAGGTTATTTTGCAAAAACTCATACCCTGTGCCGTGAAGCCTCATGCACTGCCTCCTTTAATCTTAAAAACAATACACTTCCAAGTGTGAAGCGCAGCCTAAGAGCCTTTAGAAGAAGAACAATAGATGGCAGTGTTATGCACCTCCAAATGTCTCAGCCAAAGCCCGGCTGAACAGACAATTCAGCAGCTGTAAGAAAGTCACAGTGGGCGGCTGGTTGAACATCAAAGCGCACAGTCACAGAGATACAGTGAAAAGGATATATGCCTAAATGTCTGTTTTGTATTTGGAGTGAATTGTGACTTTAATCCATTTAGGTGCGTACCTCCTCCAAAAAAGATCCGTTGAATGTAAGATGAGTAATAAAGCAAAAGGAGCCACATTCATGCTTTACCTTAATCCCACACATTCTCATTTTTGTCACTAATCTGACAGATTTACACCCTTTTATTACCTGAATATACCACCCTCTGCATATTTCACCTCATAGAGAATCCCATTTGAAAATGCTAAAGTTGTAGGAACATTTATTCATGGGTTATGACAGCGCTTTATCTCATACAACAGCTGAATAGACTGTGGGAAGAAAAAAAAAGAAATGCTACCCTAAGTAACAGCAAAAGCTTTTTAACTTTAAAGGGGCTACCAGCTGTTGAGATGATCCTACACAAAGTTTATTTGATACAGTTATTATTCCATCATGACTTGAATACAAGCCCCATAATTATCCTTCAGAGGAGCTAATATTGTGGGTTTAGGAAAGATGACAGTAATAACCTGCTAATGCTTGGGCCTTACTGACTTTATACACGCGCTGAACAGAGTAGGGAGAGTGACAAATCTTGGTAGCTCAAGTCATGTTCATAAACCGGTTTCCCTCAGGCATTTAGATTTAAATAGTTCCATTACAAAACGTGGAAGGTCTCTTTCTGTATTTGATGTTCTTGTTCTGTAAACTGCTTTGTTAATCTGTACCATTGCCAAGGATATTTATGAGTTTTTGGCTAGTGATTCATTCAAATAAACAAACTCACTCACTGTTTCCACAGCAGGGAGAGTGCAGCTCCACAGTGTACTGTAATGATCAATGAGGGTTTCAACGTCTGACTAAATGCAGGACCTCGTCATGTTGCGAGGCCCCTAGAAACCCAGTTTGAGTGGTTGCATTTGGAAACGTCGTAATTTCTTACATGTGTCTGTGAGGGTGTGAATTTACATACTTGAATTCTTATTGGCATGTCTGTTGCAAATGTAATCAAGTGGATTGCTGATTGATTTTAAGGGAATTCATCTGAAGAGTGATGTAACTATTTGACTCTTTCCAGTGGGAACAATGAAGAAGCTCTCCCGCAATGCTTTTGTTTCACCCTCACGATCAACATTGCCTTGAATGCTCTCAGAGGTGTTTTTTCACATGTGCTTTGGAAGATGATAGAAAATCTCCCAGGTTGCACCGAGTGGGTGGAGGTGAGTTTTGGTGAAACGGCTGTGTGAGAGGGTTCCCACAAGAAGTCTTCAGGGGATTCCCCTCTCCTCTCACTGCTGTAAACCAGCATCACCATGCTGCTGATGGACGTCTCTGTTTGGCAGGTGCTCATATACTTGGCGCCTACTGTTGCCCATAGCGATGAGGCTGTCAGGGCAAAATGCCTTCTAAGGGTGCAAGAGAACATTATATTTCACATTATCTCAGAACAATAGGCCATTTCCTGCTCGCTGCAGGACAGAAAGGCTGATCAGGGGCTGCCAAGCTCCAGGAAAGGAGAACAGACTGCAGGAGAGGTTGGCTTCTAGAGGGGGAAACTGTATGAAGTTGATGAATTGTTACGTAGGTGGTTCCAGAATGGGTGCAAGCTAAACCAACCTGCCAGTTAGTGTGAGCAAGAACAGAAAACAATGTGTCTTAGGTGAAATTTGAACAGAAACACTCGTAGATACTTTTAAGCCTGTGTTCTGTATAGTACAGTGTTTTGCAACCTTTTTAGAGCCTCAGTACATTTTATGCATGAAAAAAATCCTGCAGCACACCAACAACACCAAAAAATGTTGTATCCTACTACAGCATATATTGACAATTTTATAACATATCTCTCAATTTTCTGAACCTCCATACACACACCATACCTTGTCTTAATGTAGTAGTCTACGTTTTTGTTTTTTTTGTTCCAACATGCAACGTGTTGGGACAAAGACCACCGTGCCTTACCCCTGTACAGTATTCAAAGTGTTTTTAAGCAGTTTTTAGCCACAATAATCAAACGTAGTGTTTCAATTTTTTCGACATTGGGTATTATTTGGACCGAATACACCGTTCCTAACCCCTAGGCCGTATTCGCAGTCGTTTTTGAGCATTTTTTGGCCATAATATGCTGTTTCAAAAAAATGGAGAAAAACATAACAAAAGGTATGTCGTTTTATTTAATTTTTTTGGACATGCTGTATTATGCCTTATTTGGACAAAGAACAACGTACCTTACTCTGTATACACCTTATACAGTATTCAAAGTGTCATTTAAGCATTTTTTTTTAGCCATATTATGCTGCGTTGTGTTTTTCCATTTTTTTTTGGACATGCTGTATTATGCCTTAATTGGACATGATATAGGGCCTACCGTTCCTAACCCCTCGCAGTTGTTTTTGAGCATTTTTCGCCGTGATATGCTGTTTTGAAAAAAATGAGGGGGAAAAACCCGAAAGGGTTAGAATGGCGAGGTTTTTTTTCCTTAATTTTTTGGTAAAAAAAGAAACATGCCGTATTATGCCTTACTTTGAAGGAATAGACCGTTTTCCTACCCCTACGCGGTATTCGCAGTGGTTTTTGAGCATTTTTGGCCGTGATATGCTGTTTTGAAAAAATTGAGGAAAAATACGGTAGCCTATGCCGTTTTTTTCGAAATACTGTTTTTATGCCATATTTGGACAGAGGTCGAGCGTTCCCTACCGCGTAGGTGTAGGGAACGGGGAATTCGCAGTGGTTTTTGAGCATTTTTTTAGTATGTCGCTTTTTGGTCAAAAATAAACATGCCGTATTATCCCTTATTTGGACAGAATACACCGTTTTAATCCCTACGCAGTAGCTATTCTGTGTTCAGTCTTTTGTCTTTTTGTTGTTGTTGTTGTGAAAACCATGAATTAATGCTTCAAATCGTCTCATCACAAGACGGCAGACAACACACCCTTTGAAATGTGTGTTTTCTGAGTGGAGGTCGGATCGATAAGCTAAGCTCACGCTGTAGCTGCTCCGTCTACACTAAAACTCATGCAGACATAAATAACGCAGCGACTGTATTCACCATGCCACAGACAGTCTGTGGTTTGCACATGTATAACTTTTCTCCAGTTTCTGAACAGATATGAGGAGCTGGGGGCTCTGTGTGCTAACAGCGTACGGCTGATGTTTTGGTTTTCTGATTCAACATCAGTGACCGCAGGCTGAGATCCGCACCACTGATTGGTTAAGGATAGAACACGTCACGCAAATTTTGGCGCTTGAGATGAGTCGCGCCATGTGCACCTTTTCTTTATTTTTTGTTTTTCGAAACAGCATATCAAGTCAAATAAATGCTAACAAAACAACTTAGAATACTGTGTAAGGGTAAGGATCGGTGTATTCTGTTTCTCCATTTTTATAAGGCATAATAACGCATAATACAGCATGTCTAAAAATGATTGTTTTGCCTATTATGCCAACCTGTGCTCTGACATTTAACAGGTTAAACATTTAAACAGGTTAAGACATAAAACATTGACATAAAAGTTATGATAATAAAAATAAAATACAATAAATAAAATAGTGATTCCTCTCAGAAAAACAAGACACAAGAAGTAAATGAATGCAAAAATATAAAACCTATTTAGTTGTATAGTATAGTATAGTATAGTATAGTATAGTATAGTATAGTGTAGTATTGTATAGTATAGTATCCCACACTGCAATCACAGAACTGCCCGTAGACTATCATTTTATTTGTAGGAGCTGTAGTGGGATAGTTGGAAAATCACACAGATTTCAACTCTCAGTGTTAACACAGAAAAGAACTTGGAGGTCAGTCAGGGTCACTGGCTCACCCTCTACCCCACCCAGATTGATCCAGCTATTTATCCGAGGCGCCAAATGCTTCGCAACCTCTGGAAATACCTTTTCACTGAGAGTTCCTTCTCTCTTTCACCCCTTTCTCTGGGTTGCATAACTGCTCTTGTGTTGTATTATTGAAACGTTTGGCTCTGATTAGTGCAGCAGATGAAACGGCTAAATGCTAATGTGTGATTTCCCAGGGGGCCGCCCGGTTTCATGGGCTGCAGGTGTTTGCAGGGGAGGAGGAGGGCTTTTAAAGCACATCAATGCCAATTACGCCCTGTACTGTTTATATTTTCTGTTACTCATCGGAGCAGGTAAGCACTTCAGGTTTGCTTCCAAAGTATTTTCGTGGTGCCTGCGGAAGCCCTTTACAGTTAGTATTGAACCCCTCCTGTGAGCTGTTAAAATCAGTCAGGCATTAAATATGAGTAATGTTTGGAGCACCAGAGCCTCTCCTTGGCTTTGCTCTAGAAAGCAACATGTTATTGATTATCTTGATGGACAGAAACCCTCCCACATATCAGCCCTAGGTCAAACATCTATTGTTTTCTTCTGGATAAGATCTGTGATACCTGAGCATATTTCAACATTTGCGCATCGTATGTCCAAGGTGATCCTGCTTTGCATTTATGTTGAAATATGTTTTTACAGCTCCGGGTTCTGAAGGGGAGCTGAGGGTTTGCAGATGATATCCTCTGAGCAAATTCTGTTACCTTCAGGAATATGCATCAAGGGTCCAAGGTGTGTAGCTCTCCTTTACTGTCCCGTTTAACCCTTTCACTCTTTTGAATCCCTCCGTCTTCATCCTTCTGGGATGGACTGTTCTTTTTCTGCTGTGCTGAGCAAGAAGGCTGAGCCTCCCGGCTTCCTTTCCTTTCTCCTTCACTTAATTTTGTTCTACAGTACAACGGGGCAGATTTATCACCTTGCGCCGCTTTTTTCCCGAAAGCATCAGAAAAGGAGGGGAATTATTCCTGGGTCCTGACAGGGGAGCCTCAGGGTGGTGGGCAAGGGTGGGGAGATGTGTTGTGAAAGAACGAGAGAAGGAAGGAAGCAAAGTGGATGCTTGAGACAGGGTTTGAAAAATGTGACTCAACGCTGCAGAGGAGAAAAAGGGGGATGAGTATAATTGATTCTGACGACCCAAGTCGGATGGCAGTCTTCCCCAGGGGGGAGACAGTGAGCTGATCCCAGCCAGAGTCACCATTGTAGGGGGAAGGGACAGGGCACGAGACGGGGGTGGAAGTGGAGGTGTGTGGAACATATCGCCATCCCTGTTTTAAACACACACACACACACACACACACACACACACACACACACACACACACACACACACACACACACACACACACACACACACACACACACACACACACACACACACACACACACACACACACACACACACACACACACACACACACACACACACACACACACACACACACAATATAATGAAACACATCACCTTTCTGTCATGCTTTGAACAAAATGCACTGAAACAAGGCCACCCTCTTCACTCGATTGAATTTTTAGTTAACTGCATCACATATGCATGAGTTAATTGACCTATCAAATCAGTGATGGGAATCTCCCCACTTGTCTCTTTTCTTGTCTTAATTGCAGGTGGGAGTGAGGGGAAACAATGGTTGGATAATGGGATTCAGCTCTCAAATCAAAACTTCACTTTCTCTTACACACACAATTCTGTGCAGAGGAACCTTCTTCCTCTTATTAGTCCACGCCCACGGCTCCATGGAGCCAGACTAAATAAATAAATTACTGATTCAGATGCCTGCTTACTTGCTAACCTTGTTAGCTTTTGCACTACAGCAAACAGAAAGCTCCTTGTTTGTGTGCGTGTGTTTGTGAGTGTGTCTGGCTTGATTGTATTGACTACTGTTATATCCGTGTGTATGCTCATATTAAGGGTCCATTTCTCTTCCAGCAGGACTCATTCATTAACCTTATGTGTAAGACTGCTCAGTGAATGTAGGTTACAGCTCAGGCAGACATAATTCCCTAAAGGCGAAGAGAGGCATTAGCATGCCGTTATCTCGCCACATTCCCTGGAGCTAAGATGACTCCAGAAAGATGCTCTCTGTCTCGTATGAATTTAGCTGGACACACAATCATACAGTAAGCTACCTCATGCACGCACATGCATACACACACCCAAACACAGGTAATAACAAAAAGAAGAGGATGTCAGAGAAAAATGAGGACAGGAATAAAATAGGCCCATCCTGACAGAATAAAGACAACTGCACTTTTTCATCAACCAGATATTTTGATGTCGAGGTGAGCTGATTTTGTTTACACATCAATCAAGGAGAAACATGGGACGGGGCAGAATCAGCCCTTTATCCTGACAGACTCAAACCTTTACAATGAGTGGATTGAGGCTCAGAGAGTTATATGAGAAGAACGGAGAGGATTGGAACAGATGGCAGGAGTCCCCCTGGGCGAATAGCGCCTACCCCGCTGAACGCTTGGAGTTCTTGACCATCTGGACCAAAAGGCAATGTGCAGCACCCTGTAGCGGATTCCCCGTTGAAGCGACATGGAAAAGAAGATGCAGGCACACTCGGTACAATGTCACCAACATAATGTCCATCAGCTCCATGTCACAGGGGGTAGAATGATCAGATTAACAGGAATGAAGTGGATGCTGGGTTGGAGGTTGAAACTGCTTGTTTTTCCTGGCACATCATACACAGATCACAGTTCACATTTGTCACAATGCTTACATTTTGAATCCAAGGATATCTCTATGATACTCATTGATCTGTCTATTCATGTAGGAACTTACCGTAATGTATGAAGTTGGAGCAGTTGGTTAAGATTGATCCTTTGGCAGAAATAATGTATCTTACAAATCATAAGCATATTTTTAGTTAGCTGGGCAGTCATCCGTCATTGCTGAAGAGCATGAAAGATTGGATCCGGTTGGAACTGGAGAGAAATATATATATATTTATTGAAGGTAGTTAATGTAAACCAGAGACTGAGTAGCTCACAAAAGTCTGATCGTCATATGAAAGTTGTAGTCTTAAGGAGGACTGACTCAATCATCCATCCATTTATGTTATCTAGCCTGACATTAATGGTAGAAAGTATTGTCGGACCAATCAGTAACAGAAGAAGCAGAACGTTTTAGAAAGAACCTAATAAAAAAAAACTCATAGAAGATATTTGGTTGTCAGTCAATGAATGTTTGATCCAATCTCCCCCTAGTGGACATGCTTTTTAAAGTTACAGGAAAACAGGACAGTTTTCTGTAGTCTGATGTCACTGACATTCACTTAATTTAATATATTGCAATTATGAGACTTCAACCAAATTCAGATTTGATTTGATAGCTAAGAAGTGGGTGTGGCTTAGCAAAACCGAGGAGTAGAAGAATTTTGACCACCACCCATCCCTCGTTAGTGATGTCCAATTAGGAGATAATTCTATATGGTTCATCACTGAGGGATACTTTGTCACAACATCATGTAATACAAAAGTTTTATGAAAATAACATTTATAGCAATTTAAACGTGTGACACAGGTTTGGTTAGGCACATCAAAAAGGTGGCTCTTATCATTTTCCTCTTCAAGAATCTGAAGACCAATCAGCTCAAACAGCACAGAGTGTTGCAGTAATGTACCTGCGCCTGCTTATCCTCCTGAGGTGTCTCCATCCCTGCTCCATTTAGAGCCGCAGCTCGGATCAGATCGATGCCTTTCTCCAGCCGCTCGTCATCAATTATTCACCTGATCAGCCCTGTTGCTCATTAGATGACTAATCTGGGAGGGTGAGGAGAGTCGGGATGCTTTGAAACCTGAGACCGAGAGGCAGCAGGGAAGGGAAGGGCGGATCACATCTCCAGATCGAGAGAGATGGAGGCAGAGTTCATAGATGTGGGATTACCGATTTGTACATCTAAGTCCTGACATCCAGGAGGGTTTATAAATCTTTGATGAAACCATAGAATCACTTTGATGAATGTGCACATGTATCACCAACATATTGCACGTGCCTATGAATGCTTCACGGACGTTAGTGTATTAAGACAGACTGGCAACAAAGCATGAACAGGGAGAAGTGAGAAGGTGGGAGTGGAGCTTCCATTAGCCAAAAGATTGCATGTTGTACTCACATTACACCCCACCTAGGTTGTTCCCGAGAACATCTGTGGTCAGTGTGGGTCACATTTTTACTGTGCCATAAATCTCCCTTGGCGTTTTCCCAGTGACGCCAGTTTTGTTATTCTCCGTCTCCCTGAATGTTGTTTAGCGGTCATGTTTCCTTCCCGCTAAATCAGAGCATCGGCGTCAAATGAAAAAGCGAAACAGGTACACAGTATATAGCGCTTTTTTCATAAACTGTCCATCATCTTTCTTGCTCGATTTCAACACTTCCAGGTAGTGTTGAAGGGGGTGTAGCTCAAAGAAAAAACAAGAGAAAGAAAGAGAGCAGTTCTCCTTCTTTCCCACTGATCATGTACAAGCGGGGGGTGGCTTTGATCTCCCATGTCCCCCTGAGAGCCACATTGAGGTGGGAGTGCGGCGTGACGGCTGTGGTACATGTTAGCTCTGATTAAAGGGAAATATGCATCACCGTATAGCGCTTTCCTTTTTATCTGTGCCTGCGATGTGGTGCGATGGCGACGCTAGATTGGGCCCCGATATGTTCTGATGTCGCAGCTTTATCTGTGTTCTGCCGGAGCTGAAAGCCACCTGAAGTTGAGTCCCTCTGATTTCAAACCTTTGAGTCCGCCTAAAGTAGTTTGAAGAAGTTGAGTTGCTGAGGTTGTTTTGTGTCGGGAAGTTGCTGTTTCTTTTGGCTTGTTTGAGTAGCCCCAGAACTCACACCCTTTGACCTTTCTTACAAGGTCATGTGCCTCCGGATCAATTAGAGCTGAGGACCTGCATTCCACACTGGTGTGGCAATGACTACCAGGGCAGGGCCTGCAGCAGAGGCGAAAGTATTTGGTCATGACAGCATAGGAAACAAATAGGAAGTGCATTCTCTAAATAATATTTCCCACTGTTGTGGATTAGAAAAGGGTGGTTTCTTTTTGCTCTAAATCCATCATGTCGAGCAGAATAAAAGATACATAGGGGATTTTAGGGGAAAATTGAGATCAGAACGAATGTCATCTTCATTCATTAAATATGAAGCCATCACAAAGCAGGCAGTCATTGTTTTTATGTTTTCTTGGAACATGGAAACCTTTCTCTGAACCTGCAGTCGTTCAAACCACTGTCATGTTGCATTTCAGAACTACTTTTTGTATTGCGTGGTATAGCTACTAAAAGAGAGGTGAGCATTAAACAGAAAAGGGTAGAAACACATTGGCACGCACGTTTCATATGGTTTTGATGCTAAAGGAGACAGATGGAAGAGGCTGTTGGAGGGGAGGAGCACAGAGGTAAGGCATATGCAGGCTCTTAAAAGCCCTTTGGCTAACCCACTTTGCTTGACCCTTACATCCTGCACACATGCACACACCTTTTCAGAGTGAATTATCAATTTATTCCATTCTCAGTATCTCTTCAGATGAATACACAGTGAATCCACGCTCCAGTCTGCCTCGGACCTGCACTCAATTTGCCCTTTATGCTACAATAGACGAGACATTCACATCTGCAGGGTATTAAGTGTTTTTGGGGGTGCATTTACTTAGCTATTTCTGCTTTTCACTCAGGTGCGAAATATTAGTGGATTCGTCTGTTGAGATACAATTGATAGGCAATTATTAATCATAAAAAAAGGAAGTGGCTTTTAGCCCACATATTGTACACCAAAAGATGAATAAATAACAGTAATACATAATTGTACGTGGTAAAAGAAAGTGTAACAATTCTTTTTTACTTTCCGTGCTCAGTTACCTAATATTTTCGTCTGGATCCAATAGTTAAAATACCTGCTAATAGACACATAACCCCTAAGCAGTTATCTTTCAAGGGCTTGTAGCTGCAGCTGTAGCTTAACAGTTTTAAAATTTTACCCAAGAGAAACAAACAGTATGACACCAAACATGCAATATTTTCTAAATGAATCCTAGTTGGGCGATATGCTTCTTGTGTAACCAGTTCTGAAATTCTAAACTTAAATACGCACCTTTCTTAAATGCAAAAGAACCTGTAGGACTTCAGATGTCTTGAACAAAGCACATCTTTATTTTCAGAAACATTAGATTCTTCAGGTACACAAACAGTCACAAGCACAAACACTTTCAGTCTTGTTTTTTTTTTTTTACACATATTTAGTGAGTCAAACATCACATAATCTAACGTGTGACTTTTCACTTCCGACTTGTGCTGACAGTCATGGTATGTTTCTCTATCTAACTGAGGAAATAAGAGTCTGACTTTTAATTCTGTCACTTCCTGGTTTGTGTTGAGAGCTTGAAATCAAAGGACAGTTCCTTGATCAAACGCAGTACAATACAGTACAGTAGTACAATAAACTGTAGATGACCCACTAAGTGTGACAGGTACACGTCAGTGCTCTGCCCTTCATTCACAGTCCCACGTTCTGTGTCAGACACATAAGGACAGCTCTTCATGGCTTTTGCTGCCAGCGTTGGCAATGATATATTCATCTATTGTTTCCCTCCTCCCATATGACAGAACACAGCAGCTGATTCACTAGTTACTCTATGTAAATATATATTTTGTCTCAATATATCTATATATTCTATCTATGGAATAAGTCTATATAGCATATATATATATATATATATACTTTTGGTAGGGTTCTGAAAACATTCAGGTACATTCACTTGACCCTGTGATGTTTTTTTTTCTTCATATGAAAGATAAACACAGATATAGTAAGCAGAGATACTTGCCATCAGCCTCCCACCAAGAAAAACAGGACATTAAGCATCCCCAAACTTAGAAGAAAAACCATAACAAATGTCTCAGTGCTGGTTGTTTAAGGACCAACAGCATAAATATACTAAAAGACCTCTGTATTAATCTAGAGTATAAAATAGCATATTATCTGGACTTGACAACAGTTCATAATAACTCTAATAGAGTCTGTGTGCACACAATACCACAGGTGTACAAGAGCTGGCAACAACAGGTAGGCAATTCGATGGTTTCCTTTGCAAGTCAGCAAAAAATATTCTGTCAGTGGTTAAAAAGCTTGAATGCAAAAATCACTTCTACAATCACTAGTGTGAATAGACCTTGGCATATCACAGAATACACAAAAAGGCATTAATCTACAGCTCAGGGGATTGAATTTGGCCTACAAAGGACCATATTGACGGTAAGCCCTACTATGTATGAACACCGATTTTCTTTCAAAAGGCCACAAGGAAGTCACTTGGGTGCTGGTAAGGAAAGTGCTCCTCTATGGGTCCGGGGTGGTCAGAGGACCCTAATACTGATCTTAAATTGGGCTGTAAAAGTTCAAGTCATAACTGAAATATTATTTTCCCGTTACAGGAGCAATATTACATCTAGGCATTTGTACCCTTACTGTTTTATTTCAACCTGTAATAACCCAAGGCCAATAGATAATGGTCAGTCATTGTGAATGTAGACAGTGTGCCCTTAAACCAGATTTACATGTCCTATTCTTTTGCAAAGGGTCAGTCCATCCAAATGTTAAAAAACATGTTCTCACTTTACCATTGTGGAACCTAGCAGTGCAAATTTTGTAGTATCGGATTATAAAATTTAGGTGCATGGAATTTTGTTTAGTGGTGATCAGTACTTTACAACATTTTTTTTCCCCTCTGGATAATCCAAAGATTAATACGGACACAGTTTCTGTTGTGTTTTAATTTGAAAAACGTCAATTATCCTTTGTTTGGAGATAGAAATATCAAACACTGAGCACATAAAACCCATTGGATGTAAGAGATTAACTGAATTGACCCTTAACAGTAACACTGTCAGCTAGGTTATAATTACCCTTTTATTAAGATTTAAATTAAAAGTAAAAAAATCCAACGGGACATTAAATACATACATCTCCAAACAAAAAAAACAAACAGTGCAATCTAGATAACATGAAAAATAATATTGTTTATAAAACTGGATAATCTTCCCTTCAGAGGATGTACCTTATGAATTGTATCACAAACATCAATTTCTACATTTTTTTCCAAAATATTCTGTTTCTTTGCTTCTAGACCAAGACAAATGTGCCAACTGGTGAAATGTGAAACTCGTGATAAAAGTCATAAGAGAAACTCTCCATCCCTGTGTAGCTAATTTTTAGCACTGAGTATGTGTGAGAAGTAACAGTAAAGGGCTCCATTCCCATCCAGGACTAAGCTGGATAGTGTGGACTTGGGGCAGGAGTGTCTAGATCCCCTTCAGCCTCACCTTCTTCCTGGCCGGAGTAGGAGCTCAGTGCGTCCCACAGAAGGCTGGGCTGCTCACAGTGGTGGCGACTCCTCCAGTGCTCCATAACTCCGTCTTTAGTGTCCAACACCTCGCTGCAAAGCACGCAGTTGAAGGCTGCACCTGCTGCGAGGACCCCAAGTCCTCCGCTGCTTTCTGGTGAAGAGAGGGTAACACTATCCTCCCCCTCTTGGCCATGGTGGTGGGACATGATGTGCCTCTTAAGTTTGGAGAAGGAGACAAACTCCTCGTCGCAGCTGCCGCACTTGACCAGGTTGCGCTTCTCATTGAGCTGACGCCAGTAGTGGGCAGCATGCTTTACCAGCTCGTTTTCAGCCTCCCGGCCACCGCGCAGTTGTTGACCATCATGATGTGGAACCGGGATCTCCTCCCCATGCACATAAAGCAAATGCATCTTCATGTCGGCAAAAGTGGGAGTGATGGCTTGGCAGCGGCCACATTTAATCTGCAGCTCCACAGGGTCTTCACGATCCTGCTCATCTGACGGCTCTGGGGAGTTGGCCCTGAGGGAGATCAATTAAAACTTCGTTATGACAGTTTATTTTTTATGTAATTTACTTTGTATTGAAATGTTGTGTCAAACACTGTTACAGCATACTGTACATTGCATAAATGACATTATTATCTGCTCATAGTCCTTTTCAGAAATCCCGACACAAATAACAGATAAGAAAAATAAATAATAATATTAAAGGACAATGAACAGGGAACAATTAGGAAGTAGTTATTTCTTTGCAGAGTTAAGAATCTGTGAAAACAAAATCTGGCCTATAGGGCATTACATAGTGAGTCAACCTTTCCCAGTATGAAGTAAATTGCTCCAATTTATGATTGACAAAAGCAATTATCCATGTCCATCGTGATGTCCATCCATCCAATCAGAGTCAGGGCTATCCTTTCATAACCATTTCCTGGTTAATGCCTTTCTAGCAGCAACCAGTGGAATTTTTAATAAATATTTGTCCTTTCTCAACCATTCCGGTGGCAAAATCCCAAAGTAAAAAATCTTAATCTCCAGAGGTATTATGTCTTTATAAATGTCTTGTAAGGCATTGTTTATATCCCTCCAGTAGTCTTTGATAGCTGGACAGTCCCAGAATACATGGTAGGGGTTTGCATGCTGGTTACCACAGTTTCTCCAACATATAGGGGGGACCCCATCATAGTGGGAATTCTGTGAGGGGGCGTAATAAAATATCAGGTTTTTCCAGCTATATTCCCTCCAATTCTGCGAGCTGGTACACTTCCACTTCCACATTGTAACCCATTCCTCAGCAGATACATTTATCTCTCCTTCCTGTTCCCACTTCTGTCTTATGTATGTAGTTGAGTGTTTTTTTTAAAGGTTTTTCAATCCTTTGTATACACCCGATATGGCTCTACTATTAACCTCTGTGTTATATTCTTTCCTAAACATTTCAAACCCATACTTGCCTCTTGTTACTTTCTTCAATTTCAAATTAACATAACAGCTCACCTGCAGATATCGAGAAAAGTCCTGTTTTTTCAGAGTGTATTTCTCTTTAAGGGTATCAAAACTGGGCAATGCTCCTCCTTTCATTAGTTTGCACAGAGCTGTTAGTCCTTTAAAGAGCCCAATCCTTAAATCTAGTATCCAATCTCTTAGGCATGAAAACCGAGTCATATGCACACCATTTGAGAAAGATAATATCATTCTCCAATTTAAATTCTTTTATAATAGTTTTCCACATTTTGAGAGTACATTTCACACATGGGTTTTCAATAATGTTTTGTAGGTTATTGCCAGCTATAATTGCCTGTATGGGAGTGGGACACACTTTCTCTTCTATCATTTTCCATTGAGCATTATATATTGGGTTGCACCAGCATATTATTGTTCTTACCTGCGTTGCGAAATAGGTAATCTCTGAGGGAGGGTAAGCTCCATCCCCCTTCTTCCTTGGCCAGTTGTAAGGTTTTGAGACAAACTCTAGGTGTTTTACCTTGCCATACACTGTATACCTTGATGAAAAGTTTTCCCATTCTTTAAATTGACTATGGTAGATCTCTATTGGTAGGGTTTGGAATAAATATAATAATCTAGGTAGAATTCTCATTTGAATAGATTCAATTCTTGAAGAAAGGAATTAGGTTCCATCTTGCAATATTTTCCTGAATTCTTTTTTGTACAGGTAGGAAGTTGCATAATTTATTAAGATCCGTAGGTATGTTAATGCCCAAATACTTGATGGATTTTGTTTGCCATATCAGTGGGTATTTATTCCTAATTTCTTCAGGAGGGTTGTAATTATATGTAAGTAATTGGGTCTTACCTATATTAACCTTGTATCCCGATAACTGACCATATTGTTCAAAGGATTTCATCAGTTTAGGTAATGTGAACGTTGGTTGCAGGCCAATTTATATTCTTTCTCTTTATTAGAGATTCCCCTCTTTGTTTTGTTTAATGTATTGAGCCAATGGTTCCAAGTACAAGCATACAGACATGCACAGTGAAGCTATTTGATAGGTATCCATTGACTTTAACCCTAGCAGTCGGTTTGTCATACAGTGCTTGTATAGATTTGACAAACGTATCATGAAAGCCAAATCTGTGTAAAACTCGCTATAGAAAATCCCAATTAACCGAGTCAAATGCTTTGTCAGCATCAACAATTCCTTATACCATTTGGCGGTGTAGCCGTCTGAACCTGGTGGCTTATTTGATTTGAACCTACTTAAATCAGCAATCATTATTCCATTTTGTTTTTCATTTAGTGAGGGTAAGTCTAAGGAGTTTAGATAAGTGTCAATTTGGGTTTGACTTCCTCCTGGAACTTTAGAATATAAGGTTTCATAAAACACCTTGAAAGTTTCATGAATTTCACTTTAGTTATCTTTTATTATTTTTGTTCTTGGATTCTTATTCTATAAATTGCATTTTCTGCTAGTTTTCCCCTCAATTTCCAGGCTAACATCTCCATAGATTTGGACCCGCTGTCATAGTGTCTCTGTTTAAAAATAAATAAATAACTTTTGGGGTTTCGTTACGACAGTTTAAAAAAGTCAGGTAAGCAAAAGGTTTATTCAGCCCATTTATAAATTGTGACATCACAGCATAAAACCTGCAACAATTAAGTAAGTGCTCAATCATTAATGATCTTACCCCTCTACTGACAGGTCATCCTCGTGATGGCTGATGGACGGCTCCACGGTCAGGACCACCTTGTGAACCTCTCTCAGATGACTGAAGTAAACCCCCACATATCCAAAGGACTTCTCGCAGAACTCGCAGCACAGCGACCGACGTGGGCGTACCTCGGAGTGGTGAAGCTTCATGTGGGTGCTCAGGCTTCCTGAGTGAGCGTATGCTTTGCGGCAGACTGGGCAGGCGTAGGGCCGGCTGTTGGTGTGACTGTTCATGTGGCTCTGGAGATGATGCTTGAACTGGAAACAGCGGCTGCAGGTAGGGCAACGGTGAAGCGGACGGCTGCTTACGAACACTCTTGTATGCGAAGCACCTTTCAGTGGTAAAGGTCACCGGGGCTGGTGGAGGAGGACTGTCCAGGGCCTTGGTTGTTATAGTGGTAGGGAGTTGATGACCAAGTACAAGCTCCTGTTCTTGGGCATCTGTTGTAACAGCAGGCAGACTAACCAGTTGGGGAACTGTCTCCATGACCAACATGGGCTTGGGCCTTATGCTGCGGTACTTCTTCGAAATATCAACTTCTTTTTGTTTAGAGCCTGGAACAACTGCTGGTGGTTTCTCCGGGACTCTTCTACGGAAAAAAGACAAAGACCTCTTCTTTCTCGCCTCAAATGCCAAGATGTCCTCCATTGTCTTTCTCTTCCTCCCCCTCTTCTTACCAGGTGGTTTCTGTAGGGTTCCCAACACAGGCATGAGTGTGGTCTTTGTGTTGGGCTGAAGAGTTGAGTTTGGGACCTGGTTCTGAACCAAGGCTTCAGATGTTTCAAGGGTCTTGGATGTAGGATCTAAGGAGGTGGTGAGTCCTGTCTGGCTAGAGAAACCCTTCTTCTCTGGAGACAAATTGCTGAGCTGGGCGGCCGGGATGAGGGTGTTCTTCATCTTAGAGTAGGGCAGAATGGGCAGTTTACCCTTTGGTGGGGACGGGATTATCTGGACCGCTTTGCTGAAAATGGCTGAGGACAGGACAGTTATACTGCTCTGGGGTTGGGCTACAACAGAATTTGATTGGCACAGCCTCATTGTGGTCTTGCTTTCCTCAAGCGATTTACTTGGGGATCCTTTTGCAGCACCAGGGGGGTACTGGAGGTTCTGAATAAGACTAGTTGTAGCAGGTCGTTCAGAGCAATCTGGTGCTCGCTCTAACTGAGAACCCGGGTACAAGACTGCATTGTCTGGCAGTAGAGCAGTGACGGAGATATCAGAGGACGCTGGGTCAATCAGAATCACCTGCTCTGAAGGCTCTTCTTTCGGCACTAGGATATCCTTTGTTTGCTCATGTTGCTTGATCTTCACAACTGTTGGCCCACAGGGAACTGACAAGGATTGTGCTGAGGACACCACCTTGGGGACAGTTTTCACCCTGGCAGCCATTTGTGGTGACTTGACCTTATCTGTGGTCCCCTTGCTTCTCACTGGCTGGTATCTGGGAATGGGCAGTTTCGGGTTTGTTTGAGTTTGCTGCTGTTGCTGCTGTGGTGTCTGAGAGGAGACAGAAGGGGGAAGCGCCACCAGAGAAAAAGTGCCATCCTGACCTGCTATTTGCATCAGTGCATAGTTTTGGGTGGGCACAATGATGGACTTGGGGCTGGTGGCGGTGGCAGCCTCAGGGAGGGCAGAGGGAGGCTGGCAGGACAGGACCGCAGGGGAGGGGGAGGGCACCACGGCCGGGGCCTTAGGGGCGATACTCCTGAACTGAAGGCTCTTCATCTGAAGGGCTGGACTCACTGGCTACCAACTGAAACACATTCACAAAAGAAAATAGACTTTTGTTAGTTTTTAGATACTTCTCTGAGACAAGCTAGCCTTTTTTCTCCAATTGTTTGTAACCCTAGACTTCTAACCTCAAGGAAGAATAGGAAGAAGGTTATTTCTGAAAGATGGCAAGATCATGAGTGATAATGTACCCTCACTGCACAAGGCCTTAGTGTTTTGCTGATGTCTTTGCTGTTGAACCTAACAGGAGAGAAGCCAACATTGTATAAACATACTGTCAAAAATACAGGCATCTGCACAAGTGTGACAAGCTGTCCTATTACCCATGTCTCCCTGGTCACACACAGCACACTCACTCTCCCCCGGGCTAAGGACAGACTGCCCCCTTTGATTTCGGCTCAGCGTGCAGCCAAGGTACATGCTGGGGCTCGGCGGGGGGGCTCCTCATACCTCCCCCCTCACTTCCTGGAAGGATCAGCCAGTGGAGCGTGAAAGCTGCCCAACGGCAGGATCTTTACAAGACGAAGAGGGGTCCCCTCTCATCTCCCCCTCCACTGACCAGCACTGCAACCTGGCCGAAGGCTATGAGGATGCCCCTGAAAAAAGCCCTGAATGTACTTTGTATCATCCCTTGTTCACAAACAACATTTCATGGTTATCCAATGGGGATGAGGCTTTTCCACTCAGTGAACATTATGACTGTTGATACGAAATACTGCTGAAGTCTAAGGGAAACTATAACCTCATAGTGAGGTTTTAAACAAGACTACTGTATATAAATCTACCATACAGTTTCCATCCATCAATCAAAAGCCATAGGTATTGCTTTGAAAAACAAAGGCAACATTCCTTTATTTATATCATATCTGCATCTTTATATCAAATGGAGGGAGAGATTACAGAGAAGTGCTTCAAAGGGCCTGATTGTAAACAGACTGAGGTTTGAATTTCACATTACGGCCCGACTTTCAATAGCAGCGTTTGATACAGGCGTTACGCCACTCTGTAATAACAATCAGCATAAAGTGCAGCAATCTGGAGGTGTCACAAAAGGTACTATTCAACAGCAGAATGTCTCAATATAAAAAAAAAAAACCATTCATTTCTCAAAGAAGTCTGGGCAAGACACTTTATACATTTAAAAAGAAGGAGAAGAAAAGAAAAACTGCAAAGGGCATATTGTTTAACAGCTGGAAGTGTTTCAGTGCAGAGAGATTATTTATACAGTACCCCTACCGCATTACGACTCCATAAAACTGGAGATATTCCTTCTCTGTGTGGATAGTTGACTCCAGTTTGACTGTGACTTTGGCTGAACACCGAGTGGAATAAAACCGTGGGATGCATGTTCTGCTGGGCATTTTATGTGGCCATAGAAAAAGTGGGGGAGTAGAGGCAAAGATTGGCGATTAATTCTACCATGTGGAAGTTTTCAGTTGGACATGAGGGAGGGGGGGGTGTGTTTATCAACAGCTGGAGAAGCAGCCAGTAGGCCTATAATTCTTTTGTCACAGATGATTCAGCAGACGCCACCTGACACCAAGTAACTCCACACAAAAACAAGATCAGATTTAATATATCCCATTGTTGCATTCCACCTGGAAGAGTAAGAATAGAAGTGGAGGGTCAGGGGAATATTTGGTTGAAGTTTCTTCAGGCTATCAAAGATTCTAGAAAAATCAAAGCATTTGATACTACACAATAAGATTATCTTACCTCGATATGGCAACAGTCTGTCCCAACAATCTTTCTAATACTAGGCACACTTTTTCAAGGTTATCCAACATCTAATCTGATCATGTAAACCGATGTATCTATTGCCTGTGCCTACAAGCCTCTGTACACAGATGTGTTTGCACAGATTGACTGATGCCATCATGAAGAGCATGTGGCAGGAGGAAGTAGAACCACAAATATACCGAAGGAATATGCAACAAAAGAACATTTTCATGGGCAGGATGTGACTTATTTACTACTTTTAGCAAGTTAGCATGCTATACTAGCTAATAAATACAAAGTACAGCTGAGCTTGTAGGTATCCATTATTTCTGCCCTGAAGGAACCTTGATATGCTGGTGGCACTAGGGATCTTGAGAACATTTGGTAAAATAAAATATGCCTTTAAAATAATTGAATCCTAATCAATATTCACTGGGAAACGATTTGACCCTTCTTTTGCCCGGCAGCCAAAGCATGTGAGCGAAGTGGAGCGGTGATAATTTCATGCTATCGCTCACGGAGTTGTTTGTTCCCTCCACAACCCTGTTCAATGTCACTCTGCGTTCCGATTTACCCCCACTGGCGTTCAATTGCTCTGCCAGGCGCCATTCTGTAGTCCATACAATGGTTGGTGCTCTATTCAGTCTGGACCAGAGTGGTGGAACAATTGACATTGCAATACCCAGAGTCACCTCGCTGATGTAACTAAAAATCACAAGGGGAAGATCACTGAGTAATGATGTTTAAGTACATGCATTAATAAAAACCGCAGTGCCTTCTTGTGAAACGTGAAAACACTCAGAACTAAACGATGCTACCAAAGTCAAGCTTGATGTTCAAATTTGAGAGTTGAAAGTGGAAAGAAAAAGCTGCAACCAACTGCATCTGTAACTGATCCTGACCCTAACCCTAGCAGTGATTACCAGAGGCCCTGAAGCTACTGGTTTAACCTGCACTCACACTGTCTGAGATCTACTACTACAAGTATGCTGCTACAACAGGTAAGAGTCTGTGATGAAGACCCAGCCTCAGGCAACACACATTTGTCTTTAATATACAGCATGGTGCATGGAGACGGTCTCCTTCACTGGTCTAGGCCGCCCAATATTACTATTTGATACCATCCACCTTCTCTTGCCATTATTCCTCTCTATGAGAGTGCCTCTCTTTCCACATTTTGCTTCCCCTTTCAGGATGCCTCTCTCAGTGTGGTTCTATCTGCATAATCAGTATGTTAACAACTCTCCTTCTTCAGTTCAGCCACATGGGAGAGGCTCGCAGGAAAAAGGGAACAATAGAAAAGGAGAGAGAAGAAGGGGAGCCTTTTTACCCTTGTGGATAGAGCAGTGACGGTCAGTTTGCCCTGTCATCATCATTCTCCGTTCTCCTGAGGTGGTCCTTGTGCACAGTGAGGTGCGGAGGAAAGACAGAAACTGTCTGGAAGACAGCCAGAGAGCGACAGATGCTTAAAAGCCAGAACTGTAAACCTGCATCTGATCATGATGATCCAGACTCAGCTGGGAGATCAGCAGTGACAAAGTGTGTAAAGGCAGTGACAAAACAAAGGCTAGAATTCAAGCCAGTGTCATTATTTACACCGGTGCCTTTTCTTAAATACATTTAGTGGTAATTCTTTTAGAAGTAAAGGGTTTCAAATACACAGCCATTGCAATTTACCAATAGTAAATTGCCCTACATGTCTCAGAGGTCACTAGCATTAGCCCATTAACGAAGTTACTGTTTCATTGCCTGAAAGTGCCCTCCATTGCAAACCTGTGTCTAACTAATTGGTACTGGGATCTGATGGGCCTGTGTCTTCTAAAGGGTATAACACAGCAGGGCAAGGGGAGAAAAGCACAGGGAGGTCACAGATGCTCCTCAATCTGCCGCTGGATTTGAAACGCCAACCACTCTAATCTGACTGGGGTCAGAGGTCAGGGCTAGGGTGACGCAAAAACCTGGTTTGCGGAGAGAATGCAAGGCTGAGGGAGAAAGAGAAGAAGAAAAAATGGTGGGGGTGATCCACAGAGACAGATTATCAGGTAAAGCCACAGGGGTGAGAGGTGAGGATTCTGCTGTTTATGCTGGAAACAGGTCAGGGTTGAGCAGGAGGGCAGTGTTGGAACGGGGCCAGGCATCCACCTGGAATGGAATGAAATGGTACTCCACAAGCTACACACACAGCTTACACTATCAAACCTGGACCTGAGTCACATGTGCAGCCAAAACTGATGAGCTGACCAACAAAACAATCTGCCTATTGTTCAGCAGTAATGCAATTTATTGAGAGGTGAAAGCACTGCTCTGTGAAACGTCAAAACATGGAGACTGCTGTGTTTTGGTAGCATCCCTGATGGATTATCCGACTGTTTTGTCTTGCTTATGGCTTGCTACTGTTTAAACTGCAGTGCCTGCATTTTGCTCCCACAATAGGAAGAGGGAAGTAGTTTCTCTTGTGGTTAAAAAAAAAAATCAAATGTGAAGTGTTTTGAGCGGAGCAGGGAGCAGAGTAGTGTGAGGTTTGTTATCTCCCTTGTAGGTGAGAGCAATGCTCATCTGGGACTGGGAGATAGAGCTTGGAGATGGAGGGGGTCTGGAATGAAGTAGGTGTGTGTGTGTGTGTGTGTGTGTGTGTGTGTGTGTGTGTGTGTGTGTGTGTGTGTGTGTGTGTGTGTGTGTGTGTGTGTGTGCAGAGCCAGCAGAGGCCAAGCTCCCCCAGGTTTCAGCCCAGATGAAAGGCCAGGATCTAGGCTAGATAAGAGGGCAGATCACGGGGGGTCGGGGCCAGCCGGCTGTGAGAAGCCATGTCCAGCGGCCATCTTTCACCAACCTCCTCCCTCTCTCACACACACACACACAGTATGCAGGATTAGTGACCCTGAGACTGTGAGCAAGGTAGTTAAAAATATATTTCTTTCTCTCAGCAATTATAAAAAAAACAAAACAATAACGGCTCAATCCCTGAACGATGCAGTCCGAATGGAAATGAGATAATTCCATTTGTTTTTTCCTCATGACTGAACTTAAGCGTTATCTGTGCTCGATTGCTTTTTCCTGCATGCATGCTAACTGCTCATCTTTGCTCCCCAGCCTAAGGTGTACATGTAGGGACGTACGTGTGTGTGTGTGTGTGTGTGTGTGTGTGTGTGTGTGTGTGTGTGTGTGTGTGTGTGTGTGTGTGTGTGTGTGTGTGTGTGTGTGTGTGTGTGTGTGTGTGCAGGGTCTGAAGCGAAGGCGGTCATGGGGAAAATGAAATCAGTGTTTGCAGAGGTCCTTGTTTCATCCCAGAGCTCTGCTGAATGAGAAGGCAAAGGAGTCGGAGAAAAGGTGAACACACACACACACACACACACCCGTATGTCATCCACTGTCACCTGAGCAAATCAATGCAACGGAGAAATCCATTCCAATTAGGATCCCGCTGCTCTGCCCTGCATGTGGATGTAGATTAATCGATATAGAAATCCCACCACTAACCTGCTGTTCCCCTAAGAGAATACGCTTTACTGAGACTCTAGATGATTTACTTTCATCGACTTACATCTTAGAAATGAGCCAATGAATTCACTAATCACTTCTTTTTGTAAAATGTTCCAAAGTAAGGCAAAAACTACTTCCCTCCCTAAAGATTTCAGAATAAGTGTTCACTACAGATAGGCTAGACCCTCAATAAAAACAAGTCAATGCCCTTTGAAGGCAGGATGCTGTAAACCCCTGAAACCAACAACCTTTGACCCTATGTCCAACAAGGCCATGTGTCATCCCGGGGAAGCTGTAACGTCTTCAATCATCCATGCTCACAGATGAACCAAATGAGCATAAGACACACACTCAGAGTCACATGATGGGCACAGATGACATGGCTGCCGGCTCAGAGCTGAGTGACGTTGACGTGGAGCCGAGGTGACAGCAGTGTGTCCAAGTGCGTGCCGACGCGTGTGTTCAAGGTCTCAAGTGTTAACGGGCTCCCCTCTCAGGCAGCCAGCACTGTGTTAGCCATGCTCAACATAAAACCTTTTACCTGACCTTTCGCTCTGCCGTGACATTTGGACCCTTCTGAATAGGTCAAACAGGACTAAAGAGTGGTGGAAAAAGGCAAGGGAAAAAAATTAAAATGGGGAGAGGAATGAGGGCTGTCAGTGGAGGGAGGTGACAACTGATGTGCTTGGGAATATGTCGGAAAGACAAACATCAACTGCTAAGAATTCCCACAATTCTCACAAAACCGTCGTGCAGAAGGGATACTTTCTGAACATTTTACTATCCCATCACTCAGTGTGAGAGCGAGAGAAAAAGAGCAGTTGCTGAATTAACATCTGTGACAAAAGCACTTGCCGAGTCAAATATTTTGTTTCAGAAATGTGCAGAGTCACTGATAACAGGAAGTTGCTGGAGGAACATTCTGCTGAGTGACCAACAGGAACAAGGCAGGAAATGACGATAGGCTGGTAAGATTGCTACAGAAGTGCAAAAGCGGAAACTGGTGGATGTATGACACATGAGGTAACCTTTCGTAACAATGCCAAAGCAGATAAAAACATGGTGACCTCAGTCTGATGTACTGTAGATGCGAGGTGGAGCAGGAAAAACAACAATATGTCCTGGTTAGTTAGTACACAAGTAACCAATAGAGTTTCAATTTTAACATTTGGGATACACATACAGTATCTTGACATAAATAATTAACCCGATTTAACCAGCACATTTAGATTTGGACTGACTGGTCCACCTTCTACAAGCATGATCCTAAACCTCAAAACCATGTCTCCAATCCAGCCCGACAAGAGAATACTAAATAATGATTTTGTTTGACCACCAGGTGATGAGTGTTGGTCACAAAGACTGGCAACCATTGCTCAAGACGTACAGACGTACCTGCAAGAGGCCTTCAATAGGTTTGTGGTTTATTACAATTTCATAACTGGGAGATTTGCAATAGAAGGTGTACCACCGCACATTTCAAGCAATAGACCAAAAGGTCAAATAAGTCCTTGATGGATCATTTAACAGTGAGAATCATCTGACAAGTCGTGTGACTTTCCAAAAATCGAGCAGAGTCACGGATGTATGAAAGCAGTTTCAGTCGTCACAAAATCACATCCATCACTTTTTGTGTGAGCAGAATGCAACACAATGGATGCCTTTGAGTCAAGTCAGCCCAGTTATACTGATTCACAGCTTTTCCTGAAAGCAGGGAGTATAGACATCTGCCTTCAGATGTGATTACACAAAAAACAGCTTGTAAGCTCTTTTGAAGTGAAACAAAACCTTAAAAAGCTCATCAAAAGAGCTTTGAAGTTGTTTGATTAATTACGAAGTGTAAGCACAACAGGTTAAACACTGCACACAAGACTTATTTCATATATTTTGCCCTTATTGACTAGAAAAGAAAAAAGAAAACAAAGATGTTGCAACCAGTGCAGAAGCAAACAACCTGACCTGTCCATCTCCATCCAGCACCCTTCTTTCTTCTTTCTAATTTATTAATCTGCTCTTTGACCCCTACTGACAGACTTCTCAGTGTGCGATGTAGCTCTATGATGAACATAAACTCACAATTAATCCTTCAAAGCTCCCCGGTAAAGGACTGCAAATTCTTTTTCTCCATGTACACCCTGCCGAGGAAAAGTGATGCCACCGCAACCTCGACTGGGACACTAAGATAACACCTGCGTTCCCGGTCCCACCTTAATGATCACTCGACGCAATGGGAGAACTTTAATGGGGGCCCTGGAAGGAAGGAAGGAAGGAAGGAAGCTGCCAGCTTGCTAATTTTAGGCACTCTGCATCTCAGATGAAACGCTGGAAAAGGCAGAGAGGAGGCGTGGAGAGGCGGGAAAGTTCTCTGTCTCTCACTTTCTCGACTTTCTGCCTCATGTCTTTCTAACTATCATTACCCCCTGCATCCGCTATGAGAGAGTCTCATAGCTCTTTGATTCTCTGAATCATCTCTTCCTGTTCCCAGGCCTTCCTCCCTCTCTCGCTCTTCCTGGCTTTCTCGGTCTCTTTCTCCCAACTCACTCTTTCATTCTCACCTCCCTTCCCTTCTGCCGGTACCTGAGTAAATAAACAGTGTTGTGTGGGATGCTAATTAGAGCAGGTTCAGGGACGTGACGAGCCCAGAGACAGATAAACAGCAAGGTGGGGAGGAGAAGAGATGAGATGCAGGGGGTGGGGGTGGAGGTAACCCACCCCAAGGGCAACACAACACAGACACAAACACATCAGCTTAGCGGTGAAGGACAGACAAGAGTGGTTTTGGCTTTCAACCCAAGTTAGGGCGGCTTTGAAGCGAAGGGCGGTAGCAGGGTAGGGAACTTTGAAGGGGTTGCGTTGGAGTGAAGGGCACTAGCAGCGAAAAGGGGGCAGGTGACGGAGCTTCAGCCGCCATGAGGGGAAGAGGGAAAGTCGTGCAAACTTCCTTAATGACGGCTGCTCGTGGTGCGAGATCAAAAGAATATGCAGATGATCCCAACGGTTCTTCTCCTGGTGAGGTGAGCCTGGGCTTCTAAAAGCAGGTCAATGTGAGGCAGCTTGTTCTTATTTAACATAAGCTGGCCTTTCTGGGGGGAATAAGCTGCTGGGTAGGCAGGTGAGAAGGTAATGTTACAAAGGAGAGGTGAACAAAAACAACACTTGGGGGGAGCTTGTTGTAACTCTACACTGTCAAAGCAAAAATAGAACTTCTATTGGAATCAGTCGCACCTTTATGCTTTAAATTAAATCATGAGCTATAATGTGAGACTTGGAATTTCCATAGACTCAACATAGATTTGCTCCAAAGACTTGGTGACAGATAAAATACAAGGTCCATTTAATAGAATAACGTGTGGTGGTTTTACAGCAGCAGCTAATGAAAGCTAAGTCTGAAATATACTAATCTCATCTCAATGTAGTTATTTCATTTACAACTGTATACTGAGACACGATTTAGCTTGTTTTCTTTAAATTCAAAGAATAGTATATGGTACGACCACGTGGTAAAGCCTTTTTTGTATATTTATCTGTGAATTAAATACAGAACAAATAAAAAGTACTAAATATTTTTTCATTGAATTAATAGCTGTGGCGCTAATGAAAAGTTTCAAGGTAACTGTAAACATTGTTTTATTAAAGCATACATTTAGTTTGCAAAGGACATTGTACTAAATAGTAATGTTAGGTTTGATGGAAAAATAAAGCTCATTTGAAATGAGATTTCCTCCAAAAATTAAAGCGTTATTTTATAAATAATTTCAGTTAGAAAGTACTTATTATTATTAAGACAACATAAACATGATTTCCTATGGGAAAAAAGTAAATTGAAAGACAATAAAATGATCAAATTAAATGATCGCCAAGCCCTAACACTCAGAGACAGGTAGTAACTCTGTCCTAAGAATAATGTGAAAAACCTTGGTTCCATGCCCCCCTGATTTATAAGCTAATGTATCATTCTACCCACGCCCCCCTTTATAATTACTATAGTTGCACATTTTAGACTCATGGAACTGTGAAACAAGTATTGTTATTTATAATCATCTGTATTCTAATTATTATTTCGGCAGATCTTCAGCGGCTCCAGTGGAGTGGCTCAGTGGCCAACAGTGCTGCGCTTGTATAAACAGTTCCCAGGGGTGACTGTGTGTTTAGCTGTGAATGTAAAACAGGGCTTTACTGAAAAACAGCATGCAAGCTCTATCACCTATTTCTACCTTCACCAAGTCCTCAGAATAAGAGTTTCTTTCAAAGAAATTCCCTTTCCTGAAGACGTGGGGCATCCTTCATGGTCGGCCTGTCTCCGTCTTTGTCTAGAGGCCACGAATGGAGCATCTGCTAAGGTGTCTTTGTGGGGTTATTAAAACCGTAGGAAATGCAGTCTGGCAGGATCAAAGCCAGCCTTGGACCGTAATGATCACTGATGCTGCTGTTAAATTAACCAGACCTGAGCGCTGTTCCCTCTAATGGGGGGTGATCTCGCACCGCTGGCAGAGAAGGTGAAGAGGGGCAGCGGGACAAGAGAGAAAAACCTTAGCAAGAGACAACGTTAACAGATTGTGTAAACACCGCCTTTAATGTTACTCCGAGATGTTTCGTGATTAAAAGACATCTTATGATCCCAGATTACGGCCAGATTGGTAATGACAGGTGGAGGGGGAAACCTTGCCGTTACAAAGTCTTGCGTAAAGCTTTTAATCTCACATTAAATCCAGCGCAAACACTGATGGAGAGACGGAGAGTGGAAGGTAGAGAGGATCACGATATATATCTAAGAGATTGCAGAGGAGAGGGGAAATGGAGGGAAATGTGATGGCTGGATAGATGAGCTATTTTTATAATGAGGTCAGTGTGAGCTGTGGGATTTCATTCTCTTGGGAAACACACACACACACACACACACACACACGGGAACTGAGGCCCTGTATTGCTCCTGCTGAGCGGGACTGCCTCCGTCTACAGGAGGAATAAGAAGAGGAATATGAGGAGGAGAAGGATGAGGACACCGGCGAGAACAGACAAACCCAGATGTCAGACAGAGGATTTAAAGGATTGTGATCATAACCTGATTTTGTCTGAGCTGTTTTATTGTTCTCCTCCTCCTGTGAATTGTGCACACATCATGACAGAAAACAGTGCTGTACACCCATTGTATCCTAAAACAACTGATATCAAATCGAAAAGTGTTGTACCGATTGGATGATCCTCCTTGCTCCCTCGCTCCTTCTCTTTCTGGGTGGTGCCCGGGAAATGGTCCTGTCCCCTCCTCTCCACACTCCCCCCTGTAAAGACATCAAACATTGTAATTTAAAATATTTTTTGTAGAAAATACATAATAAAAAGGTCAATTGTTATGTTAATTTCAAAAGACTAATCCTAAAGTCACTTTTCATTACAGTGGAGGTGTTACTAAGGACTGCCCCCAACATTTTAGCTTGGATTTAGCCAGTTCGCAACAAAAATGATTAAGTATATCTGAATTTGAAACAATTTGATGTTGCTGCTTTAAAAAACAAAAACACAGTACACACATCTTTTCCTCTGGTTGAAGACAAATGAATCTAGATTGATATAAATGATTGAAGGCCGCTATGATTTGCTGAAAGCTATAGGGGCGGCACATTATGACATAAAAATGTCTAGGTAAAATATAATTAGATTTTTTACCATTTCATAATTGATTTAGTTTAATAACTGTTTGAATAATTTATAAAATAATTGAATAATTGTTCAATATATTCAACTCTAAGTATAGATACAGTTAATGATATGATTATATTAAATCATTGATCAGTTTGAATGATTTAGCGTCTAGTCAGTATTGACTAATTGGGAGTCCCTAAACTAGCACAAAAAACACAGTGTGTAATTATTTCTTCCATGCAAGTATTCCATACATTCCTGGAAGCATTTTGAAATGGGTGAAGGGTCCCTTATGTGATCTGTCTGCATCAAGGTATAAAGAGTTACACGGTGCGACGACAGAGTACATACAGCAGGGACAAGATTCGCACTCTAGCGCAGCTCCGCATGGCCTGTTTAACAAGCACATATACACACAACTTACAAAGTCTATCATGCTCCCCCTAGCTCTCTCTAAATGCCTGTCGCTTTGGCCCTCCATTAAGCCGAATGAAGCGTTCATTTAGCCAGTGTCTTGGCAGTTGGGGTCCTGGGCTGCCCACTCAGTCAGATCCAGCCGTATTAAATAAATAAGGAGCGCTCTTCTGTGTAAATTATTCATTTAACACGCCTTATCCTCTTCCAACAACCTTGTTAGAGCAACTCAGGAGTGGAGAGGGGGCGAGCGCGGGGGGCAAAGCAGGGGGAAGCAGAGGGGAAGAGGCAGACACCATGGCTCATGTGCGACTCAGCAGAACCTGTGGTGCATCTCTAAGCTCTCTGGGCGTTCAGTCGTAGGGGGCCTAATTCGCCCTGACACCTCCTTTGTTTCAGGGAGAAAAAGAGCTGCATACACACAGCTACTCATTTGCTCACATGTACACACACTTGAGCACACACTGACATGCACAAACTTGGAGAGAAGGAGCAGAAGAAAGGGATTTTCAGTGCATATTCATAGAATAATCATTCTAGTTGTCTGGATGAATTATTGAGAAATGGGAGTCCGGGACACGCCATGCTGGAAAGCAGGAGCTGTTCTTTGTGCTGCCTGAACTCAAATCAGACAACACAGCAAGTCATCCATCCTAAACAAGCAGATTCTAATGAGCAGGGATGGGGACACATAGAAAAGTGCTTATCGTGGAGAAAACAACCGTTCTGGAAATTAACCTTGAGGACAAAATCACAGAGCACCTAAAGTTTGTATAATGTCAATGACTTATTCCATGCTCCTGGGATGAAAATGTATTATTTTCCTATCTTTATTATTCGTGGCACGGTGAAGAAAAACATTTATTCATGGTGAATTAGGGTGTACAATGATTTAAATTATTCTAAAGTTATGCACACAACTTCCATTTAAATATTAAAGACAACATTAAGGGCAAGCTGAGCAATACGTTACTTTCAACCGAGCAAAGTGAGAAACCAAACGGCATTATAATACCCTAATTCCTAATTGAAAACTTTGATGGTGCTTAAGTATTAAGCTTCAAAGTACAGAAGGGAAATGGGGGAGTTTAATTGACTTTTGATTGACACACCAAACACACACATCTTGGTAGAGGGAGCAGTGTTTATTAGGGATACTATTGTACATACATTGACAGGGCATTAAGGGCACCTCGGCAGGTGAGAAAAGGGAATTTGTCGCAATCCAGGTATCAATCTACACTCCGTATTTAGATTATTGTGGGACTAGAAGTCAAGTCCCTACAGACTGAGCTGCTGCAGCTCTTTCATTCGACAAAAGAGGGGAATTAAAGGTAAAACTACTCACTATTAGTCTGAGTAAACATGATTTACCTCCAACTTCTCCTGTGATCAGTCATTACAGTGAAGGTTTATTCCAAGGAAGGGAATTTACTCCTCAAAGTCCATGTCTCTGACCGCCAATCAAAACATTCCAATACCAAACAAGTAGCAAAACAAAGCTGAATGCAGGTGGGAATTTAAACGGTTAATTTGCAGATTTCCCAGGATCAACCTAGCACAAACAGAACCTGCTAGCTCTCTCTCTCTCTGAGTCTGACTCCACTGTTCAACCCCAGAGCGGGAGGTTGTTATGTCAACTCTGACAGTGCTCATTACCAGCCTCCACGCTCTGAATTGGAGTTAACAGGCTTTGGCCCAAGCAGAGGCCAGCTAGACTCGACTGGTACAATGGGATCTGTGTGTGTGTATGTGTGTGTGCGGACATGTGCTGAGAGTTAATCGCAAAAACACTCCTTCATTTCCAAATCACACCCCGAGGCCACTGTACATTACCGAAGCACTGATACAAAATGTACAATGACATCTACTGCTTATTTTCATTTTTCCCTCGCAAACTCCTCCGTATGAGGGCTGATCACAGCATCCTGCTGTCAAAAAAGCTTCTGTTTGAGTTTGTGCATGTGCCACTGTGCGCTGTTTCATCACATTTCTCAGTGGGATTAGCTCCAAGGGGTTCGCACATTGGACAATTCAGTGGTTTAAATGATGAAACAAAATACCTTCACAACCATGTACTCGGTAATCCTCATGATGCAATTTGATTTTGCATGTTAGCATATACGGGGACTTCTGTGAGTCAAAAAACATCTAATTATCTAACAAACTTTCATGTTTATATACACAGCTTGCAGATAAATCACGTTTTTTTTTTTGTAAGAATTTGAAAAGACTGCAAAGCCTACCTATAATATTTCCTTGTCGATCATGGCACGAATGATTTTATCATCTGGATAATCGCAAACTTAAAGCAGTCAGGTTAAAATGTCATCTATTACTGGGGGTGCTTGATGAGTCCTCCCACAGAGTGAAATTTAGTTGATGTATTTTTAACAGTTTAACGTTCTCAACCCTAAGCAGTTTCGTTTCACTCTGCAATATATAAGACGATAGATGGGGAATTCAATAATGCTTGTTATCAGTTTCAGTATCAGCAGTCATAATGCTGTACTAAAAGTATCAGGTATCGTTGCAAGACGTGATGGTATCCCCCCGCCTCTTCGAGTCCAGTAACCACCAAACAATGTCAATGATTACTCTTGTGATTAAAGCTTTCCACTTCAAACGGGCCTGATGTTTACACAGGCCCTGATAAGGCGGATGGGATAAAGAGCAGGTAGCGCTCTGGGCTTGCGTCGGTGTGCATGCGTGCTTGTTTGTTTGCCGAGATGGGAGGATGAATGTCATTACGCCCAGGCTCTATGGACATACAATCATAATGACACATAGAATTCCATCTGCATATTACAGCTGCTCCTACCTCATGCTCCTCCTCCACCTACGTAAGCCTATATAAACCACATTGTGTTGCTTTACATTCAGACGAGGGAAGTTTCAAGGCAGAGGTGCTGGGGATGGATTTATTTCTTGAAGGCTTTGGCCTACTTAAGGAATGTTGGTGGTTTTGCAAGAGGAAGGCAATGGAAAAAATATTTCCATAACATTTTTAAGTCCAGTGTTTGGATGTACAGAGTCTTGCTAATGTTTAGCAACCATATTGCTTGGTTTGGTTATGAGACTCAAAAAGCTGTTTTTTCCATATATTTTGTTATTTCTAAGCAGAATAAGAAGGACACAAAAGTGTGAGGTTTCCCACAGCTGCAGCACTGCAACCTAAATTAGCCCGGACCACATAAAAGCTGTCGTCTCTATTCCAGGCCGGGGCGGGAAAATTACAGCCCTGCTCTCTCTACTCTAGCATTAAACCTCAATTAGTGCACAACTACACTGATGATGTCAGCACCTAGGGACCCAAAGTCCTGAAAATAAGGGGTGCTTCTCTTTATAGCAAGAAGATGCAAACCACCTCAAACTTCCAGGTCGTCTCTGATCAGCTCAGGAGTGAAAAAGTAGTTCGTTCTATCGAGCTGGCAAGAAATACGGTCATGTTCTTTTGATGGACTGGAAAAACAAAAGCACAAAAACCTGTGGCAAGGTTTGGCTAAATTTACCAAGAATTTTAATCCTAAGTCGTGACTAGAGTTTTCCCAGGAGACAAGAGGTCAGTAAGGTAGGACAAGAAAAACTCTGATTTGACCTCCAGTGACCTGACAGGAGACATAGAAGGAAGAGGAGGTGGAGTGGTCTGGCTCCTGTCCAAACACTGAGAGAGTGTTTCTACTGCCTAATCCTTAGAAAAACAGTTTTATTATATAACATATTTACATAATCAAAAGGCCTCAGGAAGTTTTGGTAGACATAGAGATAAGCCTGAATACTCAAAATGTGTCCCTAGGTGACACCCGTCCCTTCCTTAAAGGAGAGAGGGCAAAGCGAGCCCTAGTCCTCGCTCCCAGGGATCTGAGAGAAGGGTGTTGCTATGGTAAAATTTACCAGCCACTTTTCATTCTGGGCCTGTTCCCAGCTAACAGAGGTTGCGGCGCACCGACATAAAGGAAAAGCACTGAGAGGATCATCCCATGGTGGAGAACTGTCCGTAGCAAGTTGAATTGTTAGTGGTGTTATCGTGTTACCAGTTCTAAGCATTTACTTAAAATACAACGGCATCATAACCTCTTAAAACTAAAGCTTGCACCATTAAAATAAAACTGAACCTGGATAATCCCTACACAGTGTCCTCGGTCCTGATGTTGTCCCTTTTTGCTGCAGGGTCACTGTTACTTGATGTCGTACAAAAGGAGGGAGCGACTTCAACACAGCCCAGCATGGGAACGCTCCCAGGCACCACCTTGTACCTTTCTCCTCTTTTAACAGAGAGCCGTCCCCCACACGGTGTGAATTATGCATTGCCGCTCACAGAAACTTCTCACCAGTTGTTCAAGCAAGCTGCCCGAGGAGCACATGTCCTCTTTGGTGTACCTCCACCTGAAGAGACGGATCGCTCTCACATCTTCAAAGAGAAGTCAATCACGCCATAGATTGTTAGTACCACCCAGTGGGTTTGCAAAGCTTTCCCTCTGTCTCTCACAGGTGCAGAGAAAATAGGATGGGGCCCACATTTCTCAGAAAGTAGAACAGATTTTTTTTTTTTTTACAGCCAAGCTCCGACAAAAACTTCAGGCAGGGGTGGGTGGGGGCGGTTTGAGATCAAAAGCCTGCAAGTTCCTGGCGAGAGGACCCAATCAGCCGAGAGGGCCAAGGAGAGGAGGAGAGACAAGCGCTTCCCTTTCAAATTGATCCCACTGAGACCCTCAAGGTTCCCCTTGCAGGACTTGCAGAAAAGCGATAAAAATCTGGCCCTGTGGATCTGACGAAGAACTGGGAGGGGAGAAGGCAAAGAAGAAAGAGTGTTTCAGGGGGAGAGGCACAGAAAGAACAGAGGAGAACCGTGGGGGGAGAGGAGCCAGTTGAGGTAGATCAAGGGGAGACGAGGGAGACAAGAGGGGTGGGCTGATTCTCCAAGGGTGCATCCAGGCATCGTTGTGTGCCAGGGAGGACTAGTGCTATCAGCTATCAAACCTGTGTTACACGTCTGATGATGTGCTCACCCAATCAACCACGGGTGTATCTTTATTCTGCCCAGGTCCTGGCAGCTGTAACGTTGGATGCTGTCTCGCTGGCCTGAGATCAGACTCTGGACGAGGCTGGTGTCGTTATCCACAGCATGTTGGAGGCCTCAAAGGAACAAGCGCTATCAGAGCAACCCAGAGACCCTGCGGCCTGCCAGACACACTGCAGACCTGCCCGGGCACCCACAGCAGCGGACAAACACACAGTAAGGTGGTGTGTGTGCGCTCGATACAATTACATGGATGTATGTTGAGGTATAATATGTAGTCATTAACTTCACAGAAATCACAAGAGGAAAATTCAACAACAAATTGACTTGTGCGGTGACATGTCAAGAGATGAGTAAAATGTCAAATCCAAATGACGTACATTATTTAACTTCAATCACATCTAAATCCAAGAAACACCTACTACAGCCTTACTATGCACGTATGTCAAAACAGGATTGAAACATTTGCACGACCTAAAATTCAGATGTTCCTTCGGTTTATTTGTTTTCTCAGAATGTTTTAAAGGGGTAAACAGCCTGGATTCTATTAAGAGTTCAGTTGTGACAACAAAATGTATGCAAGAGCATTCTAAAAAGAATCTAGGCTAATTCAATTAGCAGAACATGTGTGTTTTTTATGTATATCTGAAAAGGGATTTCTTCGTGACAAGAATCTCTGATAGTAATAATGATTTCCTCTGTGTAAAATCAACTTTAATATGACATTAAAGTTTTGTTTTCCCCACTGCATTTATATTTTTCTTAAGAGTCACTGGCTCTGCACAAAAATGTGAAAACCGAAAGTAGCATAGCACGGCATAATAAAGTCAATGAAACAGCGCAATGCCTGATGACATAGCATAGCAATGGGGTTTATTTTTCTGTGTACAACCAAGAACACCATGAATTTCTTTGAGGAAAGTCTGCATACAAGTGTGGGCCCTTAAGCTCAGGGTAGACTTGAAAAGAGCAAGTCCATATGATGTGTCCTTTGACCACTTCAGTGGGAACAGCCAGCCTTCACAGAGGGGTGAGATGTGAGAATTGTAAATGTCATATTGTCTGTTTTGGAATTGTACAGTAATTAACGGAAACATCCAGCCTAATTGTGACTCCAGAAAGTTGCGAGGGGAACTTCTAACAAGCAGTTCTGTTTGAGTTTTCAGTGGCACCATTGCTTTGAGACTACAAAGGCACACAGAGATACTGGGGAGGCTGTAACGGGAGGCTTTTTTGCAGCGCATTTGACTTTGGACACTTAAAACAAACCGTTCACATATAGACATAGTCAGCGGAGTAGGTATGTGGGTGGTGAAATCAGAGAACTACTACATCAAAAACATCAAAAACAGCACGCAGTGTTCCCCCACACCTCAGAGTAAGAGACAAGGTGAGTGAAGAAAGAATAAAAAAAACATTCCTTTTGCATCACAGAACTTCAAAAGAGGAACTGGCAGGCAAATCAACAGCATTTTAATCCTGGATTAGGATCCAAATGACTAGATATTAAGGTGGTGAATGAACAAAGAGTTTGATTATCAGACACTCTATGATTGTTGCAGGCTACAATTAGCCAACCTAGCTCTGACGGATAGTCAGCTCTTAGCATGAATAACTTACAGCCTCATAAATAAGCAAATCTCTACTAATATCATTATAGTAGGCCTAGGGCAGACACGCCCCCTTATTCCCATGCACCAACTGCACCAATCACCCTCCTCTCCGTGACAAACGCCATAAAATCACGTAACTATCCAACATCAATATTTTGACATTTCGTTCAGCTGACTCTCCAGACGGAGCCATTTATTTAACTAGCCAAATTGTAATTGGCAGGAGAAGCAAATTCAAACTTACGTGACCGGGACTCAGTTGCCACAGGTAACCTTTTTGGAGGGACTTAGTGTGGCAAATTGATTGCCGAGAGCGCAGACTCATCATGAGTGCTAATTTTCAGAAGCAGCGCACGGCGGAGCGGGGAAATAAGAGGCTCTATTTATAACGGAGGGAAACAGGAGAGGGGGATTAGCCTGTCATTAGAATAAAAAGCGCCGAAGAAGAATCAATTTCAGGGTTTAAAAAGCTGACAAACACTGTTCACTTTTGCTTCCTCTCTGCCTCTGGCTTTCAGCTCACCTTTTGACTAAAAGGCCTGGGACCAAACAGATACGGGGGTACAATTTGTAAAGAGGAAAGCTCATTTTTAATCCTTCAAGATACTTTTCAAGCCAAGTTATGGTCTATTCAACCACACAGTTTGAAATGATGATAGATACCCACTTACCACCAAGGCAAGTGAGAGTTGCAGCTCTGGTCTGAGTTTGGCTAACTTCTCAACTGTTGAAATATGTAATCAATTGGCAACTCATGGATAACCAATAGCTGATGCTTGGTATACGTGATTTGTCAATTTGACTATTACTCAATTCATTTGTTTGCAAAGCAGCCTCAAGAACCAAACACTCCCATACTGTGTGTATCCTGATAATCCTAGCAAGCCTGTCATAAACAGAACTAAATCTTTGCCATGATCCGGATTGTTTCCAAATTTGAGCAACTCCATTCTGCACACGTCAGCATTCTTGTAGAGAAGATCTCAGTTTGTTAGGAATAAGAAACGTTAATGCTAAATATGGTCGGGCTTTAAAGACATATCATAGAGCAGAAACAACTACTCTACCAAATTTTACTTTGGATATTAAATGACAGTTAATAATATACCTGTTTCATGACTCTTCAGAACTTATATGAGAGAAAGGGAATATTACTACAGTACACCATTTGTTCTAAATGTGATTATCTTACTTGTCTTGAGCGGTTGATGGTGGCTTTGTCATCAAGAGTACGCTCTGATTCCTTCATTCCTTTCATCATTGGCAGTCCATCTGGTCTAAAAACAGGTGTTAAACAAAGGGTCGAAAAAAAATCTGGTTTCCCAGCATGCCTTGGGGAACAAGACCAGGAAGGAAGCTTGGGGTTGACTAAGAGGCATAGAGGCAACACAACCTGTTCATCCTTCCATCCCCTCACCACAAAGCCCTCACCCTCACTGACCTGGGCCATCATGTGCCCGCTGTTTAACCTGGGCAAGTCTCGGGGACAGGAACCACACAGGAAAAAGGTGAAACTGGACACCAAGAGGAACAAAATACTATAAAGTCAACTTTTCCACCAAGGCTGTATAACAGCTAAGGCGAGTTTAGCTTGGCGATGGAACTTCTCTTTTTCGTAGAGGCATAGAGAAGCTAAGCTGGCACATCAGTGGAGGGATTTCTCATTCACAAGGGATTTCTCAAGAAGGCCTTAAAAGCCGGGATGAACCAAGGACCCCCTCCCAATTTAGCCAAGACACTTCACATTACTGATATCGTACCAGGAAAACATATTCAATTTATTAAACACAGCAGACAGCAAAACTGAACTCTCCAATTCAATCCTCTTATAGAACGTCTAATAGCATATGAAGAGGAAGGATATTGTGCTAATTCGTCTTGTCTGTGGAGCGCTCTGACAGGCCCATTGATGCCGACATCTCTTTAACATGAGGTTAGTGGGTGTTTGGCCTCCCCTCCAGTCGTTTGTGAGCTGCAGAGCCTGGAAATGATTAGGCCTGGGAGGGCAATTAGCCTGAGCAACGCTGGGCTAAATATAGTCCGGCTTGGCCCAGCTCTGCTCCTGGGTCATATCCACACCGCAGCCTCCATGCAGGCATGTTAGTTCAATCTGGATGCCGTTTGTTTTATGATTGATGTGAATGTTTCCCTGACTCAGACGAGATAACATAACTCAGCTGTCGATCAGGTGTCTCAGGAGGGAAGGAAGTGTGTGGGAAGGAGTTACGGAATAAATAAATAAAGGGATGACGTTTGAAAGGGAAGCATGTTAACCTGGATATCCAGAAAATATGAGTTGGTAGGGCATGTTCCTCAAGTTGTGTGACTCATATGTATTTATACCATCACCCTTTGAAAGGTTCAACATACTGTGCCCTGCTTTATCCAACCTTCATTCCAAGTGCAGCCATATTTCACAAGAAAAACTGACTCAAACGAACCATGGTTGGGAAAACATGCTTTCCCACAGCCTTACACTAACTAAACGGAATGCAAAGAAAGAATGCTTTCCCACCACACGGCTCCCTGCCCCTCCAGTCCCCATATCTCCCACCCCCTGTGAAAGAAAAAAAAAAAAAAAGTGTGTAGAGATTTTATCCTTAAAAACAGGAGGGTTCGCCCACTCATTCACCTGGGACGGCTTTTGGACGGCAGAGGCAAGCTAGAAGGTTATAGGAGCCTGGGAATGTTTAACATCAAGAAAGCAATCAGAACATAGCTGGAGCTCTGGGAATTGGACAGGAAACATGGAGAGTAACCCTTTCCTGCCTGAGAGGAAAGAAAAGAGGAAGTGATTTGGGTTATGTGACGAATTTCAACTGTAACCTGAAAGGGGAGCCTGTTGGCGTTTATAGGTATGCTCGATTTGAACAAATTATAAACGTAGCCAGTTAACATCAAGACTTTTTAAGAACCTGACAAGAAACAGTTTCACTTCCCTTGAAAGCAACACTTTGTGAGCCTGATCTCTACCTACATCAGCGTTCAGAAAGGTAATGTGTGGAGACCCAGGGCACTGACGATATACAAGAAAAGCACTGGTACAAAAAAAGGGTAGTGGCCTCTAAACTCAACATGGCCTACGCTTGAATTTCCCCATCACTTTATCGACCCAGTGTTTCTTTCGGCAGAGTACACCGAGGTGAAACATAAGTGGAAATGTTCTGGCACTACACTGAGTTCAGCACAAATTGCACAAGACAGCTCAGGAAACAGGAGTTTGCTTTGTACCCTGAGCAGGGAACACTTATCAACCAGTAAGTCCAACTGTAAAAGGCCTATTCCTGCGCTGTCCTGTCACCCAGCTGGGGAAAAGGAGTTACACACGCAAACACATGTTCGTGGCAGAAAAAAAAGACAAACTTCTAAATGTATTATAGTTAGCTTATTTAGCATTCTGCAAAAAGTAGCAACGGGACTATCACACAGCAAAAGTTGCATATTAAATGAGTAGAGTAATTGCCTACATGGTCATCTAGACACTACATTTATAATAAGGAATTTTATGAATCAGCTCAGGGGGTGGTTGACCGAGCGAGTCAAGCCATTTCTACAGCAGCATTTCAGGGAAAAAAACAAACTTTGAAAAGTAGAGTAAAACAGGTTTGAAATCAGTTTCCACTTCAGCAAACCAATTTCTTTTAGGAAACCCTGTTGTGTGCATATAAACGTTCAAAAGGTATCATCAGCAAAGTTACATAAAGCCTATCTGTGGCACATATTATGGCAATCCATCCAATAAATGATGAGATTTTAAGATCAGGGTAAGTCCTGAGGACCCATGCATGCCTATAAAATTCCATGTCTGTCTATTTTGTCGGTGGTGTTGGGCAATAGGTGGCCCCTTTGACATGCTGTTGGCAGAGAAAAAAGGTCAGGGGATCATAAGGATTCATCATCTGGGGACCATGAATGTCTGAGAATGTTATGTCAGGGTAATTCATCCAATGGTTGTCAAAAGAGGCAGTACTGGTCCTTCGTAATGGTCTCACTGATGGATGTAGTAAGTAAAAGTAGTGACTGAAGACAAATGTGGTGTTTTGTGACAGAAAAAACTTCCCCAATGCCATGAAGCATTCTACTCAAGAAGCAGTTCAGTTGAAGGATGCAGAATTTTAAAAAGCCAACACAGTAGATGAACCATCTACATACTGCGTATCAGAAAAAGCCCACTTGTCTTAATCCCAGCCATAAACCGCATCCACTATATGAAATTCTCTGTAAGCCTTTACATTACGGCCATACCCCTAGATATCCTTGCAGCAGCAGAATAAACCTATACACATCCATCATAAAGAGAGGTTACTCTGATGATAAAACTGTGGATGTGCTAAGTGCACAGTTTATAAACTGTTTGTTAATGTGTCGTTTTCCACAAGAGGAATGAGATAACAATACGGTGTGGCTTACAGACAGCGTGGCCGCCGTGGAAAGATCGAAGCGTGTCCTTGGAGTGACATTATTTATTGAAATAAATTCACTTGAGCTGAAATATGTATAGCGAATGCATTATGAACAGTGCTTCTGATGGAGCAGAGAGGGCTTTAACTCACCGTAACACCGGCTTGCTCTTTTCAACAGATGTCCCTTGTGTGACACACGGCAAGGATAATAGAGAGGAAAGGGTCTGAACGCTTTAATTTACCTCTTTCTTGGATGCAAAGGGATTTCCTTTTGATGGCCTATTTGAATGTATAGACAATTTAGAGGCCTACTCCCGAGCAGAGATTCTGATCTTAATTACTTCGTTAATTAGCTGTGATTCAAAGGGAGAAGCCTTGCCCTATCCACGGTCCCTCTGCATTGCTGAGGGGGGCTTCTCAGAAGCCCACACATTCTCGCTCCCATTTTAGAGCAACAATCCTGCACTTGTGACACTGATTTGCAAGTCTGCCTTTGCTGAAGGTGGGCTTTTTTTTTTCCTCAAATGTCAGCAAACCCCATAGAGCTGCGGCTCTCTAATTCTAGTGCCTGAGGAAAGCGGTGCAGATCAGGCCTCCCCCTCCTCCCCATCTAGTCGGCTGTAGACTTAGATCACATGGATGCATTCCACAGATTTATGTTTATCGTTTTCCAATGAAAGAAGGACAGCCGGTGCAACATCCTGCATGCTCCCTTCGCTGTGTGATAAATATGGCTACCTCGCTCCGGGTGCCTCAACTTGGCAGATCGATGGAGCATTTAGCTAATCACAAAAGGAAAGCCACAGTAGGAAGAATAAAAAAGGATTGTCATAAGTAGTAGGCGTTGAGTAAGCCTCTGGACATACAATGATGCTTTTCATTTGTGCGTACTGCTTACTCCAACACTGCCGCACAGGAAGTTACCACTCATCAACGTGGATCAGGCTTTTTCTTGTACTCCGTCCTGATTACACACCACCTACGGCGGTTGCTCTCTCGAACAGGCAGTGCAGAACTCAAGCACAAGTAGGTGTTTTGGCATGCAGCAGGGTAGCTTGAGAGAACAGCACGCTGACAGAAAGGAAAGGTAAGGTCCAGCTGAGGCAGCTGCTTGCTATTACACCCACTACCCAGCCCCCCCCCCCACACACACACACAGCCTCTGGCAGGAAATAAGCAATCATTTAGTACTGACAGGTACATGCTGAACCCTTGCTATCTCTACTCTGAAACCAACCAAATAATGGATTACAGCAGTTTAGTATTAACCTTAAGCCTCTCAAATATATTTGCCAGTGTTAGTCATTTTCATACCTTCCAGAGTGGTTATTTAGGATAAAACACGAAGTAATATGGTCGTTGGGCTCGAGTGATTTTACTTGCACGCACTAGCAATTGCACTAGCAAAGATATCAGATGTACAAACCATTTCTCTTTGTGTGTACTGGAGCTGCCGCAGAGACGGATCAAAAAACATAACGTCAAAAGTCTCACCTCAAACTCGTGAGATGCTTTTTCTTGCTAGTGAAAGGCAGTAATTTAGAGGTCTCCGCTGAGCAGTCGAGGGCTTAGCGTGTCCAACTGGATCTGGAGTGTAGCTGCGGACCTGCCTTAATGCACTGCCAGGTCACCGTTACTGTGTGAAAATAGCAATACAAGGCCAGTGTGGCTGCTTGTAGCTTTGGGCAAATAAACAAGGTGTCGGACAGAGCTAAGAGCTAAGAAAACCCACTATATTCTTACTGCCACTGCCCTGAGTTTTCGTACCACTGTGGTCAGCCAAGACCCCCAGTGGTAAGATATTTATCTAAACCTATAAAAGTAAGTCAGAGTGCAGCCATAAATAAAAAGACATGTTTCTGTGGAAAACTGTTGAACTGAAAGAAGAAGTAGCCTTGAAAGTACATTGAACGGCCAATGCTGACACGAGTTAGAGGTAGCATAATAGTCATGTGATTGGTGAGGTCATTCTAGGGTTCAGACAGCCAACAGGACACTGGAACTGAGCAACACAATGTCTACCTGCTCTTCCACAATACTATTGAGGGCCGTAAAACATTTAACTGTGTTGTTCCTCCAACCAAGGTTCAAACATATCAAGAATATTGATATGACTTACTGATGGTTGAAGGTAATTCATAAAAATAGGTGGAAAGTTTCTTATATGTAGAGACAGTCATTTCAAGGCCAGGTATCTCTGTATGAAAAGTGAATATGAGTTTTTACCCCTAAACCCATGGCAAATTTAAACAAGGCATCACTTTGGGGATGAATATTATTATATCTTTTTTATATTTTGCACAGCTGTACAAGACTGCTGTGGAATTACAACAGGTTGGCCTCTGACCCCCACACTGCCTAGTGTATGCGCTGTATTTAATGTTTACTGTGCTGAGGTGCTCCTGAGCATCCCATAAATGTGCCAGAATATAATATATATATATAAGTTCCATACAAACTTAAGTTTTGCTAAACACCACTAGTATAAAAGAAATCTAAAGTTTAACAACCCCTATCTTTAGTTATAATAGTCCAAACAGCATACAGTGTCACTATATTTGAAGTAACGTCTAGAAGTTTTTTACACAGAAAAAAACATTACGTTCCAATACTGTAGATAAGGGGAATGTGAGCCTAATATTAGTAGACTCTGTTCTGGGCAAAGAAATGTCCTCCCTTACCCTTAATAGCTGCAGCCTTGGCCTAAATGTATTATTATTTCCGATGATGTAAATCTAATCTAACATTAGCATGGCAAATGAGACTGTGCCGAGGCAGTGTTAGGGCAGAATAAAATAGCCAAATACAGACAGGAGTAAACATGCAGTCGGCTCTGTAGTTCCGTCTGTGACAGTCCTACGGGCCCCGCAGCTCAGGAGCGTCCCCCCCTCTACAAACAGCTCTACTCTCCAACCCCAGATGTATCATTACTGTAAAACAAGCGGAGAGATGAGCGACGTACAAGCCACTGGCCCAAAACGCTGCCTCCCTTTCAATTAAGGAGGATTAGCCCAGCCTGAGCGGGCCTTCCTGTGATGCGATATGTTGCCTTGGATCGCACAGGACAGCCATATGTTGGACCTAAATAAATTACTGAGGAACTGAGAGCTTGGCAGGAGCAGAGAGGGAGTTATGGCTCCACTAGAGTGCACAACAGGCTTAATAGGAGGAGGATGCTGAGGCCTCTATAAAAGTTGACACCCTATGAAAGGGGCATGGGCAGACACACAGGTATACACCTTCCCTCACTGACGCTCGTAAATTAGACCTATAGGATGCCGCAATTTCTCAATAGATTTACTCAGCGTGCATTAATCAAGCGATAAAGCCAAGTCAGTGAAATTTCTGCAGTGTTATGCTTTGGCTAAGCCACCTGTACTGATCCCATCCAGTCCAACGTACTGTAGGATACGGCATAGCGAGGCCCTCGTACCACCGCCTGCATCACTCACCTTTATGGGAATAGGGCGGCGAGGGGTTTAACAAGAGGTTTTACTCGTCAAGGGAACCGACATTACATAACCATAAAACGATGAGGTCTACAAATCAACAGTGGAGCTGTGACGCATGCTAGGGATGGGCTGGTTGTGCAGCCCCTGGCAGTAAACACTCTTGTGTTTGTGGGTGTTAGGGTAGAGACAACAAAACGCTTTCTAATATAAACCATAGTGAGAAAAAAGCAGCATGAAATTGAATCTACAGCTCTAAATCTGCAGCTCCCAACCGCTCGCTCCTCTGCATCATTTTCCAGGGACTCTGTGCCATAGCTGGAGCGACTCCACTGACCAGGGGCGTCTGTGGTTGAACTGAGCTACTCCGCAGGTCCGGAGAGGAAGGCAGCGAGCAGGCAGGCTCCGCTACGCCTGACATGGAGCACCCTCGCAGGGGGAACGACTGAGTAATGGCAGGGTAACTCGATCCAGGGCTGGGAGGGAGTGGGAGCAAAACCCTGACGCCAAAATCATAGCTGTGGGATGGAGAGAGGGAGACACACCAATGTGTTTGCAAGAAAGATACGCAGGGGGATGAGAGGCTGAGGAGACAGTGGGTGGGACGAGCTGCGAAATGAGCGGTGGTTAGACAATATATTTGGGAAGCGGCCAAATGACAGGGGATGAAAGTGAACGCCTCTCTGCTGCCTTTAATGCACGTGCTGCACCCACCATTGGGGTAGGAGGGACCGCAGAGGAATGACACGGCGTGGGCTTGGGTTTCAAATTCACAAGCCAGTCTCAGACAGAATAAACACGCGTAGGCCCAAAATGACTTAGATTTTTCCTAATGTCTGAAGTTAATTGAGAAATTAAGGCTGGTAGACATAAATAAATGTATACCACTATACATATAAGCCAAAACATTTAACCGCGAATCAACTCGTCACGACAGCAGCCGCAAATTCACTTATAACTATTACTATACTTATTTAGGGCCCATTTTTTATTTGCTTTGTTATACGTCTTTCACGCTTGTTATTGTAAACTAAACCTTAGGAAAATCTTGGTGCTTTAAACTTCCATAATAGTAATAAAAAAAGACGTAAAATTAGTCAAAATCTGATTTTAATTTAAACATAAAATGTATTTTCCTATACTTTATTTTTTTACATTTTTGCTTGAAGAAAGGATAAATGGATTGGGAAAAGCTGTGTTTTTTGGGCGCATGCATCAATAAAATAAGTTGATTAGTGGTCTCAAGTCCAAGAAAAGTGTAAAACTGAGGTGAGAGGTAAAATAACTAAAAAGGCAAGGCATTTCTTTGCTTATTTATGTAAACAATGGAAAATAAGTGGGGTTTTTTCTTTATAAACATGCATACCACAAAGTTAATAACTCTTAAAATTAGACCTTCGAAGAAAGACCCTGCCAAAACCCACAATCCAAGCGATCACTGCATATGCGTTTTAGAATACGTAAACAGAAATAGAATGCTACAAAAAAACCCTGATTGCAATCGCTTCGTAGCTAAACCACTTCCACAATGCAGAGGGTGATCTCAACTTCCTTTTTTTAATCCCTTATTGACTGAGCACTTTTTTACTTTACAGTAAAAAAGGTTGCTCTACACTTTCTTGGAACTGGTCTCTCCCACAGGTCTATTCGCTGATGGCTGGGGGAACATTTTGGGCTTAAGGCCTTTGCTCAAGGGCACCTCTGCAGGGAGGGGGTGTTCTCTCACTTGGCTACCCAGAGTTTAAAAAAAGACAGCCTTTTCTGAACTCCAATTTTAAAAAAACATCTGACTTTAGAGGAAACTTATGATGTATTATAAATGCAGTATTGCCCTAAGTGAAATGACAGATCTGAAACCTAGCAGCCAGTTCCCCTGACCACACAGGTCTGATGCTGCAGTCTATTCTCATCCACCTCTTAAGCTGTTACCACACAACGCCAAACAAAACTGGTTTGCTGGAAGTGGAACATAGCCAGTAACTATGCTAATGCTCAAAGGAGCAGCCTAATATAATAATATGCCTTCGCTGCCTGCAGCCTCCAAATCCAGTAAAAGTCAGTCATTAGGCTTCACATGTAATTTTCATTAACTTTTCTTGGAAACAAGAGTCTAGCTAGACCAACCATTTTCGCGGAGAGAGAAATGTTCACCAGACTATTACTGAACCACATCCTCCTTTTTTCCATCCACAATATGGTCACCATTCATTATTCAGAGTAGAGATGCACTTTCCTTGTTCTTCAACTCTTGTCATCTTTGGGCAGCACTTAACAGACGGGATAAATATCAGCTGCTTATAATTCAGGTATAAGTAGAATTTTTTTTTAAAAGACCACTTTTAATCTATGACGCTAAACAAGGTATTTTGTAGCAGAACATCTTCTGTACACGAGAGGAATCTGTCTTTCACACTGAATTAGCACGTATATTCATCAGGGGTTTTTCTAGAACAATATAGTATGAAGGCGATAACATCAATTAGGGACAAAAAAACGGCCCCGCCCATTTTCCATCGAAAGTAATACATTAGAGCGAAGCAGAAAATAATAGTTTCCTCATGTCTTAAAGCTGCTGAGTCATATATTGCACCACAGACGACAATTTTATCCACAGTTATGGTTTCTTTAATTCCTATACGGAAAAAAGGACAGTAAAAGAAACAATGTAATTCAGTAATCACAGTTTCAGTGTAAACCTGCAACTCGTCCACCAGCCGGACATTGAACCATTATTTATTCGGAGCTCCGTAAAAACAAGCTGTCTATGCTGTGTGACGGCCTATTTGACACGATTTTCATATCTTTGAGTCATTATACCATCTTTGACAAACAGAAATATTGTTTTCTGGCATCACTTTAACATTTTACGGGGAAAATATGTATAAAAAATATGAGGCCGCAGCGCCCCTGTTACCGGGTTCAGACAAAACCCCGTTCATGTTTTTAAGGAAGAGCTGCATTTTAATTCAGTCTTGCAGTGATTTGAGTTCACCCATGATCTAGAGATGCCATAATTGAAGAAGTAGGCCAAGCCTGAAAGCAAAACTTCTCGGAGAAAACCAAAAGCCAATCCATGCCTGGCTGAATTGCATGCAGTATTTTCATATCCTTCATGCAGAATGTCAACAAGTTTCGGTGACGCTCGACTTTTTTGTTATTACCTTCTCCTTAGACTGTAACTTCAAAGCCAGCAATGAGTGGCGCCCGTGTAAAATAATCTTGTGTGTGTTATGGTAACATGATCTTGGATATGATTGAGCGGAAATGTTAGACAAGCATCTAAGTTTCCTTCGCCTGCTTCCACCCTCCTCATCTAGCCACATGTGAAACCACATGGAACTTCACCCAGGCCAAAGTAAACGCTCCAGCCGGTCACATGGCATGTGTTTACTTTGGGTGCAGGATTTACATGCCAACCCCTTACTCATATTCTGGTGATAGAAGATATCACAGTGTAATTCTTCTTTCATTATCATGAACCTTGAAGTGCAAGACATTTTCCACATTGAGCTAACGAGATAAAGGAGGCTGTCCTAGTCTGCAGAGTGTGAGTGTGTGTGTGGGAAGGAGGGTGTTCCTCACACAGTCATCTATGAGGCAGTGTACTGCAAAACAAATCTTAGCATAAATGTCTAGGCTACCCAATTTGCAGACTGAGCAGCAATCCGATCTGTAATGAACAATGTTCCAACTCAATGTAATTAATCAGATGAGTTTGAGCCAGAATGAACTGTACGGTGTGTTTACACTACTCTGCTGAACTGAGGTGACCTGTGCTTATATAACATGACATGGAGCGAGTTCTCAGTCAGCCACCACCTAAGGCAGAGTGGGGCATTTAGAAAGGTTCACGTAAATTAAGGAAAAACATATTTTACCACTTACAGTATCTCACAAAAGTGAGTACACCCCTCACTCATTTTTGTAAATATTTTATTTTATCTTTTCATGGGACAACACTGAAGATATGACACTTTGATACAATGTAAAGTAGTCAGTGTACAGCTTGTATAACAGTGTAAATTTGCTGTGCCTTCAAAATAACTCAACACACAGCCATTAATGTCTAAACCACTGGCAACAAAAGTGAGTACACCCCTAAGCGAAAATGGCCAAATTGTGCCCAATTAGCCATTTTCCCTCCCCGGTGTCATGTGACTCGTTAGTGTTACTAGGTCTCAGGTGTGAATGGGGAGCAGGTGTATTAAATGTGGTGTTATCGCTCTCACACTCTCTCACACTGGTCACTGGAAGTTCAACATGGCACCTCATGGCAAAGAACATTCTGAGGATCTGAAGAAAAGAATTGTTGCTCTACATAAATATGGCCTAGGCTATAAGAAGATTGCCAACACCCTGAACTGAGCTGCCACACGGTGGCCAACACCATACAGCAGTTTAACAGGACAGGTTCCACTCAGAACAGGCCTCGCCATGGTCCATCAAAGAAGTTGAGTGCACGTGCTCAGCGTCATATCCAGAGGTTGTCTCTTGAAAATAGACGTATGACTGCTGCCAGCATTGCTACAGAGGTTAAAGGGGTGGGGGGTCAGTCTGTCAGTGCTCAGACCATACGCCGTACACTGCATCAAATTGGTCTGCATGGCTGTCGTCCCAGAAAGAAGCCTCTTCTAAAGATGATGCAAAAGACAGCCTGCAAACAGTTTGCTGAACACAAGCAGACTAAGGACATGGATTACTGGAACCACGTCCTGTGGTCTGATGAGACCAAGATAAACTTATTTGGTTCAGATGGTGTCAAGTGTGTGTGGCGGCAACCAGGTGAGGAGTACGAAGACAAGTGTGTCTTGCCTACAGTCAAGCATGGTGGTGGGAGTGTCATGGTTTCGGGCTGCATGAGTGCTGCCGGCTGTGGGGAGCTACAGTTCATTGAGGGAACCATGAATGCCAACATGTACTGTGACATACTGAAGCAGAGCAGGATCCCCTTCCTTCGGAAACTGGGCCGCAGGGCAGTGTTCCAACATGATAACGACTCCAAACACACCTCCAAGAGGACCAGTGCCTTGCTAAAGAAACTGAGGGTAAAGGTGATGGACTGGCCAAGCTTTTCTCCAGACCTAAACCCTATTGAGCATCTGTGGGGCATCCTCAAACGGAAGGTGGAGGAACGCAAGGTCTCTAACATCCACCAGCTCCGTGATGTTTATGGAGGAGTGGAAGAGGATTCCAGTGCACAACCTGTGAAGCTCTAGTGAACTCTATGCCCAAGAGAGCTAAGGCAGTTCTGGAAAATAATGGTGGCCACACAAAATATTAACACTTTGGGCACAATTTGGCCATTTTCACTTAGGGGTGTACTCACTTTTGTTGCCAGCAGTTTAGACATTAATGGCTGTGTGTTGAGTTATTTTGAAGGCATGGCAAATTTACACTGTTATACAAACTGTACACTGACTAGTTTACATTGTATCAAAGTGTCATATCTTCAGTGTTGTCCCATGAAAAGATATAATAAAATATTTACAAAAATGTGAGGGGTGTACTCACTTTTGTGAGATACTGTAGCTCGAGTGGTGTACTACATGCAGCCATTAAGGGTTTCTCAGAGGTTTCTGCCGCCAACACAACTTACTTCTTTTAGAAATCCAGGGAACACAATGCCAACAGTTCTCATCACAACTAAAGATTTGTCATTATCGATGAATTCATAATTTTCATGATTAGGCATTCACAATGAATAATATTCAAAAAGCAAGAATTGACATCTTTAAAATTATTTTAAAAACAGTTTGCCTGTAAACCCTTACATTTTCAGTATATTAATGATCATTTTCATACTATAGTGTTAATCAGGGGTGTCCACACTTTTTTCACTGAGGGCCACGTACAGGAAAACATATGAAGGACTGGGCCCCTCATTAGAGGTGTGGTATAATGCCTCATAAGTTAAGTTACAAGTAAGCAAATTATGCTTGATAATTAAATATATTTTTAAAAAACAGCCTCCATCACAGATTTCCATCGGGTTTAATTTATTTAGTTAATAATAATAATAATAATTTTGTTATAATAAGTGAAGATATGAAGGGTATATTTAAAGCTGACTATGTAAATAAGTTACTGGGCTTTTTTTTTGTTTTTATCAACTCACATTTGTTAGAAAAGGTTTTCAACTTTATGATTTCATGAAATGTTTTGTACAATAAAACATTTCAGTTGTAATTTTAGAATTTGCTGAGGGCCAAAATTCAAAATGGACAATGGGCCACGGTTGCCCCCTGGGCCTGGTGTAAACATTGCACATCTTTACGCCTTGAACTATCATATTTTGGGTATTTCTGCTTCTTTTGGTTCTATTTTCCAGAGGGACTATTTCTGTTAAAAAGTTATTACAGTGAAAATATTGATAGCATTTTCTGTGGATTGTGGCCGTGTGGATTTTAAGATTACCGAGTTCACGAGTCCAGTCGCGATTTACCCCAGCACCTGGACATTGTATTGGAAAAACATTTGACTGTAAAGTGTTAAAAAAGTAAGTTGTGAGGATGACAAATATATTACCATTCACCAATGTTTACGTGCCATAGAGGCAATCGATATATCAAAACCTGGACAGATAAAATGATTGAACTGGACCTTTAAGGTTTTTTAAAAAGGGGGATTTAGATGTTATTTTATGAAATAACCAATCTCTGCAAACCAAAAGCATGACTTTCCACTTATGACAACAACCTTCATCAAAACTTGAGCGTGGGGTGGAGGGAAAGTTTGGTAAAGTTAATAATCGAGAGACAGTGCGCAGTAGGTGTTGAGTCATGGGAGTTTCTGTTATGAGTGTGAAAGTTTTACCGAATGCGAAAGAGTGTTTACTGAGTGGTGTGACCTGCTTTCCATCTTCAGAACAAAAAGATTGCTGAGACAGCAATTTTCCTGCAAAAGTGAAGGTGCAGCATTTTAAAAAGATCTCTCCCTAGAGGTCCTTATTATGTTGCCTAACCATGAGTAACACCTTTTCTACAGCGAAAATACAAAACTGTATTATATCCGATTGACACTTAACCCCTAGTGCAAATCACTGAAGGACAAATTGCCAAGAAAAAAAATGGTGTTTTTCAAAGGGAACTCCCTGTTTTAACTTAGTGTAAAAGTTGAAAACCATTGTCGAAAAGGAAACTGGTTTCAGTGAACTTTCCCTGCATAAAGACCAAAGACATGTAGGGTTTGCTGACTTTTACAACATCTTAAATGTGACAAAAACTGGGCTGCTTCAGATAGTGAAAATAATAAATTGTTATATCTGGAAAGGAAAACCAAGAACACTCTCTGGAACATAATGTACCCCAGTCAGAGAGACTTTCAGTTCCAATAAGATGGATCTGAGAGTAGCGGAATGTTCTACCTCATCCGAATTTATCTTCATTTCACCACAATGGAAGATCGTATTCCTTATTTTTAATATCTTAGAGGTGTTTGATCTAAATGTTCCCCCTGTTCTCAGGTCAAACGTCCTCAGGGACCATCAATTGTCTCAGACTAGAAGCCACACTTAGACTCCAAATTCATAAAGCCACATAAAATCATGTGTATGGATGGAGGGAGCAGTATGCCTGGTACGTGTAGCAAGGAAAACAAGCAGTCTCTGTCAACACTTTAAAGAGTAGCTCATGTGGAGCAACACAGTCAGTCAGCTACAAAAGTCACTAGTCTGCAACATTTCAATGAGCAATACAAAAACTCCCTGTGAGATGTAGGAGAGCTGTTCTGAAGCTGACCGTTGACCTCCCGGTGGAGAGGGGCCAGAAATCAGGAATAAATGCAGCCCAAGTGCTCCATCTGTAGAATTTCCATTCTTTCTTCAATTACTGTATCTAAAATCTTAACTTAGATTCACAGTGAGAGTGCATAATAGTGTCAATAAGTAATGTCAGGTGTTGTCGATATCAAGTCATTTTAGCCCCGTTTGTACCTGGTGCATCGCAAGAGCTCTCTGGAATTGTGTCAAAAGCATAAAACATAAGCACCTGCATGTCTACAGGGGCCCTATAACAGGTGCAAATGATGCTGCTTAACTGCAAGCAGCACGTCTTTTGTCATTCACCACAAATCATGCAGTGCTCCATATCATATAACAACTTTGAAATTGATGACAGGACCATAGAAAACAACTGTAAGCATTTATTTAAAGTGATAAGGGCCTTTACTGGTGGGAAATAGGAGAACAAGCTTCTATCACGCTGTTTTGGCTTGTAGTTCTGAAATATCAATTGAGAATCCACATAAAAGGGAACATCCATCTCTGGCATCAAGAAGAAATCACCTTAAAAGATTAAGTCACTGTATCACATTAATGGAAAGAATCCTTAAAAATCCATAACTGTTAGAAAATAGCTTCCTTCTGTTAGAATAGATTGCTTGATTAAATGCATGCTATACAACAGATTATTCACTAGATTCAGTTTGTTTTATTATGTCAACAACAAAAATGTATGTCCATACCAATAGTTTGAATTAACCTTATATTCTTATAGCAAAGATAATCAATCGAAGTGCAATCAATTCAGTCCTCCTCTAATAACAAACACAAAACTAACTTGACTCCCTTCTCTGAGGATCACGTCACAGTACAGGTGCACCTCCACCCCAGCTGACTTTCAGGAGGAAACTTGAGGACACAAGGGGGGTTGCAGGCTGCAGTGCAAACATAAAAGTCCGTGCAATGTGTGTTTGTACATCTCTCAGAACTCAATGATATCTGTGCACAGATCAAACTGCGCGGACATAGCCTCATGACGTATGTCTGCGATGCACAGCTGCAGGGTTAGCCGCAGGCCTGCTCTGCATTAGCTCCATACATAAACACTGTATGACAATAATTAATACTTGTATCTCTCCACTGTTTATTGCACGTGCATCTTCAGTCAATTTTACACCCAGTGACGACTGGTTTTGGAGTTTGAAGCTGTTTTTCATTCTGGAAATCAAAGACTTTAGCCAGAGGTCCTCAATGCTGCATGTAAATGCTGCGTGAAAACATTGCAATCGAGCCCTGTTTGCTTTCGTTTTCTCTCTCCAACAGCAGCGGGCTGGAGGCAAATGTTGGATTAGCTTTAAAACATGTCTCACCTGGATCCCCAGTTATGTGGAGGAAGCGCCTTCAAGCTACGATAGGCTCATTTTTCGTAAATACCAAGCAAAACCGTCGATGTTTCTCTCCAGCCATTTTGAGCCAAACCGTTGACTTTATCCAGCGGGGGTATCAAAAACGACCGCGTAATTATTCAATTGTTTCTTTACTTTATGCGTACCAAAATAATTTACTACATATGAATATGAGGCAAGTGTATGTTTTAGTGAGTAATTGGCGATTCAGAGGTGTGAGAAAGCAACATCCTGCGGTCGCTGTTCACTAAGCACCCCCGTGTAGACAGAAATGGTATGGCTCGTTAAATTCCGGGACCTACTTTACTGTGCTGGGTCAATGCAGCCAATGAGCGCCGCAGTAGTAGTGTAACCTGTGGCCGAACACAGTGCTGTCATTGTCAGACAGGTGAGAGGACAATCAAATATCACAGAGCTTCGATATAAATGCTTTCTATATAACACGCTTTAAAAATAATGTAACCTGGCAGTAGTTGTGCGGTAACCCATACACCTTCATACTCACTTATATGATGACAGAACAGGCAATGGTGCTAGAAAAGCCTAGACATTCACTAGGTCACTTTATTAAGAAAATGTGAGTTGATAGGATTTGTATTGTAGGTGCTGTAGAGGAAGAGTTCATTTTAAGTAGAGATGCACCGACAAAACTGGAACTCCTGAATTGAATATCAATACCAAGTACCAATCAAATATCAGTGATCTCTATTTTCACTGATTCAACACCTGACATTGGCATTGCTGTTGCCCTCAAAACTAAGTTTGGGAACTGCATGACTATAAAGAAGAGCTGCCCAAAGGTAACCTAAAGCCCAAATTAATAAGAATTATAATTATTGCAAATTAGTTTGGAAATCTTCACTTAGATTAAGACAATATACACCGTTCACACACTCAACAGGGTATCTAAATGAACGTTGCAATGCTAAAACTCTTCCCTTAATGCACACGTAGCAGCTTAATTCAGTTGCAAATATAATTGTCACCTTTGCTGTAACAATGTAAATTTCTGCTCTGTTGGACGAATAAAAGGTATTCTGATCCGACACTGATAATACATTGTGAAGAGGGTGTTAATGAGGGTTAAAATGGGCCTAACAGCAGCATGACTTGTGTTCCTGATTGAATTGTTACTTTAGCTGACCTTTAACACATAAAAAAGTGTTCTTGTTGCAAGGTTCCCACTGATATTTGATTCTTCTTTGATTTAGATTTACAATTATCTATTTTCTTGTTGTTTGTTTTTGCAGTTCAGTCAGCCTTTATAATTCTAATGAAGTCCATATTAATTATTGCCACACATTATAAGATCTGTTATGACACAAATGCATACCCATAAACAAATATATTTAGCCATGTCTGGGAATTGACACACACACATACGCCCTTTCTTCTAGTATTTCACACCACGGTCTTGGTGCAATGAAGCATAGTGTTGTTAGTTTTGCAATTTGTGTCACCTGGGGCTACACATGTCCTCTTCTGTTAACCACTTTCACAGGCCTCCTTGCATAGACTGTGGCAGGTGGCAATGCTTTCTGCCTGTGACAGTTTGTGGATGACAGACAGACAGACAAAGATGTATTCATGCTACTCAGGATTCCTCTGTGTCTTTTTCTGTCTCCCTGTGAGTCTCTTTCACACAGCAGCAGTGACAGAAGCATACAGAACAAAGACATGTAATCAGGAACTTCAGTACAGGTGTTGTCACTGCTGCGTTTCTGAAAAGCTCTGTTGCACGCTGATAGTGCTCGGCGACTAATATCAATATTTCTCATCTCGCCAAAACAGGATATGAAAGAGTGTTGCCTTTCTCTGTTACCCCTTGATGAAACACTGAGGTATCACTCACTGGAAAGTGTGCTTTGTAACTGTAACACTCCTCAGGTATCACTCTGAAACATATGTATAAAGAAAATCCTCTAGCTAGGAGCTCTTTTTTTAACAACACATACAGAGAAAAAAGTAGTTGTGGCATCCCTACTTTGTGATCAATACAAGAATCTTTAGCTCAGGGCCAAATAGAATTAAGAATTGCTTTAGGATAATGACAGTATCGACCGGGGCTCAGTAAAGCGTTTCAAGCGATGGCAGGTTAATTCCCATCTATGAAGGTGTTCAGGGAGCCAGTCTGAGTCAGGTTTGACGGTCAAAGTAATTCTCTCCAGTGGTGCTGCTCTAGCACTATCCACAGCACCTATTTCCTCCCGAACCACATCCACTTTAAGCTCCATCATTAAAAAAAACTGTTCTTTGGAAACTCTGACATATGAGAGCTTCTATGCCATCATAGAATTGGAGAGGAATATTAGCTAAAGCTATACTCAAATAGACCACACAGTAAAATCACTCCTGCAAGGTTATGGAATAATCCATCCTCTCTATTGGCATGTGTAAAACTAAGAATCCTTAGGCGACGCATGGATGACATGCCATGAATTACAGGTCAGCATGAGTTATGGTCAGATCAGGCTACAAAGCATTGAAGCTGACACTGTAATATAACATAATAGCACAATGAAAGCTTATAAAAAGTGATTAGGCAAACAATGATAGGAAATAATTTGCTCTTTTTTGCATTTAAAACAACAACTTCCTGCACTGACATTAAATAATTCTGGTAAAATACAAAAAGAATTGTTGTTAGTTCTCCTCAAACTGATATATTTTTAAACATAGTACCTTGAGTGAGCATCCCTTCTTGCCTATTCCCTCTTTGAATAGAAGTCATTTACCTTGCTCATTATGTGAGACGTTGAGGTGTTTTGATGTTTGGAGATGAAAATGCTTTGAGATGAAATATTCATTTCTTTAGTTGGCTTAATTATGTATGTGTCCACTGTCAAGTTGAAAACTGCTGCTCCTGTGAGGGATGTTTCAAGCGTACCTTTTTGCCATTGGCACAGAATACATTACCTCCTTATTACAGGGATTGCCTGGCATACACTCATATGCAACCTTATGGAAATATTAAATGAAGAGACTGCACACCTCAGTGGACACACTGAATAAGCATGATCGTCTCTTGTTCATGACTCATAATATGAAGGTTGGGCTTTTTTCCTCATTTACTGCATTATCCAATGTTTTAACCAAGACTTTGTTCTTGTCATAAAGACAAAGAATATACCTGTACTCTTTGTTCCTTTATTAAACATAACCTTAGTCAAACGGTGATATAATGAGTCAGTGCTCTGGATTATGAGCAGATGGTAGAGGTGCCTTAGGTGTAATTTGTCCAACATTATGAAGGTCACATCTCTGTATATGTGGCTTTATGGTCCTGTAAGGTTGGGGGTGGGGCCAAGGAATAGGTCAACCTATAGGGAAATACTCGTAATGAGAGAAACCTAACTGAAATGTAAATTTTATTGGCTTTTAAATAATGTGATTTCTCCTGATGGAAGTGTTTTGGGCTGTTGTTACTCATGCCTCCATGTCGGCCAATGCATATTTGGAACTCTTCTACTTACAATGTCATGAACTCAAGCCAAATCCCTCTTTCCAAAGTTGTAAAACATAAAAATGAAACACTAGTCTATTTTGCTTTCAGTTTTGTCCAGATGTCACAGTGAATGTGTGATGCTCTCCACATGTTCAAGATAGATGAAAGTAAAAAATACACGTGTGAATGCATACCAGAGACATGGAAATGCACACAGATAAGCATCGATTTTGCCTGATAAGTTAGAACTTACATGGTGAATAGTTGATTTGAGCTATCTTTTATCAGACTCTTTCTAGGTATCTGTTTATAATTTTCTTCAAACACACTTTAACTTTTTAAGCCTACAGTATGAGCTTTAGGCCATATTCTATACATAATAGTGTCCTCTCAAATATAGCAGGAAAAGCTTTAGAGGAATTTCACTGTTTGAACCAAATCTTGGAATGCATCATTGATCATTTCCATAATACGTGTGCAAGAATCCCACTCGATTTTTTTTCTAAACCTACCCACATCAGATGGTAAACACTCCAGTGAGTTTCCCACCATGAACACATCACAAACACTAAATCAGTACTATCTCTGTACATGTTTATTTCCAAAGCCTTACTAGCTGTTATGTTATTATTGCAGTCATTTCCTGCGCTGGAATTTCATTTTGGGGCTCCCTTCTCGCTCCTAAAACTTACTAGCGGCCTGTCACCCTTTCAGCACCTCTCGCTGGATCTTGTAAAGGTGTGGGTGGCCATGGTTGGACCCTGAAGTGGCTGCACGGACGCTGAGCTGTGAAATTACATTAAGCCGCCAGCTTTGGGCCCATGGCAATCCTTCCTTAATGAAAACTGTTTCACAGCGCAGGCTGCGCAGAGCAGCGGAGACAATCTGTTTGACAACCAGGGCTTAATATGGAGAGGTTGAGTAAAGGGACACCATAGTAATTGGCTGGCATTTTGGATGTTCATTTATAGTACTCCGCCGCTATTCGTGTACTAAAAAAAATGTTCTGATGCTCTGTAAGTGTGTGTGGGAAAAGAGTAGGTGTGTGGTATTCACATTCATCCAGTGAAAACAGCAGTGGCCTATCAGATTGAAACATAAGCATGCATACTAACATAAACCACCCACACACTACTCACTCATAGAGCCAGCCTATACTGCCATCAACTTCAGATGTGTTTCCTTCTAATGGAAATGTGATGTATAGACAAATACACTCACATAGGAGAACGTAACCTTTTCAAATGTATTAAAAGGTCACATTATTCATCAATGAAAAGTACGTTCCATCATATTGTAAGCCGCCAAAGGGAAGTTTTATGTACTAAAGCCGAGATGGGGATAGATTCTGGTCAGTGGTGTAAAGTACCTAAGTGCATTTACTCAAGTACTGTACTTAAGTAACATTTTGAAATACTTGTAATTTGGTAAGTAATTACATTTTTTGCTACTTTGTACTTCTACTCCACTATAATTCAGAGGTAACTCTTGTACTTTTACTTCACTGCATTTATTTAATACCTTTAGTTACAGATTTGGATTAATGATGTGAAATATAATCAACACTTACATCAGACTTTAGATCCACCTGGAGTAAATTCACAAGCGGTATACAAAGTCATTAAAACCAGCTGCACCTTTACCAGCTTTGATAACACTTTAATGATCAATAATTATAAAACATATCAGAAATATTACTCTGAAATGGACCAATCTGCATAATAAGGACTTAAGTTACTTAACATTTTGAATAAAGGACTTTTACTTGTCACAGAGATTCCTAAACCTGGTACTTAAGTACAAGATCTGAGTACTTCCCCCCACCTATGCTCATGGTCAAGGGGAGGATTTAGTCAACAAAATAAAACGATCAGAATGTACACAGACTATTCACGCCCTGGGCTATTCACAAACACAAAGACTGCAAACACTCGCACTTTGCGTATTCTTGCCCTTTTGTCAGTTATAAAGAAAATATAACAAATTAAGGTCAATATATATTGTAACAGGCCCGTCAGTAAAGGTCAAATGCTGTCCCCTCATTGTTTTTAGAGCATGTGGAAAATATGTGTCCTGATTTCACCTCGTTCTGCTGTAAATGGCAAAACGTATCACTTAATACAGCTTTTTCTATATTCAACAGAAAACTCTTACAGATTCAGTTTCCCTATTACATTACATGCTGTGAACACTTTGGATTTCTTAAGAAGAGAGTACTTCAAATAAACTTTTCACACTGACGTCATGTTTAGTTTAGTAGCCAGCTCATAGTCCTGTTGGGAACCCAGAGTAAACCAAAATATTATGTTAAAAATGCGGGTCCCCAGCACATAAAAACTGCTGAGTGCTAACTTGCATATATTGGGCAATTTGCCCAATAAGCATAAGCACCAATAAGTTAATAAGCATGAATAACTATGAAGGACTATGGGGAAAATAGTCAAAAAATGGCTGGCAGATTTGGAAATTTTTGATTGATTGAGGATGTCAAGCCCATTTCTGACATTTTGAAGATCAGAAATGGCAGTTTTAGCCAGAAAGTGGTCATATTTGTTCTTCCGGTAGGCTGATTTTGATACATTTTGGTTCGATTTGGAAGATTTAGGGGACCCTGGATCATTTGGATTGGACAGATTGCCAATTTATTTGAAGAAAAGTTGTCCACAGTGGAGAAAATCATTTTCATTTCCTGGTCCTGCTATCCAATGGTCGGAACATTACTCATGGTAGTCAAAATCAGTCTACCGAAAGTAAAAATATGGCCACTTTCTGGTTAAAACTGCCATTTTTGATCCAGAAATGTCCAGAAATGGACTCAGCATCCCCAATAACCTCCAAAACAACTCCAAAATTGTCCAAGTCATTTAAAAAAATATATTGTTTTAAAAATAAATTCCTTTCCCATCAACCTGAGACAGAAATCTCAACTCAAACACATTATACAAAAAAAGACTTGCTCATCGCTCATTAATATGTCCTTAAAAAATAAGATATTGCAAAATGTAACTTCCTCTAGGTAGGAAATGGGCCTACCTTTTAAAGATAGAAGCAGGAAAAAGTACTGAAAATGTATCTTCATTGCATCCCCTAATAAACAACATCATCCTGTCACTTCACTACACCTCAGTTCACACGTTTCATTTCACCACACTCTGGTTTCAACTGTAAGAAAAGAAGTCTCCAAAAATAATGCCTTGATAGCTTGAGTCAGACGTCTTTGCACTGCGCACAAATTCTGTTCCAGACGCAAGGACAAATAAACAGTAAAATGCGCCCGGCTCTCCAACCAACACAGTATAAATTTACACCGGGCTTTCCAGAGGATGGCTGTCTCCTTCTGACAGTCACAAGAGGAGGGAGAAGACCGGGGCAAGCCTGTCTGGAGCAGAGGTTGTGTGCATGTGTGTGTGTGTGTGTGTGTGTGTGTGTGTGTGTGTGTGTGTGTGTGTGTGTGTGTGTGTGTGTTAGGATAACTTCACACACGTCTGGCCAGCCAAAACAAGTATATATCTTGGCCTGCCGTGGAGACAGGCAGCGTTACGTTCACCCGCAGGTCAGGAGCTCTCAGCCCTGTGGCCACCCACCCCTGTGGAATCATGGGAGTGGGGGGAGTTTGTGTTACTTTGAGCATTAGAGGGAGCTTCTTCACCCCCTGTTACCAATCCTTTCTTAATTAAACAACTTTGATTTTTATGTTTTTATAGTGAAGGAAAGGAACTCAAATAAAGGAAATCTGTTCGTTCCACTTCAATTAACGATGCAACATGTGATTTACAAATGAAAAGCTGTGTATTTGTCATGCAGAGTGCTAATCAGCGTGAGAAAACAGTTCTATAATGTCTTCTGTTGTTTCAGAGAAGCTTTGTGAAATATGAAAAAATGAACCTCAGGCTATCATGAGGGTGGTCTTGGGTTGATCGTGAGGCTTTTTACAACGTCACACTGTAATGGTCTCGGTCATACAATTGTAATTTAACACAAAGCCTTAAAGCATTACAACATTTGAGAGACATGGCTGTGTATTAGGGAGATGTTAAAGCCTGCAGGGCGATGTCAACTCCTGGTTTATGATTGGCTTGATGCCCTGTGGTGCCCCCAAGCCAATCACATTCTTTGTACTTCCACAACAGACTCAGATGATACAATTGGTCAAATTAAAGCCAAAATAATGTGACTTTTACCCTATCAAGTACAAATGTATCATACACTTCCTATAATGCAATTTCATAGCATCTTTAATTAGACCTTCTCTGCCTGGTAAATGTTACATTCAGACCCTTTACTCAAGTGAAATTAGGAATACTTCAACATAAATAAAACTCTTTCATTTAATATACAACAAGCAAAATATACTTCAAGTGTCTAAAGTAGTCAGTGCAGAATAATGTTATTATATTATCAAATATAACAATAAATAATTGGATTATGTTTACTGATGTGTGAACCTAAATAGCTGTTGTGTTTGTAGGGAAGGCAATTTGTAAAAGTGCAGAAAAAACTCAATGAGGAGGATTTTATTATTTCTCGTATTGTAAGTTATTTCAATAAATTGATAGCCATTATAAAACAATTATGTGTTATAAGTGTAAAATCTTATTTATAAAGTGAATACTAACAGCTGTTATATAAATGTATGGAGTAAAAATGTTATGACAAATGCCATGAAACGCAAAGGACCATAAATAGTAGTGTAATTGAGTACATGTGCTTTATAACATTACCCCACCATGCAAACTGTTTGTAATGTAGACTTTCAGTAAAAAAACATTACTCCTAAGACCAAGGCTGATAACATCAGCAGGGTATTTTTTCAGTCTTTGTAGTCTCTGCAGGGACATACAAGCATTAATAAACTGCTTTATTAGGTTGATTAGGAGTCCCCATGACAATAAACCTATTTATTTCAAATCTGGAGTTCCCCTTTGACAGAGGGGGAGCATCGGAGTAGTTTGGGATGTCTAAATAGTGTTTTGGTTCTGTCCTATTCACCTTTTCCTCTGACTAAGATGTTTGAGGTGTGGCTCACTCAGACATGTGTGTCAGCTACTTCCTGTCTGGAGAGAAAATCCATACAGAAAGACGGAAGTGACTTGCTTGGTGCAGGAAAATAAAGAGATTGACATCTAGTCCACAAAACATTGCATTGTTGGGCTCCGACTCTGACAGCATGCATTCAACTACTACTGAATACTTTGGCTGATATTTGCTTCAGGAGTTTCCCCCCAGGGACTGATTTGACCTCAGGAAAGAGACATGAGAAAATGCTCAGGCATGCAATAAGATCTGTTTATGTGCTGCGAGCCAGATTGTTATAAGGAGCAGAATTTATAAATCAAAAACAGGGTTTCCCAACAAACTCCGCTCAATTCTCATGGCTTTTTATGTGCAGTGTGGCACTCCACTTCTGGGCTGAAATTGATTTTTCCACACAGTATCAGTTGCAATGTAGGCTCCACCTGAGCACTTTTAAAATGTGTGTGTAGGTGTGTGTGTATCTTTTAGCTGGATAACTGCAGCTGCAGCTGAGTGCCATGAGGGTGATAGTGGGGGTTGCTGGTCTGTGGGAAGGGGAGGAGGAGGAGGACCTCACATTTAGCTGCCGTCCCTTGGGAGAGATTAAGCAGTTTAGTCTTTGCTGTGTCTCTCTCTATCACTGCCACCGCCTCCTGCTTCTCCTCTCTATTCGGAGCAGGGCAGGGTGTACCTTTTCTGTCATCCTGCTTTTGCACTTTCTGTTCCTCTCTTCTACTCTCGTTTCCTCTGTTCCTTCACTTGCTTTCTTTTCATTCATCCTGCCTGTTGAGCTCTTTGCGCCAGACTGTTTCTATTTTACACCCTCTCGCCTTCTCCCTCTTTTTTTTACCCAACCCTCTGACCCCGAGACATCCAGCTGATTCTCTTAGCTGACAGCCCAGATGGCACAAAGCTAGTGTTTGTGGTTGGATGTGCGGGACAGTGCTGCCCCCCCCTCAGCTGCATGCCGGCCCCTCTGTCCCAACTCAACGATAGGCTGCTTTGGTTCGGCCGTCCCACTGAGCTGATCCTCTGGTCCTGCGTGAAGCACCACGGAGCTCAACCACTACTCACATTAATCTCCTAAACGATCCTGGACCTAAGAGGATCAATACTCATTTTCAGGGAGCAGCATGATCCCTTAATGTAGTGGAGGATGGCTGCTTATCCCTCACTCTCTCCCCCCTCCCCTCTTCAGTTCCAACTCCCCATAGGAAGAGCAGGAGTCAGCCTTTCATTCTATTTCATGGCCCACTTTAGTTAAGACAATATCTGGATTTTACTGCCAATGTCGTTATTCAGGTGAACAGCACCTGTGCGTCCTCTTGGGGGAGAGTCTTCCAGCCCTTCATGATGATAAAAGCTGCCTCTCTTTATTAGCTGAAGTAGCAGTTTTAGTGAGGCAGCCGTTTATATGATTTTAGATCAATGTCTTGTAATTGACTTCTCTGACCCGGCATTCTTTCAAATCATAGAGGGGTCATCGGGAATCCTTTCTTTATCAAACAACCTAACCACCTCCATGTATTTCCCATCGTTGGACTTCACTTTGGTAGAAAATACACAGTGAAAATAAATCACACTGTTACAATCCAGTTCCTGAAACACAGCAGAGATGTCTCCAGGCTATTTCGTACGAGTAGTGGTCGTATAATTGTTATTCTTTGTTTTCCACAGACGCTGAAAAATGACTTCATGCTAATAGCGGGGCAATCCAAGGAAAATGGGAAAGACCTGACTTTCCATTGGATAACAAGCATCCTATTTTTCCAGGGCACACCGCTACGGCTGCACGGTTAGCCGAGCGTCTCATCATTGATCTTTGCTGATGTAGACGCTTTCTGGGGGCTTTTTTCATCAGGGGAAGGCAGAGACAAAGTCTGGGTGCCCTCCCCTCAGCATGTCCCTCTCAGACAGGCTGTCTATTGGTGGAACAGGCCACCTGGAGCAAGTTTGGAGGTGTTGTTTATGCTAAAGCTATTACTCTCTGTCTGGGCAGACTGCCCTGAGAGTTGGACTGCTACTGAATTATTCAGCCAGGAGATCTGCCATCCTATGAATACAAGCTGTCAAATGTAGTTGAATGATGAACAGATTGTCCAACAATGAGTTGTTTGTATCCTTGAGTATAAATGTTTGATATGCAGATTTACCTTAAGGCTACATGCTTAATATCTACATGATGGTGAAATCTTTCTAATGTAATCCAAATGTATCCTGTTGAAAGACAGAAGTCAATGTTACTTCCCGTAAGCATTCCCAGCGATTGCAAAATCTTGTAGCCTTATTTAACAGTCAATACAGGACACACAGCTTGAGGTAAATCTGGGTTACACAGTCTGCTACAATAGACTGTCTGATGACAACATGTCACATACCAGAGGTCCAGGCACCAGAAACCTTATAGTCATCTGCCTCAAGAATAGCCACAGCCTGGCAGCAACTGCTGCTCCTCTGACCTATAATTGCATGTCATGGGATCATTTCATTTTGTGCTCAGTTTTTATACTTCATCTTCCCTTCACTATAACTTTCCAGAAGAATTCACCTCAAACATGTGATTGTGAGTTCTTTTTTCCTTTCCAGTTACACAGAGCCTACTGTGATAAGTAGTGTGTGTGTGTGTGTGTGTGTGTGTGTGTGTGTGTGTGTGTGTGTGTGTGTGTGTGTGTGTGTGTGTGTGTGTGTGTGTGTGTGTGTGTGTGTGTGTGTGTGTGTGTGTGTGTGTTTGCTGAAGTGAGCTTCCCTCAGGAGAACAGCAGGGTTTTTCTTTAGGTAGAGGATCGAATCACTGATGACAGTCTCATGACCTCGCACATACACACGCCCTGTCTGCTGCATTTATATGCTACACACACACACTCACTCACTCACTCACATATACTCACACACACACACACACACACACACACACACACACACACACACACACACACACACACACACACACACACACACACACACACACACACACACACACACACACACAAACGTAAACAACAGCTCAGATCAAAGTTGTTCGACAAAATTACTTAATTAAAGTTGCTTATGAAAACATAATGCGAACTGAACATATTGATGAATAATTATTCTTGAATCAATTACTTTGTGTGGGTTTACTTTGTTTTGGTTTGCGGGTGTTTGGTTTTGACATAAATTGCCCAAAACATCACAATTATAACATTTCCCATTTTTGTTAGGGAAAACAAATAACAAAACTAAAAAAGTGATGTAGCTTGTTTTCTTTCAGTGTTGTGAACAGTGCAAAGTAGCTACTCTACAACCCCTAACCACAATCACCTATGTCTACCTTTTGTACCTTTAATAGCCTTTCAAAAAATAGAAATGCATCTCTGTATCGTGTTTTACATGACATATAAAGGCTGGGCAGGTAGGGTGCGCATGCAGCCATCTCTCTCACTTCCAGTACTTAGAATGAACGGTATTGGCAGCGTGGGTCGGGGAGGTGCGGGAAGGTGATGTCGTAAAGCTTAGTGTCGTAAACCAGGTGCGGAGAAGGGGAGGTGAAGGGGAGGGAGAAGGAGGAGGGGGAGAGGGGGTGAGAGAGGAGGTGACTCTCCGGCAGCATTTAGACACAACGAAAGGATCATGGCGGATGGCCCCAGGTGTAAGCGCAGAAAGCAGGCGAACCCGAGGAGGAACAACGGTGAGTTAAACTACTTCCGACGCGGTGCCTGTCTATCGGGGAGACGGTGCAGAGGCTGTTCTGTCCCCCGGTAATTTCAGCGAAAAGTTTGGGACCCCATAAGTCCGTTTTTTAGTAACTGAAAGTGCTGTGAAGTAGCAAGTGAGCGCTGTATTACAGCCCTATGTGGTGTACCGTTATACCTGGGTCGCGTCTCTCCCTCCGCCTAGCGGTCCGCTGCACTGGAGACCGTTATACGCACCTCACCCTGTTAATAGTGGACCAGCGTTTGTCTGCACTTTATACTTCTTTATTCATATTAATGAACTTTAACCCTCTTTATAGACTCTGCTTTTGTTTAATTTGTTGCATTTTGTCGAGTTTTTGAGCCCACCACGAAACTCGGACCTGTTTCTGTGTGAAACATGCTACCTGATTGTTATTGCGGAGAACGACACACGGGTTATTTTGAACAGTTTTGATGGGAAAACATCAGATTTAGCGGTGATTTTGTTGAAAATATCGTTTATATGGTTAATGTTGCTGAAACAGAGGGAACACAACTGTTTGGTTTGTTCTTTCTTTCTTTCGCTCACTCATAGCAGGTAGCGATAGGACACTGTTGCTGCAATAGAAGGGCTGACAAAACGCAATTTGCCTGGTTTTATCCTGCCTGCTATGTGCTTCAAATAAGGTCTATTTTACCGACGACATCATATCAACGTTTTAATAGAGAAAACTGAAGAAAAACGTGTTTTTGTGTTGAAACGCGCTTTGGCAGGTCTCTTTTCTTCATATTGCAACTTAGAACACTGTTGTAGTGCTGTGTTGCTCGTATCGTTAAAGTTAAATGCTTCAACATTGGTCTTCGATAGTAAAGTAACAACAGAAAGATCAGTAGAAACATGGTTGGGGTAACCGAGGTTCCGGAGAACGAGGAATATCTCACGCGCTGTTTGTGTGAGCAGGGCGAGCGCAGCCCATATAAGGAGAGCGGATTCTCTCCTGTCGCGCGCTGGGAATCCTGATTCTTTTCGACCGGGGACGAGAGCGAACCTTTACACAAACTTGTTTTTTTTATGTTTGCCTTTCTCTTATTTTAATGCGCCTATATACTAACAATACGAGTGGATTATGTGTGTTATGGTATGCGATGCAAAACGGATTTCATCCACGTTATTGTCGTGTGAAAATAGTGTTTGTATTGTTACAAAGTAACTAATGTGACTGTCTTCAAGGATACCCTTTTTCACTAGATGTATCTCCTATTTCTATCACACACCATTTTGGTAGTTGCGTTATTTTTGTTAAAGGGACAACTAAAGGACTTTTTCGAGTTGTTGTCTCTTTTCCTGCTGCATCTTTACGTGTATTTACGTGGGCTCCTGTGAATCCGTAGAGCGTTATTTTACCACGGAATTGGCTGTTTATAACTATTTTATTGAGAAAGCAAGCCTTTTTGTCGCAGTTCTGACAACATGTGTTGTCTATCAACAAGTCATGTGTTGTGCCACCCAGTGTAGCTCAAAGGAACTGGGGTAGTAACAGGACATAGCGTTATTTTGTCCTAACAACCCTGTTTCATGAGATTTAGGTTTACTGTACTCTCTTATTAAAAGCTACTTCTTTTTTTGTGTGAAAAGCAGTTGTGTTGGGAGGAAAAGTGACTAAACGGTGTGAGTGTTTGCTGTTAATGTGAATTTTCTGTGAATACCTAGTGTGCAGAGTGGCTTTTTATAGGTATTATCGATGTTTTCTACTGTCATCTTGTTTTTTATGGAGTGTGTTCAGCTATGCATTCCCTCCCTGGAGCGTTTGTTCAGTTTAATATGTGCAAGGTGTGGACACACCTTAAATAACGGTCCTGCTGTCTAGGTGTGGATATTCCTTTGCCTTGGGTTTTTTGCTCTGGAGAGACTTCAGGATCTCTACCTGTCATTAGCTGCTTTTTCCTTTTACCTTAACAGGGTTATTTTAAATAAAGACACACCCCTTTTGATATTTAAAGTCACATCCTTTACCCAACAGATGTGTTTCCCTGTTACTTTGCCTCATTTGCATTTGCATCAAAGAGCCATCAAGGTCTGCTTTTAAGTCCTTACTTCCTACCACCTCCTGACAAGACAGGGATCTGTCATGTAAATTAACATCTCTGCTTGTTTCTCAGAAAACGATTTAAGACTTGTTGTGCATGTTGTCATACCCTTGATTTGGTTGCAATTTATAAGTTTGTTAAAGCAAGTTTGTGAAATGATCTCTGCAGAAACAATATCCAGCCTAATGGCTACTTTTTCATGATTCAAAAAAAGTTTAGTAGCCTTTGCTTGGGCTATTTTAATTAAGCAAGTCCTAAAGTTGTGCCCGGCTTGTTATGGTCAGTGTCTCTGCCAGGTCCCTGGCGAGCAGGGCGATCTGAGATCAAGGTGAGCCCCATTCCCCGCTGTAAACAGAGAGGTGTTAACTGCCTGCAGGACGACAGGTGTTTGCAATCGGCGGGATACTACAGCTTCCTTTGTCGCTTCTCCCCACTCAGCTCCCCTAAGGAAAAGCAGCCGTTCCCTGCAACGGTAATTTAACACAGCAATTTGGGAATAGAGGAATGCGCCCGGTGTTAACATTCTTTGCAAAAAATAAACAGGGCTGTGCTGGGACAGCTTTGTACCCCTGTTCAGGAGCCAATGTTTTAAGAACAGTGTAGCCAGGAAGTAGCTAGGGTATCTATGTATTTACCTTTATCACACCTGTCATTTGTATCATCCCCTAACCTGTCTCTCCCCCACCCTCTTTCTGTATTTCTGAACACACTGCCACCTTGATGAATCATCCATCAAATAAAGTAAATGTGGGCTTGGCGCTCGGCAACTCATGTAATGTTGAGGACATGTTTATTGGCCTGGTAAAACTATACTTAAACTATACTTAGTGCCCTGGACTCACTCACCCTGCCTAGAAACTATTGACTACAACCACATGCTGTAAGTTAGTGGGAGAACAATAAAACATGCTTCAGCTAAAGCTACAGTTTGTTAGACGAAACAAGTGGGGCTGTGGTGAAGGCTTCGGAGGAGGTGCGGATTGGCTCTGTAGCTCCGCATGGCACTTCGGTTGTTTAAAAGACATCTGTTTACATTTAAAAGGTCCACCCCTGTTGTGTGAAGAGTTGAGCTGAGGAGGAAATTTTTCATTTATCTCCCTGCTTTTCACCAACTTCCTCGGCAGCTTCATTTAAAAGTGCCAAATAAGAAAAACATCTCTCCTCCACTCCCTCTCTCACTCTCTTTCTATCTCTCTCCCCTCTCACTCCTCCTTCCAGTGCTTGTCCTTTATTTCGGGGGGTTAAGACACAGTAGCCAGGGGTGCTGTTGATTGCCCCCTGACCTAGGCACCCATGCGTGCCTAGAGTATGACTTCACTTTCCCCCCCTGTGCCATTGTGAGGCTTCCAGCATGTCCAATTGTGTTTGTGTTAAACTCTGTTCAATGAAAAGGGAAGAGAGGAGGAGGAGGAGGAGGAGGAGGGGGGGGGGGTTTCAAAGCTGCAGATTTTTCTCCGCTCCCTCCTTCTCTCTGTCCATTCCTCTCTGACCCCTTAAACTGTGGGCTCCAATGTTCCCTGCGGAGCCGAGAGGGGGGATGGAGAGAGTCGGTGAGAAGTGGCCGAGGTGACTAAAGAATTTTACAACAGGTGACAACTGAGGGACTGGTGCTGGCAGATAGAAAGCATGACACAAATGGCAGCTACTGTATCTCCGGCATGGATTTAAAGCTAGATTTATGTGTTTTGAAATCAGCTCAATAAGCTAATTCTAGACCCCAACCAGATTACATCACAACTGTTCACACGCTTGTTTTTTATCAATCATCTGATGTGAAAAGTTTCTAATCTTCAGCCCTCAACATGTCCGTCAGGGTGGGAAAGGGCTGTCCTCAGCTGACCATTGGGCAGAATTAAAATGATGTGATGTACGACCACACTCCCACCTCTGTTAAGGCAGCTTAATGATTAGCTGCTCCCATGGAGGCTGAGAGCATTAGCCTATAAAAAGGTGCTCTCCCTTCGTAAAGAAGGAGTTTTAAACCCAGAGTCAGTTTCAGTAACCCCCTTAACTGCGCTTGGATGTGCTTTATTGGGGTTTGTGTGGCTGAATGCTTAAATGAACCATTGTGTGTTCAGGCTTTAGTTAGAAAGCCTGAGGAGAAAGAGCCTAGTTACCTTTGCAGTTTGCCTGCTCTACCTCATACACTTTCAGTGGCAGAAGAAAAGGCCCATTCAGCGGCCCGGCATGGGGAGGGAGAGCCCTTTTCACACTCCGCTTGTGGGAAACTTCTCCTCCATACTGTGCATGCCATTTGCATATGACCCATTCTTTTCCCAAAGGTCCCCGTGAGGGAGGAATCCGCGGAACGCTCGCAGAATTCATCAAATCCCTCTCTCACACGGCCCTCTGGCCCTCAAGACCCTGCTTTGCAGCACACTATTTGACATTTTTGTCTTGGAAATATATCGTACGCCTGCGTCATGCTCGCTCGCTTTAACATTACAGCAGACACATCCCTGTGGCATTTATGTCCCGTGTATTTTAGAATGGCAATGTGCTACCCAGTGGGCTATTTTTAATGCCAGGGTGAAGGCTTAATTTGGCACAGCAGGCAGGAGTTTCCCTAAATCCCCAGCATGGGCAATGAGGGGTCCATCTGCATGACAGGACAATGTGATGGGGGCCGCGCGCCTCGGAGGCTCCCTAACTGACGCGGTCATCCACAGATCGCCAGCACTCTCCTTGAATGACACAAATATTGAGCATAGGGGGGTATTACAGGGGTGAGGCGGTGGGAGCTTGTAGCGACGCGTCAGTTCAGTGAAGTGTACAAAAACACGACCGTTGCTCCCCCCCCCATCCCCCCACCCAACCCCCACAACTGCTGCCTTGATGCAACACAACACGTGCAACAGCATCCATATTGACATGCTTGTTGTAGCTGAGAGAGATGTGTGTATCTGCAGCAGCCTTGACCCCACACACTGATACTGACACATACAGTGGTGCAGGCAAGTATTTGTTGCCATGCATTGTGGGGAGGAGAGCTCAGTTAAGTGTATCATGTCGGCTAACTGAGCAGAAAAGTCTCCTTTGCCCTCCTCCCCTGACTCCAAAGCAGTGAGTCATGGGCAGACAGGTGTGTTTGCAAGATGTGTGCAACCTCTAAGTTCTTCTTTTCCTTTACATTAACTGTCCCGTGTTCCCTTTTGGCCGTCTCAGCCCCTCCTTACAAGTGTGGGGGTGAGAGATAATATTCTCCAGCAGTGTGTATACTTGCGGGAGAGATTACCTCTAAATTGCCATCCTGGTGGAGGTAAATATTGTGTATGGTGTGCGCTGCGCTGTGTGCTGAAGTGTGTTTTTAATCATGTATTTGGTGGCCTCTCTTCAGGTCCACACTGAATCCCCTTGGGTCTGTCTGCAGACCCCTCCTTGTCCCCCCCATCATCACCACCACCTCTTTCTTTCCCTTCCCGCCCATCCATCCCCTCCCCTCCCTTGTGGTCCTCAGTGGAGCGGTTAATGAAAAAGACTGGACTGACACAATAGGCAGAAGGCGGGCCCTGTGAGGGGCTCTTGCTCCAGCTTGTGTTTATGGTAAAAATTCATCAGGGCTAACCTCTTCTTCAGCTTCACTTCTGACCGTGTGTTTGTTTTTATAGTCTTTCTTGACATACATGTTGGATGTCTAGTCTATTTTAAATGTGCTTGACCTTACCATAGTCCCACAGTGTCTCTGTCTACTGGGATAAAATTAGATGACATCAGATGAGGAGTAATCCGCTGCCATGTATTGTGCTCCGAACACAGCCTAGTGGCTGGCTTTTTGCCAGGCCGTTATGATGACCATATTGATTTTCCTCTCCGTAGCACACAGAACTGATAATGGCCCTCCTGAGGGGGTACGCATTCATATTCACATACTGATTTCAGTAGCACAGCTTGACTGTGATGTGACTGACAAATCAAATGCCCTTCTGTCCCCCAGGTCCCGTGCAGTGAGCTAGGAAGGCTAGCCCTGAGACAGCTTTACCAAAAAAAAAAATCCTTAGTCACCCTGTTTGTTAGTCAGAGAGAAAGACGGCTTCTATGTTGACTGTCGACATGGATAAACATCCACACAGGATTAATGAGAGGAGAATGGTCAGCCTGAAAACAGAGGGGAGGGCAGAATAGAGGGAGGCACAGAGCATCCGCATCGCCCCATTTAACTCATGAGTGTTTTGTTGGGCTCCCCATGACCCCACTTGTGTGACCTAACAGAAGGAGGCAGCCAAGCCTAGACACACTCACTGTTGACTGATTTAAGAGAAGAGATACATATGTCTTTATGAATTAAAAATACTAAATATGGACAAAGGGCAAAGGAAGGAATAATATTAAATGTAGCCTATATAGACTAAATTGAGACTGTGTCTTTAGAGCAGTAAACAGATTAAAACAAAGACAGATTAGAGTTATTAATTACATTCTTAAGGTAACTATTCGGGGTGTACAGGTACACAAAAGCAAGAATTCAGATTTATGAGTTGCAGCTAAGTGGCATTTAGGTAAAAAATGCATTGGAATACATTTCTTTTGATCAGACAGTATTGTCTTGCTAGAAAATGAAGTTACATTTTGCCGACTGGCTACTCCTGTAAACCTTTCTACACATATGTAATATACAGTAAGAACACTGAAAAAAAAACACTTTGCCATATGTACACTAGGTAGTAAAACTGAAAAGCTTCTCCTTTGCTATGAAATGTAAGATACATTAAAAAAACATGTGACCCCAGTACAGTACCAGGGTGTTTCTCTATGAATACACAAACAACTTCAGCCTTAGTAGACGTTTTCTGCTTCCTATTAACTATGTTAGGTCAGTAGTGTGAAAGTGGTTTCATGAACTTCCTCCATTAAGAGACTCAACAGGACTGGCTCCATTTGAAATATACCTGTCATTAAGTGATATACATCAGTGCTTTTGAAATAACTTATTCTTACTTCTTTACACGACCTGTAAATGTAGGCTCTCTTCCCCACAAGCACCTGTGAAACATGTTTGACAGCCGTTTAGAGCAAAGTACACAGTCCACTTTTTTACACTGGGTTGTAATGACACTGGAAACTGGAATTAGGCCAGTGACCTTTGACTTATTTCAGCCCACCTGTCCCAACCTCAGCTCATCCCTTCCAGCATTCATGTGTTTACAGTCAAAACAAACGGAGGCCTCGCAGAGCACATTGCATAAGCACGTGTGTGGGTGTAATGTGTGTGTAGCAGGTAGTGAAGGGAAGGGAGTACATACCCCTCGGATCTTCGTCGCCAGGCGATGATACATCTGTCTTCCTCCTCACGTAGACAGGACCCTCCCCTCTCTCGTTACACTGGCGCCGCCGCTTTCGCCTGCAAGTCAATGGAGAGTGGCTTTTAATTGATCATGTTTGGAGTTGTACGACACCGTCAATTAGTGCTTGCTCATTAGTTGTTTGTTTGTTTTGTCCGACCGTTGTCATCATAACACCCTTCATTAAGCTGCGTATCTTACCACATCTACAAAGCCACATGCTATTACTTCTCTAACACGTACTTCCGTTTGTTCTCACAAAGTCTCTCTCTCTTTGGCTCCTTTTTTGAGTCCTATGTATTCTTTTCTTTTTGCTGTCTCTCTCTTCCCCCCCTCTCCTCTCTCTTGCAGCTGTCTTGGCTCTGATTCTCCAACACCAGCAGGTGCTGTAGGCATGAAGCAATTCAGCTATACAGCACTCATAAATAACACCTGACAAAAGTATGAGAGAGCCAGAGCTACGGCCCGAGTGAGGCAGAGAGGCAGAGATTGAAAGTTTCCTCTGGCAGGAGAACAGGGCGTGGCTCACAGTCAAATGCTGGCCTTCACCAGAAGGACATGTTCAGAATAAAGAGAGAAAACGTAAGAGCAGCACAGAAAAGAGCAGGAATGTGGGGCTTTTTATCATGTAAAAGTGTGAATGTGTTGCCTGTACTTGCTCTTCACCTTAATACCAACTTTCAATAAACCCCCTTTCATGCAAATTTCAGGCAAAATGGATCTTTTTAAGCACAAGGCCAGCACTTAGTGACTGGTTAAAGAGGAACTTGAATTTGAAGGAAGGCAGCGTTATCTTTTCTGTAATTAGAATGTAAGAGCTTGGAACAATGTTAATTGTGCTCTAAAAGCAAATGAAGAGGTCAGGGAAGAAATGATATGCGCACTTTTATAATCATCATCCTTAATGAACCAGCACTCAGAATAAATGAACCCATAAATCAGGCCCGATCAAGGACTATTAATGAACACAGCTCAAACCAACTGTGAGCTGTCTCTTTGTCATGTTATGCTCTTTAAAACCCTCCAACCGCCAGACACACATCCTGCCTCATCAGAAGCTATCGATCAGCCTCTCAGGGCGAAGGTTAGTTTGTCATTTTCTCTTGCCTCACGGTGAACAAAACCAGGAAGTGTGTGAGAGATTACGGCCCAGGATGCAACCTGAAAGCTTTTTATCTCTGTGAAAACAAGAGGCTTCCTGCGGTCCTGCTCCCATCCAGGCCACCTCCCCCCCTCCTTCACCTACCCGGGCCCCCAGCACCTGTGGCAGCCTATTTAAGGCTCCTCATCACGGGCCGTGGAGACCACAAACCGGGGAAGAAAACATGAAAGGCTGGGGAAAAGAATCAGCGCTATTGCTAAGCTGAAGACTTGTCTGTTTCACAAAGAGGGCAGGGAAAAACAGAGTCTCTTTTCAGACACATGAGAAACTATATTTAAAGGTGATCCTGGGAAAGAAAAGTCTGTTTTTTCTTGAAGAGAATGTTAAAACCCAATCCCCATGCTTCCAGTCACCTCCAACTTCCCGTAAAGAGCAAAGAGTGCCCTGACACTGTATGACACACAGGCCTAAAGAGAAAATAGAAAATAGTCCTGTCAGGTTTGCCTGTCTTGTCCTTCTTTTGAGGAAGTTCACAACTTAAAAAAGCCACTGGTGTGCTTCTTTTCTCAAGTGAAACTGTTGCCTAACCTTCTGACAGATCCCTCCTCTCTATTTCAACATACTGTACGATTCCTCCTCACTGCTGGTATTTTTGATGAGTAAGCATCAAAATCCTGTAATGTTGTATTGTTAACCCACAAGAAAACCTCCTTTGCTCCTTTGAGTTGCTGCCACAGCTGGCAAGGGTGGTTTGTCTTGACAGTAACCGCGTTGAATTTCAATGACCCTCCCCCCTGGTCTTATTATGCCATCGCTGCTAACTGGCTCCTATTCACTGCAGTGTCCTGACTTCCCAAAGGGGGCCTAGATAAACAAGGGCTATTCAGTCGCTGAAAAGCCCACCCCCTGCCAGCCTCGGTTCTCTCCTTGTTTCGGTGCCAGGCTGCAGCGCGTCTCGCTCGCCACCGACGCCAAGCAGTGGCGGGCACCGTGCCAGCGATTCTTCTGCAGCACACAGCACACTTTTAGGGAGATTAAACTTCAGACTTAACCGTGATGACTGATAAATAGCCACCGTAAGAATGATGAGGAAGGTGTATGAGGAAAGGGTGCCTTTATGTTTCTGCTCCGGTGTGAATGTTTCTGCTTTAATATGAGCTTTAGAGGGAGCAGTTATCTGTAGGTGTGGTGTGATGTTGCAAGCCAAGCTCACTTCCTGTTGTTTTAGTCCATCAGGGAGATCAGGGGTGGGGGATGCTCCCATGAGACTACCCCGTGAGAGTCACATGGTCTGGCTGCAATGCATTTAAAGGCCAGGTTTTTTGTGTTTCTCTCTCTCTCTCTCTCTTGTGTGTGTGTGTGTGTGTGTGTGTGTGTGTGTGTGTGTGTGTGTGTGTGTGTGTGTGTGTGTGTGTGTGTGTGTGTGTGTGTGCAGCATGGTTTGTGAGTGCATTCCTGACCTCCACCTGAATTCTGACCCGAGTGTGAACTATCTCATCCTGGCTGTTCCTTTACTTTTTTTTTTTTGTTCCATTTTCTGCCTTCCCCTCCATCCTGCCTCCTAATCAACAGATCTCAGAGGAAAACCACACATCTCCCCAGGGTGCCTCTCCGCTTCTCTCCCAAGCAGATGTTTAAAAGCTGCTTGTTTGTTTATCCAATGTAAGTCATTTTGATGGATGGCTAGCCTAAAACCGGGCCTTCACTCTAATGCCGCATACCTTTGTATTAGAGTTAAATATTCTGAAAGTACAAATGGGTTGGCAAATCGCATCAGCAGTTGTCCTCAACCCTTGAAATTATTACAATGTGATAGCTGCCGACTGTAGGCCATTGGTAAGCAAGAGGAACAGTGTCCCTTAAACTGTAATGGCCGCCTGTCCAGCCCACCTTCATCAATCCCTGACTCGCCCAGCTAATTTAAAGCAGTGCCCTTCTAATCGAATGGCTGTCTGATAAATCTATGAATCAGGATAGATATCCAGCGGGGTGTGGCAGTGACACAGCGTCTAGACGTGCCGAGAGGTGAACAGACAATTCCAACGTGATTCAGATGCTAAAGGAATCTCTTGTGTTCTCTCGGCTGTGACTGCTGAGCGGCATTTTAACCAAATCTGTTCTGCTTGAGTGTCCTTGGGTCAAGTCCTCAGGAGGAGAACTCTCAGGCCAATGTGGATTATTATGGACACACAATGATCCTCGAGTACACCCTTTAGAAATAACATCAGAGTCGATTGAAGCGTGCGTTACGGTGACAAGGCTTGTATTTAGGTCAGGCTTTATCTAGCATACTTCTTAGAAAAAAGGAAGAGGCCTAGGGCTGGATTCCACCTAATAATTGTATTGCCCCGTGACAGATAACACTGATGTAAAGCTGTTTATTGTTGGTGATGAGTCTATTGAACCCAGCCATGCTCTTTCCCTTGTCCTTGGGGAGCTTATCCCTTAGGCAGGGCTTGTTGTGTTTTTTATTAAAACCCAGGTTTAAATGGACCAGGTCCGCTGATCGACAAGCAGATTAACCAACTAATAAAACGTACATCACGATATATGGAGAGGGCCCCCCTGAGACTCTGGCTATTAATATATAAATATGGAGGATTACTGTCTGCTTGTCTCCATTGCCGTGGAGAGGGGATTAGGGTCCTGGTCCAGACAGATTGGATTTAATGTGTGTGTAAGACTAAACGATTGCTGTACTACAAAGCCTTCATGTAGGTGCACACCGATCTGCGCTCTCTCCGGCTGAGACGTCATAACATCCTGTCATGTTTGTGGATCACTTAAATCCATTACATGTGTCACTTCTGTATAGATAAAGACGTATAATTATTTTATCCTCTTTTTTTGGGTATCATACCTAGTTAATCATCTCCAGCTCTAAATATGCGGCTTGTATTAACCTTATTTTCAGTATTATATAACTTGTTTGCTTGAACAAACATGCAGGTTTACAAGACAAAATGTGGTGTCCTCTACTTAGTGATAGTGCACGTCCTCATATTAAGTTGTGACTTGACAAAATAGACAACAACTAAGTATATGTAGTATAATATACAGTAATATAACCTTAACATCTTTAATAGCCTTGCAGATACCTCACAATCTACCTGTACTTTGGTTATAATAAGTTGTTTATTGAGGATACTATATCCAATCTAGCTTTAAAAGTTTTATACAGTGACGTAAAAGTCTGAAACAGATCAATTATGACCAAAACTAAACAGGCAAATCGCACCCAATGTCACACAAAGAATCTGACTCTCTTACTTACAATCAACCATTTCATACTCAACAGCATGCGCAAGACTGAGAAATTAGCCCCAGTCTGGCATGCATATTGTTCACTCCAGCAACTAACGTGACTCCAATTCAGCCTGACGCACTATTGAATTGACAAATTACTAGATAATGCACCCAAAAAATAATGATCCTCCCCAAGCGCACACTTTGAACAAAAAAGTAATCCCAGAGTATTCATGCAACTCCAGAGATTTTGTCCCAACTTTTACCTCAGCAATAAACTTTAGCTGTAGGGGAATCCTCATAAAGACAAATTACAATCTTTATGGGTGAAATAATTAATGCACAGAAAGGTTTAGAGTCAATCCTCACAAGTGACTAAACCGACACTGGCTATAATCAATTAAAAAAAAGTGAAAACCTGTAGTATCCTATCCCACCGATGTCCTACAGATAGCAATTGGTGTGTGTCCTTTACTGTTTTAACATGCGGCTCACACAGACCGACACACACTCACACACACACACACACACACACACACACACACACACACACACACACACACACACACACACACACACACACACACACACACCCTGGGCTGTTTATCCCCAAGGGCGCCTAGCCAAAGGAGAGAGAGCCCCTTAATCATGTCCCTGTCCTACGTCCTCGTTATCAGCCACGATTAATGAGCTCTCCATTAATGAAAAAAAAACAAAACAGGAGGTGTCAACCGCTCCTGTAGGAGAGAGACAAGGAGGGGTGGGGGTGTGTGAGGGGGGATGATAGTAAACGCTCCCCAGGTGCAATGACATCACTGTCTAAGGTAGATATGATAACTGTCACAGATCGCTTTTGTCGTGGGTGACAGGTCATGTGTCTAAGTGTGTTTGGATGCACGTGTGTGTGTGTGTGTGTGTGTGTGTGTGTGTGTGTGTGTGTGTGTGTGTGTGTGTGTGTGTGTGTGTGTGTGTGTACATGTGGCCTTACACACAATACAGTGTTTTGATTGTTCAAACCCAACCTCTTGGGACTAATCCGTTTTTGCCTCTGTATATCTGTCTTACTCTTTTGTCTATGGGGGCTATGTGGCGTGAGGGAGGGGTGTGAGGGAGGCGAAGGATAAGGAGCGCTTGATGACAGTGGAAGAGCAGGAGGAAGAGGAGGAGGAGAGGGCGGCAGGTGCAACGGACACCCGGCGCAATCACTGGCGCTCGGCAAAAGCGGCGACAGGAAATCAAGGTTGTCTTGGCAACCTGGCACTATCGATTAAGCGCGGCCGTCTCCGAGCTCACATCAGAGTCCCGATGGAGATGGTGATGCGTCGGGTTTCAGAAGAGGAAGAGGGGAGGAGGTGATGCTGGACTGAGAGCAGGGTGGGGGGAAAAGTAGGAGCAGGTGAAGAGAGGAAGGCACATCAAGTGTCTCCCTAACACTCTGGCTCTGTCCCTCCACCTCTCCATGTTGTTCTGAATCTCTTCTAGATTTATGAACGCACAGTATTTCTCATCCCTAAGTCAGTTCCATGGTCGAGGCCTTCTCCGAACCCTGCAAGCATTTAGCACGCCTGTGTCCCTGCGTCTCCTCCTGCCTCCTTTTGTCCTCCGCTCCCTGCGTCTGTTTCTATATATGGGTCCATGAGAGCACAGTTCTCCGAGTGTTTCCAGGCCATTAGTTCACATTGTGCAGTTTGATTTAAGGAGCCCGTGGCACACATGAAGAGTTTACTTTCCTGTCTCTACAGGGCGAGCAGTCTCTGTGCAAACCCCTGCGTGGCCCACAGTGATTTCGCCATAATTGTACAGTGAGGTAGTGTAATGTTGCATAAGCCCTGCGCAGAACTAATCAATACGCACTATTGACTTGTTAGGAGGAGTATTTTTGGCTGATACTGCATCTAGTTGGTGTATCTAGATGGTCTAATGTCTCTTTCACACTGGCTTCCCCTTTTCTCTTTGCTTAGATTGCCCCGTTAATTTTTTTGTCAAGATTGTCCTGTCAGTCATCCAAACGAAACCTAGTTTCCCACCTACAGCATGAACTAAGCACTTGTTAGATTGAAAAGCCGTGGTGCTCGAGGAGATCTGCTATCTTTTCATTGGAAGGACAACAGTACAAAACTCTCCCTGTCTCCATCCCTCCCTCTCACTCTCTTCCTCCTACCCCCCGCGGCCATTTCAACACAGAGCACTCCTCTGTCCTGCCATCATGTGGGTGTTACAGCCTGGGTAACCCATAGCTATCTCCTGAGCAGGGTTTTATATTGTTTCACACACTGTTTCATTTAGAGAGTTCAGTAAAACATTTTTGCTGAGGAATAATTCACTCTTTTGTATTATCAGTTCAAAAATGATTCTTTTTTATTTGAAATGTTACTAGAGGTATTGTGCTGGACTTTTTCTTTGTCAGGAAGTCACTGCGTTAGGCCAATAACTTAGAATTAATCACAAGTTAGCTTTAAAGGTGCTGCTGGGCGTATTCTATCACCTTGAGACAGCTAGCTAAAGATGTATAAAAAGTGAAGACATGCTAAAGGCTATGTTTCTTAGCATGCTTCTCAGCACAAACACACCCAGAGTTTGACCAGCATCATATTCGCGGCATCATGGGTCAATTTATTCATGTCCCGACCCATCAGGAAATAAAGAAGGTTGATGATTTGTGCAGCCGATCCTGGAGCACATCAAATAGGTAAATAAACTGTTATTTAACGGGATTGTTTTTTAAATGATTTCTTCATGAGCTTATGACTTATGAGAAATTGCAGCTTTGACAGTACAATATCATGGCTCTAAAAATAAAGACATGACAAAATCAGCATCATGACAATTTTACTGGCAGGTTATAATTAAGAAGATTATTGTAATTATACTAGAATTAATTAAATATTTTAATATTAGACACAAGATGGGACAAGAAATGACTTGAACACAATATAATCGGGTAATAATATTATACTAAAATGATTTAAATGGTGCATATCAGATGCAATCAGACTTAAAAGGAACATACTGTATTACTGTGTGAGAAAAGATCTGAGGTGAACTCCACAAAATCATTTGTGGTCTAGAGTAATGTCTTACAAGACTGTAGGGGCGCCTAGCATCCCAACTCCCCTCTCATCTCTCTTTATTCGGGGCTATTCTGAGCCGGACTAATGTGGCGGCGGTGCTGTGCGCTGAGTGAGTCAGCGGTCATTAGGGCGTGCAGACAGCACTCTGCCCGAGGCCACAGGAGCCAGTCAGTCTAATGATGAGGCCAGTGAAGTGCTAGGGACCTGAGCGCCCAGGACGTCCTATAGCTCCATCCAATTAGCCTCCATCAGACCCGCCCATAGTCACGTTTACTTGGACTATGCAGGACAGCCATTAAGGTTTCCTGATTGTTAAGAAAGATCTATGGTGTGCCATGTCCAACGAACAATTTCCTCCTTATGCATGCTCACATTTCCTGTTTGTGCACGATTCCCTACGTCTAAACTATATGCGAGTGTGTCTATCTGTTGTTATTATCCTGTAAGTGAGTTGAGCCATGGGAAAGAGAGAGAGGCTCAGCCTCAGCGCTCTGATCCAGTCATCCTCCCCTGGGAGAGGCTGACTGAACAGGAATGTAAACATGGCAGCTAAATAAACTGCTGTGTGGGGCAGAGAGGGAGAAGAAGACAGAGAGAGAGAGAGAGAGAGAGTGCAGGATCACTTAAAGAAAAGAACACACTATTACAGGCCAGATCTCAGCAGACTGAAGTGGAATATATATCTCAGAGTAAATGGTCTGAATCCGGACAAATGCAATAAAGGGGATTTTTTTGGGCCATTAGCTTGCAGCGGCTGTAATCAAGGAATTTAACCTGGGAGGAGAGACGACATCCACTGTGCATCGAGGCTTACAAGGACAGCTCAGCATTCCTCTCTACCTCGGCTCCTTTTAACACCTTATCTCAACCTCTCACTCTAAAATAAGATGCACTCACACCATGTCACATGGCAGCAGACATCACCCACGGCTTCTCTAATACTCCACAGATTTTGAAAGCTCAAAAGTGCCTCAGAGTCTGCAATGTTTGAAGAAAAAAAGGTGTCATTATCAGCAAATAGCACAACCTTTTGTTTACACTTTTTGTGACATTTTATTGTAAATATCTTGTTTAAACAAGCTAAACACTTTTCCCTTTTATGAAATATCTTGGCCTTCTTAGTACTGAAGTTCCTCTTTCCACTTGTCCAAGTGACGTGAGAAAAGCGTCCTAAAAAAGCGCCTCTCTGACTGTGGATCCTTTTTCTTTCACTCTACTCCCAGCAGTGTTCTAATCCTTCAGGCTTGTTGTGATGTGGTGATCTGACTGTTGAGCACAGGTGCTGCCGGCTGCTGCCACGAGGTCTCTCTATACTGCCGTAAGCCACGACAGGTGGCCGCCATTACAACGGTCTTAGGTAGTAGGTTTAGCCTTCACCGTCCCACAGCCTGTTCTGCTCCATCACAACTACCTATAGAAGACTGTTGACAAAGCTATATGCCATGGCAGTTTTCCACTACCACCTGTCCCCTCTTTGCTTCTCTCTGAAACCACCAGCACTTCTTAAAGTCTCTGCTTCAGATCCCTCTTCTTTTCCTGTTTTGCTTTTTTCCCTCTTTCTCTCAATGCCTTTCATTTTCTCCCAAGGTGGATCAAAGAGAAGAGGTTTGTGGAGGCGTATGGAACCAGACTCAGTGTCAACAAGAAGCTTTCTCTGCCTCCTTACTTAGCTAGAGTTTACTGTGTGAGAGAAATCCCCTTTCCACTTCTGAATATCACTGGGAACTGGTGCCTCTCTTTGCCACAATGTCTTTTTCTTTCACTTAAACCATCAATATTTCTATTTTATCAGTCATTAGACAGTTTGAAATCCTAATCCTGATATTCTACCTGACGTCTTCTTCTCATCCCTCTCTTTGTCCTTCCTGCTACCATCGCTCCCTCCTTCCCTGCCTCCCAACACTGGGCGCCGGGCCAGAGGTGCTAAACAGCATCTTAACCTGGTGTCTGAGCCTGGACTCATCCTTTATTCATTCCCATTAAAGGAGCATGAGAGTTGTTCTCTGCCTGTAGTCGCTGCTGTTCCCCCCTCCATTAGAAAGACAAACGGCCGCAGAGCGAGTGTATCTACCTAGTCTTCCGTACATAACTAATGGGTGGGGGTGAATGAAATATGCATGTTGGTGCTCCTACGATACCTGTGAGTCCAGTTTGTGACAAGACACACCATAGTGTGAGGATTAAAGAAAAACATTAAAGGGGTCAGGTGCTGCATAAACAGTCTTAAGTAGTCTTTTTCTGATGCCTTAAATTGTAATATTATGAAAATGTTTGCGCTTTGTGGGTCTTAAAAACATTTCTTGGTAGACCAGTGAGAATTCCACACACTCTGTATTCAGTTCAGATCGGTCTACAGTTGTAATTGTTTCCCTGTTTATTAAATTTGGTCTCAAGTTGCTTTCAGCGTGGCATAACATTGTGCTCAAACCTTGAAATCCTCATTTGAGGAGGCTGGCAATCATTTTGAAATATTTATACTGTTAAACAGGGGCACAAAGGCACAAAAACAATAGCACGCACGCTCACAGAGCACACATAGTGCACCAAATGCCTCCAGCAGAGCCATTTAGCTGGCCGTGTGCCAAAATCTTCCTTTCGATATAAGCCCCCAGGCTCTCATATATGGTACTTCATGTAGAAAACACACACACGGGCCAAACAATATCAGCATCTCCCACCTTTACAACCGTTAAAAAAAACAAAAGGGAAGATAAAGAGAGGAGGGCTGCAGACGAAGGGAGGAGAGGAATGAGATAAAGGTTAAGAATGGTGATGAAAATGGAGAAAAGTGCTACGCCAGCGACTCCGGGAGACAGACAGGAGTGAGCATTTCTGCCCCGCTGGTGGAATTTCGAGAGTGTAGGGAGGGGTGTGTGTGTTGTGTGGGGCAGGTAAATTGAATATCAGCATATCCTGTGGACTATCATCCTCACAGTCTCACTTAACCCTCACTGGACTGTACTTCATCTAAATGAATAAATGGTACAATTTCTGGGAGACCCATAGGAACAAAGAACATCTCTTGAATTGTTATTTTGTGTACTAGTGTTTGACTGTTTGTCGTGTTCAGCAGAGGTGAGCGGGGGATTGGGTGAGCACCTGAGCACTAATCCAGCCAGTTAGTTTTGGAGGAGCCATTTAAAATGAGCGCAGGCATTAGAGAGAGGTGGATGACGGGGTCAGGATTTTCCTTTAATCCTCACACTGCTGCTGCCAGAGGAGAGTGACAGGGGCAGAGAGGCAGCAAACAGAGGCAGTATGTGCCGGGGTAGTATACAGCCCCGGAACAAATTATGAGACCACATCAGCATTATCATTTTCTCTTGTTTCTCTTGTTAAATTATTATTATTTTTAATTATATTCTATAAACTACTGACAATTGTTCTCTGTGTTGGAATTCAACGGACACTGGAATGGCTGCCGTAAATGTAGAGATAAAGATTTAAGAAACATTTGGAGTGGTCTCTTAATTTTTTCCAGAGCTGTATGTGTACACTATATTAAAAGAAGAACATGCTGGACACTAATCATAGTCGAATAGAATGAATGTTGAATAGAAACAAATGTAAAATGCACAAACCAGATGCATTTGAAGCTTAAACATGTTCCCTCACACACAAGGGAGCTTAAGAATATAGCTTTTTCAGCAATTGTCTCATGAAAACCTCTCTAATAAATGAAAAGCTATTGTTGTATATAGGTTCAGATCAGACCCACACACACATACTGTACACACACAAACACTCCCTGCCCTAATCACCAGCCCCGTGAATGAGGGGCATTACAGTAAAGTAGCAGGTGCCTGACCATGGCCGCAATGCACGGGGTTGATTTGATGGTAATCTATAATCTGAAAAGCTTTGATGCCACCGCCGGGCTTATCAGCAAGGTTTGTTTGGCCAGGCTCCGAGCGCTAGTTTTAACAGGATGACAATGTTGCACGGTTAACCTTCGGTGCTTCACAGTGTCATCGCCGCTGTGCACAGGCATTTTAATGTGGGGAGTTTTTGTGTGTTTTCTTTAGTTTAACTGCAAAATATTGTCAAACTAAGGCTTGACTCACGGCTTAGATTTTTAGTTTCGCCCTGTATTTTCAATTCAGACACTATGAGGCTCATCATACTTGTATTCATCCACCCCCCATTTCTCTCTTTATTTCTCATTGTGTTCAAGTTTTTGCACACTCACTACAGTGGTTTGGAGTCACCAGGTTAAATGTGCAGGCTGGAAATGCAGCAGACAGTGGGTCTGTTGGTGGTGACATGTACGGCTCACATGGCGCCAACTGCTTTTATTGGACAATAATGGGAGGCTGCCTTGGATGACTTAAAGGGACGCACCCGCAACCTTACATATGGAGGGGTTTTATTTGAACACTTGGTGCGCAACTGCGTGGAAGGCATTTGAACCGCTGTATGATGTATTTTCTGGCATCTAGTGCTTCACACGGCAACACCTATAACTGACGGTGGGTGTTGGGTGTGTGATTGATTGTGTTTTTTCCGACCAGTGGAAGATTTGACATACATTATAGGTGAATCACTGGGAAAGGTTAGTGTTTATTCATCTGTTTGGTACTGTTTGTGGTTTTGTGTACTTAAATTTGTGTTTTTGAGTTTGTTTAAACATGTGCTTGTGATTGACCTTTTATACATCTATTGGTTAAGTGAGCCTTAATTCATGTTTGGCAAATGTAATGGGAACACACTTGTGGGCCAGGTCACACATATACAAAAAGCAATAGGTTGTTTGCTCTCACCTGGCGGTTTTTGTGCGAGTCACATTCTCTCTGGTGGTAATTCATATCCAGACTAGCTTCCTCTGAAAGAAGTCACCATCCTGTCTCCTCTGGCAGGTACTGGAAGTGTGGTGTCAGCTCTGTGATAGCCCTTTCAACTTCCTGCTGCTCCTAAGATAAAACTTCCCCCTTGTCTGCAGGCGCTCAGCAGGAGAATATCTGTGGAAACACGCTGCAATCTGCCTCGGAAAATTGAGATATTAGAAGGCATTTAAAGTTATGTAGTGATACATGGAAATTCAGGCTAATAACAAATAAGACAAACACTCAAACCCTTACATGAGTGTTTATTGTTCCTCTGGAGAGCCATCGTCTCTCTCTGTTCTTTTCTTCTCTACTTTCTCCCTCTGTTGATGTCCAGTCGGAGCACCTGGGAGGAAGCAGCTGTAGGTGGTGATTACAGTTCAGAGACTCCAAAATAACCTCTCCTCCTTCCTCAATTCTCTCCTTCTCAGCCGCCTTTTTATCTCTGAATCATCTAAATAATACATTTAAGAAATCCATGATTCAAGAGGTAAAAACCATCAAGAAAGACAAAAGAAAATGCACCAATTTGCTTCCATTTTGCTCTTTAGTGTGTGTACCTGTGTGTGTGTGTGTGTGTGTGTGTGTGTATGTGTGTGTGTGTGTGTGTGTGTGTGAACGTTTAGCCATGTAAATAAAGTGACTATACACACTGCCATGCTCATCAATACGGGGAACGGGGAGTGGGGGGCTCGGCTCACACAGATGAACACGGGATGAATAATCTTAGCTGAGCATTGCTGCATATGACCACCCCTCTCTCCACCCACCTCCAGTGTGTTTAATTGTGTGTGTGTGTGTGTGTGTGTGTGTGTGTGTGTGTGTGTGTGTGTGTGTGTGTGTGTGTGTGTGTGTGTGTGTGTGTGTGTGTGTGTGTGTGCATGTGTTTACCGTGCCTAAGCTCCCATCAATCACACGCCCAGAACCTTTCAGCAAGCTACACACACACACACACACACACACACACACACACACACACACACACACACACACACACACACACACACACACACACACAAAGACACCAACACGCAGACACACTCTTGCTAAGTTTATTAAAAGCCAGAGTGTTATCAGTGATCTCCCTGACAACAGCTGCATACACACACACACACACATATAAAAACAGTCATCTCCACCTCAACCATCAACACAAGTCACACTCATGTTGGTGGTGTGACATGAAGAGGACAGATCTGTCTTTCTTTCCTCTTCCTCCTGGCTACAGAGCACATCACCACAGTCGAACAGGAAGGCCAGTGTTCAGGGTCACACTGCCCAGTGGAATTCCCCCTACACCACGGGGAGCACACAGGAGTAAAACACTGCTTTGTTTGACCCAGATCAGCCACCGTAGTGTCAGAGAGACAAAGAGAAAGCTCCTCTTCCATCTCCGCTGATTTCCCCCAGAACTGGTTAACTCACGTAGATAACTGTACCGTATGCAGATGTGATATAGAAAGTTGTGTGCCTTAACCTACAGGGTATTCTTGGAAAAACTGCCCTATGCCCTATAAAGAGAATTATATTAATTATTTAAAACCAAATGATCTTCTGATTTACAGACGACTCTTTCCCAATGTTATTCAATGGGGTGAAAAGTATATTTTGGCCCACAGACTGACACAGAAGTTGTAGTACTACCTTTTGGCCAGTAAGAACATTTGCATCAACGTCCCTCTCTTCCTTGGGGGCTTGTTGTGCCCTTGAGCAAGCTTCAATGTTAATATGGCATTCCAGGAAGTACAGCCAAAAAGTTATTCTATTCAGAACTGGGATCACAAGCACAGATGACTTGTTCCCTAGAAAAAAACTTTATCAGATTTTAAGTGTTTCTACTTGACATGAAGAAGAGGGGAGGCTCTATTCCTGAAAACATCTGGCTGCTCCCCGCTGAATGACTTCACATTATGGGTGACATCACATGGGATAGTCCCGTGAGTCCGGTCCAATGATTGCAGTGTGCTTTGGTAATCGACGTCCCACCCTGTTGGCTGTCGTGTACAAGAAAAACTCAAATTTTTCAGCTTCAGGGAGTAGCAGCTGGCATCTGACCAGAACTGAAAAGAACATGACTCAGCGCAAGAAAAGCGTGCATTCAGTCAGAAAGGACCATCATTTTTCTTTTTGTTGGTCAGTTCAACTGTGGACTCGCTTGTGTTGCGCTCTCAAAAGCAACAGTTCATTCGTTCCTTTTTACAGCGCTTGAAATACACTAAGCGGGGATGATCTAACAGAGTACACAAGGGTCCCACAGCAGTGTTTGACTCACTGCAAGCCCATTACCAACGATGGCAGAGGGGAGTGAGAGATCTGCGCATATCGATTGCCCCGGCTGGACTGTCGATAGTCCCCTTCGGATTCTGACACAGCGAACTAATGGTCTCCCAGACCGGTGGCAACCAGACACACGCCCACGCACAGTCCCAGCACCTCTGGGTGTAATGGACAAAAGAGGGCCCGTCAATACATCAATACATGACGGCCTGTGTTTACCTGCTGCCTCAGCCATTTCACCAATCAGCAGTGCATTCAGAAGAGGGCATTAACAACAGCGCTGCTCGCTCAGCCTGTGATTTTTCATCTGTCCGCCCCGGTTCCACAAATCATGGCTAACGTGTTAGTCATCGTGAATACAGTCATAGTGAAAGGAGGAGGTGTTGAGCTGTGAGAGGGGCACAGTGAATATATTTGACCCCCTTACACACACTTAAGGTGGGGTCTCGCAACATGTACCCTTTCTGTCTCGCCTGGTTTAGCAAGACAGATATTCGTCGCCGTCCATCCCACAGGCCGCCTGTAGTCCACCCTCATGGTCATTTAACAGCAGGGTAATGGTGTGAACGGCACTGCTTGACTGCTCTTCAGCTGTAGTCGCCTGGAGGCTGGTGCTTTGGGGAGAAGGGGGCTAACCCTTCCTGATCACACGGGGAAAAGCCACTTTGCCTGGGGAGAAAAGAAAGGACGTAAGAGGGGGGGTGTTGGTGGAGGACTGAGGTGACAAAAGAGCTTTTGTGGTTGGAAGTTTACAGCATTAACCCCTTTCTCTCCCTGCTTCACATGACTAACAAGAAACCACTGTGACAACTGAGCAATAGCCCCGGGCCGTGTGTTTGATTATGCGTTTTCTGTGTGTGTGTCAGGGGTTTGTCCGCGACGTTTGGCCTCGGGTGTCTTTTGACAGAGCTGACATTCTGGAGAAGTGACAGAGTGGTCAGCTGTTGTCAAAATGCCACAAAAAAGGCACTTTTGTGTGTTAGTGTCAGAATTAGTGAAGCCACAGTAGGTTGTCAACATGGATCTCGGCTCACTGAGGTGTGCTGATCTGTTGATTGCTATAAATGGGAACTTGCAACGGTTGTAAAATTAGATGCAACCAATAAAAGAAACCTGCACTTCTAGGTTATTTCTGCACTTCCACCTGTCTGTGAATTTGTGTACACGTGTGTGTGTGTGTGTGTGTGTGTGTGTGTGTGTGTGTGTGTGTGTGTGTGTGTGTGTGTGTGTGTGTGTGTGTGTGTGTGTGTGTGTGTGTGTGTGTGTGTGTGTGTGTGTGTGTGTGTGTGTGTCTGTTGCCCTACGGCCTGTCCTCTCATTGAGACATCTGTCAGGCAGAGCCACAGCACCAAAGAATGACCTTTACTGAGGCACAGGCACCCAGAGAATGCACACACCAATGTAAATATCGCTCTCACTATTTTAAATTCTATCTCTTTCCTCCTGTCAATTCCTTGTTGTCTCTTACGTTCATTTTATAATTCTCTTGATTTTCACCCTCTTTTCAGACTTTTATGTATCCTTTCTCCAGCCTCCGTCTCTTCTGTGTTCTCTCTTTCTCCCTTTCTCTCTGTCACTCTGACAGTTTGTGACACTCCCTCCCTGGGGCAGCCATCAGTTCAGATGAGCATCGTATGTGACAGGCCTGCTTTGTCTTTTTAAGCCATTAGCAGTTCCTCTCCTCCCACCTCGCCATCGTTCCCCTCTGTTTACCTTTTCTGCCCTCTTACCCAGGCTCAGCTAGAGTGAAGAGTTGAGAAGCGTAAATATGTGAAGGTCTCTTTAATAAACCGAGGTTGTATTTAATGAAGCCAATGATTAATCTGTGCAGTAAGGTATACTTACAGGTAACATTAAATGAGATTTTCCAGTTGGAGAATTGTTAGTCAGTGTATGTACCTCCCTCTTCATAGGCCAGAGTAATTCCCCCTGCTCTGTACTCCCCCACAGTAAAGTGTCAAGCCTAATACAGGCAGGAATGTCCAGTCACCTGCTCCTAAAATGCAACAGCCCTGTGCTACACTAACCTAATATAGACCTGTGCTACACAAGCAGGTTGGATAACACCGTTATTGCTCATTGCATATATTTAAACACACACCTCCATGTGCCCCAGCTCAGCTGTTAGGCTACAACTGCTACACAGTGGAAACTTACATCTTGCTAGGCAATTAAATATGACAAAAGGGTGAATTAGATATGTTATGTTAGATGACAAAGAAGGTACAAATGTAGTATTTATAATCCCAGATTATCCACTAGAAATGCTGCAGTGCTAACAGGCGTAAAAAGACTGGTAGCATTCGTAGCATGTTAGCCATAGCTTGGAAGCGATCAGCTGGCTGACCCGTGTGTATCTATGACAGAGCCTGGATCAAGCTGTGAAATCGGATTCGGTTTTCTGACAACACATGTAACAGGTTCAACGGTTTGGCCTGCCACTTGCCAAATGATTATCACAGCTCTGAATACACGTGCCTATTGTCCAGCCCTAATGTGTTGAGAGGATGATTTTAGCACATGTTGGGCTCAAACAGTATCTGCCATTCGGTCATGTTGCTGTTATTAGTGCTTAAGTGGCTAGGGGAAAATAAAGGAAATGTTTGATGCTACTGATGTAACCCACGACATTTAAATGGGCTGAATACTAATACATAGATTTCAACTCAAAATGTCATCCCTAGACACAAATTGGCCAAATCCAACTGGAAGAAACACTACTGCACAGCTTTCAAAAGCTATCCGTCTGTAACTGCAGCCTGAATGGAGTCTGACAGCAGAGGTGACAGGGACATTTCATTTTGCTTGCGACACTCCAATGAGGATTGACAGAGGCTAATGTCACATTAGCCAGGTGTGTGTTTTGTTGGCTGGCTGATGTAACAGAGGTTTTGCACTTAACTTGAAAAAGCCGCTAACAGAAAGGAAGCAACAGTTTAGCCAGGTGTGTGCTGGTGCCTTCCTGTGTTGCTTTTTGGTGTTGTTTCTGTTTTAAAAATGGTTTCCAGTGCAATCATGTGTAACTGATATCAAGCCAAATACATGGTAGGGCTCAGGTAACACAGTTTGTTATTACTTGGTGGGTAGGTCTCGCATTGAATGAGCCAGATCAACCATAAAAAGCATTTAAATGAAGCAGAGAAATTAAATAAGGAGCAGTATGAAGCATGACGGCAGGTTTTCTGGGCTTACCCGAATCTACAGCAGGTGTTTCCTCTCTGAATCCACCCCCCCTAACTTCTACACCACTGCTTTCTCAGTCACCTGCCTGTACTTTGTAAAGCTGGACTGGTTCACTGGGTGGGCGTTCTCTCACCACAGACCTGCTGAGTGTTGGAGAACCGTAGCAGGTCTCCACACTGATGGAGGGAGAGATGGTGCAGAGATACTGTAAGTGGGTAGAATATAGTTTAGGTGCATGTGTGGGGCACCTTCTTAGGACATTTTGCCGTAAAGGTATGCGTTAATTGTTCATCGTGGCCTTCTGTGATTGCTATTAAGCCACAGTCATGTGACCGCCCATTATGATTGAAAGCCCTTCACATGCCAAGCATGCCTTTATCGGCTTAACATACAGAACACACGCATACTCTCGCTTAGGTGTTCCAGTATTATTACCGTTGATGGGGCTGTCTCACCTCCAACATAAACACACGCTGGGAGACAAGTGTAAACTCGGTGGCGGGGGCATTGCTGTACGTGTGGTGTGATCACACCCTCCGGTCCCTACCAGCCCACTGGCCTTATTTAGAAGAGCTGAGAGGAGCCAGATGCAGCAACTCTCCGAGGACGCCCAGTGTAACAGAATGTGTGTGTGTGGCTCATCACCATGCTCATTAGCCTTGGAGAGAAACACCATGGCCTGCCACCATGATTCGTACCCAGAACAGGCTGTGACTTTCCCCTCGGTAGAAATACAGCCTATTATCTAGGTGTCATTGAGGTGCAGCAGCACTGTCGGGACCAACCATGAGTAATAATCGCACAGAAAGCAAATCACAAAGCAGACCAGATTTAGTCTTTTTGAAAAGCAATCCACAACCTCTGAGGAACAGTGAAATTATTTTTCCTACCACTCATTAACAACCACTGACTTCCTTTACACTTACAAGTGTCATCATGCAGATTAAGAGAACAATAGCGCTATTAGCATTAGTGTTATTATGGAAAGTGCTCATCAGATGGGAGATGAGTGACCTGTGGAGGCCCATTAGCTCACGTGCTAAAACCTTGATCAGCGTCATTAGGAAGACAAGAGTCCATTGTCTTCTAGCTCACCTCTGAAACGCTTCCTGTAAAGAGCTCTGCTCCACAGGTTGATGTGGTTCTTAGATTGAATAATCTTAACCAATTGTGTCATTTGGCCAGTTGAATACCTGAATCTATCAATAGAACATTTTACATCTCTTAGCACACTGAAACTGCATCACAAGTGACTAGTTCTCAGGAATAGTTGGTGCAATTTTATTTCTAAATTAGTGCTTCTGCTTTTTACCCCTCCCAGCCTTACTTGGAACAATGAGTAACAGTCATTGGGTGTTGTTTGGGGAGTTTCTTCGTGTTGTGCTGCATTTCTATGGACAAACTGTCCAGGGCATGCCTGGCCATAGATGTGACTGTTAGCTGTTTGGAAACAGTCTCTTGGGACCCCTAGTGCCTCTCCAGCTAACTGACTGTGTGCTATGTTTCCACAGTTATATGTCAGAGCAACTGGAACTAAAAAAGCCTTTGCTTGACCCAAACGGCCATGCGAGGCTGAGGCAGCCTGTGAACTATGAAAATTCCCCAATTCTTTTGTTTTGTTATAGGCACTTGAGTTGACCTTCCTGACTCTGTGGGAGGAAGGCTGTTGTTTTAACAAAACCAGCAGCGTTTACCTCAGCGCTGAATGAGGCACCTCACCTTGAGACGGCATACTTGAGGTTTTGAATGGCACGTCTTTGTTTTACTTTGGTTCGAGCTGGGTTTTTTTGTAGTGGTTGACTTCCCTGAGAAAATGGCATTGCGGAGCCGCAAGGGCAGACTCTGTGACGACAGGGTCTGTACTCTTTGAGGATGCCTGTGGTAGTTTCACCGCTGCCTGCCTGGCCCTGAGCTCCATATGAGATAAGTGGCGTACCTCAATGAGAGAGCCTGTAGTACCAAGGCTAAATATAGAGATAGAAGAGAGTTAGAAGGGCAGACAAATAGTGGCTGCTGCTTACGATGAGTCAATCTGTCTAATCACAAGCAGAACAACAGCAGACCTAGGAATACGTGTCAGTCCGTTGGCTGAAATTAGTTGCAGAGAGAGCACACCCTTTGATCTGTCTCTTTAAGACAGGGAAAAGTGTTTTGGTTGGACATTCCAGACATACCTCCTACACATTCTGGTATAAGGGCGGTCGGCCTGCACATAAGACTTATATCTTTACAGATGTTGTTATAGGTAATGAATCAAGATAAAGCTTACTTCAGACGGTAATGTGTTTGTTCACAGACTATATATGTTTCGCTGTGTCCTCATCCAAAGCTCGCTTATTAAGTCAGTCACTCACACCTTGAGGGCCTCAAAGCACAGAGATAGCTCACTCCCACAGAGGTTGAGATACTGCCATTCCAATCTGGCATGCCTCAGTGTATGAAAGCACAAACCGAGCCATCTGCTGTTGTACAAACACGACTCCGCAGTGATTGTAAGTTCCTAATGTCTCGTTTTTCATCAATCAGGCCAGGATCAAATAGCATGGGCCGAAAATAAGTGCCAGCGAGTTTACATAATTACAGGACAGAATCAACACAATGAACGTGTTTCAGGGGATCCATGGCGCTTGATGTTCTGTACTGACAGATCAGCCTTGATATGTCTGCCAAGGTGATCCCCTCAAATGGGGTAACGTTGAGCCTGTTTTGGGAGTCACCCACACAGTCAACTATTCCTTAGCCAGTAATTGATACAGCCTGGCAGGTGTCATAACAACACAGCCGTCTCTCCAGCAGGCATTTTTAAGTGTGGCTGACAGGAACTGTCTGCCGCTATCTTCAATAGACTCTGGGAACTTCGTAAGGGGGAAAGAGGGTGAGGGTGGAGAAATTCAAGCAGCTTTCAGATATTTACTGAGGTCTAACAGTATTGTAGCATGATAAACTACAGCAAGTATTTGTAGCATGTTGCAAATACGAGTAAGTGAAGAGTAAATAACATGCTGAGAGGATTTGATTTCATCAGCTTGTCTGCTACCATCACAACACTTGGAATTGAGACCATGACGTATTAAGTCCTGGCTTATGGCGCGTAGACTGTAAAGGAAGTGGATAAAGTCACCATGGCGTCACCAGGTTTGGGTTTTTGGATGTCGCAATCTTGGTTTTTTAGGTAAAACAATTGAGATGTATAAAGTCACCAGACAAATTAGTAAATAAATCAGATAAATAGTTCGCTCATTGTCATAGACTTCTATACAACCATCTGTCAACCAGTAGAGACGCCCCCTGCTGGCCATTAGACAAATAATATAGTTGCCTCCACTTGTTGGGAAGCTGTAATCAAGTTCTATTATGTTGAAGCTGTTGGGCTTCCATTGATTTTGCTGTTTTACTCAGATCCATAGAAAGTTTTCTGTGTGGGAGGGTGTTGTAAAGGTGTGATCTTTGCCCAGAGGCTACGGACCAACTTCAAGCCAAAGACACCACCAAAGGTTATTTTCTCAGGTGTTCAACATGCTGCAAACCTGTGGAGGCAGGAAAACTTTCAGAAGTAAAGCTTTTTCATCTCCTCCACCTATCTCAGCTGCGTAGGAGTTGTCCTCCTGGTGTGTGCTAGCATCTTAGCGCTAATGAGGCCAGCTGTCCAAACGCTCAGCCGGTCAGCCAGAAGGGACTGCAGCCTTTGTTGATGCTAGGTGTTACATCTCCTGTTGGAACACACATTTTTGTTTCAACACCGCCAACCATTTGGCACAGGAAGACCGTCTCTGCTCACCCCCCACACCACCAACACTACTCACCATCCTTTCCCCCCACCCCCTTTGCTGTACTTTGCAGCTCCTACTTTTATTGTCCTGCTGGCCGTTGCCACCCCCGTCTACGCACACCAGCACATTGATTTTCTCTCTACAGCTTTATATTTGATCATTTTCTCTCGACACCGCCGACGGAGAGTGTTGCCTTTGTAATCGCTGACCTCAGCTCCACACCTGAGTGGCTGTGGCCCTAAACAGCCTCTCAGACTCGTCCTAAAGCACCTTCTGTTTCAGAATGAAGAGTTGCACACTGTTTGGACTGCTGAATGGACAATACATCACCTGGCAGAGACTTTATGACAGAAAAGAGCGCGAGGGAGAGAGGGAGAGAAATATAGTGAGAAGAGAAAGTACAGAGTAGTTTAGACAGTCGCACAAAGCTATACAAGTCCAATTAATTATCTGTTTATTTGAATAGGAGTGCTTTAATTGTTCTATTGGCTAGAAATCCAAGTACAAAGGGTGTGCGTCACCCCTGAATGTATCTTTTGAAAACTACACTTTGGTGGCAGTCACATCATATCAAAGAGGGAAAAAAATAGATGATATTGTGAAGTGAGGAATAGTGCGAAAGAGAGGAAAGAGGTTCGGAATGAAATAGCTCTCCAGATGAACCCGATAGGATTTTGCAGCTGCGGCACAGCGGTGTTGACCCCGCAAACGACTCGCCAAATAACAGCGCTTCTCCCTCCCTCCTCCACCACCTTTCATCCCTCCGCCCCCACACCTCCTTCCTCCCGCCTCCCCCTCAGCCTGAACCCTGCACGTCTACCGAGTTTGTGTGAATACCGACCGGTTTGTAATGACCTGCACAATGCGGAGAGAAAAAGGAAGAGACCTCACCCGAAACAATTCTCATTGATTGAAACAGTGGATCGCGGTTCTCCCAGATACGCCTCCTCCCGACAAAAAACATTAGCAGCCACTTCGGAAAGAGGTGGGCGAGTTGGGTTGGGGTGGGTGAAGATAGAGAGGGAAAAAAAGAGTTCAGGTGCTTTGTACTGGCAGTGCATATTCAGCGAGTGAATGTGTGTGTGTGTGTTCAAGCGCTGTGTGTGATGTGAGATAAAGTAGCTGGAGAGGTAGTTTCAGTGCTGCAACCCAGGCCCTCTGCTGACTGGGCTGCTCTCACTGGAGAATTGATTTGGCCTCAGAGAGGATCTGTAGCTCTCTCAGTGGAACAGAGGGATGGAGCGGGGGGGGGGTCTAGCAGAGTGGGTGGAAGTAACACAGGTGGAATTGAGAGACGGAGGAACTGGGTGGAAATGAAAAGGAGCACACACTCACACACATCTGAGGCAGACAGTCGGTCAGGAAAATGTACTCCCTGTAATAACCCTCTCTGTAGGCCGCCTGTGTCTGTGTCTCCTGGCTCCTTCAGCCCATAACACAAGCGGCCAGGTCACACCGACTCCCACGCAGCACACACACCACTTCAGCCCGCTCTGTAATGATCTCACACACCAGGTCCGTGTTTGTGTCTCCGAGTTACTAAGTGTGAATTCTCTGTTTCTCCCTGTTGTTTGGGAGTTTTCGGGTTACGGGTTCATATCTTTCTCAAATGTTCACTATATTGAGAGCTCCACACTCTGTTGTTGCCCAAGCTGTTGTATTATTCCCTGCTTTTACAACCGATTCTAGCCATGGGGATCATTTAAAGTCATCTTATCAATAGGACTTGGGCTATGGTGTGTTAAATTGGTGTTTCCAGCTCCTTACCCCCTCCTCCCTTTAATAATCTTGACATTTAAATGACATACTACATATATTTAACCTCTCTGACCCGTTAACATTCGGTGCTCATAATCAAGAAGCACACATAGTACACCTCCTATTATCTTTATTAAGGACGGAAATACTAAATGTGTGAAAAGGCTATTCAAAATAGACACAATCTGAGCGGTCATTCTAACCTCTGTCCTCCATGTCTCCTTGTGCAGTGACCAACTACAGCAATGTGGTGGAGGCCGGCTCAGAATCAGACGATGAAGACAAGCTGCACATCGTGGAGGAGGAAGGCAGCCTGGCAGACGGGGCCGACTGCGACAGCACCCTGCCAGAAGAGGAGCACCCCAGGGAGCGCTGCTGGGACGGAGGTGAGACACGACGCATAGGACGTATTATTAATACCACACATTTGCAGTGAGCCATACAAACGTCACCTTCCCACCCAACATTTCCACCATGTTCTGTGACTTGTTTTCCTCTTTTCTGCTTTAAAATGTACAATGATGCCAGTGGTGCAGAAATACAAATGAATCTCTTTCCGTATCATTTTTAGGCCTGGAAATAGTTTAGAACAAGGACCCAAACGTTTTTTTTTAAATGCCTCCAGCACATTAATGAAAATGTGCCTCTCTATTTATTGTTACGACATTAATTGTCTGACCGGTACTGTCTCATTTTGACCTCCTGACGTGAAGCAGGCTAAGTTAAGAAATGTTTTGCTGATGTCTGTGTGCCGATAAGTACCAGGCTTTGTCTCATTGTGAAACCCAGAGTGTAAGGAAACAGGTACTACACGTGGTGGGTCTCCAACTAAGGCAGGAAGTACAATATTAAACAAAGACAATGCCAACACAGAGAGAGACCTTCAAGCACAGAAAATAGCCCCGCAACCAAAAAGCCAGTGGAGAGCTTTATGGCACTGGTGGGCATTGGAGGGGCCGCCGTGAACTTCTCGTTACCTCAAACGGTGTGGAAGTGACATCAGAGGGAGCTCAGTGCCACAGGAAGGGCTGACGTCACACCCCCTGCCACCTCCAAAACAACAATCGCAGGTGCTGAAGGATGTTCGTGTTTCAACCTGTGCCCAAGGCCTCTGCCTGCGCTCCTGACCTCATACTGTACGTGCATTAAAAAAAGTGTATGTGACAATGTTAGTGTCGGACTGTGCCAAGTACAGTATATGCACCACAGGGACCGGCCCAATGAGATGTAGTTCAGCCACTAAAATATTTATATTAGGGAGTTGTTCCTTACACGGGTGAGAGATGTGTGAGGCTGAGAGGGGCTTTGATTTAGCAAGAGGTCACGTTAGCACATGCCTTAATGTCCAACTAGCTAACGCTTTCCGTTTAGGGAGGGATATTTTAGAAATTCCTCTCCAATGAATTTCAGCTTAGTCATTTTCACTTGCAAGGTTTCGGTTGCACATGCACGGCAGACCTGTGCACAGTGGGGCCACATATTCCCCTGACTGTGTTGTCATTTTCATTGCTGCTCTCCAGCTGTCCCTCCATGCATAAAGGGAAAGTTGGAGGAAGAATAATGTCATTGGTTTTGGCCAGGACTTGTGAACATTAAACACTTCAAAAGCATGAGTTACACTGAAACAGCTCAGTGAGCTGGCACCGCTCCACAGCTATGCCTGATCAGGCATATTTTCTTTTGACTTCACTCATGTGCACACACACCTCTCTCTCACTCTCTTACTGTATATAGCCCTCATATCATACATCAAGCAACATCCTCTCTGCCACTCTGAACCGGACTGATGAAACATGGGAAAGCCGCAGTTCTTTCAACAAACACCCTTCACTCGTCTCTCATCCCCTCATCCCTTGGTTTCACTCCTGAGATCTGAGAAATCCCTGGAGGAGCCTTGAATAGTGACCACCACCCACTAATCTTCTCCTCAGAGCTGCTTCAAATTAAAACCTTGACACCCCTTCGCCGCGCTCCAAAACCAAAAGGTGGTTTTTCAATGCTCTGCCATTCCTCCTTCACTTTCCTCCCCTCCCTTTTTCTCTTTTTACACTCTCTTGCTGTTTCTCTCGTTCTGAATCATTCCTCCTGATTATATGGTATCATGGGCACCCTGCTCGCTTTCATTACTCATTCACTCCTAAATGATTATGCAGTAGTGGAGTAGCCCAGTGTTGGTGCTGTAAACTACAGCCTGTTTTTCTCTAAGAAGAGGCCGGCTAACTCCAGGGGATAAAAAGGTGGAGAGAGTGTTGACCTGGGAGGGCTTCTCCTTTATAAGTGATGAGTTGTAGAGCATGATTACATCTCAGAGAATAAGCAGGGTGGATCTGGAGAGCTTTTTCATTGTCGGGCAGCAAAGGCACTTAATGACAGCGAAAGGCTGGGTTTAGCATGGAAATATGTCCTAAGGCAGTGGCTGTTAGGGCACTCGTGCAGTACTGAAGGGAAGGCTCTCACGCACAATGACACCTACCAATTTCCTCACTGTTGGCCCAGCATGCAGTGATGATATGTCATGCTCCTTTGAATCAGTCTTATATCCATATTGATCACTGTGGACACACAGGAACACCTACATTCCTGCACGCCTTATGTCATCACGTGATGTTTAAAGTGAGCCACCCTTCTGGACAGGAAAGGAAGAATCTCCAGAGAGTGGGACTTGTCCAGTGGAGAGCCACGGCACAAATACGTGATAAGCAAGCCATCCCAGATTTGGAAATACCTTGCATGTTATCTCTCACTTCCCTCCTCGGAGATAAAGCGTAACATCTTTACTGGGGTTGTTGAATTTTTGAGCTGTTTGTGCAAATCCTTATCGCTGATGCCTCTCCCATCCAAGATACAAACATGTGTGGATGCACAACCACAGGAAGCAGTGGGGGCAAAGGTCGGCAAAGCAGGAAATGCATCATGGGATACCGTTGTATCATGTTGCAGGGATGTAGGCAGAGAAGGATGAGAAGGGAGCGAGGGGAAAAGAAGAGTGGGTGGTCTGGTGATTTATTTCTAATACGTACTTTGGTAAGGAAACACTGTAAAGCGAAAAAAGGAAAAACCTACTTTTTTTGTGCTGCAACAGAATGTCCTGCTACAACCTCACGGGGTTTTTCATCCTGGGGTTTCTGAACTGATTTTCCACTTGTGCAGTGGTGCGTTCACATCCCTGCGTCAGCACATAAATGGCCTGTGTGGTGTTTCATGTCAGGGGAGCAGCCTGATAACACGGAGCCGCCTCAGCGAGGCTGTGAACCCTTCTGGCCTCACTCTGTACTTAACAAAGAGCCGAGAGAGAGAGACACATACACACATACACACACACACACACACACACACACACACACACACACAAAGGGAGTGAAAACAACCGCTTGTACTACCTTTGCACCACAGACCCCCAACTGGGACTTCACTTCACACACATGCTCAACATTTAGTAGCCTAAAGGTGTGTTTGGATGAGTGGAAGGGGGCTCAACACAGACAGATCAGCAATTTCCCACATGCAACAATGTTTGTGCAATAACAGCCAACACAACTGTGAGAAATACACTTCATTGAAACATTTCCCACAATGTCAAACTTTTTCTAAAGAACAAAAAAATGTAGCAAATGTGTCTAGGGGTGTTGTTGGTCGTGGGAAAAAGCTGTGTGCTATGTGGGGGTTAGCAGCCCCTAATGTGTTTCTGACCCTCCACTTTATGATGAGAATTCCACAATTTCAAAAAAAGAAGAAGCAGCTGTTGGTTCCTGCTTAACATACACACACATATTCACCCACACCCAGCCTCTCTCTGAATGATCTATTATCCAGGTTTTTTTTAAAGAGAGGGAAGTTTCTTCGAATGGTCTTTAATAACCCTAGCAACAAATGACCGCGCTCATATTGTCTCATGGCTTTGTTAAGGTGCACCACAGGAAGTCCAATGTTAGAGCACTGGTGTTCACTGTGCGTTGGTGAGTCATGATGTGCTACACCTGTTCCTGTCTCCGAGGAGCACACAGCTGGCCCCGTCTTTCAACACGCACACAATACACAAAACACAATTCTCAAATCTCCCCTAAGCCGGAGGAGTGCTTAAATCAATCCATAAAACATCTGCCCAGTGAACACCGCCACAGTAGCCTAACTTTGCTTTTAGCTGATAGCTCTCCTTGTAATGATACACAGAGGCACACTAACACATCCATAGAGGAATAATGCTCGCAGACACACTTTACTCAGTTCCGGTATCAACTTCAGGAAGCAAGCAGGGACGGAAAGAGGGAAGGAAGCTTTCCTGCATCCATAACTCCATCCTCAGGTTACACTTCCTATAAGCTGCAGCCTGGTAATTAGTGCTCGTTAGACTAGCTAGCTCATGTGATGTGGAGGAATAACGCGCTCCCACGTGCAGGCGCTCATTTGCTGCGATATTAAGCACAGTCTGAAGGCCAAGCCTCTCCAGAGAGCGGAGCGTAGAGAGTGTGTGTGTGTTCACAAGTGTGCATGCATCCGTTCCAGCCGAACATCTATCTGCTGCAATACAACAGGACAAGATTCATCATCTCATTATCAGTCTCGATCACAACAAGTACCTTACCTAACACTGTGAATAGAGGCTTGCCATTCAGTTCTTACAAAGAGCTGGATGCACGTACAGTAGCCCGTGGCCTTTGATGCTAATTACCTTTCTCATCCTATTGTGAATAACAGTATTCAGGATGTTTGGTTTTTTTCCCCCGGCGCCGCATGCCTCATCCCAGGCTTGTGTACATGTCATGATCAAGGGCTTGGACTGCAAGATCCGTTTCAGCTATATTGACACTCACTCTGACATTATTGGATTATCACATTTCATGTTCAGAGGTTAGGGTTTCATATGTAGAGCGCGCATCGATGGGAAAACATGTTCAAATAACGCGGTAATCGATGATACGTTTTTGCAAGCACGACTTTAATCAGTGTCTGTTTCACCCTTCACAGTGAAGGAGGATTGTGTGTCGGACGCTGAGGATGATGGGAGCACGGACGCACTAATGGAGGAGATGCTCCAGCAAGGAGACACGGCCGTCATTTACCCAGAGGCCCCAGAGGACGAGCCTCAACGCCAAGGCACCCCTGACGCCAGCGTCCATGACGAAAATGGTACGCCACACAAGCAAATTCAAACTAACATTGTTGTTTACACATCCTTTTCCAGACATGTTATCATGTGCCTTGTGCAGGGATTGCTTTAAATGGATCTAGAGCACAAAAGCAAGGTGTTGTGTCCCTAAATTACACAGACACTGACACACACACACTACTATTTCCACCTGAGAGATCACAGTCACTGAGCTATCACACTATGGCTGCTCCTACCCAGTAATTACGGCCCCCCTGGGGGTGGCTTTACCTGTTCCCCGTCTCACCTTAGGTGTTAACTCCACCCCATTAACGCCACTCTCCGACATCATTACACACACGGCTATTTGTTAAGTGCAGCACACTGGGGCCTTTATTGCTCCTGGGCTTTTGGCTTTTACCTGCTACCACAGAGGGGGGGGAGGAGGGGGGGCCTGAGGGAGGGAAACAGCAACACCTGAGTAAATTTGTCACGTCTGTGCGAAGCTGACTCACGGCTACCTGGCCGATAATGTGTGTGCGTTCCCATCCCGAGGCCCTCACCTGTCCCGCAGGGGAACTTAATACATCACCTGTTAACGGAATAATGCTTCACCTGTGTGGGAGCCAGGCATCTGAGACCCTCTGTTCACCAGGTTGGATTTCCGCAGGCGGCTGTTATTTACCGAGCGCACCGTTCCTTACATGAGTGGGTGTTTTTGACACGCTTCAAACGCACAATAGGCAATCAAATTGGATGGAATTTCAGGCGTGTAAAAGCTATAATTACAGTACAAAAGCACAATTTAATTGCAGTCCTTCATTGGCAACCCAGCATACGGAAAGGAATGTGTTACTATGGATCACTAATTTGTCCATTTGGTTACCTGGGAGCTGTTTACCTGAGGGGGAGGATCTCTCGGTGATTGGTGAACTAGCAGAGGAGTGTGACTGTGGCAGGCCTTGTGTAACATCAAAGAGCCCTCCCTATTGACCATGTGTTCTAACCCCCACTTTTCCTTCCCCCCCTTCACTCTCACACATATCATTACAACACTTTTTTTTTCACCCAGGAACTCCTGATTCCTTCTCTCAGCTGCTCACCTGCCCGTACTGCGCGCGTGGCTACAAGCGTTACAGCTCCCTGAAGGAGCACATCAAGTACCGGCACGAGAAGACCGAAGAGAGCTTCAACTGCCCCGAGTGCAGCTACAGCTTCGCATACCGCGCTCAGCTGGAGAGGCATATGACGGTCCACAAGGGTGGACGGGATCAGGTAAAAACTGACTGACAAACCGGTCGAGACTGGATACTGATAATACACCTCCACCGGTTAGATTTTTTTTCCCGGACTTAGGTACTGAATTGAGATTAATGATTTCTGTGAATCCTCTTTCCGGACTAAACTACATATTGTAGTACTCTGAAAATGAAGTATACTCATTAGCATGCTAAATGTTAGCAATATTAACTAAAACCAGGTACTGAGAAACCACTGCGTTTGTACATTTTGAATGAAAGATATTCCCTGCTAATTTTCTAATATTTTGATGTATCACTCTTCTTAAATGGTCAGTGCAGTTGGGTTACTAGTGTTGCTTTCAGTTGCTAATTCTTCTGTCCTGCTGTAGTAATTATCCATTGACAAATTGATTCTAAATTATGCAAACCAAAGTGGAAGCTTAGTCCTGTTTCTTTAGAGGCTCACAAATACACATGAACTTTTGCCCCTCATTGATTAATGACATTGTGACATGAATTAAAAGCAGTTCAAAGGTTGTGCTATCGTCCTGAATATCCCCTCTCCTTTTGCCCGGCAGAGACACATCACACAGTCGGGAGGCAATCGTAAATTCAAGTGCACTGAATGTGGCAAAGCATTTAAATACAAGCACCACCTGAAGGAGCACCTACGCATCCACAGCGGTGAGTGGACCATCATGGCTGCATTCTCTGTGTGTGTGTGTGTGTGTGTGTGTGTGTGTGTGTGTGTGTGTGTGTGTGTGTGTGTGTGTGTGTGTGTGTGTGTGTGTGTGTGTGTGTGTGTGTGTCTGAAGGCCCACTGTTAATGCCAAGATTGTCTGCCGGCCACAGATATTTCCAATATTAATATTTCCTATTGATGATTTAGCAATTCCCTGTGTTTAGATATCCTTCATTGTGGTTCAATCCATTGTACACGCTTCCTTTAGTGCCATAATTCTGTGTCTTTTGGCATTATGGGACAGCAATTAGAGAAGGGCATTTCCCAATGGTGCCATTACATCAGCGTTTAAGCATCGTTGAAAAGCATTAGAGGTTTTTCCTACTGTGCCGCTCATAGCCTAGCTTGCTCATTTAGCTTCATTTACTAATGGAAATCCGCTTCTGTCCTCCCCCCACCCCCATTCTTTCTCTCTCTACTATGCACATTGTGGTTTTTATTCAGGAGAGAAACCCTATGAGTGCTCCAACTGCAAGAAGCGCTTCTCTCACTCAGGCTCGTACAGCTCCCACATCAGCAGTAAGAAGTGCATCAGCGTCATCTCAGTAAACGGCAGAGCTCGCTTGGGGAACGCCAAAACCCAGACCCAGGCTCCATCTCCAGTGCTGCCCACGTCACCTTCAGTCCTCCGCACTCAGATGAGGGAGAAGCTGGAGCACAGCAAGCCACTGCAGGAGCAGCTGCCACTCAATCAGATCAAGACTGAGCCTGTAGACTACGAGTACAAGCCCACATTGATGACATCCGCAGCTATGGCGGGTATGAACGGCGGAGTTTTCAACGGAGGTGCTGCATCTCCTCTGCAGGGCACAGTGCAGGCTGTGGTCCTCCCCACTGTGGGGCTGATGTCTCCCATCAGCATCAACCTGGCAGACCTGCAGAATGCTCTCAAAGTGGCGGTGGATGGAAACGTCATTCGCCAGGTTCTGGAAAGCAATGCCAAAGGTCAGTTGCAGATGAACTCGGGATTAACCACTGGAATGCTCCATCCTTCACAGCAGCAACTCATCTCAGCCATCAGTCTGCCTATTGTGGGTCAGGACGGGAATGCAAAAATCATTATAAACTACAGTTTGGACCCAAACCAGGGCCAGCTCACTGCCTATAGCATGAAGAAAGAGCCTGAGGCCACCTCACCAGGCCAGGCTGCCACTGACACCTTCAAATCCCAGAAACTCCCAGAGGATCTAACCATCAAAGGCTCCAGGCTCAATGAGACTAAAGAAAAAGAGGAAAAGACCACTAAAACCTGTCTCCTGTGTGATAACTGTCCCGGTGGGCTGGAATCACTCCATGCCCTCAAGCACTGCAAGGATGGCCTCAGGCTGAATGGTCTGGATAAGTCTGAATCTGCTGTTGCTGCCTTGCTGTCAGAGGGAGGGCTCTGTAACCAGCCCAAGAACCTCTTGTCCCTGCTCAAGGCTGTTGCATTAAAAGCAGAGCCCACCAAGGATGAGCTGGCCAAGATCTCTGACTCAGTCAGTCTGCCAACTCATGTGGTAAAGAAGTGGTTTGACAAAATGCAGGAGGGTCAGATATCACTGGGTGCTCCAACACCTCCCTCAGAGGAAGAGGACACCTGTGAAGTTAACAGTGTGGTGTCTCTGGTCCAAGGGAAGGACAAGTGCCCCTCTGTCACCCAGGACAGCCCTACAGAAGCCACTCCAGCGGAGTTCAACGGTGCCCACAGCTCGCCGGCCTCTCCCTCACCACTAAACCTGACAGCTGGCGGTCCTGTCCCAGCCCAGCCTTCCCAGAGCACTGAGGGACCCCTAGACCTGTCACTGCCAAAGTCCGCCAGAGAGGAAGCAGAGAGAGCAGTGGCTAAAGCCTGCGTTAACTCCTCCCCTTCCCTCCGCTCTACCAATGTGGATGAACCCCTGAACTTAACTTGCACAAAGAAGGAGGCATCGCCATTCTCAGCCATGGGCCTCAGCCCCATCGCACTGTACGCCAGCCAGCAAAGTGCCAAACCCCTCAACATTGTGACCACAATGCAATGCCTAAGGGCGCTTTCCACTAACAACAAACAGACTATCCTGATCCCCCAGCTGGCTTACACCTATACCACTACAGCAAACAGCCCTGCTGGGACCCAGACGCACGAGACTCTCCACCTCAACGGAATAAAGGTGCGTTATCATTTAGCATCCCTGTCTTTGTTAGAAATATATTGATACATTCCGGGAATTTGGGTTATTTGTCTTTATTGACGAAAGTTAAATGAAAAAATACTACTCTCATTCGTATGCTTAATATTAAGCTGCAGTCAGCAGCTAATTAGCTTAGCATAAAGACTGGAAATACGGAAGCAGCTAGCAAGGCTCTTTCTAAAATTAACAAAACCAGCACTTTTAAAGCTCACTGAAATTATAATGAACATTGAAAGGCAAATAACACATTGCTGTTTTATTTGTGTGTTACCAGGAAATCAGACCCCAAACAAGATATAATGTGTTAATTAGTCAAATAAGGAAGTGCTTGTGGGGTCGTTTTGTGACTAACTATTGCTCTATATTTACTGAGAGCAGTATAAATCTTCTTATCTAACTGGTGCCAAGAAAGCTTACAAGCAATTCCCAAAATGTCAGACAATTATTTGAACTCCCACTGTCTGTAATCCTCAGCCTACAGTACTGTAAATATGAGATGACATGTTATTTTTGTTCCTTTAGTTTCATTGGTTCGGAGCAGACAATAGTTGTTGGAGGTCCTCAGGTCAGCAAACAAGTCTGAAACTTAGGGAACAATTGATTTTATAAAAGTGCAGGACAGGATTCAAGGTCTAATCCGGCGGCCATTTTGAGAAGCAAGTGGATTTGAATCAAATCGGCTTATCTCTTTTTGGAGCAATCAGTCAAACTCTTCTATCCTGATCATTAATTCTTATTGTTTGAAACCACAAGTACATGATAGATAGTGTGGATCCATCCCAAATGCAATCAATAAGTCATATATAGAAATGTCAGAATTCAGCTCTTTGTAAAAATGATAGCCCTTAATAGTCCTGCATTGTGTGAACACCTAATGGGCCTGTAATGATGGATGTAGATCTCTGAGTGTATGAGTGATCTTCCTGGGCTGTCACCCAGAGGACGTGAGGCTGCACTTTACTGCAGAGCCCTTATTGATCTGCTGGAATCTGTTTAAACGGCACACCTCTGCCTGCCTCATTGATTTATTGTTGTTGTATTATACTTTCGTGTTAAGTGGATTGGCATAGACCTGCCTTGTTAAAAAAAAGAGCTGTGTATATATCATCTCCTTAATATTGCCCCACATCCTCTTTGGCTGCATCAGTAGATGAGATTTACCAGCCCAGGGACAGGAGAAAAATGTAGGTGTGCTCTTAAGTGCACAGCACGGTTATGTTTCGGGCCAAGGGAAAGATTCCTCACAAATAAGCTGACAATACAGAGTGATTTTACATTTCCAAATGCCTCCAGAGAGCTATGAGTTGGAAATGACGGGGTATTATTTCCTGAGAAATGCACTCACACAAGTTGTTTGCGAGTAGTGCTACTTTTGGTGAGTCATTCATTCTCAAGCAGAGTCATTTTGAATTACATCCAATACATGAGCGTTTGTTATAATCACCAGGAGGAGAAGCTGGACCCGGGGTCTGACGGCATGTCCACCGTGGAGGAGCAGAACGACTCCGACTCGGGCCCACAGAGGAAGAAAATGAAGAAGACGGACAGCGGCATGTACGCCTGTGACTTGTGCGACAAGATCTTCCAGAAGAGCAGCTCGCTGCTGAGACACAAATATGAACACACAGGTAATTACAAACTATCATGTATCAAAGGTCAAAGGTACAAACACAGGCATAAATCATAGATGGACTCTGGTTTTGAAATAAAACAGAACCGGAACTTATCTCACCACCACTCACTGTTTCAAAGATGAGTCAGAGTGCGAGTGAAGGGGGATTTTTGAGCTGCATTGTAAAGAAGGGTGGACACCTCCATTCCAGCAGGTATTACTCAACATGCACAGAAGAGGTCTGAGAATTTCTTTCCGCCAACTCCCCACCTCTGCACTGCCAGCTTCTCATGTAAAGCACCGAATGTTGCAAGAGGCTCTGGTAGTGATTTGCGCAGCTCTAAGATGATGATTCCGTGGCCAAGTGGAGGTCAGCGCCCTGAGAGGCGTTTTAGTTTTTTTCTTTATTACTCTGATACCTGGCTTGCAACCATAGTTTTCAGCTCCAAATGACCTCATCCAAGGTGAAACTAGATGTTCCCTGCCTGGATAAAGCTTCCTTCCCAATTGTTGTGATTTTGTTGTATTGTTTTGAAATGTTCTCCTTGGATACTCTGATGATAGATACTTGTATGGGCCTCACAACCTTTCACGCAACTATGTAGGGGGGATTTCAAAGTGCAATGGAGGGTTTATTGTTTTCCTCCTGTGTCTGCGCCTTTTTACTCAACAACTTCTTCTTAAACAGAGATGTTCATACATATTTATTTTCTCCTTCTCTGCAGGGAAACGACCTCACGAGTGCGGCATCTGCAGCAAGGCCTTCAAACACAAACACCACTTGATCGAACACATGCGGCTCCACTCGGGGGAGAAACCCTACCAGTGCGACAAGTGCGGCAAGCGCTTCTCACACTCGGGATCCTACTCCCAGCACATGAACCACCGCTACTCCTACTGCAAGAAGGAGACGCAGGGTCAAGGAGAAGGCCGCGAAAGCCCCGAGGACGATAGTGAGGCCCGGGCTGAGATGGAGGCGCTGAGCCGGCTGCAGCAGCTCCTCGCCCCCTCACAGTTAGACTTGGACGAGCGAGGGAGCAGCACCAGAGACGACGAGGACAGCGAGGAAGAGGAGGACGGTGCAGTGGACATGGACGACATCCAGGTGGTGCAGATAGGGGATGAAGGAGGGGATGAGGATGAGGAAGAGAGGAATGAGGAGAGAGTATTAGTGGAGGGAGGAGGAGAAGAGGAAAAGACAGAGATGGAGGTGGCTGAGGAAGAAGAGGAGGAAGACACAAGGCAGGAGGAGGTGCTCAGCAGCATTCAGGAAGAGGAGGAAGTCAAGATGCGGGAAGAGGAGGCGATGGATACAGAAGAAGGGGTGACGGAAGAGGGGAAAGAAGAGGAGCAGGTCACAGAGGAGAGTGGAGGAGAAAAAGACAGTGAGGCGGTTTCTGAAGAGCAGAAGGAGACGCCAGAGGATCGAGGAGACGCTGAGTAAAAGAGGAGTCACACTCCTCCATGGGACACAATCAGATTCCTCCTCTCCCCGTGCAGAGGAAGAACGCAGGAGATGATGTCTGGTCACTCTGACAGTCCGTTTCAGTTCACTACTGTGTAGAAAATCCAGGTGTGCCTGAAAAAATACTAGTGACTTTTCCGCAGGAGAGCGAACTCTCACTGTAAGAAAAATCAATTTGTAAAGAAGAAGATGAAGACGAACACAAATTTTAACAAACGAAGGAAATGCATTATACAGACTTTGGAAGCTAGAGCCGACATGTTTTAGATAATGTTTTATTACTAAAACACCTTGGGTCATTTCTTTTTATCAGTGTTACTAATTTTATCACTCATATTTTAACCTTTAAAAGCTGTACAGTTGGGAGATATTTCTATACCTTTTTATTGCCAATGATCAAAAAAAAGTCAGTATTTTATTAAGTTGGAAGGAAAATAAGAATAATCCTGTGCACTACAAGTGGCTTGGTTTACCTACGGATTAAGCAGTTGTGTTGTCAGCCCTTCAGTATTACCGCACTAGATATACCACGCCATCACGCTAGCAGAAGTTAGCATTTTGTTTCTTTGTGATGTTCTTTCAATTGGATTGTGAGCCTTAAGAAGAAAAATGTGGAGGGAGGGGTCCTTTTCCCTCATGTACTTCCATTTAGACTGTAGACTCATTGTCTAATTTTACAAATCAGTGTTTTTTAAAAAGGTAATAGTTTGACATTCTGGATAATAAAGGTATTTTCTTTTTTTGTTGAGAGTTAGATGAGAAGATAAAGACCACATTCTGATGACTATATGGCTACAGCCAGGTGCCGCTTAGCTTAGCTCAGCATGAAGAACTGAACAAGGGGGAAACAAGGAATATATTGCTGTGCTTTAAAGCAAACAATTTTCCCCTATAGACTTAGATAGGGAAAAGGGACGTTTGTAATTTGTTCCTAAAAGTTGTAAACTTTCTGTGCTCTGCTCATGTGATTGAGCCCAAGTCTAGCTATGGGAGTTGGTTTTAATAATGCTAGTGCACTTTTTACTTTACAAATAGTTACGCAAGAGCTGGGTAAGATTATACTTCTAAGTCACTTTTTATGGGCTTCATTAACTACTAAGCTTCTTTCATAGGGATAAACAGGAGCCCGCTTCCAATGCTGGATCTAGATGTGCTTATACATCAAAGAATGAAACAGCAAGCTAATGCTAAATCTAACATGGCTAAAGCTACCAGTTACTTCCTACCTATCTACTGCTTCCCACTCCAGTCCAGCAAGTTGCAGTAATGCATGCTGGACTCTTTGTGACTTCCAGACAAAGCATGGCAAGCTATTTTCTCCTATTTTAAGTATTTGCGCTAAATAAAGCTAATCATGACCTGGCAATAGCTTCACATTCAGTGGTACTGATCTACTCGTCTAATTCTCCTGTAGGAAGCACATAAGCATATTTTCTTGAAATGTCAAACTATTGCTTTAAATGTTTGGAGCGAGCAAAAAGGGGTTGTAGAAAATTGTCTGACCCTCACTATGCCTACCCCGTACCCCGAGCCATATGCAAATAATCAAACTAAAACAAGACAAACATGCATATCAAAAGTGCCATTGAATATTGCTGTTGAAGCTTAGAAGATCAGGTATTGCTAGGTCCTAAATCAACCAATAATGCCACCTAACCTGTGAGAGTAGAGTTTAGCCAAACTGATTTTAGAGAAGTTGCTTTAATTCATGAGCAGATAAAAGAATTACAATGCACATTTGTTCAAATGGATGATTATGAAGTATGATTTCTAATTATTAACCGTGTCCTGCCTTTTCAAAGCTTATTCAGTGCACTTGTTTAACACACCATTAAATGCTCAGATGTCTCTTCAGGTAACAAAATGTAGGCAAATAAGAATCCCAGGAGTTCAATTCAACAACCTTTTTACCTGTCAGTATTATTTTTTGTCTCTTACATGTTTTATGTTCCGTTTCGTTGCGTGTGTACTGTATGTTTTCAGCAATGGCAGTATTATCCCCACCCAAAGGAGATGGGTATGTCTGTTTAGTCATAGAGAACTTTTATATTTATGTGTCTTATTTTTTATATTTCTTTATGGTTATTTATTACACTATGTAGTGTACAATACTGTAGTTTGTATTAATACGATAATATATTTTAGTATGGAAAAAAAAGATTCAAAGGCAAATAACTACAAGCCTAGACAAAAGAGACTCCAGCATACTGAAGTATGTTTTTCGAACAAATAAAATGAAGTTTTTCCTTGGGAAAAAAATTGCACCCTGCAAGCCTGAAAATTTGAACCTGTGACCTCTGTGCATCCATTGTCATGTTAATTTTCTTTCCCCCTCTAATATGAAGCTACTGAACTTTTGAAAACTAATCGTATGTCTAATAGCATGAGTGTGGGCTGTTTTATTGAAGGATTATCCTTAGCGACACAAACTGTCCTTTTTGCCAAGCCAAAATAATATTGACGTTTGTTCTTATGTTTTTATTTGTGCCAATTTGTTACTTTATATGTCATTGTCAAGACCACGCCCACTTTTATATTCCCTTCCCCCTTTAACACCCTCATCTTTTTTTATAGTGATTGTTTTTTGTTTGTTTTCCTTTTTTTTTTGTTCATTTTTTATGACTCCCCATCTCACAATAAAATACATCAATTACAAGCTGCTGGGTTTGTGAGCGTAATGTTATTGAGGTATTGTGACACAATATTGAGTTCTTAATTGTCCTGCAATTTTCAAGTTAATATTATCAAAAAGAATCCCAAAGGAACCACTTAAAAAAAGAAAACAGGATTCATTACATAATTTCAGTAAATATTTAAACACTAATGCTTGTTCTGGGGTCATGGTGATCCTGGCCTTTTCTTTACCAGCTCAAAAAACAGATTAAACCCTGTTTTTGAGACTTATTCATTGTATCTTTGTAAATTACTTTTTGTTGAACTAAAGGAATATTTGTTCAGACATAGCCCATATATATGTTAATGTTGAATGGAACATTTAAAACATGAGATATATACTCATGTGGTGCTTTATGCTAATTTGCGCATAATTGTCCCCAAATGCAAGCACAGTTTGTCACAAAGATAAGGGTTACCATGTCAATTATGTTATATCATAAAATTAAATATACAGAAATAGTGTCTGAGGCTCCAAACAATTACCAAGTAAAGCTTACATACTGAGAATGAAAGGGCTTAAGAAATATTTTGAAATGGATGAGAGCGAAAAAGGCTTATTTGCTTTGATATCAAAGTGTGGTAAATATGAAGCTAGCTAGCAGCTAGTTAGCTTAGCTGAGAGCCAAGGCGGAAAGCATGGGACGAAACTCCAGACTGCACCTGGTCAAGAAATATGAAAATGTGTACTTAGGAGGGTATATATATATATATATATATATATTTATTTTGGACATAGCCAGGCTAGCTGTTTTTAGCAATTGACAGGTAAGCTAAGCTAGTAGTTGATAACCAGCTTTTCCCAATTAGTTATGCTAGCCAACTGCTAGATTTAGCTTCTTAGTCTAGCTTCATATTTAGCATATGTCTGTGTTTATGTGTACAGTAAGTGGTATTGTTCAGTTTTGTGCACCTTATGATGAATGATGGGATGATGAATGATCCCAAAAAAATCAAACTACTTTTTTAAGCTGAACTACATTTTAGCTCCATTTATGAATAAAGAACCTGCACATCTATTGTGAACATTCAGAACATCTTTTTCAGTCCAGTCTGCCTGTAAGAGCCCAGCCCAAGGTCAACCCTATTGATCCAGATTAGGTTTCAAGAGGGTCGACCCTCCTCCTGCACCCCCACATCCCCAGACCCTCCAAAAGCATTAATTAGTAATGGAATGGTCCAAAAATCTATAGTCTGTAGAGGAGTTGAAAATGATACAATAGCTAGTGAACATATTAGATTTTTCTCCCTTGCTCTCGGTGTGATGATTTTTGCTTTTCAATAAGCCTCACTCTGCCTCCAAATGTTTTGGGGGGCATTTTCAGGAAAGTACTTAAGTCTTAAGAAGGAAAGCGTGGTGTGAGTGGGGAGGGATGATAACCTGCAACAGCCTCCCTTTGTCCGTGGATGGAGTGGGAGCAATTTGTACCTGAGCTTGCAGGAGAGTGTGTTTGTACGTGTGCTGGGATACGGTGACAAAGAAGGTTTGACTGTCATCATGTTAAATGGGTCCCCAGAGACCCTTGGAAGTGGAGGTTGGTGGTGGAATAATGCTTTATAGGACAGCTCATATCATAACATTACTGTGTCAAACTGTTCCAACAGCGTCTTGTAATTGTGCCTATTATGAATGTCTTTAAGAGTGGTCACAGAGGCACCGCTCTAAAAGTCCCAAAGGTCAAACAGTGTGTAGCCGGTGGCTGCATGTTCAGGATGCTGGGCCGTTTTACAGGCTTTCAGTCCAATCCGCGACTTAAAGCCAAGATATTGCCATATGTTTTGCTGGGCTCAGCATTTCAAAGGAAAATTGAAAAGCTATAACTGCTAAGAGGATATGGAGCGCTCTTGCCAATAATGGTGCAAAAGCCTGATGAAGTATCATGACTGCCGGGACTCTGACACTGAGCCAAACCCAGGGGGCTGAAGCTCCCCGGGGAAATTTAGTGAAAAGCCAGGAGGAGGAGGAGGAAAGAAAAGCCTGCTCTCAGGAAATAGCAGTCACTTAAATATCATGTTCATTTACTCAACCACTAAATAGCAGAACGTACACAGAGACATTATGTGTGTGTGAGTCCGGGTGTGTGCATATGTGTAAAGGGGCGGGTTAATATGTCACTTCATGTGACAAATTGCTGTTTCAGGGCCCCATGTTTAACCCCCTGGTCAGCAGAAGCTCATATGTATCTGAAGATGTATTTATTTATTATAATCTGCGAGACTCACATGAATATATTCTGAATATATTGCTGGTCTTTACAATAGACTTGTCAAACAGACAATTACACATGTCCCTATCAAACACGACAAGGATTTCTAATATATATTTCCTATTACTTGAAAACAAAAAACATATTTATACAGTTTTTTGGAGAAAGAAATATAGGCATGTATATAATGAAATATGCAATCAATTTGTTCATCAGCAATCTGTCTTTTTACTCTTGAGCTGCTGTAACAAGTGCATTTCCTCAGTGAAGAACACATTTATTTGATATATTTTGAAACAGGAAAGAGTAAAGAAATTTTAAGTCGAGGTTCACCACAAAAAAATCATGAAAAAGCAATATTTAAAAAAGGTATGATTACTGGAGATGTGATCATACACTTCTTGGATATAATTCATGAATTGACTAACACCACAAATGACTCGACTAATAGACTAAGAAGGTGCAGCCTTAGAAACAACAAACAACTAAACTGCAAAACAAAACATAGGAAAACCTAGTAAACCTTAACAGCTGAACATTTTGTAAGGGAGGCATAAGACTTTGGAACAGTGACTCCTCACATCGATCGTTGTTCCTTATGTAGATTTTAGGAAACAATCTGCAACTCATTTGAACACACAAGTGTGTGTGTGTAAATGCAGCGGTCAAAGGACTCCAGGGTCAACTCTTGAGGAGGTCAGTCAGCACATCCTTGTGCGGTGTGTGTGTGTGTGTGTGTGTGTGTGTGTGTGTGTGTGTGTGTGTGTGTGTGTGTGTGTGTGTGTGTGTGTGTGTGTGTGTGTGTGTGTGTGTGTGTGTGTGTGTGTGTACCCAAGGGTTGATTGGATTGTCATTGTGCTGTATTTAGCTCATACCATAAACATCTCCCTGGAGAATTACCCTTCAGCTTCAGTAATATGAAACCAATCGTTAACCATGTTGAGTTCCTTTAAGGTTTCAGGTGTCCTTGTTTTTGCAGGGAGCCATTATCCTGAATCCTGGTCACCTTTTACCAATCAACTCAATCACCGATGAAGCTTCACTTCTCCATTAAACACACACTCACACACACAAACACGTCCACACATCATTCTTCTCTTGCCTTCCAGCTGAATCCTATTACGGTGTTTCTCAGAGATAAGCCCTGGTGAAATCTATCTATAAATGAAATTTATGCATCATCGTTTAAGCCTGTAATTGCTTAGAGACTCAATTTGTTTTATTAGACGGCATATCTTCTCTATTGCAGCAGAAAATGTGTGTTAGTAACTGTGTTATTTTGTCCTCTTTTGTGCACTTTGGGTTGCTTTGTCATAAGGACAATGAGTTGATAGCTTTGCATGAACTCATTCTCAAATCACATTCTCTCTCACACACACACACACACACACACACACACACACACACACACACACACACACACACACACACACACACACACACACACACACTTAGCATTAATGTTCTGGCAGTTTCATGCTTTCTTTTCAGGGTGAGGTTCAGGGCTGACTTTCACCACTTCCCCTCCTCGTTACCACATCGGGATTCGAGTTGCGCTACAAAAACACCAGCGCAACCACAATCACCTCACAACCCCTGCACGCGCACACACACACACACACACACACACACACACACACACACACACACACACACACACACACACACACACACACACACACACACACACACACACACACACACTCTGCCGGTGTTTGCAGGTACGGCCGGCCCTCCCACACTGCTGGGACAACATGGAGCAGCTCTCACTCATGACTAGAATAACAAGGAGCTGCACAGAATTAAATTAAATGGTCTGCTCTTTGAAAAGCTACCACCCACCTGCCTACACACACACACACACACACACACACACACACACACACACACACACACACACACACACACACACACACACACACACACACACACACACACACTGTAAGCAACACACCTCCACCCAACAACCCACTCTTGTATGCTTTGGTCTTCCCACACATACAGGAAAGCATGCATGAACACACACACACGCAAATATCTATTTCTCCTCTCCCCTGTGTCTCCGCCATGTGTGTGTGTGTGTGTGTGTGTGTGTGTGTGTGTGTGTGTGTGTGTGTGTGTGTGTGTGTGTGTGTGTGTGTGTGTGTGTGTGTGTGTGAGTGTGTGTGTGTGTGTGTAATCCTATTGTCCCGTCCTCCTCAGAGAAGCCTGGACCTTCAAGTGTCGTCTCCAAAGCTGCCATCTGATTGGCTGCTGGAGGTCAGTGGATAAGCCCATAAAAAGGGCGTGACATCTCTTTACACTCCCTTAAATGTTCACCTTTTTGTCCTTACAGGGCCCGTGTGTTGCTAGGACTGTGTCGCACGTCTTTGAAACCTTCCCTTCGTGATGTCTGGGTAAGAAAATGAGACAAACGCCCTCTCTGCTGTGACAACACTAAATAAATATTCTCCTCCATGAGGCTCCTTCTGGGTCTAGACAGAACTTGATCTCCTCAACTGTGACTTCCTCTAGAGTTTCTCATGAAAAGACAATCAAAACTTTTCCTTTGGACTAAAATCCGCTCAATTTTGGTCATAAACAACCTAGACTCCTGCCATTTCTTGAAAAAATGGAACCTTAAAAGGAGATCCCCAATAGACATTTTTTTCTGTGTCCTCCTGATATTACTCTTCATCTTTGCCCTTGGATGTTGTTCCGGTTATATGCCAACCACGAATGAAATGTCATCAACACGCCTACTGATGCTCCAGAGTGACTCTATTCCCACCACAACTTGGGATTAATCGGACATTACAAGGACTTTATGAGAGGAAGTTGGCAGGGAACAGACAAAAAAACCTTTTCAGCCTTTTTTAAAATGGCCTGGGGGTTTAGGGTGGCTGATGGGCTTATGACTTTAGACTTCGGTAGAGCCCTGTCTCTGAGGAGTGTTGTGTTGATCCGGCCGAGAGGGAAAAAGTCATGGAGCAAACATCCAGATGTGGGGACCGTGAGTCACTCAGAACCCGACAGCTGAGCACCCGCCCTCCGCCTTCTTACCAAGTTTTATTTTCTGTCCATCTCCTCTGCACTTTCCTGCGTCTTCCTATGCTCTTATTTGAAATTTGTCCACCATGTTTAGCACAGTCCTCGACCTTCGCTGTACATGCCTTGGTAGAGATGACCTTTAACCTTGGCCTTAGAGGAGATATTCTTGGCCCTTCTTACCCGACTCCTCCTTTCCAACAATACCTGAGTTTCTATCCTTCAGTTACCTCTCTGAACTTTTTTGCACCACAGTCTTTTCCACTCACTCTCTCTCCTCTTTCTTGCAAACATTTCACCCTCAAATATGTTTTATCATTTCTACTTGGGCCGAGAGGCTTAGACAGCACCTGTTGTTTCAAATCCAGCGATTATCAACATGGTTGGTCTTCCTCTGCCAACAGCAGGCTGCACAGCTCCAGCTGTTGTGTCTGCACAGGCTGTAGAGCTTTTTCACACAAGAGTGTAAAAAGTGCAAACAATGAAAGGAGTCTCAGCTTGAATAATGCGAGACAGAAATTAAGAAAGGGGGTCTTGTTTGTGATAATTTTCCTAAAATAACATCTTGGTGATTCAAACATAACAAAGAGCCACAGTAGGTTTTCAGTTGGATGATAATGCATTGGAAATAGGGACTTTTGAAAGGGTCGCTAAAACACGGTAGATTTTCTCACATATTTTATGAACCACGGTGATTTTAGCCAGTGGGAAGTTGAGCCACACAAAGATATTCTTAAAAAGGTATGAATCCTGGAGCAAATCACTCCTATGATGGTTATATATTTTAGGATTATAGTTTATGGTAGTAGTAATCGTTACTGTTTAGTTGAGTATTTTTGCTTTGAATGTATACCTGCATAAACCAGATGCTAACACTATCACAATCACATTAAGACTGCCTCGTGTTTTTCAGATAGACATTCAATTTAAGTCTGAATCTTTATATTTGGGTGCTTTACCATCAGAAAATATTTCCTCCTAAAGGTCAATATTTATTTCAAATCAGAGTGCTGCTAGCAAGAAAGCCATTACTAGAATGTGGTTAAAACCAGGAAAACCTACAGTGGACGAGTGGATTGACAATGTTTAGGAAGGACAGGATAACTTTTGACAAAGATGGGAAAGATGGATTGTGTATGTTACACTAGTACCACCATCATTTGACTAAATGACGGTGGTACTTTCAATATTATTTGTAATATTATCATTTCTCTGCCACCCTAGTTTAAGGTTAATTGAGGTGCACCCCCAAAACCTCGTTCATGAAAACTGAATGAAAAGAGAATACAACAAAAAGACAGCCTTACATACATGTTGTCCAGCAGTGGCTCAGTCAGTAGGGGCTTGCACTGGGAATTGTAGGGTCGCCGGTTCAAGTCCCCGAACAGACTTGAAATATGGAAAGTGGACTGCTACTTGGAGAGGTCCCAGTTCACCTCCTAGGCCCTGCTGTGGTGCCCTTGAGCAAGGCACCGGACACCTCTCAATCCCCCCTCCCCACTGCTCCCCGGGCGCTGCACAATAGCTGCCCACTGCTCCTAATACTAGGATGGGTTAAATGCAGAGGACCAATTTCACTGTGTGTGCTCTGCTATGTGCATGTATGTGACTAATAAAGAGGGTTTCATCCTCCGATTCTACATGAAAACAATGGAAGAATTGAGTTCTTACTTATGACTTAAAAGGGGGAAAAAAAACAGTATTGAATCATCGTAATAAAACATTATATGTAATGGCTTTCTTGCTAGCAGCACTCTGATTTTAAAGCACCCAAATATAAAGATTCAGACTGAAATTGAATGTCTATCTGAAAAACACAAGGCAGTCTTAATGTGATTGTGATAGTGTTAGCATCTGTTTTATGCATGTGTACATTCAAAACGACAGCAAAATACTCAACTAAATCAACAGTAACGATTACTACTACCATAAACTATAATCCTAAAATATAAAACCATCATAGGAGTGATTGGCTCCAGGATTCATACCTTTTTAACAAACATTATACAGCAATTCAATGCAAAAAACCCAAAACATGACACCTTTAGCTGCTCAAAAACACTCACAGACTGTGAATACAGTGAAGATGTGAAGTGTGGCTCAAAAAATTAAAATCACCATGGTTCATAAAATGTGTGAGAGAATCTACCATGTTTTAGCAACACTTTCAAAAGCCCCTATTTCCAATGCATTATCATCCAACTGAAAACCTTTTGTTTTTGTATACAGGTATGGTGAAGCCAAATGCTGCAAACAGGAGAGGTTATTAAAAAACACGACTAGTACATTATATTACACGTTTAGATCTCTCAGGGCCGTTGTAACACAGGCCTGCTTCAAAACAATCAAAAACGACGAAGTCAACAGATTAGGATCTAATTTTACAATCTGAGTAGGGGCACAAAGCCGCTGCCCTGCTTAAACCTTGTAAAAAAGCATATTTTGACCATCGGTCAGATGTTGTGGTCTTGATCAAAGCTTACTGAGTTCTGGAACTCTTATTTTGGTACAATTTCCCAGACGTATACTTACAATATCCAGCCTTCCCCTTTAACGGCCATCTTTGGTATTACACCTTGCCTAGATGACTCAGATCCACCAACATACCTGCAACAGGTCATTGCTTTCTCCTCTTTGTTGGCTAGGCGTGCCATTCTTTTTAAATGGAAGGATTCAATGCCTCCAACATACAGTCAATGGATCAGAGATATGATGCAAAATATAAAACTGGAGAAGATTAGATGTACCCTGAATGGCTCTATCAATACATTTCATAAAACATGGGATCGATTTACTCAATATGTGAGTATGTTGCCTGGCCTGGAACTGTAGTTATATGCTGTCATTGTCCATGTGCTGTTGATCTGTCCTTTTCATGTTGGAATATGAGATGCCCTTTTACTTTTATTTTTGTTTGGTTTTGTATTTTAATTTTTTATCAGTGTTTATTTATTCATTTTATTATTGTTTCCCTTATGTCTGTCTAGTAGCGTGTCGTGAGAGATGTCTGTTTTTAGTGTTATACATAACTATACATTATACAACTGTGAAAATGTCATCTGATATCTGTTTAAAATCACCATAAATAAAGTGGAAAAAAAGAAGCATATTTTTTTTGGTTGCTTTTATTAATGACAAGGATATTTATCACTCCCGTATTAACAGTGACTTTATTTATCAATGAAGATCAGATCTGTACTCAGAAAAGGCAGTAATAGTAGGAAAAGGGAGAAACAAGGATGCCGTAATTGATTTATAGTGGAAGTGTTTCAGCCACTTGTAAACCAGGCTCCATAAAAGCTAAAAAAGAGACAAGTCTGACATTTAAAAGGCTTGTTAAATTGATATTTCTATCACAATATATTGCCTGTTTACACATCCAGCAGACACAGTGCATCATGTATACTCCCTGATGAATGTAAGTCCAATATTCATTCTCCATATCTTTAGCTTTTGGAGAGAAATATCTCTTTCGAGGCTCATTAGCTGCTTAATGCTAGTCGCTAACTTAGTCCATTTGCAGAGTGTTTCATTAATAATTATCTGAGGGTTCGTCACCAGTGGTGGAGGAAGTAATATACCACAGTGTACAAAATACTCTAATGGTAAAGGTGTTGCATAGAAAAAGTATTTAAAGTTAAAGAATAATCAGGAAAATGCAACAATTAGAAGAATTAAAGGTAAAGTACTCATCTCAAAACAGCCACTGCCTTTCGTATCACTAATCTAAACAACAACATACGTTTCCAACCAGTTGAACACAATACAAGTACTAAACGTGAATAAAAATGATTGACATATTTAGCTGATTTTGTTTTCTTTAATGACAAACTATAGTCCCTAATTGATGTTCTTTCAGTCAACTTATTGTTTACTCCCCAAAAAAAAGTGCCTAAAATATGTATTTAAGAACAATTTGTTGACCTTGGCAAGATTTTAGCTTGCACCCCCCACCCCAACCTGAAAATCGTACAGAATAAAATATCCACAATAGACCAACACACTAGAAAAAGAGAAAGGTATAGGTTATAAACATGAAAAAGTGTGCAAATGTAGTTAGTATCCTATCCATATGAATATGTTTAATGGGTGTGGGGGTGTACTTCCCCCCCCCCACCGGGTAAGATATTTTAGGTGCTGGGTGCAAAGTGGGTTGAGTTCTGTTTTTCTATCTAATATTTAGTATTAAAAGTTCAAGTTAAACATTTAGATTTTTTTTGTTTTTGACCCCCATTTATGCTCCCTTGGCATTCGACTATACTGCCTATGCCATGAGCCGGCCATGTTTAAGTACAGTATTTGCCACTGCTCATCACCAAGACTTATTCATTTGATATAACAGTTAGTTGTTTGATGCATTTTTCAAAACAAAAGCAAAAATATGGTAACACTATAAAGTACTTTACATTTTGTGTGCATCAATTCACTTTAAATGTACAAATGATAGCATTACCCAAAAAAAGTATGATTCATTTTCAATAATTGTTTGCTAAAAGTACAGATTATTATTTTTATGGTTATTATCAATGAGGGGGCATTTTAAATAATCACTACTCAAACTGTGTATTTTATATATCGGCGTTTTCTGATTCTGAGTCATATTTTATAACGTGTCTATTTAATTTTAAGATTTCCTGTGATGCACCACCTCCTGAAATATACGTAGAAATCTGACTTGGAGACATCATCAACTCGCCTCAGGGATGTGCATCATCTCACCCCCTGATCCCTAAAAGAAATGATAAGTGCCAAAATATGAATTATGAGCTCTCCACACATCAGTAGAGATACGCTCTCAGTATCGGCGAGAGCGGCTTGGAGAGATCCTGACAGTGATTTTTGTGTTTAAACCGCACTCAAATGGCAGAAAATGAAAGCTAAGTCCTATCATTACTCAGAGGATCGATCAAACAGACACACTTCATTTGCTTTCCTTATCATAACCTTTAAAATGACCCTAGAAAGGAGGCTGCCAGTGAAGAGGAAGGGCGATAGAGGGAAATGAGGTGAAGAAGGGTGGGGGTTGTGAGGGGGGGATGATGACGAGGGATCCTAATCAGTGCGGGCAGCATCTATTCTCTCCTTCTGTCTCTGTCTGTCCCCATTTCCGCCAGCTCCTCTCATTAAGACACCGGAGGCCTCGTTTCTGCGCCTGCGTCCATCAGCAATGACCTTTTGATCCCCGCCCCGGCCCCTGTGTGAGGGTTAGGACATGTGTGTGTTTTCCTCCAGGCACCCCTTCAGGCTCTTTAATGCCTTCTGTCCCCGTCGTCATTCAGTCAGGAAGGGGGGCGGGGGGCATTGTTAGCCACAGGGGACGGAACCAGCCCACTGGAAAGGTGTAAGTAACCTAGAAGAAACAGAAGAAGAAGAGGGAAAAAAACAAGACATATCATAAAATCCCAAAGAGTGCACGTGTGTGTGTCATGTGTGTAATCCGAGCCGTCTCTCCCGATGCCCCCCTCCTCCTCCCAACTCAGGAAGGAGAGCAGGTTGGAGCCCCATCTTTCTGTGCCAGATGGCTCCACATTGACAAATCAATTAGGCTCCACCTCATCACCGGGGGGACCGGGGCTACAAACCGGCCCGTCCTCCACCCCCACCACCCTGGGGTCCCTCGGTCGACCACTCCTCCGTCTCTCCTTGCCTTAATCACCCCCTGATCCCCCAGAAAGCTTTGCCTGGGTAAAGAGGGTGAGGAGGCAAGAAAAAAAAAACAGATAAAACAAAGAGGCTGGCAGCACATGAATCACCTAGCATCAATATGGATGACTTCCATGCTAATGCAGAGGGGACCGGAGAGGAGCAGTGGCAAAAGCTTGATTTTGTGAGCGTGTGTGTGAGTGTGTGTGTGTGTGTGTGTGTGTGTGTGTGTGTGTGTGTGTGTGTGTGTTTTTAGAAGCTCAGTCAGAGCAGATTTGCCATGTGCTGAAGAGCCAAGTGTCTCTGGTTGTTTTTCCCTTCACTGTGTGGAGGTGGGAGAGGAGGAGGAGGCTGGTGAGGAGGAGGAGAAGGATGAGGAGAAGAAGGAGGGTGGACGTTTGGGGAAGTTAATCCTAAGAGAATAAACAGCGCAGCCTGGAGCAGGTATGCATCTGGGTCGCAAAGACAGGGTGAATCCGTGTTCTTCACTACACCCTAGTGGGAGAGGAGAGACACAGCAAGGGAGGGAGATGGACGGAGTTGAAGAGAAGAAGAGAAATACCTACAGTATATCTTCTTTTGAGGGGAAAACCCCTGATGAATTGCTGGTGGAAGCTTATAAATGCGTTCTCTGAAAATCAATATTCCAAAAGTTGTATAATAGCAAACCAAACTAAAAGTTAAGATGTACTTTATAGATTCAGAATTGGTAAATATTTTCATTGCAGCAGCATGTAAAACAAAGTATTGCACATAATTACAAATAAAAAAAGAATAGAAAATAAACAATTATACAATATAAACATCTGGAAATAATAGATAAAACAAAAGTTGACTGTGAAGATAAAAATCTGTACACTATCGGACAAATACAACACTATTGAAGGGAAAATTAAAACAAAAACAGAATGGCATGTTAAATTCAATATAAATGTACAGTGTGAAGTCATAAGTCTCAAACACACTGGCAAACGCCATCCTTGAAACCAACCAACACCATGACAGCCTGGTGAAAAGCTCTTGAAAAGTACGTTGAGTCGGTGCACTACCGAAGTGACTAAATGAAGAGGTAACAAAAATGGTACACCTAATATCTATGTAACGATTCGTACACTACATGCAACACAAAATGCCTGACAAATAATGAGAAACATTAAGAGATAGTTTCAATTCAAATGATATAACGCATTATAAAAGCAATTAAAAAACGGGTGTCTAAGGCATAGTGTTCGTAAAACTCCAAAACAGACGTCATATATACTTAAAGATGTCAGCATGCAGACTCAACCTGCTGCTGATGAACTTAATTGTTCCACAATAACATGCACAAAGGAAAAAAGGGAAGTGTTTGAAGTGATGACACAGCTCCAGGAACCTTTTGGAAAAGTATTTAAGTAATAAATAGCGTTTTATTACACTTCATGGCCTTCATTTTTATTTGAAAATGTCAATCAGCTGCAGTTTTCTGGAGTTGCAAACCGTTTACAAATTGAGTAGATGCCGAGCAACATTATCATTCACAAGTTGTTTCATTTAGCTCAGTTTTGGTCTTGAGTCTGCTGTTTGTTGGTGGTGGGAGAAAAAAAGAATCATGTGATTAAAGTATCAATAGTTCTCAAAATGCATTATTGGCCACTGAGGTGTTAAATATATATATATCTGGATTACTATTATTAATTCTAATGCAGGTTGTTTTATTCTTTACAAACTGCTGGGTGGTTTAATCTATAACAATGCATCACCTTTGATAAACAAATCACATGTTTTATATGTTAATCTGTAAAGAGAGTAGCTCTCAAATGAATGCATGTATTATATTATTATATCTAGTCAAATGTAATTGCAATATTCAAGTTAGAACAAGAACTTCCAGAATGATGTACTATGTAGTGTAGTGTTTAAAAAATGTTTGTAGTTAAAACAGGCAGGAGGGTTGATGATAGGCGAGAGTTGACCAAACATTAAAGTCGCAGGTAAAAGTTTAACATGCTTACAAAACGATTGGCTAAAAGACACCAAAACCGTCTTCTGATAATTCTCTTTTGTCTCGGCTGTATGGGCAACACCATCCACATACGTGTGTTTTCAGTCCATTGTTGATAGAATAATGTCAAGTGAAGATTAGCGCAGCTTTAAAGTTTGTCAAATCACCCATCTGTGAGCGGAAAACCACCAAGTTGAGGGCCTAGCTGATGAAGGAGTGAGGGGGAGGTGAGAGGCAGGTTTACATGTTTGGGGGGGGGGGCTGATGGAAAGATGTGTGGGTGCCCTCCTGGCTCGCCTCAATCCCTGCGTCCCCTTACTCATCCGATCTGGGGGCAGCATCAAGAGAGAAAGACAGAACCGATGCCGGGACCCCTGGGGAGAGATTAGCGCTGACAGCACAACAAAGGAGAATTATGCCAGGGGGCTCTCAGCTCTTCGACAAATTCAAATGTAATGTATGGCTTTAACTGCGCCAAGGAGGATCAACATAATATATGATCGACCCACTTTGCGGTGCGCTCCGTTGGCAGTGATGTAAAAGCGATTTATGCCCGTAAAAATGTGAAGGCTAATTAAGTAAGACGTTGGCACAGGAGCAAATCCAATGAGCTTATGAGAGAGCTGGCAAAGTAGTCAGGCCCTCCCTCGAAAAGGTCTACCTGCGGTGAGGGAAAGAAAACTTTTAAATCAGAAATGCACATGATCGAGAACTGTCTGATCAGATGTGGACCAGAACGTGTTGGTCCTTTAATTAAATTTGTGTTTGTGATTTGTTTAGGGCAGCGTCGGGGGCCCAGGGCCTCTGTAATTACGCGGGGCCTTTCCTCCAATCAGACATCTGGGTTGCAAAAGCTTTGAAAGAAATGTCCTAATTACAGCCTCAGTGGAGAAAGGCTCCACCAGGGAATACATGCGCTGTTAGCTAACAGATTCTGGAGCCAACAGTGTTAATGAGACCGAGACAAAGCAGACAGAGCCCCCCCCCCTCCCTTTCATATTAATCAGATCACCTAGTTCTTCCTGTCTCACTGTCAGTTCTTATCATGGCCAACCTCAAGCTCACATCTTTATCCAGGTTCGATAATCACTTCACTGCTGCTCTTATTTCCAAACAAGGAACATCTTTTACTGTCGGGTTCACCGCGTCCCACCGTCAGTCTTAATCAAAAGAAATACACAGAGCACTTTCTGAGCGTAATCATTACTTACGGGCCTAAAAAACCCAAACAGAATCCCAGGAAGGAGGGGCTCAGTCCATTTCTCTAATGAAAAAGCTGTGTCGGAGACATACAGAGGGTAACTACCACATAAGACCTGTGGTACTCCACTTTATGAAAAAGCCAGACACGATATTTGATGTTCCAGCCTGGAGGAAAATGTTAAAAACACCAGTTGACAAAGAAGAAGGAAATGTCTTTTTTTTTTTTAGCAACAGTAGGAGTTGATTAAAGTCCCCTTCCACCTTTGCATACATAGAGCATGCCACTATTGTCTTTGTGTTCCCACTCTCTATCTACAGTTAATTTCCCAGGACCCCCATAGCAGCTGCTGCAGGTAGACCTCAGAGAGGTGTAACACAGGGCATCATCTCAATCCTCCAACATGCCCTCCTTTGCTAACAGCCAACCTGTTTTAATACTCAATCACAGCAGGAAGCAATACCACATAGGAGCGAGGCTGTCAAATGTTCTTTAGCAGGTGAAGAAGAAAAGGATGCCAACTCAGACTGTCGATGCATGTGTCTGCTAGAACAGCAGCTGTAACTGTCCAAGGGTAAATAAATAGGTATTCTGGAGAGGGGCCATTATCTGTCATGGAGCGCTCATACAGTCCTGCCTTGTATTTATTGCCTACTTAATGGACTTGATTGTATTACTGAAGGTAAGGAGAAAAAAAAATCCATTGCCAGCAACAAGGTACTTTCAGCATCCTGCAATTACCTTATGTAAATCCTGGCCTGGAATGTTGATCCACTGCTATTTAAAATGCATTGAATTTCCATGGAAAATGATCCACTCCTGCCGCCTGAAGCTCATTAATAACAACGATGAGCCGGGCTGACATTTGGAATACTTACACGCTTACTTAGCATTGCCATGCATGCGAGAACACAGGCCGGCCTGCCATGCGCTGCAGCTATGACAGCACATTTGGAAAAAGGATGGCTTTGAATTAAAAGGCGCCGGCAAATGAGTTATTTCTGCAACTGGAACCCGTTCTTCTTCTCGCACATGATGTTTTGCTTGTAAGTGCTCACGCAATCTTTGATCAGGCAGAAGGGGAGTGCAGGATGTGTGCAGCCTTCTACTTGTTTACACAAACAGCTTCATTACCCTGAATTTTACTAGTATATTAACACGACTAGTACAGTGTAGGGTACTAGATTTGATATGGTTACAATTGTTTTTAAAGGAGCTGTTCACACAAATGATAAAATAACATTTGAATATATGCAGATTGCTTTGGTTTTTATGCGTTCCAGCTTTGGAGATGCCTGTTTCTGAGATTTCTGCTTTCACCCCAAAACAATTAAAGTGAATGTAGTGCTTGTAGTTTTTTAGCATTTAAAGAGACGCTCCACCAATTTTACTCATGGAAAGGTGTTTTCTTGTTGAGAACTCCATTTGAAAATGGTTGTATACTATCTTTCAAAGCTGTAGCAATATGTGGACTTTTACCAAGCAGGTAGGGTTTAATAAGAAGGGCTAAACAGTGGCATTACGTATGATCCTTTGTTTCTCGAGGATAGGCCTACAAATCAGGATATATGGTCCACTGCGTCATCCTGGCATAATTAAAGTGCAATGCTGCATTGCAAGTAGTAATCTAATGTGTGTGCATAATCCACAGACTACAATGTAATCAGTGTTCCCAGGCATAAATAAAAACAAAACTACTTACATGGCTGGGTAAAAATAACTAGAACATCTTTGGAGGAACTGACCCTTGAAAGACAGTGTTGCACATACTGTAACAGCATGTATGGCTCATAACAAGACACACACAGACACACAGACACACACACACCTAAAGGTTGATAGCACATCAGTACAGCTAACCTAATGGGGGGCCAGTTGCCATTAAAGACCAACAACAGAAGGTTAGTGGGTTAGCAGCGGGCCTTACGATGGTAAAATGGATACACAGCAGCTGCTGAAACATCCATCCCGTCAGACCAGTTGTTTAGTAGAGGTTAGGTGGGGATATAGGGAAAGCTTTTAGTCGCTGGAGCCGCATGTTACGCTGTTAAAGCAGTTAGTGTCAAATGTAATATCACATGTAGCCTCTACCAAATGCTTGAATAGCATCTCAGACCAATGCAAATGAGCTGTCATGTAAAACATTTTTTAAACTATGTTCAAAGCTGCCGTAATTAATATTTTATACAAGCAATGAACTCTGTACAATGTGATAGCTATCTCTTGGAGTGATGAACCCAGAGAATTCTGTAGTTTTGATTAGCTACACATAGCGTTTTAGCATCTTTTGTTTTGCTTTTTGTAGCCTGCATCCTTACGGTTTCCATTAAGTCTTCCCATTTTTATCAACTCTTTATGCAGCCGTGACCAGCATATGTCATCATAAAAAAATCTCTTAACCTGCTGAACAGGACTTTCCCAGGACTTGGTAAAAACCAAAAACGGGGGTTAAAGAAGGGTCATTTTACAGGGTGGTCAGAAAAATGACTCCGGATGAAGTCTGATGTTACTTATGTAGGCCTATGTGTTAATTGCAGACTGTGCGCTAACAACTTTCCAAACATGTGATCTAAATCCTAAAATGGTAACTGCCAAAAGGGTCTTCTGAAAAAACTTTAAAAGGTGTTTGAATCCTAAACCGCTCTTAAGCAGTCATTTGCTCATTCAGCTATGAGTAAAAAGGCATTGGGTAAAGTACAGCGGTTTCTACCACATAGTGAGAAAACCTCCCTACCATTTTGTTCCTCATACAGCCACTCTACCAACAGCCCACCTGCAAAATGAAGCAGGGGGAAGCACTGAAGACCTATAAATCTTTTATGCTCCATAATGGCTTGTTCACATTACCTGCCCACACCTCAGCCTCCACGGAGCAGGCGGGCTACTGAGCAGGCCTGGAAACCACCGTGAGCATATGGAGCACTTCAAACACTCAGAGCCTCCCTGGGCCTGCGCTGTGGTCGCACCCATGAATTATAGAAATGATCTAATTGTTTTCTCATTTGGAAATACTGGGGGCACTACTCTGCGCGTCTCAGTTTTAACGGCCTGTGGTTTCTAACGGGGTACATGATTCAGTGCTGCCTACCTCCGACACGTTGAATCCAAGGTGGTCCGTCCTGTCAAAACAGAGCCGCAGCTGAGGTATAAGTCAAACCTGTTGCTATAAATAACACGTAGGCAAGAGACATGAGGGGGGTACGTTTGACTTCAAAGAGGAATGGTTGGGATCAGTGGAAGTATGAGGGCACATCTGGTGGTAAATACACACGAGACAAACCTGGGGATTGGATGAAAATGTATGGGTCCTCAGAGAATCCACAGTAGCCCTTTATTGCCTAAAATGGATGAGAAAAAAGTTGAAAAGAAATTTAGCACAAAAGCAAAGTACTTGTGGGATGTTGGTATACATAGTTAAAATCTTCATCGTTCACACTGGACATGATCCGAATGACACATTCATTAAACAAAAACATCAGCAACATATCTGTTCAGAAACTGGAGAAAAGTTATAAAAGTACAAACCACAGACAGACTCTGGCACGGCGAATACAACCTCATACAGACATAAATAACTTTAAAGTTATTTATGTCTGTATGAGGTTGTTGTGAGTGTGGACGGAGCAGAGCATCCGTCCACACTCACAAGCCTGATCAATCAAATCTATGTCAGAAAACACACACTTTAAAGTGTCTCGCCTGCCATCTTGTAAGCAGACACGTCAAACATTAAATCGTGGTTTTTACGACATACTGCATCAGTATGTAGTTATTTCGGCATCATTTTGAAACGTACTTTACGATTAAATCATGGTAAAATATCTTCATTTTGTTGTTGGTATGCATCATAGTATTTACATGGACATAAGCCCCGCCTCCTCGACAGCGCACCTGGTTTGAATGAAGCAGCAAAAAAGACTGATTGCTGCGGTGAATCTCCAGCGATTCAGCGTTCGGTGTGAACGCACCATTAGAATGACAAAAGTAAAAACCAAGTCCTGTGTTGTTCCATCCTCCACTGCTGATGAAATCGTAATTAAAGCTAGCATTGTGATTTACAATAATAGTAATGACAATACAATCACAAGAAAAGAACGTTTGTCCAAATTATGATAAAATAAATTAAATCACTTGCAATTTTGACCATAGATGTTATTTAGACTTAGACGACAAATAAGGCTTGAAAGTATACATGTTGATTATCATTTTGACTCACTTTCTCATAATAATGGATTAGTTTCTCATAAAGTTTATAAAGTCAGACAAACAGTACTTACATTAACATAATGCAAGCCATCTATCCTAACTTTGAATCTTTATTTTTCTGCCAGAAATGGGCTTCCTTACAGGTCTGCCATTTTGCAGACTCTAATCAGATATCGCAACACAAACAAAACCTGCAGTGAAAATAAAATGTAAGCTAAATGGAGGCTTTCACTCAGTGCTGCCTGCAGCAAGCAGCTTTGCTCAGCACTTGCTCCGCCTCGTGCTTCTTAATCAAAACTGGCACCATGGCAATTACCTAATTAGACATCAATTAATCCACACCCTTCAGGTCTGCAGCCACGTTTGACCTGAGGAGTAATGACAAAAATGCCTTCAAAGAATGGAGAAATCACATTAATGGAAGCCGAGCAGCAAAGGTTGTGCTGCATTTGAAAATATCTCCAGAAATATACTGCAGTTCATTTCATAATTAACAGGTAGGAGTATAATTGATTGAGACGTGAAAGCTTAATCACTCAATTCAATAACCAGGATATCGGTGTTGAGTAGATTAATCCAATTCAGTAATTAAAGCGGATGGAAAGGTGAGGCTTAAGTTGATTGAAGGTTAAACAGCAGACTCACCTCTTTCCTTCATCGTCTTTATCCCCTGGAACATTTACCTCCACATCCAGACAGAATACACACATTAAAGTCTGGACATTTAGTTTGTCTTTTTTATTAGACATAGCAGTTTCACAAACAGCAGTTAGCCTGAAAATTACATTCAAAATGTGCAGCTGACCATGCGCAAAACACTCCAGGTACACCTTCAAACAAAAATAACAGTCGATCATGTGTTTGTTTTTTTCACAATCTGTGTATAGTCATGTTTTTTTAATTCCAATTTACAAAATCAAAATCTTTCACTAGTTCACCATCGAAGCATACATACCTCAGTCACTATAACACATTTTAAACAACTAGTTTCTGTCGCTGTACATATGCTCTGCTAGGTTTTTTTTAAAGGCTCTTCTTTTCATTTGAACACCTACACGCTTCCATACATCGAGCTTAGACATATTCTCAGTACCATTTCCCTTCTCTGAATACTCTTTAATTTTAGCTTATGTAAAGAGAAGGGTCATCAAGCCGAACGTTAAGAGACAATTCATGTAAAAGTTGGTAACATTGCAGTCCCCCCCCCCCCCTCCCCCAGAAATCCACATTTTCCAGGAACACAAGAACTTCTGTTCAACACTGAAAGTTGATAAAGGAGCACAGACGATGACCGCCGGCAGCTTAACGGAAACTTTACCAAAAGCACGTAAGACTACACGACACACAGTTTGTACAAAGTGGCAAGATGAGGATGCTTCTGCTCAGGTTTTATTCCATTTAGGTTAATTCACTCACACACACACGCGCGCACAAACACACACAGACGGAGGGTTTGTCCTCAATCATTCAAGTCACAGGACGCGCATGTCACAGGGTTAATGGTTAACACTGGCTGAAAAGGGGGGGAGTGGTGGGTGAGGGACAGGGCTGTGACGGTGTCATTAAGGTAAGTTGGGGACACGATCTGTAACTCCAGTTCATCCAAGTGCCACAAAGACAGTCCGTTAACATAACACAGATTTTTTTTTTTTTTTAACCACCTGATCCAAAACCACACAGGGCTTATACATCACAGACGAAGCTCCACGACACAGAAAAAAAAAAACCCTATCCAGTTCAGACTCAGCTCATTCCTTCAGTGAGGTGATGAGGTTGCCGGTTGGGCTAATAATGCCACGCGCCCCCCCCAACGCCAAAGTCTGGTCGGCTTCCCATCAGGAGGCGAAGGGTCCCCCCCCCTGTTTGAAATACTGGCCACAGGGATCCAGTGTATGTGAAAACACCTGAATACTCAAATCCACCAAATAACACGGACGTCCACACGCCATCACTCCCAAACACTGTCCATTGTCCAGCCTGCAAAGAAGCAGGGGAAATCTGTACACCTTTTATTTTTTAAATTCATCTCCTTCTGTAAGTGCAACACTTTTGAAAACTGTCCTGTCAATTGGAGGTCATTTTTTTTTCTTCTCTCAGCTGCTTGGTCCACAGCAATGTTCAGTTCAGTCAAAAAAAAAAGGGGGAAAGGAAAAAGAAGTCCGTGATTTGAAAAGCCCGGCACGTATTCTGAGTGCCTCTACCTTCCGAAGATGCTTTCGTACTCGAGCAGTATGAGCTCCACTATCTGGTTCTGGTACACCATGTGGACCGCGATGTTGCCCGTCTCTGTCTCGGGCCGGAGCAGCGTGGGTCCGAACACGATGGCCACGCTCTGGGTGGTCATGCGGTTGGCCTCCCCGTGATCAATCACCCTGAAGGGAGAGGTAAGTAGGACATAGGGAGATTTAAAGATGGCAATGTGTCATAAATGGCTTTAGGTGAGCGTATATTTGTTTGTCAATTCAATGCAGCTCCAGGGTTGCATCAAGAAAAACAACATGATGATTCTTACACACATCTTTAGGGCCTGAGATCGAGCGGTGGAGCCTGGCGACACACACACTGTAACACTGCGCTCCAGGCTAGAGCATAATAGCCTTTTTAAATAGAATCTACATCCTTGCATGCAGATGCACAAAACAATAACATATTCATGGGAGGAAGAAAAAAAAGAAGATTAAATCCGCCCGCTGATATACGTAGACCCCCATACACTGAATGTCACGCTATAAATTTCTTGAAGAAACACCACTTCATAGGTGCTGAATTACAGCAAACACAGCACCATATAAATGCAAATTGGAAAGCTAGGCAAATGTCATTGTGAACATATGATATTGCCACTGGCTCCAGTGGGCTGAGAATACACGCTAAAACCTGGCTGTAGTTTGTGTTTGCCCACAGGCTGATAAGTCTGAGGAAAGGTAAACACGGAGAGTCAAACAGAACTCAGTGCCATTTTAGATCTGAGTGCATGGGATAAGTCAAGTGTACGGTCGGTAACACGGGGTCCAATCCTTCAGGATCTGATCATTCACAGGTTTCATACAGATGTAAAACTAAAACACGGGACTGGACGTGAAACTAGCATCCTGAAGAGATTTCAGTTTTTAGAATTGATTTTATTTGGACTGGGATAGCTTGGTCTCCCTTTTCGTTTAGTGAAAATATGTTATGATCCATCTTGTATAATAGAATAATGTGATGTCTTTTGTACATTTTAAATTGATAAATTCTAAGTATACAGGTTCCAGACAACTGTAATTGAACATGAAATGTAAAATGTACTTAGTGTTCACAAGGATTTTTCTCCTTTTGTTTTTTTCTTGTAGTCCTGCACAACATGTTGCACATCTCTGCTCCATGCTACCTCTTTTTTTAAATCAGCATAACTCTCCACTTTGAATATAGCACATTGTCATACTTTATTATATTTTACTGCACTCAGTTTCCTGCATTATATTTTGAGTATTATTATGAAATAATTTAAAATGTAATACCTTATTTTAATATTTTGTATTTTTGGTTCCGTTTTATTTTTTCTGTGTCTCAGTATGCACAAATTATACCGGTGCAAATTCCTCGTATGTAAACCTACTGGGTAAATAAAACTGATTCTGATTCTGATAGCAGTTTGCAAAAAATATAGGTAAATATAATATAAAAGTTCCCTGTTTTAATTCAGGAAATATCTGTATTTAGGAATACATATTTAAATCTATATTGAAAAAAAAATCATAAATATATATAAATCAATTCATCATGACCCAAGAAAGACTAGTATTCAACTGCCATTACATAAAAATTAAAATAAATCATTGCTACGTTCACATTTCGGCCTGAACACAACACTATGTGTAATTGAAAAATGTATGACTACAGTTTGTACATTTTATATTGGTCAGCAATTGGTTCTACTCTCTATTTTAGTTCCATAGAACACATGTACTTTGGATGTTATCATATTTTTTGTAAGTAGTAGATCATAATAACAGAACACCTACATTGTGTAACAAAGGGATTTTAACAGCAGCGTGACGGAGCAGTATTGTGCTGTTCTTACCTCCGCAGGTGTTTGAAGAGGACTTGCATTGTGTCGTGGTTGGGTTTTGGCAACTTCTTTATTAAGTCTTTGATTGAGTTCACTCGCTGCTTGTAGTCGGAGGATTCTGAAGGAGGGAGACAGAGTCAGTGAGCGCATGCATGGGAGCAGAGCGCCATCTTGTGGGCAAACTAGGGACAGAGATGTCACTCTAAACGCCTTGTCACAGTGAATCTGAACACACTAGGCACGAGTTGACTTACTGATGGCCTCGACAAAGTCTTCGAAGGACCCGTATGTGAAGAGCGGCTCGGGAAGCTCTCTGAAGAACATCTTTAGAGCTCCGGTGGTGACGTGGATGTCCTCCCACTTACTGTCATTAAGATCTACCGTCTCATCTGATGGAGGAAGGGAAGACACACAAGGAAAATCTCATTTATCAGCACATCTGTATAAGGAGACTGATGTGCGTGTTGAGACGTCAGTATATGTGAAGCGCTTCCTCCTCTATAAAGAAGGCAGTGTTTCAGGCATGTTTGTGGTCAGTTGAGGACTGGGGCAGACTGGTGTCCTACCATGATTCACAGCAAAGCGGAGCTTCTGGATCACCGCCAGATTCCCGCTCACTCTGTATAAGCCGTCAATACTGAGACCTGCAGGAGGAGGGAGAGGAGAGGCAGATAAGGACAATGACAGTGAGCGTAAATAAGGTCAAAGGTGGACTGATTGAACATCCTCTTACGTCATGTCCCCTGTAAAGTAAAGACTATATCTGACCAATGATATGTACAGATTTTCAAAATATGTCTCATGCTAGAAATATTGATGGAATTATATTACATAATCAGCTCTGACACCGACTGTAAAAAAAAAAGGGGAAGGGACTCTGAAATTGTATTGGATCCACTTTGATTTAATATAAAGCTGTCTATGTTTGCTGATGCCAGAAAAACAGCAGCGAGAGAGATGTCTCAGATGTTGGACGACATCCATCCTCTAAGGAAAGCTGTTTGGTGTGGTTTAAAGCTCCAGGAACACCTTATAGTTGGCAGTGGTGTGAAGTAACCAAACACATTTACTCAAGTACAGTACAATTTTGAGAGACTTGTACTTTACTTGAGTATTTAAATGTTGTGCTACTATGTACTTCTACTTCACTACAATTCAGAGGTAAATCTTGTACTTTTACTTGAGGAACATTTTGAATGCAGGACTTTTACTGTACCAGAGTATTCCTACCCTCTGGTACTTCTACTTTTACTCAAGTACAAGATCTGAGTACTTCTCCCACCTCTGGTAGTTGGACATTAAGCTACAAGTTATTTTCTCTTAACTCATCGAAAGGTTTGGCCTGTTTAAGAAAGTAGAAGTGTTTAGAACATGTCTGGATGAATTAGTTTCCTTAAGATGAAACATGGTTGTACTCATAGTTCAGTGTCAATGAACTAATCAGTATGTAGCATTGCTTCAATGGCATTGTTGATTCAGCTTCGTCACACAGCGTGCTACCTGATAGTTCAAAGCTCAGTGGAAGAACATGTTTTCCCCAAAATCAGGATCTAGATTTGTCCTGAAATGAACAACCCGGAACAGCCTAGCCTTTTCAGTCAAAAGCACCATATTTTCCCAGCCTTGTATGTGTAAACATTAGCAGCAAACTGTTTGCTAAATTCCTACCTCTAGCTGGAGCTCAAGTCTACACACAGCTGTTAAGTCTGGACAAATAAAACTAAGCTGTCAATTTCAACTTGTTTCTTTTTCATAAACACATTTTTAAGTGGGTTGCAAAGTAAACTGTTTTTATTTTGCGTGATGAACACATCCCAAAACACTCAGGCAGTTAATTAGCAGAGAAGATTGGTAGAAAACTGCACTTTAAATGTAACAACCACTTTATTTTTTATTGGTGCCTTCTGTGTTAAGTTAATATTCAATCTGTTAAATAAAAGACACTTTTATATCTGTTTATTTTTAAGCAAATAATATCAATTATGTCATATTTTCCACACAGCCCTTTAATCATGCACCGGTGTTGCTCATACCTGTGTTCTCCACATGGTCGATGCACATGGTGACAAAGTTGGGTACTGATGTGTTCTCCCTCTGGCACAGACTGGTCAGACTGCAGCCAAACACCTGATCTGTGATTCAGAAAACACACCTGTATTGATCTATATTAAAAACAGTGGCACATATCCATGCTGGATGATCAGCAATACTCCTGTTCTGACTGTCGGTACCTTTGATGTATCCCTTGTCTCGCACAGCCTGGTAGGTGGGTCGACGCGTCAGGAACTTCTTGAGCTTCAACCTGGTTTTCTTCTGGTCTGATGAGTCCATGCTCACAGAGGTCTTCATCACTGAGGAAGACAGGAGGCAGGATATAAGCAATTCTTCCACAGAGTTACAGTATGTTGTATTTGCCTTCTGTCTTACCTCTATTCTTCTTGGAGTCCCGGTGGTCCTTCTCCTTGTCCTGCTTCTCTGCTCCTGGGGACTCAGGCATGTCCTCCTCAATGGCTTCATCCGACTCCCACGCCTGGAAACACACAAATCCACCATTAAATACATTTGAATTTAAATCTGGAATTTACTTTCAAGGCCGATTCGCTACACCAAGCTTGCAACAGTAGGGACGGCAGATAGATTGAAAAACGTCTGACAATTAAAACAAGAAGTCTCCTTACATGTGTGTTGATGGTCTCTGTGAGGGCCCGGTACCAGTCGTTGATGACGCTGTCGATCTCTGACTGGATCAGCAGCTCTGTTCCATGTCTAGTCTTCAGCTGAGGGAAGGGGGAAGTCAGCATTAACATTTGACCACAGTAAAACCCAAATTCGCAGGTAAATCTAGGGTCAAATTCAACAGCAGATGCGCTGCGTTCAGTACCTCGATGACGTGTTTCTTGCTCGACTTGTCCTTAGAGGCCCAGTCCACCGAGCCCCCTCGCAGATCCACAGTGAACTCCGGCTTGGACTGGTTGCTCCCAAACTTCTGGAAACAATGAAACAGAATTAGAGTCCACGTCTGACGCAGAGGAGATACAACAGGGATACATTTCGGGATGTTAACTTCTTCCTGACATAATAGGGGATTTTAAAAGCACATATTACACATTTAGGAACTATCCATGAACACGCAAACATCTTCAGTAATGTGTTACAAGAAAAGCAAAAAAACAGTTAGTAGCTGTTACTGATATAATGTGAGTAGTAATAATACATAAGTCAAGACATTTCCGTTACTGTTAAGCTCTCAAGCTGTCATGTTCACAGTTTTTGCTAGTGTTGTAGTTGAGTCCTACAGAGTGTAATACATGGTTAGAGTGGCACACGCAGAACATTATGAATTATTGTCATTTTTATAGCTTTGATTAAATCGTTTTTTAATGTTAAACCTGCACATATAATACGAAACCAAATCACTTCTGTGCTCCTGTTCTTTTGGGACTTATTTAAATGAGGTGATATGCATACATTTGGAGGAAAAATGTAGCCTTTTTTCGACCAATGAGCTTTCAGAGAGTCTGAAAATGTGTGTTTGAACACATCATCACTGACAGGCACATTTAACATCTGAAATACACGGTCTGCAAGAAGTTTGGAGTAATGCACCTCATCTGTCAGGACCTGCAGTTTGTAGTCTTTAGAGTGTTTTCTATTTTCTCCCTACCATTGTTCTGCCAAATGTGTTCAGATGAACTTTTACTTCACAACCTTACTTTCATCTTTCTATCCAGCTTCAACTTGCATTAACTGATTTGTTTGCCATTTGAGGGAACCAAAACAAGCTGTACACACTCACAGCTACACTGCAACATTAACCTTCATTGGGTTGGAAATTGTTTGTCCAATATTCACTCTCCTTATAAGTCTGATTTTGTCTCCAGCACTAATTGAGGGCTCTTTAGCATTGCCTTAGCACCACAAAGCTAATTGTGGGTTCATCAGCATTTAAAAAAAAACTGAACTGACTACTACTGCTAGAAAAAAATACTAAGACAAGACTGAATCAAAAAAATTAGGGCTCTAAAACTAAAACAAACCAGCTAAAAGACGGTAAAATGTGTAATAAATCTAAGAAAGAAGGTATTGTTTGGTTTACATTTTATACTCCTGGGAACTGAGGGAAATAAGTGTCTTCCAATTTGATTTTTTTTGTGATTTAGGGTTACAAAAACTTGGCAATTTAGATTTTTTTTAATTTAATTGCACTGTACAGTATGTCCACTATAGAGGACTTCAATACCATTTAAGTGTAAAAAGACAGCCAAAATTAACAGATAAACTATGTCACATATTAGGCTTATAGAATGATATTAACACAAGGATGAATTCATCATTGTTAGCATAAACATTAGGTTGGATATTGCCATACTGATATATCTTTTTCGTTCAAACATTAAACACACACGGTAAGGTGAATTAGGAGTGAGTGAAAGAATGAAAGACAGGCAGGAGCAGAGACACGTGCATAGAGAGGGGACATACAGCGGCAGCCTGCACAGGCCTACAGTTCACATAGGAGACAGCAGGGCGGGGCTTCACTGAGCGCTTCCAGTTGCTAAGGAGAGTGAGGAGCAGCTCCGGGATGGAGCCGCTGCGGTAGTAAGACTTCAGGAAGGAGAGGAGAGGAGCACAGGATGACACATTTCACAGCACAGGTGGCATGAGGACAGGAGAATATGCAGAAAATGAGGAAGAGAGGAATAACAGAGATGATTCAAATGCTATAAAAAAAACATGAGGCTGAAACGTACCCAGCTTGTGCTGCCCCCCTGACCCTTTGCAAAGAGGAGAGAGTAACCCTGCAGCACTGTCCACGAGGAGGTCCAGTTCTTCCTGTAGTTCACAAGAAAAAAATATTTAAGTCTCAGATTTCAGAGGATTTTGAAAAAGTATTTTGTCAAGCAGTTTTTTTCAGATTGCTACCTGACTTTCTTTCCATTCTCTGTGATTTTGGTGACATTGAGGACTCCGCACTTCTCCGAGGGCTGAAGAGACAAAGACACTATAAGAACCTGCTAGAACACATGCATGAAAACACACAAACACACACGCTGAAGCTGGAGAAGCAAATGGGACTATGTTGGAGCTGGAAGTGGCTTTGCTGCTTTGTTTTTTTACCCAAATTTCACCAGCAGAGGGCGCCATGACACTGCAGCAGAGTGCCATCATTGCTGGATTTCTCGCTGGTTTCATTTATTTTGTTAGATGTGATGCAGTTAGATATCAAATGTGGCATGCAGCAGATGATGGAGGGTTTAAAAGATGAGGAGGAGGATGTATTTGGATGCAGGTGACGGAAGGATTAGGTATTAGGTAAGTGTGGTGCAATGCAATGCAAGCTGGGATACTAACGGTCGAGGGATGCTTAGGAGATGAGGGGCAGGAGTCAGAGTCGGGAGAGATCTGCTTGGGCGCCGGAGCACACTCCTACCAACAAGATAAACATGATGAGTCGCTAATAACTACCAGCTAACTACAAGTCTGAGGTAAGTGAGGAGAAGAGAAGGAATCAGGAGCCTGGAGAGGAATCACAAGATTGTGGTTGATGTTAGTAAAGGTCATCAAAAGATAAGGAAGGGAAGAAAAAGGTTGCAAACAACATGCTATTATGGAAGTTAATTTAGAGTTAGAGGTTAATTCCAATGGGGCTGCTTTCCTTCCTGTTGATCAAATCCAAGATAAAATGATTCTTTGATTGGGTGAAACGTGGCGTTGATTGTCATTTTACGACAGCTGTTTAACTACGACACACTGGCAGTGAATCAATCATCTGTTGATTGGAGAAGGGGCCGGGGGGAGGAGGCTCTGCGCGGTACAAACTTTGTCACGGTAAAGAGAGAGGCGAAATCTCCTCTTGTCGGATGAAAACCGCCACAGTTTGAAAGAGAACTGCAATGAAATCGCCACAGCATGAAACTCCAATATATTTATCTCACTCTCGAATACCTTTTGATTGATTACAACATCCTCCCAGTGAATTAAATAAAGTAACCTGTACTTTAAGATTGTTTTAAGGAGACAGGATTTCACAAGATTGTTTTTTAATGCTCATGTAAGGTAGGGATGGTCAAATATATAATTTGACTACAAATAAGATAATATATATATATATCTTTTTATAATAATAATAATTATAATACATGTTATTTACTCAGATATTTTCCTGCTGCTCAAAGCGATTTACAAGTAAGTAAAGAACAATAACAACAATAGTTTTTTTGTATTAAATATGTGTGAAAAGTCAACTATTTTTTTGGATTTGAAATATTGCACTATATAGTTCAATAAACTGGTTTGTATTCAAATGTGTTATTTCTCTCCATGACATTTGGCTGGCAGTGTGAGTCAAGTAAAAACATGTGCACCATGGGAAATGTAGGATCCAGTGTTTCTTAAGTTTGACTCCAATTACGGACTAAATTAAGGATATTATATTTTTATATTATTTACTTTCATTCAAATAATGTGTCTTCGCTTAATAGGAGTTCAACAATAAATCACAATGGCACTCTTTATAGTTATTAAGTCAGCTGTAGTGAAGTACACACCACCATCCTTTGTCAAGATTCCAAAATAAAAGATTAATTAATTGTAAGCCTGCTCCTCTGTTGGGCTGAAGGCGTCATTAGCACTCGGGGATTAACTCACTGCCAATAACACAGGTAATAGAAAGAGCAGACATGTTGCCTGCCAGAAAACCTGCAGCAACAAGAGAGCCATTTCCACACCGCACTGTCTCTGTAACCCTATTAGTTCTCACAATTTCTCTCGTCTTACCTTGTCGTTGAGGTCTAAGACGTAGGTGCTGTGTCTCCACTTGGTGAGGACGATGGGATCCTGCTGCTTCCTCTCCAGACTGCGACTCTTGGGAACCTCGCCGGACAGAGGAGACATGTTGTACTGCGAAGACAGGACAGAGCTTAAGTTTAGACCTCACAGTTGTTCCAACACGGCCTTCCGTATCTCTGCGCTCCCCTACCTCTCCTTTCACTGTCCACAGCACCATTGGACAAAGGGACTTTACAGCCCGATTGTCGTCAACAGTCCACTGACATGTCCAGAGTGAGAATGGACTGCTGTGTTTAGATCAGCTCTTACAGATTAGCAGGTAAAGAGCCAATAATAGTACATCTCCCAGAATTCAACTCAAACTTGGCTCCTGCGTGAGCTCATCCACTTACACCCACAGGACCAGGGTTTAAAACGCTCGCCAGGGTGTGTGTTTCTGGGTAGTGAGATCAATTTTCAAGAAGAACAGAATACTTCAAATAAATGATAATGCTGGAAGCTAATCTTACCCTGGGCAGTTCCCACTCTGACCTGGACCCGTCAGCGCTGTAGTAGTAGGGTCGGCCTTGTTCATCCACATGCTTTATCCACTGAAAACACAAAAGAACGGTCAGCATCCAAGAAAAGGGGAACCAATCAAATTGATGTGTATGGATCTAACATAGCTCTGGTTAATCAAAAGACTGCACCTTCTCCTGTGTGTGTTCAGAGATGTAGAGTGTGTGTCCGTATTCATCCAGCTCCTCAGACCAGCCTCTAGGGGGCGACCCGTACTGGCTGTCAGACTGACTCGAGTGGGTGCTGTGACAGTTTTCCTCTGAGGACAGCGGCTGTGGAGGATACACAAAAAGAGACGGGGGGCTTTAGATTACAGGTTTTAATGACTGCTCATTACTAGCTACCAATGGTAAGCAGCTGTTTAGCTTAGCGTAACAACAAAGACTGGAAACAGTTACTGTGTCTGGGAAATTGTGTCATTACAATTCAGTTTCTGTGGAAATTAAACAAACAACAAGCTTAGGAGGTCCTGGAAGGCACATCATTTGACCTTTGGCCAGAGCCAGGCTAGCTTTTGTTCCTGTTTCCAGTCTTGCTATGCTAGGCTAAGCTAACCTTGCTTAGGCTTCATATTTATGTTGCTGTTACACATATGAGATTTCAATCCTTCATGACACTCTTCTCAAAATAGAATAAATAGTATTATAATAATATGTTCCCAAATATCAAACTATTACCTTAAAAATACTTCTACCTAAAACAAAGCTGCATCTATATTTGTTGTTAAGTAAGTTGTACTAATGACTTTTACCATCGATGACTGATAGCAGTGTTCGAACTATGCCGAGATTTTCGGGGGGTCCCATTTTTCTCTCGGGGGGGGGGGGGGGGGCGCTTGCTCTTGCGCTTGACTTGACTGATATTTTAGAGACCCCCCAACATTTCCCAAATCATGTTTTCGGGGGATCTCGTGTCAGTTTCAGGGGGTCTCGGATCCCCCGAGTCCCCCCGTAGTTCGGACACTGACTGATAGCATGTATATTTCATAAATTGTTTAAAATAAAAATAAATTCAGTATATTATATAAAACAGGATTTCTCACTACTTTTAAAAATTAATTATTGGTTTTTTTAGATATTTTGGGCTGGATTAGCCTATATCTGAGAGTGAAAGTGTTGAAAGGGGAAGATAGAAGGGATGACATGGTCGGATTCGAACCTGGGTCCTATGCGTGTGAGCTGAGTCCCAATACATGGGTTGCCACCTCTACCGGGTGAGCTATATGTCAGCCCAATCAATAAATATTACGTTGATTGACTTCTAATAATAATAATATAAAAAGAATGCTGCAATAAATATAAACCAAACCACCACAGGGGGGCAGTGTTGGGTAGTTTGTCGGAAAACTACACCCTGACAGGAAACCATGACTTCCCCATATCAAAGCCTCTCCTGTTTCCTTACCTGCAGCTACCACATCATTTCAAATATCTTTAGTGGTTCACCACACCCCCAACCACAGCCTGTTTAGTTAAGGCTGACCGCCAGAGAGTCCGCAAACTTAATACCAGATTTTTGTTTGTTTGTGATAAAGAAGTAATTGTAGTCACAGCTTTCTTTACATTATGTATACCAGAAATGGTTTAATCGTCTCTCACCTCGCTCTCCGCTGTGCCCTGGCTGTCTCCCCGCATGCTGCTGGTGCTGCCGCTGGTGTCCCTGGTGCGCGGTGGCTTCCAGGTCCGCTCTCCGGAGGCGCGGTTGTAGTAGAAGTGCCTGCCGCTCAGGTCTTTGTGGGTCTCCCAGTCGCCCAGGGTGTGGAGAGGGGAGCTGGAGGGGATTGGCGGCAGGCTGGACTGAGAGATCTTCAGCTCCTGGAGGTTGGTGTAGACCGGCGAGTCGGACCGGCCCTGACCTGTAGGTGATGTTGTCTGGTGGAGGAGAGGAAAGAATAGGTTGGATACCGAGTCAGGATTTCATTTAATATCTGTACATTGTTATTTCTTCAGAAACTTTGTGTCCTCTGAAAATTCAATGATATTCCATGAATTCCATAACCAGAAGCAGCCCTGAAATCCCTCCACAATCTGCCAGATTTTAATAGCTGTAGGAATGTTGTTCATGTCCAGCACAGGAACCAACAGCCGTCACATCCAGGGTTGGACTATGGAATGCAACGCGCTGAGCTGTGAGTTGGCTCAGTAAAAATCACAAACATGCACATTTAGCCGCAAAACAGAACCTGCCGAACTCTCTCCCTCAGAGCCTGAAGGTGAGGCGGTGAGTTACGAGCATCTCTGACAGTCTGCACGGCAGGAAGCAGCTGCTGATCCAATCACACGCCACATGTGCCTCGCAGATACTTTAAAGCCATATCAGTATGATTCTGATCAGGTGCATTCAGCACGGTTGCGTTATGTTTTCTGTCTACTCAGAGACCAAAGACAAATGCTATGAACAGTGACTAGCATACAAGCTTTACAGCATACAGGGCTTTACTGATGAAAAGTGAGATATCTTTAATAACTAAGTCATTTATAGGAAGAAGATGTGGATAGAAGGTGTAGAACACAGCCGATTTGGCTTCTCTGAGACTTTGCAGGAGCTGATTGTGATCACCTTTAGTTCACAGATCAGAAATCACTGCTTTAAAATAAGTGAACCTTCCCACAGAAGCCTAAATAACACTTCCAAGTATAGTGGCTCGACCATGTGTGAGTAAAACTTTAAAATGAATCCAATTAGTGACAAGGAGCTAAGGAAGAGGAGCTTAGCTGGACTGATGTTCAATCTATAGCTTTTCTTTGGGTGGTTATTAGATTGAAAACAGTCCAGTTCCAAAACAGTGCATCACAATGAAGCGTGATCCGGGAAGTCAAGAGTCAAAGATAATGCGTTTAAAGGATTATCAGACACCAAAACACAGCGTTACAGTTTATAAAACACAGACAGGATTTCGCAAGTTCTTACTTAGGCACCTTTTTTTGTATTTTATCACAGTGAAAGTGAAGTAATGAGGAAATCCAGCAGAAATGTAAGCATGAATTTAACATGCCATCAGAAACCAAGTTAACTTTTCCTCTGAGCTTCACATTATGAGGAAAAGGCTGTGTTTTTCCCCCCAAGGCTACTAAACGCAGCTTTACAGAAGGTGAGGCTTGACCTATCAAGGCCAACACCATCCCATACTGCCGGTGCACACTCTTCTGTTTGACACGACCACGTTTTGTTTTTGTTGCACATTTTCACACACATACATTACTGATACCTGACTTCCACGTTTGCTTAGGTTTCTTAAGTCCTTTGGTTTTGTTAAAAATAAATATGCTTTTTGTTACACTTCCTGGTCTCCTATCTTTGTTGCATTCTATGAACCAGGCTGAATGAAAGGTCGACTATTTAGAAAAGCAGGACGGAAGCCAAGATCTCACATAGAGCTCAACCTTTATGTTGGAATCATAATCCTCCTCATAATGGATAATCCTCTCCAACAACTGAATAGTGCAGATAAAGATACAATTGTGGTTATGCTGACGGAGACGTTCAGAGCAGATAGCAGATTCTCTATTTTGCCTGGTTGCTTGCTGCAAAATGTAACTGCTTCCATGTGGGCTTCTTAGCAACAGTGCTGCTGTGAATATTGCTAAAAGATTGCATACAAAGGTTGGTTAGAAGAATTGAGAAGTAGGGAGGCGAGCAGAATATGCACAAAGCACAGCCAAGACGAGCCTACAAAAAAATAAAGGAGGGAAAAGATATAGCCACTTCCTGAGCAAACGACTCTAAGATTAAGTAAAAAGTTGCTACTGAAGCAGAGGGTTCCTTATTTTTAAACAGCCTGGTTTGTGTTAAGCACTAACAAAATGTTACTCCACATTAAAACTGCAGGGTTTAGAACTCACTGCAGTGACCTAACAGCTATACAAACTTAATCACAAACGTGGCCCCACAGTGTCAGCGCACACTTCAAACACAGCTTTAAAAGCGGTCTTTGAACACTTGGCAGCATCCGAAGGTCACTCCACAAAAGCCAAAAAGCTATGTTACCATGGCTACGGCTCAGCGCATATAACTTTGTTCTCGCCTCTGATATTTAGGGGGTTTTGGAGTGGAGCTGAGGCTCTCCGACTGATGCCAGCTTTGTGTCTCTGTGGAGGGGATCCAGCAGCAAACATTCTGTAAAGAGAGAGGGATGAACGCCAGAACAGAAAAAAAGTTGGACAGCAATGCTCCTCCTCTTACAGGTGAGGAATGCAGGGGGGGAAACGCACTTCAGTCGGAGGATTTGAACTGCTCTCAGGACACAGATGGGACTTCCTGCTGATTCTTGGAATAACAGGAATATTTTTCACAGGCATTTTTATTTAATATCCTGCACATATGCGGGAGGAAAGGATTCAGCGGTGTCCTGCTGCTCCTCACTTTCAGTCCAACAAACAGCACGTGCACGGAGGCTAACCGCTGAGACATGATGGTGCGGATGAACCCGGGTTCACACTCATCAATTACAGACAGAATGGAGAACGTGTGCTGCAGCTTTAATTGGGTTTTTAAGGAGTAATGTGGGTGAATAGAAAATCTAAATGTAGATGAGCGAGTTTGAGAATGGGGTCAAATCCATTCAGATTCTCACTGCACACGTAGGGGACGTCATTTAAAGCTTAATCCTACATTTAAGAAGCTGAAGTCAAACATTTTCCTGACGTCTACACAGTAATGGACGTGTGCACATGGCCCTTTGGAACAATGTTGACATTCATACGGCACGTCACAATCATTTAAACTCATATTATTCATGCTGCCTTTAAAGGGAAAATGTCCAAAACTGTACTTAAAGGGGTTGTTAAGCTTCATCAACATAAAGCTAAGATGGCATGCATGAAGGAGGTTTAAAAAAGGAATGATTCAAACTGAAAAAGCAGACCCTGAGATATCTGGACTTTTATGATCAAACACTTCCCATAATGCAACCCAGTATGGATTCTCCATTATGGTCACAGAGGATATTTTCTCAGACTTGTCATAGCCTCCTGGAGAGAAACAGAAATCCCTGTGTTTTTATTTTTATAACAGTAGGAATCAGATTTGTTTTTAGGCGGGAAAACTACAGATTTTCGATCTGTGTAACACAAATAGTGGAATTGACAGTAAAGCTTTGAAATTTGACAAAAAATATGAGGAAGGAACCGTGGTTGTTAAATCTCAGGTGGGGAGTAAAACTGACTGTACGCATAACTTCTGTTAGTTTTAAAAAACAAGTTTCCTTTAATTAGATGTTTAATTTAGAGTAGGCCCAACTCTGGTATAAACTCCAGTCTCAGTTTAATGTCCAGACACATAACATAAGTGGCATTGTTGGTTTTTAAAGGATCTTGGTGGTTAAGTAATGTCGTCCAAGATGTATTATTTATATTAACAGTTGACATATAAACGTGTCAGTTGCTAATTTGTTTCAAACATTAACTATAAAGAAGTACAAACAGACAACAGATTCAAACTGAAAACCATAGACGGTAAATGTATCACTCTAACTTCTTTAAAACCCTTTATACACAGTATTGCACTTTTTTTTTAAAGAATTATAACTGCTCCCTTGCAACCAACTCAAAATAGAATTGATGTCAGGAGACAATGGCTCTCTTTTACAAAAATGCCCTGTTCTATTTTAGATGGAAACCGTATGCAGCGTGCGCCATATGCTGAGAGAGCAGTCCAACACATGCCTGGAATAGCAGAAGAAAGTAGAGGCCCTTTGTTTAATTGAACTAGACATCAAGAGTTTTACTGGCAGTCAGTCACAATGTGCTACTTTCAGACAGGCAAACTTTTGTTAGGATCTAATTAAATGCTACCTGGAATTCAATTTAACAGCTTAAACAGAACAAAGCCGGCGATGCCTGCCAGCATTTCTGATGGAAAGTTCTCAAACTGTAAGGGGACCCCAGGAATGAATTATGACGGGACATGACAATCCATCTGTTGGCAAAGCACACTCACCCTTTTCTATATTAATCTGAGTTGAAATGGTGCAACTTTTTTTGAAATAAAGTTCACATATTTGCATTGTGTCTTGTTTCAGAGTCACCTTGTATCCAGAGCTGCACACAAACACTTCGTCATCATCCTCCCCGGCTCTCCTGTAGCCTCTGAATAAATGTAATGCACGACGCATGGTGATCAACGGCGGCCAGGACACACGCTGACCCCCCGTGGCTTCACCTCCCTCCAACACACACAAGCTCCATCTTTTCTCAGCGTCCTTCTTGGCTGTGCAACAGTCCAGCGGAAGGTAGGAGGGAATTTGAGATGGTCTGTGACGGAGGCAGAGTGGAACAGGATCTCTGTACCTCACATACACGCAACACACAAAGTGGCACAACAGGAAATGGCTCTGTAGAAGTCAGAGCTTCCTCTAACAGAACTGTGTGTTGGAGTCCAGCTGGGCACTGACAGACACACTGGCCGTCTGGTTTGGCCACTCACTGCTGTGCAATGTCTTTGTCTGCTGTCATTACCTGAAGAGTGTCAGGGAGGTTGCAGAACACCTTATTAGCAAAGTTGTTGCCTAGTTAAAGGGGAAATAATATATTGAGACAGAGCTGCAGGAGGAAACAGCAATAGGAAGGAAAACAGAAAGAGATGTGGTAGAAGAAATGATAACCCACAACTCAGGGCTGATGAAGAAGTGATAAGGCATATTATATTGATAACTATATTAAAAGATGCACACTAGGCTGTATTATCAGTTTAAAGGGGCCACATTATGGTAATGTTCTGCTAATTATTATATTTTGTGCCATGTTAACAAGCTTTAATGTTCAAAAAGCTCTTTCTTTTTCTCATACGGCCAGTATACTGCCTCTTTTCACTGTCTGTCTGAAATCAGAGCCCAGTCTGCTCTGATTGGTTAGCTGGTCAGCTCGGCTGTGAGTGGTCCATCGTTTAGAGATGTCCCGCCCCATTGCCTATCAGGAACAATTGGTGAGCTAACCAATAGAAGCAACCATTTTACATGCACAAAAACCTATATAACACACAACAGGGAAGGGAATCCCACAAAGATCATAATTGGGCCCCTTTAAAAATGTCTAAACGTAACGTGTTGTCACGTAACTTCAATCTGTCAACAGAACAGTTACTTTTTCTTTCTTTGAACACATTTTTTTGTTTAGTTGATTGGTTCTATTATTAATACCAGGAACTTTAGGAGGATTATTTAAATCATACAGAAATTCCAAGAATGATAGACATGCTTGTGGAGCCTTTGTGTATGAGTGTAGGTAGATACTGAATCTTTGAGCTCTGCCAGTCTCATTATTATTCTATGAAGGTCCTATATAGCAGCAGACTATTATTATTCAATCAAACACCTTTTATCCTTAAGGAAAAGAGAGGGAAACACATGCCATACTGATACTTTACGGTATAAATCATTTCAATGTATTCTATAAAGTTGTCATAAACGATACACCCTGCACTAATCCATATATTTCATCATGTGTGATGTGAGAGGATGAGCTTTTGTATGGTTCTGGTTCAGAGACAAATATTTCCCTCAAGAGTTAATGGACATCAAAACATTATGATAGAAGAGATAATAATGGACCTATATATGTCAGGAGGCCAGAAACATGACTTGAAATGAATGCAGGCTTTGCTCCTTTCTGCTGTATGTTTGTATAAGACAACTATATATGAGTTATAATGCGTCAGTGTTGTGTTTATGTGTTGCTGCAGCTCCCCAGGTGCCTAAAAACTCAATAAAAGCAACTGTTAATAAACCAGAGGCATGTCCTGTATTCCCAAATTGGGAATAATAAAGTATATCTTATCTTATCTGTAGTCTCCACATTGCACAAACTTTCAGATTTTAAATACACTTTCTCGTCACTCACCTATCAACACATTCTTAATGTTATGGTACTGTTTTGTTTCTTTATGAGATACCAGCTACAGGAAAGCTTTTTCATTCATCATTAATATTCAAGATTGAGCTTCAAATTAAATATATGATATTCAAAGCAGATCCTTGGCATTCTGTACTGCAAATTCTTGTAATGGTGACTTAAAGAAGCACATACAGTCATGTTTAGTGATAAGCTAAAAGCAGGCTGATCATATTAGCTCATGCATAACAACAATGACACAACTCAACTTTACATATTCAGAATAATGAGACCCCGCCCTGGCACTCTCTCTGTCTGCCTTGTTGTGAGTCACTCCTCACTTTCTTCTGGTAGGCAGCTTGCCGGCTAGTTTGAAGTGAATGCGATGTGGCAGAGAGCTGGGAGGCAGGGGGTCAAAATCCAGGCTCTCTGACAGGTAAATACATTTTTTTTAAAAAAGGACCTGAGGGGGCGGGGGCTGGGGGGTGTTTACGAGGGATGGATGGAGTGAGAGGTAGAGGGCAGAGGAGAGGAGGAGATGTGCTGGCTGAATGCAGAACAGTCTGCATGGTGTGATAAATGAGTTTCAGACTACAGGCCGGTGCAGAATCTGCATTACAATGCATTATGCAGCCCAGAGAGTGTTTGCACACCCTACACAAGTGATTCATTTTCAAGTCAGGGGTCTAATGGAGTATGAAGGGAGAGGGAAACAGAGGCTAAAGAACTGATGACAATTGGCTGGCTAATGGAAATTATGCTCTGTTGCGGGAAACACAGCTCACTGTAGCCTTCGTATTTATAACCATGTTGGGAATAGTACTCCCCCCTTCCTCTGTGCCTGTACAATCACCAGAAAATGCCGGTGTCTAGCATCATAAATTATTCCCTGTGTAAAAGAAGCGCAGGTCGGGCTGAGGGCAAGCAGGCATGTGGAGGTGTAGTTGCACCCCGGGTCCACTAGGTGTCTCTCTCGGGTCAGGAGGGAGGATGGGGAGTAGGGGAGCAGGGGCGCTGGCGAGTGGGTGGGAGGCTCCATCAAATGCATCTGGCCATGAGGAGAGAAGCAAAGCGGGAGGGCTTTTTTTTTTCTCAATGCACACATGGCAACACACTCTGCAGCATCTCCCCACTGCACCGTGTCAGGGTGATGCAGCATGCACAGAGGGAGGAGCATGGCTTCTGGTTGTCACGGAATAGAATGGCTTAATGCTTGTACTGTATGTAAATCAATGATTGGCTTAGCCCTAAGATCCTGCTGCTACATTATGACGCTGCCCCTCTTTAGGAGTCATACAGAATAATCTGCCCATACCTCAAGGAAATGGGAACAATTGAAAGGTAAAGCTTGCAGTCCTAGCTTCCTCCTAGCTGCATCCCACAAACAGATGTTTCTTTCCATGCTTTATGTTCTGTAGTCTTTTTGAAATGCATTGTACACACTTTCTGGACTGGCTTGAAAAAGATATAAACTCTGCATAAAGTAAATATTAAAATTAAAGAGATGGTCTGACCAACTTTTCAACATTTACATCCATACTTTGCCAGTTATAAGTTACAACTTCACAAATGTTAACAATCCTACAATAAATCCTTTCTTTCCACAGACAGACCATCCACAGATGTCCCAGCCCGTGCAGTTAACACGTCGATGTAGCCTTTCGCAAGATACTTAACCCTGGTGTGTGTGTGTGTGTGTGTGTGTGTGTGTGTGTGTGTGAATGTTAGCTTCCCTAGACCAAGTGGTACTGCTCTGTATGAATGAGGTGTGAATGACTTGTAGTATGTAAAGCGCTTTGAGGGGTCAAAATACCTGATAAAGCACTTTATGTAGTCCATATATACAGCTCTTTAAAAAATAGAGACCGCTGCAGCATCTCAAAAGACACTAAAATGTAATGGCTGCTATAAATGTAGAGACTGAGATTTAAGAAACATTTGGAGTGGTGTCTCTGTGTTTTTTTCCAGAGCTGTAGTTACTTTTAAGGCTACAGGTAAAAGGAAGTCAAATAAACAGTGCTAGTGCAGAGTCCAATTCTAGAAACGTTAATTTGTATTCTCTTTACTATCCCATGACAATTTATCACATGGTATGGTGTCAGAATTTATGGGATTCTCTGGGATTTAAATGTGTCTTGATTGTTCAGATTTGTATTCCTTTTTAGGGGTAAATGTCTGAATGAAACTATTTGAAAGTGCGAGATGTGCTATGAATGAATGTTGAAATATGAGTCATACCTGAAGACCTAATCAAAAAAAGGTGACCGCTTTTCAGGTTAAAGGCTGCAGAATATAATAAGTATAAAGAGGGATAATCACAGCTGTAATACCATAATAATGACTCTGTGTTGAATTGAAAAACATCCCTCCCTCAGCCGTCACAGATGCATCAATGTCACACCTCGGAGCGTGTGTGCATTCCTCCTAACGACGTTACATAATGTGATTACTGAATTAGCTGAGAGTGGTGTAAGGGAGTGTGACGCCGAGAGGTGGCTGCATCCGTGGCTATGGCGACACCTCGCAGCCAATCAGGCGTGAGCGCAGTGGAGCGTTTGAAGACGGACCGCGGGGTTAGAGGGGAGGGTGGGGAAGCGCACCACCTCCGCATCAATCCACTCTGTTCTTTTGTCCTCTCATCTTCCTCTGCTGACCTCCTACCACCTCTGTACACACACACACACACACACACACACACCCTCCCTCTAAGGCCATTCTCTCCCTCTGCCATCTTCTAGTCAGCCAACGCCCCACTGTCCCCCCCCTCCCCACTCCAGGAGGTACGATCATGATGGTTGTGTCCATATGACCAGATTAACCCACATTTCCACCTCGCTGGGTGTCAGACTGCATACGCCCACTCCCCCATCATCACATTTGTGTCATTTCATAAGCCAGATCACCCCCCCCCCACGTCCCAGTTCTGACAGCAGACACTGACACAGAAATGTATCTTTACAATCACACACACTGCTCCTCACTTCCCTTAGCAACCAGTCCCTAGTTTAGAGAGGAAACAGACCAGATTTGAAGCTGAAACAGTAGGTGTAAAAAAATATGGTAATGAATTCAAAAATGCATCTCACGCATGCACGGGACAGCAAAACATGGCGAGCGTCTGAAAGCACAAGAACTAAAAGAAAAACCCTGATATGAAAGTGAGTCAGCATTTTCCTCGCAGGATGACGGCAGCTTTTTTTAAATTTCATGGATCAGAGGATTCACAACCTGACAGAGACGCGAGCAATTAACCTTCTGGTCCTGAGCTGATAGCGTTCAGCTGAAATGTCAGTGTGTGTCTGTGGAAATGCAACCTGCTTCTGATAAAAGCTCCGAGTGGAGAATAAATGTTCGAATAGACACCGCTGCTTTTTGGATACGGCGGACAAAGAAGCTCCAAGGCTACAGAAAAAGGACACTTTACAAGATTAGACTAAAAAGTGATGCAACTGTGTAGAAAACACGATTCAGTCGTTTGCTCATCTGGAGTTTTGGTGCCAAAACGATCCGTTTCAGACACCAGTCAAAGTCAGAGGAGTCTCCGAACACCTCTCCTTCTGCGTGAGTAACAGAAGGGGTTTACTGTGCCTCTCACATTTTCCTCGTGAAATGTTAATAAGCTAGGGTGGATTTCGAGGACAGAGGGAAGCCTGCAGTCTCATTCGCCTGTGGGGAGACGCTGTCACCAGCCAAAAACCAGTCTGTCGTACTGGGACGCAGATTCTGCATGTGTGCCAGTGAGGAAGCTTAACTAGAGCGGGGGAATCAAACAATTCATATCTGGGACAACACGCCCATGGATATTTCATGGGATCAGAACGTTAGGTTTCTATTTGGAGGCCTAAACTCGAGTTGTGAGCGTGAAAGCAAACGCAGACGAGCCAAACAGAATGGACCAGACATCTCCTTTTTTAGCCCCAGTAACTCTCTATAAAGCGTATGGAGACATTCCTGGAGTATTTCAATATGTCTGTGTGTCGGGGGGGGGGGGCGGGGGTGTGTTCATCTCATGTGTCGGCGGGTTGGCGCTGCACTAAAGCTGCTGGAGACGGTCTGTGACACACAACCGTGTTTTTGCAAATGTTGCTTACTGTTAGCGTGAAGGATGTGATTTGTGTAACAAGCACTACACCTGTGTCCCTGCAGCACCTGGGCGGGCTTTTACTCAGTGTCCTCTCGTGTGTGCTTATTCCCTTTCTCGTTAAAGTCATCAGATCGGAACACAGAAACTAACCCGGCAAAATGATACAGTTCTGGAAGCATAGTGACGTAGTGACTGTACTTTCTAAAGGCTAGCAGAAGATGGTCAAAATAGCTCTTAGGGCATCTGTCCATTTGTATCATCACATTAGATGTCATTAAGCTGATGTTTTTTACCAAAGGGACTTACAGCAAGTGCAAACAACCATGAGGATAGCAAGAATCATCAACGCTTTAAAACATTTAAGAGCATTTTTCTTTAGACTCTTCCAGTAATTCTCCCAGTATGTCCACTAATAAGAAAGAGGCATGGGAAATAAATCTCCCCAAGCTAGCAAGCGTGCTAATGGTCAGTTTCACCCCTTTTAAATGCTGGTGTGACCGCCAGGCCTTTCATGTGAGAAACACAGAGAGAAAAGGAGTGTGAGATCCAAAGAGACGCACGCTGTGTAGAGACTCCTACGTTTCTCTCAACAGCGGGGGTCAAAGGCCACGGATCCACACAGCAGGAGTGACTCCCAGACCCCCAGCAGGCTGTGCCGTCTGGGTGCTGCACTCCCACCCCTCCTCCTACTCCTTTTTGACCTCTTCTTTCTGTGGCAAACCTGGGCTCTATCATCAAAGTGCTAACCATACTCACTGAACAGGAAGACAGAGCAGCAGCGCAATCTGTTCCCCATTCAACCGTCCAACAAAAGAAGAGGAACAGAGCGTGATGGATTCTGGGTACACTCCTGAGAGAGAAGATAGAACGGGAAGGGGGCCCAATAAATGAATTCTGGCTGCAGAAGTCAAACGACCTGCCAGCGCACTGACAGCTTCAATTTGTTCTGTTTAGTCTCCAACAAGTTTTAAGGGGAAAGAAAATCGACGACAAGCCAGAGGAAAATTCAATTTCTTTAATGGAACCGACATTGCCAAATCTCTCTCTTATTACTCATTTTGAGTGTTGTTTTTATTTCGCCAAACAAAGACTCTGTGTTCAACTCAGTGCCATCAGGTTCCCTCCTGCTGCAGAGCCAAAACAAACAGAGGGTCTGTTCTGAGCTGAGTGACACCATTAGGATATTTATGAAAACTTGGTAAATTAGTGCCAACACAAACTGTTGTCAGGTCAGCTTTCTGCACTAACTACAGCAATATCATGTTCAGGGTATAAAAAGGAGCAGGGCTACACATGCAGCATTTACAGCTGGTGTCTGATCCATACACCCTTGGCTATTAACAGAACTGTATTAAAAGGACAGATTTTGCTTGCAGAATTATTATTTCACTCTGTTTCTAAGAGGCAGGGAGAAACCGGGCTGCAGCAGAGACTTAGCAGCATTCCTGTGTGGCTGACAGCTGACAGCTAAGCCCCCAGTTAATGACTAATCCTGCCCTCATGCCTTCTGCGTGATTGGCTCAGGCTAATTACACTAGCTGCGCAACCTGGGTGCTGAATGGCTGGTGGGAGGGGGTGTGCAGGAGGTTAAAGCAGTATGGACCCTGTGGAGGTACAGCCAAGACTGTGATTGATTGATAATCAATATATTATATTATTGTAAAAATCAACATGATTTCAGATGTAAGTCCAAGTTTTTTTTAGGTTACAGCTTCTAAAAATGTGGGGGAAAATTGTGAGAATTACTTTTTCGCGAGGGAGACTGTTGGTCAGACAACACTTTTACATCTAAAGCAGTGTTTGTTGAGCATACAACTTCAATGAGGTAGAAACCAAGCCAAACTTGAACCAAGTACACTGCAGTGTGCACCTGTACAATGACAGGTATGCAGGAATGGTCCGCACATCCAGCAGGCGATCACTGTGGCTGGTTGAGATAAAGTCATGCAAAGCAGACATGTTTCCACTTTAGAATGCTCACTGATGTCATGGTCTGATAGGGAATCAGCTTTCAAACCATGCAGAACAGACACATTTACATAGGTCAACACACCTGCAGTTTTATATCCTGAGCATCAGTGCAGACAGCATGCATGCACACTAGACAAATCCATTTTCAGCTTTGGAATTAAGTCTTTTAATATAACATAACTCCATATGCAATACATTTTATTGTGAATACATCACCAGTCAGTACTGAGTTCATCATTAAAACACACACACTCTCTTTCTGACAGGTTATTATACTTTGGAACCAGCTTATATTTGACAAATCCTGCAGTAGTGCTCCCTCTCTGTCTTTAGCTGTGGTGTGGAAGGCAGTGGGCTGTGGTTTAGAGTAATAATCCCTCAAATCTTTCTGCTAATCTGCTCTGTTTATGTGAAAACAGATAGAAATACTCCAAGGATTTCTAAGAGATAAAAGAGAAACCAAGAGAGATGGGAGGGGGATCCCTGAATACCCCTCTGCTCCACCATGGATTCTCCTTTTAAATGGTATAAAACATAAAAACGGCTCAATATTGAAATAAGTAGGCAGCTTTACAGAACACACGGTCTACCAGTGCATGGGTGCGGACGTGCGTAACCGAGTGTATCCTGACCAGAGCATGAACTACATGAGAGGAAGAGAATATACGCATGTCTTCAGCCTTTTTACACACCACAAACACATTATCCACGTGTCTAATTAAACCACAAAAAGCATATAAGCCACATCATGTTAAGCAACAAGATAAACTGAAACAACGAGTCCTAAATACATTAAGTTTTAGAAGAAGCAGATTACATGCCTTAGTTAAGTGTCTGTGTTGGGCCAATAATTAAAGACCGCTTTAAACATGTTGCTAATGTTATTACATCTCTCTCAGCAAGAATGTGTCTCTGTCATCTGCCGGAATTTCAATTTGCAGTGAATCCCGAGAAGCAGAAAAGTGAATAACAGGATGCACTTCCACTGCCACAACTAACTCTTATGTTACACTTCAATCAGTATTTAGTTTCCTTGAAGTATGAAAAGAATAATAAATCAATGATAAATTAAACAAACAGTGTGTTCATGCTAGAAAAGTTACTATGGGTCCTTCCTCCATCCTTATCTCAGGATCCAGAGATGTTCCCACATCAGCACATCAAGCTGGGACTGGTACAAAAACAGATCAGGTTACTGTATCCACAGCGCAAATGCCAAATATATCAAGAGTGGACTGCAGCAGAGCAGAGACCTCAACATGTTAGATAACAGGGACGTCCCAGTACCCCGGAACATGTCTTAACCGCCGATAACCTTTTCACAGATTACTCAAGCAGACATAAATGCTGATAGCAAATCTGTTGATTTTTAAATAGAAAATCTCAATCTGTTAGAAGACACTGAAAGAATCAAAACACCTGTGTTGATCCACCGTTAAAAAAATAAAGATCTTACAATGCTCTACAAGTAGAAGGTCAAAGTTCAGATTTGTACGGAAACAGAACCCTGGTGTGTATCACTGCAAAGTGAAAAACACAGAGGAAACCAACTCTAAACCACAGGTGATGTCATTCAATATTTCATTCGTTTCAGTTTTCGCTGAAACAAAAAGCAAGTCCAATCATCCACACGTATCTGTCAACCCGTGTCTGCTGACAGTAAGTGATGATAGGCATGTACTAAGGCTATGTCCGAATATTTTTTGTGATTAATACACAAAGTTCTATATGGACATTTGTGTTGCAAGTTGTTGTTCCGCTCACATTAATCCATGTTATTTCCATGCCACAACACATGGATTTGTCTCAATTGGCTGGTTGTCTGCTGTTTTCCCTTCAGCACAATGCATAGATTCTATTTTTGGATAGCGATCATTGTTTGTACTACTTTTTACAATGCAGTCCACTTTTCTGTTGCATGATATTCCTCAGTATGCAGTCAGAGAGCACTACAAAATGGCAATCCTCACTATAAAAAGGACCATAAAGTGAGTGGTGAGTGATTTGGGACCGGGACTACTAAATCAGTAACTGGGGAAGCAACTTCCTAAGCTCTAATTAATTAACCGTAATTGAAAAGTTTTTTTTTCTGGTGTTGATTAAAGTCTCTTGTGGTCAACGTCACAGGGCCAAATTAGAACGAACAGAATAGGCGTATTAGGACTGCTGTTTGTCTCTGCAAAATGCTTTGGATTTGTGTGTTATACAGAGCAGTATTCTGGGTTTTGATGGGAATCACAGGGAAGCGTTCTTCTACACACAACAACAACAACACACTGCCCTCAGTCATATAGGAGGCTTATACCTCTCCAAGGGTGTTAATGTTGAGCCGTTAAACACAGATGTAGCTCGTTACATTAATTACAGGCAGTTGCAGGGTGCTTTATAGGCTTGTTACAGGAGACATGTTGATATGGTAGGAAGAACACAGGCGTTACTACATTTAGGATGAGTCTGTTCTGTACGAGTGTCCCAGTAAGCCATGACAGTGAGCTAGCATGCGCAACAAAGCTTTTTGATATGATATAGGCAGGGGTTTTTCTGGAAATATTCAGTAACGTCACTTCCGGCCCAAATTATGGCAAAGCGGAAAATTAGAGTCATATATCGCACCTCAAACAATCAATAAATCCAGAGTTACGGTTTCTGTACTTCCTCTACAGGAAAAAGGACAGTAAAAGAAACAATCTAATTCAGAAATCACTGTTTAGGCTCCGTAACAACTCATCTGTATGTCGTCTGACGGTGTATTAGACAGGATTTTCATACTTTTGGTTTATAATATGGGTTTTGACAAACAGAAATATTGTTTTCTGGCATTTCTTTAAAACGTTACAGGGAAAATCGTTTTTTAGACAAAAGACTGGTAAGGATATTTAATGAAAAGAAGAGTGGCTGCATTCTACATCCCATAGTTTTTTGCATTCCGGCTCACTGGGACACATAATGTAACTCTGCTTTTCCTACAGGTTAAAATGTCTCCAGTGAAAAAGTTTGGAAGCTGTGGCCCCCTGATACTGAAGCAGCTCAGAGGGAATTCGCTCATCATAAATATTTTCTTTGCCATGTTAGATGGATAATGTGTTCTGTTAAGTTTTGGAATACTATTTCAGATAAAGAACAAATCAATATGATACTTTGTTCTCTAGGAAATTACACAAGGCCCTTTGTTTCACTATTTTTTTACTTGGATTAATGGATATTAAAATTAAAACACCATAATCACCATTTTGAGAGGAGAACATAACCCTGGCATACAGCTTTGGTTTTACATCAAATCCCTGCTGTCATCACTGCATGGCTCTCACCCATACGAATAATGAAGAGATTATTAGGTGGAAATGGTTAGCATTAATGATAATTACATAGCAGTCCAGGTGAGAGGACATATTTAAGTTGTTTTTTTCTGTGAAGTGATCCTTTAAATTAGGACCTGAATTTATTTGAATTGTGACGGGAATGACTGAGCACACCCGGGGGGCCTGGTGGCAGCAGCCTGAGGTCTATTGATGCAGGACCACATGAAGTGCAGAGACAGCGCGGGACACAAGGGCTCTTGGTACAGGGGACAACAATGGCCAGTCAGCCTTCAGTCACTACAGCTGAGCAGCTGACAATGACAGGAGGGAGCGAAAGAAAGAAATGAGGGATGGAGGTTAAAAAGCAGTCACTTGGGTAACAAAAAGAGTGGGATGGAGGAACACTGTGACAGAAATAAAGCAAGAAAGGACTGAATTATAGAGAATAATGAAGCCACAGCAGGTACACCTGGCAGCTGTGGTAACTATGGAGAGTGGGGGGCGGAAAAGGGGTTAAGCCAACATAGCTTAAGTCTTTTCTCCGTCTTTACCGTCCTCTGAGAAGACAGGTGCGTCAGCGCTGAGGAGAAAAGAGCCTTCAACCTTTTCTCTGTTGAAGAAAAGCTTAAATCAGGAATACAATCGCCGGTGTGCTCCAACATGGGTGAACACACGCTACCTCCAGGCACTGTCACATCCCACAATATCAGCCCTGTTCACCGACAGATTCTATCCTCGTCAGCGAACCGTCCATGCTGAACTGCATTTGCCCCGCAGTTAAGTGAAGGTCAGATCCACTTTATACTCTTTCTGTGAACCAGTTATAGACTCCTTTCGATGCTGGAAGAGGACAATGAAAACAACCATCAACCTCTTCTTTCTTATGTAACACATAACCTGAACAACAGACAGACACATTTTGTCCTGAGGGCAATCCACACCAACTCCTTTCAGAAAAACTATATACAGAATAAATAAACAAGAGATGCGCGTGACCTGAGAGGAAACTGAAACAGCAGAGAGTGTTGCAGCACGCAGTATTAAGATCCTTTCCTTATGTTAGAGTAGGAAATCACAAAATTAAATACACCATTAAGTAAAGGAGCTGTACTAGTAACAACATGTCCTGATGGCTTTCCATAGAATGCTTCATTTATTTAATAAAGCTGGTCAAGATGGAGCTAATTATAATATGGTTCTATAGAAGGGTTTCGTCATTGTGAAGTAACTTGGAAAACAAGCCAGACTGACAAGGTATATGTAAACATCAAAAAAATCCCATAACTACTGTGAGCAAAATGTTCAGTATTCAAAGAGGGAAATCTCTTTATTGCCTCGATCAATAAGTATATACATCTCTGTACAAAATGTTGGAAAACGTGTTAAATCTACAACAAAATAATCAGATGTAATCCGCAGTGACGTCTTCCAAATAGCTTTTTTTTTTTTACCAATGCTTTGGACATTCAATTCCATCATTCCAATGTAAGAGTGGGAACCAGTGGACTCATTATTTACCAAAGAACTTATCTTTTTCGTTCGGAAATGCACAACTTAAGATACGACCACTCCCACTTTCACTGTTTGTTAATGTGTGTTCAAAAAGTGCGAAAGTCTGTCTAATATATGTTTGTTTTATTTCTCACTGCCTGCAAAGAGCTAATGGGGTATAGCATGTTTTTTTTACCTTAAATTCAACGTATCATGTTAGCTATAACCAACAGTCTATTAACACAATGTTTTTATGAACCTATTTAACCTCTTAACATTTGTTTTATCTCTCTAAATGTCTTTATCTCTGGAGAGGCTATCATTAGATGTAGCAACTGGTTTTCTACCCTCTTGTTATTAATGTTCTCAGGTAATTACCACCACTGATAACCAAGCCACATGGTTTAATCAGACACACGGTTCGTCAGGGAAACAACACTCGCTGATACCTGCTCTACTTTTCCCTCAGCCAAGTAGCCTAAGCCTCAACGAAACCACATTCACTATGTCAGTGCAGAATGACGGCTACTCACAATGTAGTTTGGGGTTCTCACGTATGAAAACATGGTCCAAAAAAGAGAGGGGAGTCCAGGTGGGGCGTGGGTATCCCGTCAAGGTGTGTGTACGTGGCAGTTGGTGGTTAAAGAAAGAGCCTGACTGCACACAGACTGTCGTCATACAGAACAGGACAGGCCTCAGCGGCCGATTAAAGGATCTTAAGATCTATTTAGGGCCCTGGTGCTCGCCTTAAATAGGAGCGCTCATTAGCTGAATGACCTGAGCCTATCACATGGAGAGAGAAAGAGAGATGGAGAAAAAAAAAGCGCAGATGAAGGAGACAGAATGGATAGCTCGACGGATGGCCATGCTCAACCTTCACCGAATTGGCCATAAAAAGGTCAGGGGTCACGATTCAGAGGTCATAAAGTCTGTGGTTCACACGCTCCAGTCACATCAACAGACGCTGCACTGAAAACTGTTCCAGGATGAGCCAAAAACAACCACGAGGGCCTAATCTCTGTGATCTCTGCGCAACACAACAACAGCTCAAGAAAAGCCATTTGAAACCCAGTTTTACACAGCAAATAACACCCAAACATCTGCACTCATCAAATTGACAAAAACCGCACTGTGTTTTCCCTCCTTTGTCGAGGTTTGGGAGAAGCTTATCGAGATTAGATTTTGGAGTTGTGGTAAATCTGCCACCAGCTGTGTGTGAAAACCAAGTGATCACATCCAGTGATCCAGACGCCTCTGTCACAGATAGGTCAGCCAACATATATGTGGATGATGACAGATTAGTGCCATTATCTACCTCGTTAGTCGCGTGGCAGATTGGTGGGAGGCGTTATCTGCCATGGGAACGTCACCATATTTTTGTGAACTCAGAGAGATTGTGTGTGCGTGACACCCAGACTCTACTGAACAGAACCACACACACAGAAGTCTTCAGTGATAGTCTACTTGCCTGTACTGTAAACCTGGAAATGTTGAGAACCCCAAAGTTTTATGTTCTAAATTTAAAGTACAGGTCCCCAGCAATTAGAAAGTGCCGGATGATCCATTTCATATGTTGGACAATTTCCATAATTAGTATAAATTGTGTTAATTAGCATCATTTAGCATTAAAGCCTATATGTATAATGGTTCAAAAAGGGCTTGGCTCACATTTCCAAGGCACAATGATTCAGGGCAGATGAGCAGGCAAGTAGACTATGACATGACATTTCTTTTAAATGTTTTCATTTAGCAGAAGAACAGATGGATCAGCAGAGTAAGCATACTTTGGGGGAACCTCACTAAATTTGCTGTGTGGTATGAAAGTCAAAAGTTCCCTTTTGAACCACTTTGAGCTGCTTTTGGATACCGAAACAAGATGCTCCTATTTAAAGATGACAATGGCAATGTCTTTCTTTAGTCAAGGGTCAACATACTGATTTGTGTCAGTGAACAGAAGCCTTCTTCATGCAGTGCCAATGTCAGCTCTGCCAGTTCTGTAAACAAATACAGCTCCGGAAAAAATTAAGAGACCACACCAACTGTTTCTTAAATCTTTATCTCTACATGTATGGCAGCCATTCCAGTGTCTGTTGAATTCCAACAGAGAGAACAATTAAGATTAAGATTAAGATTCAACTTTATTGTCATTGCACAGAGTACAAGTACTAGGACAACGAAATGCGGTCTCTGCATTTGACCCATCCTAGTAGTGGGCTGCCATTATGTACGGCGCCCGGGGAGCAGTGTAGGTAACCAGTGTCTTGCTCAGGGACACCACGGTGGCACTTGGTCTTTCGGGGACTTGAACTGGTGACCTTCCAGTTCCCAGGCCAAGCCCCTATGGACTTTGTTAGTAGTTTATAGAATACAATAAAAACTAAAAATAAACATTTAAAGACATACCTATAAATAATTAAACAAGCTGCTGTTGGTACTTTAAGTATATTTTGATGCTCATACTTTTGTACTTTTACTCGAGTAACATTTTGAATGCAGGGCTTTTACTTTTAACAGAGTATTATACACCAGTACTTCTACATTTACTTCTCCCAACTCTGGCATCAGTGCACCTAAACTTCAAATTAATGATGAATCACTAATAATAGCTCAAGGGTGCGAACAAGAGCGTGCAAATTAAGAAGTGATACACTAGACAATTATGGATGAGTCACCTGGTAAACTAAAAAGATATGATTTATACTGTTACCACCAAACCTCCTTCATTCGGAGTACCAGAAAACGTGAAAATAAAATGTACTTGGAGTACTTTCTCCTGTATTTCTCCACAGTATGCCCATGTCAGAGACAAAGACGAGTGTGTCTGATGATGACTCATTACTGGTGAGGAGAGAGTGGGAGCGCCTTGGAGTCACAGAGCACGCCGGTGTTGGCTCATCGGGTATTAACCCTGGTGAATCAGGTTAATTGAAAATCAAACGCACAGCAAGGTGCTTTTATCTCACAATGCCGTTCCGGCTTTAGGTGCAGCGACAAATTAAAGAAAAAGGGACGGCAAGCCCGCTCGGTGTGTGATTCTGTTTGAACCATGCATATGCATCAGTGTGTGCTTGTAGCTGATTTCTAATGCTCCAACTTTAATGATCCTGCTCTCCAGAATGTGACCCAGATAAGCGCCACCCCGCTACCCTAGAGGTTCAAGTGGCATATTTCCACACATCTCTCACTCTTTCCTCCACTGCTGCCACACTCCAAACATAACCCTTTAACCCTCTGTGCAGTGCTATAGGGTGCGAGAGATTTAAGAGAGTGTGTGTGTGCAGGCGTTAGCATGTAAAAACAGGCTGAAATATGCAGGCCACCCGTCGCTATCTCACACTCCATGATGCTGATTGAATCTGTGGTGGAACAGAGTGCCAAGGGGCAGTGTGCACCACTTCAACAGACGATAGCCACTCACAAAGGAAATGGAAACTTCCTCCAAGATGATACCCTCAACCCAGAAGGCTGTGGTAAACAAACATACACGCACACACAGACAACCAGCCCACAAACAGGAAGTGGAGTGCTACAAATTGAGGTGATAGGCAGTTTTCTTGGCGCATGAGGCGGAAGATGTTGATTTTTTAACTATGAGCTGAAAAAACAACCGAGGTTCAACCATGTGTCAGCACAATGAAAACACACATTTCCTACAGGATGTTTGTATGGTTGTTGTGGTATCTAAGAAAATTGTCTTTCTGTTAGATTAAACCACAGGATATGTAGAAAATCCTCTACCTTTTTTCAACTTAAGACAACAAAAGAGGTCACAGAAGATTATACCAGATCAAATTCAGAGCAATGGTGGCATGGTGGTGAGTAGTGAAAGGTCAGTGGTAAAAGGAGGGGGATGAAAGGAGAGAGGAAGCTTAAAAAGTGAGAGTGATAAGTAGAGAGGAAGGAGAGACGGTTGTTTTTTGGGGACAGCAGACACATCTGTGGTGAGAGAGACTTACAGCGGGGGCGGGGGGGGGGGCCTCCTACTGAGGGGACGTCTGCATTCCCAACACATCTACAAGGAGGAAATTGAATTACCTGAGCAACCCACAGCACAGCAGGGGGTTTGGACAACTCATTCTGCCTCAGGCACAGGAGAAAACCTAAGAGGAACAACACAACTGCGGACTTACAACAACAACAACTGATTTTGGTTCACTCACAGACATATGGCGGGTTTGCAAATGACTGCTGGATGAGGCCTAGCAGAATATATTATGTAAATGAGATGCAGTCGGTGGAGGTACAGAGTATGCAATAATTCAATGATTTGGGAATACAGTGGCATCAGACAGCCAAGGTTTGCTCGACATTATAATTTACTCAACTCATAATGAAAAACTAAACACATTAAGTTTGTCTGAAAAAATAAATAAAAACCAATATTGGAAATACATTAGTTTTCATTGGACAGACAAGAACCAGGAAGTGTTTGGCCTTTTTGCTTCTGCTGTGAATTTATTACGAAAAACTCTATCAAATAATCTTATCTTTAGACAGATTATTATATAAAGTAAATAACTTGAAACACTTTTAATCAATTGGGTTTTTTTTAAAAAGGCATTCTCTCAGGGCCATATGTTTTCTGCCAAGCACTCAGCTCATTTGTTAAAGTATGTGACCTTACTGGTGCTGAATCAGTTTATTGACTGGCCGTCATGATAGACGATGCTATTGCTGATAATATTCTGGTAAGAATACCACAGGATAATTGTTCTCACTGTTTTAAGAAACTTAATATGCTGGGTTATTTGGCTGTAAATAGACACTTAGTGACAGGAAGTGAGCTGCTTCAGGACATGGAACACATTTTCATGCACCTTTTTGATTTTGAAATGTTTTTTATACCTGGTTCACATAATTAGATGTGGTTAATTTGCTAATTGATGGACTGGAGCGAAAAAGGGTTTGAATGTACACTAAATGTTACAATTAAATGGAGTATTTCACATTATTTAGTACAAATAATACATCAACTTTCTAAGGATAAAGGGTAAAAAGCAACTCATTATTTATATATATAGTATTTATAACTTGTGCGTTTGTCATTGTACATTATGACTAATAATGCGTAGGGCCAAAGATATGGGAGAGTGGGCTTCTGGGATACCCATAATTAAAAGGGCACATTTAAATCTCCAGCCTATCTACCCATTGGCCCACATACCATGACTCAAGTGTTGGAGTGCGTGTTGGGGATGGACATGCGGGGACATAAAGGTACATTGTGTCCCCTTGGAATGGGTCATGGGTCACTCGGCCCACTACCCGACAGCCTGCCAAACCGGCCAACCCTCCCCTCTCCGAGCCCGTCCCTCTCCAGAGAAAAGTTCCAGTAGCAGGCGAGCCACTGTGAAGCCATTGTTGGGAACTGTCTCTGTCAGTGAGAGGGCTGCCTTGTCATCTATCCTGCCCAGTCACATGCTTGGGGTCTTTAGAATAATGAACTGCATCATCAGCTGGCCACTGGTCTGTGTGTAACACTGAAAACATGACCACATTCTGAACCCTGGACTGCTTACCACCCACTGATTTACACGCCTACATTTGGATCAAGAAAGCAGATCTTTTCTGAATATTTTCTTGAAGAAAACACAAAGTCCAGGTAAATAATCATTGCTGCTCCAAAGTCCTATTACAGAACATACAGTGACACTTTCCCAGGCTCTACTATATCCTAGTGAGCTCCTTTTCTTCCTCTGTGACCCATTAAAGGCTCTTGGTTGGGTAATTGATTGTCACAGAGCTGCTTCTGTCGAAAGCAATTCAATTTCCACTGGGCATGTCTTGCCACATTAGCAAGAATGGTGCTATTGTTTTGTTGAACTGGCAATGGCACGTAAAAAGGGAACCCTGTCCGCCAAACTGTCCGTGGCCCATTGACAGAATGTGCACCGGGGCAGGCTTGAACTGGGCACTCGGTAACCCTGAGCCCTGAGGTGGTCCTCTCCTGCCGAGTAATGCTGACAGGGATTGTGGAGCTATGGGTTCGCTGGGTTGGATGGGAGTAGCGAACAGGGTCAGTGGGTTTGGTCATTAGTAGTGAAACATCCTATTACTGAGCTTAATAATCTCTTTGGTGAGCAGCTAACAATGAGCGGAATGTTATGAATGCGCTTTTAGGAGAACTGATGAGAAAAATCCAAATTCTCTGTACATTTTTGATGGATTTGGCTCTCTCCAATTCCCATTTCTGACTGGATTCTGTACCAAATGAAGGGGATTGTAGAAATTAAAAGTCAAACCATGTGAAGCTGACAACAAAAACTGGATTTCTGAAGTTTAAAAGATTGAAAGTGATGCCACTAACATGAAACCATAGTGTCATTATGACTACACTATCTTAGAAATATTGAAGCAACATAGTAGAACAGTAATTCTGAAATCAACAGGTCCATAACAATAAAACACTAATAAATTAGAATTAAAATACATTACAGATAACAGCTTTTACACTAGCATTTATGAGGAAGCAGGTGTTTTGCACAATTAGAAAATATGCAAATCTATTCTAGGGTAGATCTTCTTTGAGTGATACTGCTTTGATCAGAAATAGGAATGGGTCCCCGTTAATTCCCTTTTAATTATTCGAGAATTTTAAGGATCTGTTTTCTCTTTGGCTTCACCTCAAACAGACCACGCTTGACATATCCAACGCACCGCGACCCAATAAACACTTGAGTGGCTGCTCTCTAATTTGAATATGTCACCATGGTTGCAAACCACTCATTTTAGATCAATAGGGGCTCGAGTGCGGGGGGAATTGGCTGGCAGATCAACAACAAACCCCTCTATTGGCCACCGGGAGGGGGTCCTGGCCCGGGCCACAGAGCAGCCACATAACCCCAAACTCTGAAAAAGACGAATTACTCGCCTCTCAATTAACGCCAGCGGCTTTGAGATAGACACAAGTAAAAGGAGATGAATTTGTGTATTAGGAAACAACAAAATAACATAGGATTAAGCGGCGACTAACCCCCTCACAGTCTAAGGTTATCAACAGTATGGCACACGCCTCCCAACAGAATCAGGCTGAGGATCAACGCAGAGCAATAAGCACATTGTTCGTCAAGGGGGAAAAACACTGGGACATGTTGGTGTGGGATGAACAGGAGTTTGGGGGGAACGGACAGGGTTTAACCCAGGAATGTACTTGTACACAACCTCTTAATCCAGATATGTAAGAAGATTGCATTCTAGTGTTTGTGTGTGGAGGCGGGGGGGGCAGGCTGTCCAGGCTCGGGCTGACCTGTAAGCCCCCTCTGTCCTACAGTCACTGCTGCGCGAAGCCAGTGAAGCATGTAACACCGTTTAGATGATTATGGCACTCTGGCTTGGACTGTGTCTTTCCTTAATCCACTCAAAAACAGGGTTTGTGTACCAGACACTGAAAAAAAACCCAACATATTGTACACCGGCTTTTCGCTGAAGCACCCAAACCAACTCATACAGAAAGTACAAAGGGGAAGTAAAATGTGATGTACTCAGACATCTGACCTTTGTTGTGGATAAGGATGGCGTTCAAAATTGTTCAGATCTCAGAATAAAATGACTTGAACAAGAGATCAAATCTGCATACAGGCCAAGCAGTCACATTCTAATTTAAGGAGCCACATGACTGTCAGACTACACATACTTATAATATTTTTCATGTAAAAGGAAATCAAGTGCAAAGATGTAAACAAGCATTAATAAGGCATGGTTGTCCGAGCAGATGGTTAGCGCGACTGGGGTCAAATGAGCTCAACTATCTGGTTTCTCTTCACTGGAAACATTAGCAGACTGGATTTAGTCTATGTAACCTCCATCAGTGGTAAACAATCACTGGCTGGTCCCCAACGGAGACTAAACAAAGAGAAACCGCAGGACAAGTGTAACAAGCTGGGTGGATTATAATAATAAATCTGCTTTTCGATTTTTAAAGGTTTGTATTCACAGTTGTCCCTGCAGGTTATTTGGAATATTAAAGCTGACCAGCTACATTTACACTCTGAAATTGAAATACGAGTGTCCTTAGTGAACTATAAAAAAAATCCCTTTATTATTTAATTTTTATTTGGGGATTCTTGGTTTAAAACTGGTGTGCAAATGCTCCATAAGAAGTCAAAAAAGGGAACTAATGTGTTCCTGCACAAGGCTTAAGGCAGGCAGTGGCGCTCACACTCCAAAACATACGTTTGTTTTGCTCCCATTCAGGCAAGATAAGGCTGACCTGACCAAGGTCCATGACAAACACAAAAAAAAGTTACCATGCTTTCAAAGGAGTCAGTCAAACTAAACCAAATGAGCCCCTGCAAAACAGAAGCACATGTTTAACACCATAAGGTTCTATTTGCATTAAATACTGGCTGTTTTATCCATTTGTGACGAACACTTTATAATCCCTTCCTGTCAGAATAATCAACAAGCTGTCAATCAACTACACAAAGAGGTGATCAAAGCAGCCAATGGTTTAGAGAGTCAACAGAGCATGACAGGAACACTGAGACATCCGTTACCGCTGGCATATCCATTTCATTAATGGACACTGGGAGTGCCTCTCTGCCAATCAAAAGCAAAGGCACTGAAAGTCTGCTGGCCTTGGAGGTCTCTTCCGCCTACTAGTGTGCACGCTGATCAGCCTCCCAGTGTCTCTGCTTTATTTGTGAGCTATTTATGGCCAGCTTTGAGGGAAATGTACAGAGACGTGCACTGTGTCCCCAAAAGGCAGAGCTCGGCTGGCACACTCCCCTGCTGAGCTGAACTGAGAGTGCAATTATAGGACTGTGTGTTAATGCTGTGGGAAAATTGGATTTGCTGTTTGGTTTCAGAGCTTTTAAAATGGGAAGAAGGATCCAGACCGATCCACACTGGAATAGAGTGCACTCTTTTTCTCCCTCTCACTTTATCCCCTTTGTTTATCACCGCTAGCATCGTGACAGCAGCGAGTGGAAAGTTCGGAGGACAATAACAGAGAAGTTCTGGAAAGTTCATTCAGAGGGCTGTAGTGGGCTTGCCATGTTAGTCAGTGTTCTGGTTACACTGTGTTCTGACATTCACACTAAAGGTAACTTTCTCACCAGCCCTAGCATCCGTTTTCTTTTTGTTTTTATAACACAAGTTTTTAAAAAGCCGAGAGAGATTTCCTCATGATTGCATCCAACACATTCTCAGAAACTAGTGTCCCTTCAAAACCTTAACCGAAATGAAGCATAACAGCAAAACAAACTCTTACTTAAAGAAGATTGATAAATTGAGCAGCACAAAGTCCTCAGCAGAACGCAGAGGTTCAACAGACATCACACCTCAGTAACGCCTCCACACCTTTCCACCGCTGCTTGATGATGCCGACAGAGCAATTCTAAATCTCTCTTTTCCAGTAAATGACCTCCGGCAAGGCGGCGGCTAGCGAAACTATTTCAGCGGCTCATCCTTTTGTCTTTTTGACAGCCGCGCCAGGCAATTAGCGATAGCGGTGGCGTATGACTGATACAAAACGCGCCGCTTGACGCTCAAAGACGCCCACGCGGCGATGCTTCCACAAGTCATCGCAGGCGCTGGCAACCGGCAACAGCTGCACCTCTCCTGAGAACAGCAGAAAAATACTGGAGGCTCACAAATACAGTCTTTAATCTGCAGTGATATTCTGTATGATAATGAGAAACACAAGCTGTCGGACATCACAATAAGGTGCAACAGGTCAAGAGAAGAGAAGTTAAAGAAGTCAAAAGAAGTTGAAATCCAGAGCTGAAATCTGTTCTGTTGGTTTTCTTCCAAAAGAACGCTCATGTCATGGATAACACATCTTGGACAAACAACAGTAACGTTTCATCCTAAGAACCTTGTTTTGCTGCAAATCAGTTGGTCTCCATGAAGGTAAAACGCCAATGTGGGCTAAAACAAGGAGAGGAAACACACATCTAAGCACTGTGGCGAGAGACAGCTCTCCACTTTAGCGCTCTGCTGACTCCGATCCCCAAGGTGGATTCGGAAGTAATAGGAGAAATCAGGGACAGTGGCACACCACACCAGAAGCACACCAGCCAGGGCCGAAATGACTCAGAAAGCAGAGTCTAAATGACTTTACCGTCATCGTGCTAAGCCTCAGACGCCCAACAGAGACAGCTTTGTAAGAGATACTCAAGGAAAATAGTTCCTCTTACCGTGGTTGCTGTCCTCAGAGGGTTGAGTGTTAGCATAACTCGACCTGTCCGCTCATCCAAAACAGCAGACCGCCGGGGGGGGGGGGGGGGGGGATGACTAGCAGCTGTTTAAAAGGCTCTGAACATAGCCAGCATCAGTTATGTAACCATGCATCAAGGGCCCAGTGCACAGAGCATCACCACTAGTATGCAAACCCCCTGTGGATAGCACAGCGTAGGGCGGTCATGTTACTTGCTAAAATAATCCGGTGCAAGAACGCTCACATGTGCCTCGATGCTATATCTGACACATAATGGTGCACACAACTGTCTGCTTCGCGACGAAAAGGGCTCTGGTCACTCTGGAACAAAAAATGTGGCAGGGATGGATCCAGAGAGGGCACTGGCTGAGAGACAGGGGGGGAAATAAATGATATCAAAAGCAGGCCAGCTAGAGACTCTTACCTTCTCTGGGTACATGATGTCCCAATGCACCGAGCCACAGCAGCGAGGCAGGCCCAGAGAGAGGGACAGGGAACGACAGGGGAGGGACCGCATAAAGCACAGTGAGCAACCGAGTGAGGAGGAGGAGAAGAGGGGGAGAGCAAATTAAATAGGTGATGTATCCCCGTCATCCGCTCTGTGAGTACGCCACGCTGCATCACACGCTGACAGGCGCAGCGGCTTCATGGAAATTGGAGCGGAGAGAGCTACTACCAACAGGGTAGATAGAGAGAGACAGAGGAAGCTTGAATCACATTCATGCGGGCTTTTTAGTTAGGGGAACACTCCTGCAGGTTGGTCGACTGTAACCCAGTTGGTATAGTTAAAGGAGATATGCGACAGGCTGTTCCACCTGAATGTTTCGAGACGATGGTGTATTTTGGGAAAGATCTGTGACACTATAAGAGCTAGTTATAGGGTAAGCAAGAGAGTTAAAACAAAAATAGTGTCCTAATGAAATGGGCATGGCTAGAATCGAGGTTGCAACTTGAAGGTATCTACCTTATAACCAAACTGAATACCCCTTTAGTTTTGTTTCCATAATCTAAGCCTCATATGATGATCAAGCTAACCATTCCTGGATGACGGCTTTCTTTTTTGGGATCTCTGGTTATCTTCATTCCCCAATGGTCAGCACTATTTGCTTGTATTTTTAGATTTTGTAAAAGCACCACATGCATACTTTAAGATTCCTTGGAGAGTTTTTAGAAGCAATTTTTTTCGGGCTGTTTTTCTACGGGTGGGTCCCTGTTTTGTTACTTATGCACAGGGCCCACCATCCTCATTCCCATCAATAATATCACTTTTTTTCCACTGATCAACAATCGGCTGTAACAGGCCAAGCTATCCTGCGATGCGCCAACAGAGGCAGTGAATAAAACATGGATGAAAACAATACTGGTATTCGAAAAATCTGCTTTAAAAATGATTTATTAGAAAGTAATGCATCCAACACATTTTTTAGAGCTTGTTTTGATGAGTAAAACTGAATGTTAAGAGGAGTTTTGCTTGTGTATACTAAAACCTCAACAGGGAACCTTTAACCTCCCAAAGCAAGCCCATTAAATTAAACTGATTTTGGTCCAAATTTGCTGTATCATTGCTGGTGTGATATCTCTGACATTAGGGTTTTATCTTAAGTAAGACAATCACGTCATCCACAGTAATGCTTTCCATCAATTTAATTTAACAATGCCAGAATAATTGTTTTAGTTAGGAGTGGATTCAATTAGCAACCACAGTGAGCATCGTGACCTGCCTGTTAGCATTAAGTAGCTGCTACTGCGGTGTCATTATCATGGGAGTATCATATGATGGTCTGTTTCAAACGGGGATTCCACTGTGTGCCAAGAATAAAATCAAACACTGAATATTTTATAAACTTTTACTAGCATCACTGGCTGCTTCAACCCAACCTTACTGGTCTTTGAAATGCACATAGCCAACACTATTCAAAAAAGGTAAATTCCTGCACTTTACAAAACAGCAGGATTCCCCGTAACCCTTATTTGACTTCTTTGTCAACTTCAATTCTTGTGGTTGTCTTGAAGGCTCAGGCCCTGGGGCTCTTGTGGGTTTAATCCTGTTGTTTGGTCAGAGACAAGGATCAGGATAGATAATGGAGGGGAACAAAATAATGGTGGTCACAGGTTGAACCAAGGGGCTCTTGGGTTTCCTCACTGTCGTCCTGCCCTTCACTGAGATCCAATCTGACAGCACGACTCAGTGGAAAGGTTGAAGGGGATAGACAGGTGAAGAGGGGGAGTACGAGGCTGTCAGAAGAAGAGGAAGCAACAGAGACAGAGCAAACAGGAAAAGTAGAAGAGAAACTAAAAGGTCTAGACACAGGAAGGAGTAGAAAGAATGCCGCCAGCCAGTTAAGTAGCGTGGGGCAGACTCTCACATGAACACAGCGGATGCACAATTTTGCTCGAGTTTCATATTAAATTATTAAAAAGGTCCAGTGCTTTGCTTTTGAAGGGAAAGAAGACCTTCATTGACTTAGCATGCCTGTTGCCTCACTGTATGCTAGTGTGTGTGTGTGTGTGTGTGTGTGTGTGTGTGGGCACTGAGGCTGGAATGTCAAGTATGCACTGGAAAACAAGCAGGGGCCTCCTTTTTAGCCGGTCCGGGAGTAAGACTCGCGGCAAAGCTCCAGATTACAACAGACAGGAGATGGTTGCACTTTACAGCACTGCTTGCAAACATATTTTACTAGGGTCATTATGTAATAGGAACAAGAAACGTTTTGTTCTTACTTCAAAAAGATCGCAGCTCATTTGGAAATTGGCTCTTAAGAGGGCTCTGCAGCAAATTTGAGACTCCGCAGGCAATTTAGCGCAGCATGTAATTAGCAGGTTATTGTGGCGTGGGGATGTTAGGAACAGGTCGTTTCTGTACAGTAAACCCAGCCTCCCAGGACAATCAAGTGCGAGAGAAAAGGCTCTCTCAACAGCCGTCCTTTCTGTGAACAATACACACATTCTGCTTCACGTGGGAAAAACGCACGTCACTGGATAGTAATTCACTGCACCAAATAAGTGTCAGCAAATTGATCAAACATCTCTAGGAGTGAATCCATTTTTCAAAGTGCCCTTAGGAGTTGAAACCACCCCCACATAGCAGTCTATTTCAATGCACCGCTAAGCCCCTCGTACACATTCTCAGCCTTTGGCCCGTTGCACAAGTCGGTAAACATACAACTTTGCAGAAGCCAAAGTGTGCATGTGGGCATGTTGAAAGAAACAATGGACTCTACATTCAAGAATATCTCAACGCGCACTCCAACATCCTCGACAGTCAGTGTTACTGCTCGCCTCCATCTTTAACGGTGACCTTGTGATGTTGCTCGTTTCTAGTCATTCATCTCGCCGCCAGCCAAGCAGAGGTTCACGGCTCACAGGCTACAAGCAATCTTCAGATTCACCCAAACATGAAAACACACCGTTCTCGGCCTCCTGTCCTCCAGGTCTCCGTTATCCCATTGGTGCTACAGCAGCTCTGTTGAGGCCCGGGCACTTTGTCCCTGTCTTACTACGCCCACAAACCCCTCCCTCCCTCCTCCTCCTCCTCCCCCCCAGGCATTGCCATCTAGACCACACAGAAGGTTGAAGGCAGACAGACAGACTCAGCCGCTTCCTTTTGTTTTTAAACCCTTTGAGAGTGTATCAGGGTACATTTACAAGCCAGTTATGTCACTGTGACTGTAGGCATCTTTAAAGTGGAGCTTCTCGGGACATTTCTGAGAAACGAGGCATGTCATACATATACGCTTATTCAAAGAGGAACGACTAATCCCGTTTGTAATCTCAGGGAATTAGCGTATTTTATTATTAACATGGAGCTCTGCATGTTACAGACTACAGGGAGTTACTTAACAGATAAAAGTGTCAGAAATTGTGAAAGAAAGAGAGGGCCTCTTTAGCAGCTGATGTGATCATGTGAAATGGTATAAAAGGCAAGGGTGTGTGTTGGGGCCACTAAAGGTCTTTTTTTTTTTAATCAGACAGTGAGTGAGTACGGCCCGGCTCCTGAGTGCAAAGCCACAGACGCAAACACATCCAGGGCCACCACATCTTCCCCTCGGTGACACATCTCAGAGACAGAAAACAACAGTCTGTCCTCTCACACAATCCCACAGAGCAGCCTCCATCCGCTCATAAAGTCACTATACTTTGGAAAGAAACGGAGACGTTTCCTATAAAAAGGGTTACGTCTCGAATTCCCCGTTCTTAGGAAGATATGAGTAAAAGTATTCCAGGAAAAAAGCACCCAAAATAACTTTCTTTGTGGTGATTGAGCATCTGTTATTCTGCAGTGACTTTAAAAACAGAATGGCCGTGGAGAAACCCAATATTTTGAAGTGAAAGACAGGCTTTTAAATCATATGGTTTTTCTTTTAAGAAAACAAACAGTATCCCATTGCCAGCTTCTTGGAAGTGAGGAAAAGAGGTTTATTTTGCCAATCCCTTAAGAGCTTTTTAGAAGAGAGGGGAAAGAGGGGGGGGAGGGCTTGGTATCTAAGTGGGATTCATGAGGATGGCTGTTGACCACAACTCTGCAAGGTGCTGAGGAGGCAGGGGGTGGGGATAGGGGAGGGGTGGGCGATCCCGCTCCGCAGCCACCAGAGATAAGCAAATTACACACGGAGGGACACAGAGGCGTTAATCGTCACCCCGAGATCAAATCTAATCAATTAGAGGTGGCCAGCTGGCATTCGGAGCGGAGGCATGTCAGCAACAAATACTTCTAACAGGTCCATCCATCTCACCACCCGCCCATCGTTCCAGCAGCTTCTTCTCTCCATCAGAGTATGTGTGTAAGGGAGGGGACTTATGTTTGAGGCTGAAGGTGAACTGATTTGGTAGATGAATGCTGTGAAGTAAGCACTACAGCAAAAGTTTCTTTATTTTATTTAAAAAAACAGATGTATAAAGTTGTCTTTTGTGGGGGAACTTTGGAGAACTTTTAATAGTTTGAGAAAAAATCCCTAATGACAGCATACTGGTTTTTCTGTTCAACAAAAGGATAGTTTTCACCTTAAAACCTTTTTTCTGACGCATCTTCATAATGAACAGTATGTTAATTTTGAGAAGTATTATAATTATCGTTCATGGTTCTAATTGCTGTGCAATCCAGTGCATCTGCAGCCGCCCACACTCCATGGTGTGAGTCCTACTGTAATGTAACATAATAGAAATGAAAAAGAATGCGTTTTAATTATAGTTTAGTTCAAAGAAAACGTATAACACAGTGCCGCTCCTTCATAGTTCCTGAGGTTGCGATATTAAGGTGCATCGTTTGCTCTCCTCCATTCTTTGATAACTGTAAAGTATACGTCCTGCATTCTTTGGCCAAAGCTCAAATATTGGCCATAAATCTACTATCAATCAGGCTCTAGTAAGGGCTTAAACTTTCCAAAATCACTTCAGACGTTACAGTATTGTCACAAAATGTTCCTCTCTCCTGCAGACCCAGTTCGCCTGAACCTGAGCAATGGCAGGAAGCAATGGAAGTAGGGTTTTCTGCGGGGTCACCTCCTTGCCAGGCAACAGGCCAAACAGGACAAACCAACACAACATCAGAGAGAGCAGGGGAGTGGGCTGCACCTGCCCAGACAGCGCTGAGCTTCACGGGGAGTTTTGGCTGAATCCTGTCTGCTTCTTATCCGCCCATCCAGCACTACCTTACCCGGAACAACAACAAAAAAGCACCCCAAAGAGCGGCCCATGCAAATGTAAATGGCAGAGAGTGAAATGGGTGTTTATTTTTGCCCGTGTGACTTGACAAGCGTGAAATTAATTCAAAAAGGCAGGCAGCCACACAGAAAACAACCCCTTTTCTCGCCTTGATAGGGGCTTTTCAGGTGTGTCAGTTGCGACCCACAATCCATTTAGCTGTCCTTCATGTGGGGCTCTGAAGTTGTAAACTGTGTTTCATTCTCGCTTTCCTCCACTTTACATGGGCGCATCACACATGGCATTCACACTCACACAGTGGTCCCCACGGCAGGGCGACTGGGGGCTACAGACTGATCCTCCGCTGCTGATATGACCTAGTTTCTATTCAAGCCATCTCTCTTTGTTCCCTCCGTGGTGGAGGAGGCTGCTGCAGCCTGTGGAACAAAGGACACAAGCAGCACTTGGAGCCTTCAAACAAGCTGACCCTGCCTGGATACAGCCACACCAGAAATGGCTCACAAAGAACAGTGCAGCTTGGACTCCCGCTGACTAGAATTCTGCTTTCTTGCTACTTTGATCTACCTCCGCTGCAGACGAGGGAGGATAAGCCTCAGTTCCTGCACCCATTCAACTCATTCTTCCATTCTCCTATCACCGAGACATACATTTTGAAGGTGGGAGGAGGCCGGAGTTATCATCTAGCGACTAAAGGGACATTGGGGAGGGGAATATTTTATGTTTTCATCAGGAAGTTTGGTATCCCTGCATCAGGAATGGATCCCTACATGGGGTTTGGTCACTTTACACAGATACCGGACCCCTTGCAGAGATGATCTGCCTTCAAGAATTTGCTGTGGGTGTAATAATACCATGGCCAACATTCCTGTAGTACAAGAAAATGACATAAGCGGAAGTAAGCATTACAAAATTACACATTTTGGCAGTTTTGTTGGCATAGCTTTGGTTTAAATACACCTGACTCACATTAAGAACTCTCCATTTACCAAGAAGCTGTGACCGTTTAGTCTTTAACAACCCAGCTGCCCAAAAGAAAAATACACATCTGTACATGTCAGACAAATTATACACCAAGGGAAACAGTAGCATTTTAATAAAAGGCACCGCAACTGTTGCTGCTTCCATGAACTCTGGCTATTGAGGCAGGAATAGTTTGCGGTGGAGAAGCGTAGGGGCTGATGAATGAATGCAGCTCTGCTGAGACGCCGCGCGAAGAACATGCAATCTCTGCACATCCAATATGACAGAATCTGATGGGGACAAGGGCGGTTATCTGCTGCCGACCCAAGAGAAAAAAAGAAGAGCACCAGGGGGAAATAAACCAGGAGGAATGGAAGAAAAGGAACAAAACAGATGGCAATGTTTAGGGTATTAAGATGGACAAAAACCAATGGTGCTCAACGTACTATACTGTCTCCAAAAACATAGATAGATCCAAAAGAGCTACAGTGCTTTGTGTTTTTTTGCTCCTACCAAAGCTGGCATAGTGAATGATTTTTGTGTCAATTATTCTCATAAACTACCAAATAATACACAAAATCAAAACTCCCAAATGCATCCAATGAAGCCAATCCTGGAAAACAAAGTAAAAGCAGCACCGTACCTGCATGAGTTCAGTGGAGCTGCTGCTCAGCTCATCCCCAGACTCCGAGTCATTGTGGACCTTGTTCAGCCGATCTCCAGGCGGGTTGCTCAGAGGGGAGGCCTTGTCACTATCTGGACTTTTGTTGTGGTTGTTCCCCACTTTGAGCGGAGGCGAGTCTGCCCGTGTCCTTGGCAACGTTGAATTATTGGCGTGGTGGTGGTTGTTGTTGTTGTGAAGCAGTACCAGTTCGGCTACCATCTTGCAGTGATGGGGACTCCCCAGGTTCTGGTTAGCATCCTTGGACAGAGCCGGCGGTGTGACGCGGTCCGAGGACGGCGAGGGGGTGGAGGAAGGCGACGGGCGACCAAAGCTGGACATTTCCGGCTGGTGTCGGTTGAGGTTTTCATCGGAGGCCCGGCGAATATCCAAAACGGTGGGTTTGGCCCTTAAGGTGGGCTTCTGGGGGGGCATGAGTGCCCGGCGCACCTCCCTGACGTACTGCGCCGGTACATAAAAGGCCTTTGTGCCCTCCTCCTTCCTCACCTGCCACCAGTCCTCATTAGTCTTCTTCACCAGCATGTAGCACTCTCCCTGCCGGATGGCCACCATCTTGTCTTTGGCCTTGTACTCATAGTCGTACTCCACCTCGATGTAGACCTGGCCCGGGGCGATGGGCGGCCCGTCCTTGTCAGCCATGACTGCCGGAACAAGCACTTGAACCTTGACCTCAGCTGCTCAGCGACCCAGGCCTGGAGGGCTCCTCATGTCCGACTTGTGGGGAACTGCTGGGCTGTGGGAGATAGATGGTGGGTTTTATTCCTTGTTTAAATGCCACAAGATATATTTTCAAAAGACCTTTAGCAAGCTCAGACACATGATCATACACCCACCAGACCACACCAACATGCTCAAATTTCATCGGACAAACCTCCCAGCCTGTCACACACACCGCCTTATTACTCACCTGATTACTACAACCGCAAAGTGCTACCGCTATGACACACTAGCATTATAACATGATCTAATACCAGACGGACATTCTTGATTGGTGAGTCGAGTAAAGGCAACTCCTACCTCCGATCATCAAAAAACCACAACAGACCGTTAACACCGATTGCTCTGGTAGGCGATCCCTCTGCTAAGGATATCCAGCTCCAGTAACCCGATCACCCTCCGCGGCGCTAAAGGTGATGACAACATGACCCCCAGAATCCTGCATGCGATCCAATGACTACAATACATTACCTCAGAGAGTGTCTGCATCCTAAAATAAATGTGTGCGTGTCGTTTCATAGAGTTCTGCATCATTACTCATTAACGCAGACACATTTAGAAACCTTTAAAAAGGGTGATCTTTCTCGATATATTATTCACAGAGTGTGAGTCAGAGGACAGCTGGGCCTGTGCCATTCCTGCAGGGTTTGTTTTGAGATGATGCCTGTCATTGATCCGTCCGTCAGAGAGTCTCCCCTTCCTCGGTTAACCTAAATAAATACAGGGGCGCTCCCAACGCAGAGGAGCCGCGGTTCCCTATCCTATCATATTCCTCTTCCCTGAAATAGCCGCCACGGTGGACTGACATCCTGGAAGTGCGGGCGGCAAAAGCAGGTGCCTTTAGTGAGGCGTGGGAACGCGTTGCTGAATGTATAAAGGGGCCCATCCTCATGTAAAGGAATATGTACACACAGACTAACAGCTACCAACCCAGAATACATTTACGGTAGTGAGAGCTGTCTGGGCCTGAATGGGAGCCCATGAGAGATGCGCTGCTGGTTCATAATGGGCCTAGATGGTTTCTGTTTTATCTGTTTCAACGCCATGAAGCACACACACATTGTTGCGTCTTGCCAGGGTTTGTGTGTGCCTGTCCAGTGCGGGCCTGTCCCGTTACAAGCCGCAGCCTGATGTCAACACGCCATGTCCAAGCCTTTATGAATGAATGACTGTCTCTCCAGGAACAGTCACTTTCTGTTTTAATTTGACTGTGTATTATAAGAATCAGTCACAAATGCTCACGTAACCCCACCCCTAACACCAACCGGACCCAATCTACAGCTCACACCATATCCAGAGGTGCCAGAGATGTAGTCAGGAGCGTGTCAGAGCTCCAAATCACGCACATGATAACGGCACCTATCACTGATGGCGCATGTCGTGTAATACAGACTGGGATTCTGGTGCATTCTAAGATAAAGGATAACCTGTAATAAGTGACATGACATTGCCGCACCGGGAGAATGTCATGCTGTTCGAAAAAGGAGTTTATCCGTTAGATTAGCAGCAACTGCTTCTTCATACCACTACAATCTAAAGTTGGGACACTTATCCAGAAGATTACAGCTCCCAAATATACACCACTACAACCATTAACAGTTCTCACACTGTGTCAAAGAGCTGATTACTGACCTAGCAAGAGAACTTCAAAACCTGACAGACGCTCGCTGCAAGAATGACATCACTGACTGTTGCAGGGGCCCACAACTGAGTCACCATGACAAAAAAACGTACTGTTAACCATAAATTTAAAGTGGCTCCTTTGCACAATACAGCAGAGATTTACAACTCCAGCCCCCTCCTTCTCTCTTCTCTCTCTCTCTCTCCTAACTGCTGTGGTTTCTCAGAGTTCTGGCACAGGACCCGAGAGAGTAAATTTTGCTGCAATAGAATCCTTGTCACTGCATGGTGTCAGAGCAAAGTGAAGTCTCAGAGGGGGGGGGGGGGGGGGTAGCCAACGTGATGCTCTGTGGAGACCCGAAAGATCCAGCTTATGTTTAGGAACAGGTTGGCACAGCAGTGAATGAACAACGATTGTCCATTTGAACAAATCCCCACTGTCTTCTCATTATTCAAGAATCAAATCAGTCGTTAAAGTGGGGCACAAAGCCGAAATAACAGTACGTCTTATGAGAAGTATTTTTGATCAGGCATACTATTTTTACCCCACATCATATCTATTAGCAGGAGCAACTTGTTCAAGTCTTCACCTGTTGTTGGTTTAAAATGAATATCTTACTGCTAATGTTACTTCCAGATGTGATGCAATTTAATCTGGAAACAGTCAGATATAAACATCTATGGAAAACATCAACCAATCAGATGAGAGAAAATCATAATAGTGACAACTACTGCAGAAAATGTAAATCAAACAGATTGGAAAACGCTCCTGGTGTATAACAGGAACGTGCAGAAATCAGTGTCATGTATAAGACACGTGTGTAAGTGGCATTATGGCAAATCTCTGCAACAGAATGTTCAAAAACTAGCACTCAATCTGGCAACACATGAAGGTATGCAATGCATCAACACAGGAATCACGACATGTGCTTTTGTCTGCATACATCTGCAGACCAGCCACTGTAGCAGCAAAACATCCTTAGACCCTGACTGCCTTTGTCCCTGTGCTTCATTCAAAACAGATGTGGCCAAGCAGCATCCACTCAGCATGTGCTGCCGCGTTCACTTTCATCTATGCGGGTTATTTGATGCATATGGATATGCACTGAGTTCAAAACAGTCCTTTGGCAATTATGCACTGTTGAAAACAAGCAGCTACGGTCTACAAATCGCAGGGGCTGAGCGGCCAGAGCATGCCTGGGGCGGTGGTGAGGGGGGGCATAGCCCATGGGTGGGGGGCAGGGTCCCTTCAAGCCCCGCAGAAATACAGCACAAAGGAGTTTAATCCATGTGCAATCATAACAAAGGTCCCTGACTCGACATGACCAAGGATTCCCAGGAGCGAGGGGAGGGTAAGTGGTCGTGCCTGCCGGAGAAAGCACACCTAAACGGGGACAAATGTCCAAGCACACCGCGAGAAAACAAGCCCACCAAATCTGTAGGTGCGTACCACTCAGACTGATGCTATCACGTGGAAGGTAATAATTACCTAGCTGTTTAAATATCTAAGACAAACACAAGCAAAACACAGTGTTCCTATTTAGGATATTTTTCCAGTGTGAGGCATTTGAGTGAACATTTCCAGAGGCTTCGTGCCTGGACAAAAGCACTGCAGGTTCACTCGGATACAAGCCCTCCGTTCTGCAACAGCGTGCATAGCAACAAAGTAACTCCGTCAGAAGCCAATAGCCTGTCGCTGACCAGGGAACGGAGAAGCCACGCACAACATTCAAACATACCTACCTTTACAAAACTCCAGGGGTGTCTCTCTGTGTTCTGCGTCGACCGTATGGGTAGTAAGAAGGAACTTTTCCCCCCTAATTCAGTGTCTGCCTCTCCAACTAAGTCCGCATCAGACCTCCAGTCAGTCGGTCTGTTCGCAATCCCCCGCCTCTCTTCAGTTGCCAAGCTCACTGCGTCAACACAACACATATCCGGTCACAGCCTTCAAAGTAAGAGCTTTAATTGAAGAACCTGGCTTGAGTTTTTTTTTTAAATATTATTTGGGGCTTGGCATTACAGCAGAGGAGATGAAAATAATGAAGAAATACAAAAAAATATAAACATGATTGCTGTGTAGTCAAATGTATTTAGGATTTTCCTGATTTTGTTTTTTCTTTCGCACAGGTGTGGGTATGTTGCCAGTAGTGGTTTTGCTATTTCAAATCAACAAGAAGTGATTCCTTGAATGTAAATCCATACAACATAATACAATTGATATTACCTAGGCTATATTCTATGTTTATACTGATATTCCTTATCCATCCAAAGTCAACTAATGCTTTGCTCGGTAAGCTTGCTGAAATGTCACTAAAAGTCACTAATATAATGTAAGGTATATATTCTGAGTCATACACACATGGGCAGTAACTAGAATTGTGTTTACAACTTTAATCATAATACATGTTAAAGATATAACACTGTAAGGTACATTTTTATCCAAGAATGTTGAATGTGCCCAAAAAGCCTTAGCCCCTAAACGGTGCTATTATATATTTTAAAGTAATGTCTCCATATGGGATCAAGTGTTGCCATTATAAAACATTGCAATGTTTCTTTGCATACACAGATTACCTTACTTAAATTTTATTTTTTATTTTGAAAGCACATTCCTAAGATCCGGTTTAGTCTGTGAGTTTTGGTTCAGCATGACGCATTGTGGGCTTTAACCGTGCAGACGCGGTTCTATCACTCCCACCCCACCCGTCTGTCAGCACTGATAGACGGCTTCCAGATCCCTGCGGGCGGCCTGCCCCCTCCAGGTTCAACACCCCACTGACCGGTGTTTCCAAAGACAGGGTCCGCTTATGTTAAATCTCTAATCATCTAAAATTAACTTTCCCTCCTGAAAATTCAACGCAAGTATAGGAATACCTATTTCTGGAGTTTGCTGGCTTATTTGTTTGTTCACATTATTGATGGGATTCCATTGCTCATTTCCTAAAACCATTAAACATAATTAAAATGTGTAGGATAAACATGTCAAGATGCCCCTCTATCTCCTCAGCCAGGCTCTATCTGGCAATCCCAGCAGGGAGTCTCACCATCCAGCAGGATCATGAATGATTTAGTGCTTAGATGATCCAGGAACTCCGCAAGTCTTCATTGAAGAACGCTCAGACTATAGAAGGACTGAAATAAGCCTTAGGCAATAAAACTCCAAGTTTACATTACTTCAGAATAATGTATGAACGTCTGCATGCTTATTTAAACACATCACTTCTCCTTGTGTATTAGCATATTTGTGTAAAAGCACACCCTATTGGTGTAAGGGGGGAAGTGACACTCGTGAACATTTGTTATTCTACTGATATTCAGTTCTGTTCTGAGGCTTAAGGACTGATAATGTGAAGTTATTGGCATATGAACAAGTTTAAAGGCTTACCATTTATTTAAAAAAAAAAAAACACTCAACACATTTGAACAAGATAGCAGTTATTCAAAAATCATTGCCTAATGCAGAACATTCCAACTTGTCTTGAGCATGCAGTGTTTCTTTGGACAACACTTTAAAACCAATAATCTTACACCGATGGAAAAAAGATGTCTAAATATATTGAAATCCACTCATGGAAGATGGATAAATGAACCACAAAAAGCTTTTAAATTTAAATTTATTATCTCTAGAGAAAAGAAATTGACGTGAGGTCAAAGTCTACAAAAAACTCAGGTGAAAATATGCTGCAGTGTTGGCCTTCTTGTGCAGTACGTGTACAGTGCGGTTACAATCATTTCGATTCTCAATATTAAATCATCTATAATACTTCCAGTGGTACATTCATTTTAAGAAAATTGATTAGCATGATAAGCAAAGGGTTATTTCAGCAAGACAGAAGATGCCTTTAAGGAACCAAAACACTTAAGTTATGCCATTATTTGTTTAAAGGTCCCCTATTATGGAAAATGCACTTTTTGATATTTTTTATACATAAATATGTGTCCCCGGTGTGTAAGGAGACTCACAACGTGTCAGAAAATACAACTCTCTCTTTTCCTCCTTACCCACATCTCTAAAAACGGGGGTACAAACAAGCTGATCCAGATTTGCTTCGGTTATGATGTCATAACTGAAATGTGGGCTGGCTTTACATTGAACTCCTGCTAACGTCCTGCCCACGTGACACGTCCAAACCTATCATCCAGCATATACAGTCACGAGCCCCCTCCACAGCACTTCTGTGTGTCTGTGTGTTCAGCAGGATGTATGCAGGAGGGACTTAGAGTTGTTGTATATATAATACATATAATATCACTGTTCTAGTGGTAAACACTGAGAAGTGTTTCAGAAATAATGCTTGATGTGGTTTGGAACATAATATGGCGTTTAATCACGGCAGCGTTTAGCTGAGTATCTTCTCCTGGTAGAAAAACTTTCACAGAGGAGAAAGAACTGCACGACGCTGCAAAGGGGGCGTGGCCAGCTTCAGCTCAGCTCAAATTTAAAGCGACAGTCACAGAATCAGCACTTCAGGAACAGGGCTGAAATAGAGGGGGATGATGCATGCTACAATGGGTGATCCGTTTGGTATTTTGAGCAAAACACGTCACAGACAAGTTTTGTATAGATATTGCCCTACAATATATTGTTCAAATGTAGCATAATAGGAGACCTTTAAACCTTTACCTTTAATATCTGAACAGTAATAGGATGTCATTGCACTTATAGTGTATTTCAGGAGGGTAAGAAAGTATCAATCATCCACTTTCCTAATGTAAATCCAGTCTGAATCCATTCAAAACAAAACATAATTAATGTTTAACCAAACAAAGTGCCTGCAGCTATCAGGCATAAATTAGGAATGCATCTCCCCACTGATAGTGCTCTTCCTGTCATTAGCCCAAACTCAAGAGTGCAGCTCCCGAGTCAAATCATCTCTGGGAAGCTGAGGAGCTAAGGGCTTTTAGCAATAGTATCAAGCATGCGACAAACAATAAGACATAATAAAATAAAAAGGCAAAGCATGCATACACTTGCTCTTTCAGCAAAACAAATGGGAGCGTCATTTTGAGCCACCACTATGGAGTACACTTTTGAATGATTATGAAAGATTATCACAATCATCTGCGGATGACATTTAAGTATTGGCAGAACAGTGTCTTGTGTTCATACAAGTACAGTTAAAAAACAACAACTGGGCTTAACCAAAACTATTTTTTTACTCTTACATCTGCTACCGACAGAAAAACGTGTTGCATTATGTGTTGATTTTGCAAGGCACTGATGTGGACATTGTAGAGGTTTGTCTGCACAGTATATGCCATTCTTATATACAGTTATATATATTTATATACACACTTTGATGCAGGAAGAGTGGTGCAGTGGTTTCAGGTGAAAGTTCAAAATCTCTGTAATGAAAATATCTCTGGAGCTAGGAGATGTTACTTGGGTGACTGCTCCATCTTCAGGGGCTGTAAAGACAACCAGAAAAAAATGAATGGAAATTAAGTGACATTTTATCATTTTAGGGGTGTTATATGAATACGAATACATACAAATGAAAATAAAATATCTCCTCTTATTGAGCTACTAGGGGTGTAACGGTATACATATTCGTAACACTAAAGTCTGATTTAAGGGTTGATTATATTTCACACCATTAATCAAAATCTGTAAAGTAACCAAAGGTATTAAATAAATGCAGTGGAGTAAAAGTACATCATTTACCTCTGAATTATAGTGGAGTAGAAGTACAAAGTAGCAAAACCTGAAATACTCAAGTACAAGTATCTCAAAATTGTACTTAAGTACAGTACTTTAGTAAATGTACTTAGTTACTTACTGCAGGTATGATATATGTGCTAGCAGCCCAGAATCCACGATATATTAAATAAAGCAATTTTAATTACATTTTTAATTCATTTTATTCTGTTTCCAATTTGTTTAGTTTTTCCCTAAAACAGATAACAGAAATTACAAATACCAATAATTTCACAGTGGTTTATGTTCTATCCATAATAACATACACAATTATAGTTGGATCTTTGTGTGTAGTTATTATTAGCAGAGAAAAAGTAAAGTTTGTACAACTACATACAAATCATCCTACCAATCTAGGTTGGAACCGGGTTCGGGGGGGGCTCGAAATATATTTCCTTTACCCAAGGGAGGCCTGACTGTAAAAGTTTGAGAACCACTGCCCTAGCGAGAGGGTGTTCTCCACAGCAGGAGACATTGTTAGTGCCAGCAGATCTGCCCTTTCTGCAAGCAATGTGGACAAGTTAATTTTTCTGAAAATACAATGAATGTACAAGCTGACAAGCAAGTCCTAATGTCAAGCTGCTTATGTGAATAGTACAGTACAGTTCAAGTAGCACAGTTCATTTACGAAATGCTGCAACTTAATATTTATTGTATTATATGTTGTATTTATTTGAGAGAATATTCACCGTTTAATAATGATTAAAAAGCCCCCAAAAATATTTTATGCTTTGTGATCATTTTTTCTGCTGTACCGAAAACGTACCGAACCGTGACCTAAAAACCGAGGTGCGTACCGAACCAAAATGTTTGTGAACCGTTACACCCCTGTTAGCTACTATGAAGAGTGTCTCCTCTTCTCTCACCTGCTGTTGCCCGACTCCCTGATGTTGTTCTGGAGGAGGTTGGATCTATTGAGGCCGGGGATCAGGGGAGACGCTCCCGGCAGCTGGCCTGGTCTGATGGGCTTGGCTGGGTTGGAAACGGAGAGATGAAAGGAGTCACATACAGAGAGCAGGCTGACACACCACATGTTATTTATTTCCCATGTCTTTGTTTGTTTTTTAAATGTGTATATGTCAAGTTTAGACAGAGCCAGGATAGCCATTTTCCCCTGGTTCTGGTCTTTAAGCTAAGCATAGATAGCTAACACCTGACTGGCTACATATTCAGCTATCATTTAGTACTTAATGTTTGTTCTCGGATTAGACTGCTTGGAAAATCTCATAGAATTAATGTATTTGTACTTCAGAAACGCTGACACAGTTCCATGTGTGTGTGTCCCTTACCTATGGAGGCTCTCCTGCCCATGTTTTTGGGCTTGGCAGAGTCCTTAATGCGCTCCATCTCCTGCTCGTAGCGCTTTCTGTCGAGGGCTGCGTTCTCTTTGGCCTCCTTCAGCGCCGCCTCCAGGGCTTTTACCCGCTCAGCAGTGGCCCTCAGGCGCTTTTCCATTTTGGGCAGCTCTCCACGCAGGTCTGCATTGTCCCGTAGCAGCTTCAGAGGGAGAAACAAAGAGTGGGAAGACACAGAGAGCACGTCGACTTTAGACACCAAATCGGGTGAAAATCACGTCCACGAAAGGTTCAGGGAGGAAGCACTGTGGTGTGTTGGTATGTATTTTTACCTGCTTGTGAGCTTTGGTGAGCTGCTCGAGGTTGTTCTCCAGGAAGGAGATCTTCTGTTTATGCGCAGAGCTGCCTTCTGTGTCACCATCCACCTGAGCATTCTACAGAAACACAGCTTTATCAGTACACTGATTTCAATTCATGTTGTACCTCTGCATTCACTTATCCCAGTGTAACACAGTCTAAAAAGAACCATAAAAACCAAAACCTCTGAATCCAAAGCAACCCATGTGTGGCTTAATGAGATGATAAGTAGATTTGGGATGGGTACCAGAGAAAAGCATGCTTTGCTTTTGTTTATCTCATGGAGCCTCAGCTTGAGTGCTGGAGATGAGCGCCATGCTGAGTCTGGGTCCCTAATTTACAGCTGCTACCTTTGAAGAATCAGATGGCCTACTTATTGCACACACTTTCGGTTGTGTTCCCTGGATTCATTAAAATTTCATCACGGTGCAAATTAAATGGAGTGCAGCCGGTGCATGAGCACACTACGCCTCTGTGTGTCTCCTTCCAGGTAAATGTGGAGGTTGGGGCAACAGGGGATGTGATATTACGATAGATAGATGAAATCACAGAGAAACCAGATCACAGGAGGATGATAGGGTACCATGAGCAGCTTCTAGAGAACAAGAGGATGTGTACACACTGACAGGCCTTTACCTTTTTGACACGAGTGGCCAAGTCTTGGACAAAAAGCCTTCTTAGGTTGTGGAGTGTTTGCAGCTCTCGGCCCTGTGGGACAGCAAGAAAACCCACTTCAGAAAAAACAAACATAAAAAGGGTTGCTTCACACAGATTTGCTCCAGGATTTGTCCCCTGGGATTCCTGCTTCTGACCAAACACCAGTGTAGTAAATAGTATTTTGTTTAATAAAGAAATCAGTGACCCATTTCCAGCTGTATCTTAGTATAGAAAATGTGTTCCAATCATTTGTGGATGGTACATCAAAGTTAAATGCCATAAATCAAGTTAATGTAAATAAAGAACATCTACTTTACTTCGTGGATAATTTGCACTTTTGCTGATGTGAGTTGCGTGGCTTAATCCTCATACAGTAATTGTCCTGAGGAGATATTCAGATGTGTTTGATTCTAAGGACACCTGCCTTACCAGAAGTTGACCTCATCTGAAATCCAAACTATATATTTAAGTGTGGTGTTCTAATTTTTTGCAGTTCCTGTTGTGTATAACAATTCAGCATATTTTACAATTCATACAATGCTCATTTTATGTGAAATTAAACAATATGTGCCAATGTCCCATGCAAAGAAAATCAATCTGCAACATGAAATTGTTCAAAGGACTTCAACTTCCCAAAGAGAGAGTCCTTTGAAAGGCTGATACAAGGCTTTGAAACTGTGATACACCCATCCAGAATTAATTAGACAATTAAGTTGTGCATTGCATTGTGGAAGTATAACAGTCTACACAAAAAAGGATTTCAGTATGTTCTATTATTTCTGTTTCAAACGGGACACCGTTGCTGGATTGACATGTTGCAGTTGCATTTGTGCAAACATCCCTTCTATCAATTCTTGAACTCAACAATGACCAATTAATGTAATTCCTTTAACGTCATTTTAATTAAAATAAACATGTATTTTTATCCTAATTTTGGATGAGCTACCCCTTTAAATGAGCAGATTGAAATGGGGATAGCAGTAACTGACCACAGTGTCCTCCAGTCCCTTCAGGTCCTGTTTGGCCTGCTCCCGCCTGTCCTGCATCACTCTGCAGAATGAGAAATTGACGTTACTGAATAAATGTTGTGGGACGTGAAGACACTGCCCATTGAGTATACATGGAGGCATTACGTGAGCTCCTGCAGCTGGCGGCTCTTCTGCTGGTCTGCAGCCTTCAGCTTCTCATGCTCAACCCTCAGCCGCTCCTGCTCCAGAATGACCTTCTGGTTCAGACTACACACATGTGGGTAACAGCATCAGTACTGTACTCTTAAAACAATTCGATAGACTAGTGTTGGTGATGCCTTACTCCTGGAGCTCTGTCATGAGTTTGTCCTTGTTGTCCAGCTCATCTCTCAGGCTGCTGATCTGCTTCTGATGGGTCTCTCGGTGAGACTGGATCTGCTTCTCCACAGCTTCCTGAAGACAGACACACATACAGCTACAGTTACCATTTGTATAAGGAGACCACACCTGTAACGGACAGCTTAGGGAGACAGTACCTTGACTTCATTGGCAGACTGGATCTCGTTCTCCTTCTCCATGGTGTTGACTTTCTCTGGAAGCAAAAGAGCTGATAAGGTATCACTATCATTCTGTGAATACTGCTACAACATATAATGTCCACAGTGAGAACAAAAGCAAAGAAAAAAGCTGATATTTATTTTATTTTGAGTTCTAACAGTAGAAATATCAATTAAGCGTTAAAGAACACATCTGCTTAGATTTATCTCCAAGACGTCAAAGTCCACAATTGTGCTATTTCTATTGTGTATAAGTATGTGTTTAAGGATTAACTAAGTATGTGTAATTATTACATATATAAGAAGATTCAACTAAAATAAAGATAAATAAATAAAGACTAAATTACTCAAAAAAACTTTAAGGTTGCTTGAAAAAATTTCAGAAAATGCATCATCAATATGACAACTGTGATTTTCTTGCAGTTTACTCCCTGACTGGAAAGACATCCTAAAATTGCAGTGTTATTTGACTTTAACTTGATTTCACAACCTTTTAATGCGCTTTGGAGCGTTGAATGGTTATTGTGGATTTGTTTTTTGACAGCACAGTGAGTGATGCTTACCTTGGGCTCTAATCCGAACTATTTCCTCATTGAGAGAGTCCACCGTTTCCTCCAGCTGTCGTTTCTTCTGCTCTGCATTCTGGAGGCTGTCTGTCAGGGACTTGATCTTAGCTTCATACTGGACACCAACAGGGAAATACAAGAGTCATGAAAACTAGTTAAAACTCTTTTTAAACTAAGAAATCCATAGATATGCAAAAGCACAACAAGCTCCACTTCTGCTCTTTTTTAAGTAATTGACATATTTGTCACGATGGAGACAGTATCCATGAGGCAGCGGTTACCTGGGAGATGCGAAGCTGGCAGGCGATCAGCTCACCCTCCGTCTCATCCATCTTCTGGGTGTTCTCGGCCTTTGAGCTCTCCAGCAGCCTGCTGCGCTTCACCATCGTCTTCACCTCGGACTTCATCTTACTGATGTAGAGGCGGGCCATGGTGAACTCCTCATCGATGAGACCGCTGCTCTCGTGTTGCTGGGGGGGAAAAAGAGGAAACTTTTAGTAGCCATTTTTGCCAGTTTGTCTGTAGCTATAAGTGACCTTCCAATTTTCAAGTCTTTTTTGAAAATGTCAATAAATGATTAACTGAAAACCACAGATTAACTATTACAGCCAAATATACATAAAGTGTCATTTACAGAAAAAACTGTCAACAGAAAATTAAAGGGAAAGACATCAGAATATTGACAACTAGGGCTGCAGCTAACAATCGTTTTCATTCAGCATATTCTTTCGAAGAAAATGAACTAAATGACTATATGAATGGATGTTTGCGGCAGCTTTACAAAAATCCACTCCTTATTTGAGCAAATATTGCCCTAATACAATGCAAACAAAGACAAAAAACTGGAAACGTGTCCCAAAAGACACATGTAATGCATGCAGGGTATGTTTCAGCTACAGGCAATCATGGCTCTTAGTTTCTAGGATATTTCTGAATTTCAAACAGTTTGGCTGGTAACCTTAATGTCATTGCTTCCCACGGCGATGCCTATCTCAGCCAGGTCTTTGAGTAATGATGACATCATCTCAGTGAACCTCTTCTTCTGGTGGTTGGTCATCTCCTTCAGCTTCTGCAGTTCAGAGTCAATGGAGGCCAAGGAGCTCTGGTGGTGGATGGGGATAGATATAAATACTCACCAGGGGATCACATGATTTGTGACAGTGGCATATCATCTGATGGATTCTGCATAGAATAAGTACCGATTTCTCGTTAAGCTCCTCACTGAGAGCCTCAAACTCCTGCGCTTTGTCCTCCACTTCCTGACTCTTCTGGTCATAGTTGAGGGCCAGCTCCTCCAGCGCCTGCAGCACCTCCTTCACCTCCTCCTTGGAGGCTTCGTTCTCTGCCAGCAGCCGGTTCAGTTCAGTCTGCAGGGTGTCGTGATCCCGCCGGGAGGAGGATAAAAGCTATGGTTGAGGATAGGGAGTGAAGATAAGACAGTGATGCTCAGCCTGGGGAGGGAGAAGGGTGCAAGGGGAGTAGAGTTCATTCGGGGGTCTACGAGTTACAGTGCGGTACAGCTAACAAACCTCATGTGTTCCATCTGTAGGGGCTCAACTATTACTAGGGTGAGCTACAATCTGACCTCTCCTGCAGGGATACTAATGGGCTGCCATAAGCTGTCAGACCGGATTTGTGCTAACAGGAATGGCTGTAGGGCTATTTGGAAGGAAGGGGAGGGGGAGGGTAAGGAGGGAGTTGTGTCACCTCCTCCTGGTCCAACATCTGCTCCTTCAGTGCCTCTAACTCCTGAGACTGCTGGTTGATCTCTTCATCCTGGAAAAAGGGTAAGAATTGTGAAAATGAAAGAGAAAAAATAATAAAAGTGCACAACTTATTTCCACTACATGCAGTTAGTGAACAGCAGTCAATCACGCCATCTACTGACCAATCGAAATATCACGTGTAAGAAGGACTAAATGCTAATCTCATTTTTAAAAACTATGTATAAAACTACATCTGAACATTCCATCATCTATATTTCCTTCATTGTTATTTTATTATGCACATTAATAATAAATCAGACAAAAGAGGAGGTAAAGCAGAATAGACTTTTGATTGACATCTCTTGACTGTGTGTGTGTGTGATTTATTTATTTTTGCACACTGGTAGTAATATTTATGATGTTCACCAAAAATTGTTCAAACTAATAAAGTGTTTTACCAAAAGTGGCAATGGTATACATTTTTAGATTTAGCATAATTTAGGAAACTTGTTGCATGCATAGGAGGCAGGCAGGTTTAATGCAGAAGGATGGATTTGTTGGTCATATGATTAATGTGGGAGGGAAGGAATTCATTTCAAAGTCGTCAGCATGAGCGTGCACATACAATGCTTAATTATCTTCATATGCTACAGGCTAGGATACGGTACAAAAGGACAACACAGGTGGAAATAACACAGAAATATCTCTAATTTAGTATCTTGAAATCCAATTATTAGTTGCAAAAGTGATTGTTGTCCATACACATTTGAATAACTTGATACTATAGTTTATACATTTTAATATTTATCATACGATTCAATATTAATGATACATAAACATTTGAAGAAAGATCCCCTTAATTGTCCCACAAAGGGGAAATGTAGATTCTGCATTTGACCCATTCTAGTGTGAGGAGCAGTGTAAAGCGTCCGGGGAGCAGTGTAGGGTACGGTTCCTTGCTCAGGGCCACGTCAGTAGCACTTGGAGTTCGGGGACTTGAACCGGTGACCTTCCGGTTCCCAAGTCAAGTCCCTACAGATTTCGCCACCACGCCCCCTAACTTAATATAGAGAGACTGGTAGCAACTCACTATACAATCCAAGTAGCTTACACGGTTTATATTTTTAACTTCCCACTAAACACTATTTCTTTTACAATATATTTCGATCAGCATGCAGGTATATAGTTAATATATACATATGTCATATCCTGATGATGTGAAATCAGGGGATATTGTTGTGATTGATTTGTAAATGCCAAAAAGTAACATCTAATATTTCAAGAGCTTTGTTAAATTCAAGTGTAAGGCATTATTTGACTAGACAATTAAGGATACCACACTACAGACACTAGCATGCAGTTAGTCAATCTGCAGCCGTAGCCACTGTTGGTGTGTGTGTACACCACATGTTTTAGGTCATATCAACAATGCCAACAACAGTTTTTTCACCTTGTCATCCATCTCTTTGTACATCTTGGCCATTTCTGCCCCATACTGCGCTTTCTCTGCATCTGTGAGTTTGACCCCGGGAAGGGCGGGGAGGGCGCTGAGGGCCGGTGTGGGCGCTGTCTTGTCGTTGTTGAGCGCACTGTCCAGGGCCTGCACCTCTTCTTTCGCCTTCTCTTTATCAAACTGATCCTCCGCTGGCACAGTCTCTCCTGCAGGGGGCAGCAGGAAAGGACATGAGCACCATTCAGCATGAACTTTCTTTGGTCTCTGTGGGTGAGAAGCCCCCTATCTTCTGCCACTCTCTTAACCGTCCTCTCCTTTTAAAGAGGGAGACTTCTGACAACTCTATATTTCTCGGCTCTTTAGATCAGTGTAAGGCCGGCATGATCATGCACATTTCTGAGGAGTCATTGCTTGTGTGAAGACAAAGAAGTCTTTCTTTAGCCATGTCATTTTTAAGCCAAAAATAGGACCAGTGTGATTCAGCTCCATAACCATACGCAACAAATACCTAAAAGAAAGGGAAACATTTTTGTCATTTTGCTTATTTTTAAATGTTTTAGTTATTTTGCTTATTTTTAAACTCATTCTAACTACAGTTATGATGGCTGTAAACTCCAGCTGTATCAGAATTAACACATGTTTATCTGCAGTGCTTTAAACATTTGACAGAGCCTAAGTTGTTGGGTATCTCTTCCGTGACATCAGTGATCTAAATGCTTTAAAAAGGCATGAAAACTCTCAGTGATTGTGCATCAGAAAGACTTGCTGGGCCATTGCTAGAATTTGTACTCTGTTAGTATGAGTAAGTTCCTTCAAGCTCATCAGCCTCTGTTTAAATATCACAAAGCAGCAAATATATATTTGGGTTGTTACAGTGCAGTCCTTACCGCCTCTCCAGCGGGTGAGCTCGTTCTCCAGCCATGTGACGGTGTTTTTCAGCGTCTTGTTCTTCTCCTTCTCTTTCTCCCACTTTTTCTTCCACTGCTCTGCAGTCAGCTCCACATTCAAAGTCACTGTGTTCTTGATGGTCTTCGCCCTGGTGAGACAGGAAGGTAATATCACTAGCCCGGCCACGTAGAGGTGGATAAAGTCCTGTACTTGAGTTAAAGTAGAAGTACCAGAGTGTAGGAATACTCTGTTATAAGTAAAAGTCCTGCAATCAAAATGTAAGTCCAGTAAAAGTACAAAAATATTGGCATCAAAATATACTTTAAGTACCAAAAGTTAGTACTTATATTTCAGAATAATATTTATCATATGCTTTGACTATAATTATTGATACTTTAATGTGTTTACCAAAGTTGGTAAAGGTGCAGCTAGTATACTTTGTGTACTGCAGGGTAGCTTGTGAATTCACTCCAGGAGGAACTAAAGTCTGAATTATTTCACATCTTTAATCCAGTAAGAAAGTTGTTAAATAAATGTAGTGGGGTAAAATGACATGTTTACCTCTGAATTGTAGTGGAGTAGAAGTTCAAAGTAACAAACATTTGAAATACTCAAGTAAAGTACCTCAAAAATGTTACCTAAGAACAGTAATTGAGTAAATGTTACCTAAGAACAGTAATTGAGTAAATGTTACCTAAGAACAGTAATTGAGTAAATGTTACCTAAGAACAGTAATTGAGTAAATGTTATCTAAGAACAGTAATTGAGTAAATGTTACTTCACACCACTAGATCTGTTGACAGGCTGTGGTTTCACAGTCTTTGTTTTCCCTAAAGATGGCTGCCTTTTATCATTAATAAGCATTCAGATCAATGATGTCACAGATGAGATACCCAGCAGCTTTGGCTATTTTTTCAAAGCAGTGCAGACAATCATGTGTTTATTCTGATACAGCTGGAGTTGACAGCAAGCTTTGTCAGTAGGACGTTTAAACGGAAGCTTGACTTTACAGAGTTAGATGAAAGGATTGATATCTCTTTCCTGTCTGGATGTTAAATATGAAGCTACAGCTAGAAGGTGTTTAGTAGTGCTACAGTATACAGAACATCGTTTGATTTTAGCTTTAGAATTTTGCAGAACTGCTACAAGTCAAATCTCATACTGAAATAAATGGTTTATTGTCATCATTGCAATGGAAATGTAGTAATTAAAGTGTCTGACATGCATTATCGATTTAGCGTTTGTACTTGAACAGATTTGGTAACTTACATTGAAATGATTCCTATGATTTCCATGTAGTATGGTTCACAGATTTTGTCGGTATGTTGTTAGTGTGTGTGTTACCTCTGTCCAAACAGCAGAGTGGACCTGGTCTCAGCGTCATTGAAGGCAGAGGGGGAGCAGCAGATAACCATGGTGGTTCGACAGTTCCCTCCCAGGGAATCTTGCAGGATCCGGGTCATCTTACTGTCTCTGTACGGCACATAAGCCTGACAGAGGACACTGTTTACAATCAGCAGGACATACAGAGTTCCTACTGAGATCATTCATTAGAAAATGAATATTTCCAAATTTAATTTATACGGGGTAAAATATCATCGTTTTAAAGGCTATTTGTTTTAGATGACTATTATTGCTATTTAATCCTAAACGATGAATCCTATTCTCTCTCTTTTGAACACAACTCTGAAAACCCAACAGCCCAGAGATCGTGCTGAATGCCTCACCGAGCCCTCCGCCAGAGCAGAGATGACATTTCCCAGTGAAGACAACGACTTGTTGATCATCTTGGCTTCATCCAGCACTGTGCCCTCTGCTCCTGTTTTACCCACCTGTGAAACACACACACACACACACAGGAGAGGTCTCAGAGTAAGGCTGGAAGCACACTTTATCTTTGGAAAAATGTATTATTTTAAGGATGGAATGGGATGGGATTAACCATGTCTTTAAAACAAAACAAATCTCATAAACAACTATAATGTTTTCTGAATCTGGAAGAGAATGCACATGGCGAGAGCAGGATGTTAAACTCACTTTTTCACTGCCGGCTAAGTCGACGAGGTACAGCTTGCCTGTGAGCTTCTGTCCAGTCTGAGAGTTCTCTTGCTTGATGTTGATGAGGAAGATGCTGTGACTCCTGGAGCTGTGCTCGTTCATGTCTGACGTACAGGTGTGACACATCCACAAACAAACAAACAAACAAACAAACAAACAAACAAACAAACAAACAAACACAGAAACACAATAAGCATTGGGCTGTACATTATTAGTATTCTTTATGAATAATCCTAATTACTAATGAGAAGTAGAGCAATTCCAGTTATAAATAATGACTATTAAACACAATATTATTTTAGAATAATAAGTATGCACATTTGTTTTCATAAATGGCCTAAAAAGATGAGTAAGTCTACTTTCCAAGCCCCAATAATATGCAATCTGATTTTTATCACTTTAAAAACTCTCAGGCCTTCAATTCTCACGACGAGTCATAAAATCCTATCCTGTTATAGTGTAAGGAAAACACATATTCTTACTGTACTAGTCAGGATTGCTTTTTGAACTAAATCTATATTTAAGGACTGAATTAAAAAGGTGAAAAAAATAAGAATCAGATAAATCACATGACGATGATTTTGGCAGTTTGAAAAGGGATAGCTTTTACCACAGAGCATGAGCACATGGCTAATGACTCTCTAACGTCACATGCAGCATATGAGCTTAGTAAAGTCAACATGACAATAAGATACATAAATACACCCAAATATTCCTGTTGTTTCCGTTTGGACATTGGAAAATAAGTCAGGGAATGTGAACTAATAATAATGTTAACCAGAAGCATTATGGAAAAGGATTATTGTTATTTGATCATTTGATCTTTAAACACTGCAGTACATCTTTAATTATTCTATTGTAAACCTTTCCTTATCTATTTGAGCTTGTTTGAGTTGCATTGTAATGTCAGTTTATAATGTGTTTCGGTTTCACTATATCTTAATGGGTTTTTTTGTAAACACCTTGAATTGCCTCTTGCTGAAATGTGCAATACAAATAAACCTATTTTATTGGCCAAAGGACCCTAACACCTATTAAACTTGTTTTTGTTGCTGTTGTATTGGTATTAAAAAGGTCATGTCTTATGCTTACAGATTAGATCATGACAAATGTTACATTTCAGAAAATAGCAGATGCATATAATAAGATAAGAATTACTTTATTAATTTCAAACTGGGACATTTTTGCATAGAAAGAAGTCATGTGAAATGACTAGAGGCGGGGCTGTTGTGCTGTTATAAAACCTCTCTGTTCTGTATAAAAGTTGAAGACATGAAAAGGGGATTCAAGCTCCAGCAGCCGGCATTTAAATGAGTTTGGGATTTTCAGAAGATATACCAAATATAATAATAATAGATAAATACCAGATATAACAAATTAAGCTTAGTTTAGCTACAGATTAAGCCATGGGTTTAGAATAAGATATACTTCACTTTTCCTCTCTCTTTTTGTACGTGGCTTGCACACACAAAGCGTTTGGGCGGATGAGAGTCTCGCTGGAGTCAGGAGCTTTAGTGAGGTTGAACCCATGAGAAGCAGCAGCCTTAAAGGCGCTCAGTGTGTGAACTCACTTGTGACAGCCACATGTCTGTTGTTTTTGCCTTCGTCTATGGCATCCATGACCTCTTCAGGAGTGCTCACGAAACGCTCTGTACACCCCTGGGGACACATGCAATCACAAGGACACGCTGTGTTCAGCAGCCCCACCGCAGATCGGCTTCACAGAGAGACAATTATTAGCTGATGAGACTGTGACTTACTCTATCAGGCTGATGCTTTCACAGTGAAAGTTAAAAAGAAAGTAACTATATGATCTAGGTTTATTATGGATTCTCTCTTTATCCCCATCTAATTAAATTGAACTTAGATCAATGATTGTCAGTGTTCTGTTATGTAGCCCTTTTCTTACCATGCAGTTCACAGTAGTTTTGATCATATTCATTTATATATGCCTTTCATTGTGAAACCATTACAAATGGCAAGCGAAAAACTTGTGGCTGTGTGACTTCAGAAACAATCCATGGTGCAACTCAAATAACATTTCTCAACCTAAAAATAAACCCCTGTGTTTCCGACCTTCACATATGGCACCCTGTTTTTATCTTCGTGCACCGAGAGGTTGACCTTTGTGACTGTGGAGGAGAAGGAAAAAGAAACACCAGGTCTGAATCTTTGTTGTTTGCATTAGAGTTCGAATGATAAATAGAAGAAATAACAAGATGCTTCGAACATACCATCCAAACAATCCTTGATTTTGTCCAAATAGATTTCAAAATAGGACACCTGCAAAGCAAAGTGACACTTTATAACGTGTTATTCCTGACATTTAAAAGCATATGAGCACCTGACTGAGATGTTAACAGACTTTGATGTGAAACTCCAGGTTCTCATCCATGGAATAAATGTAGTTGAAAATGTCTTGAACAATTCTGGGAATGATTCCCATCATGGCTTGGTCATGGAGGACCCCCTTTAGAAGACAATTGTATTAAAAACGTTAATAGACAGCATAGAATTTTTGGATTTCCAGCCACTATTTCTTTTTAGTTTTGTCCAGTAGTGAAAAAAGATAAAACAATTACCTCCATTGTGTGTGTTTTCCCAGAGGATGTCTGCCCATATGCAAATATCGTCCCATTGTAGCCTTCCAACACATCTGTACACATCAAGACAAAGAAATAGCACATTTGAGGTTAAGGCTTGTGTTTCTGTTTTGTTTTTTTGTACGTGAGTCTTTGAAACAGCATCTGTATTCTAAAGTACATCTTACCCCTAACAATCTTCTGAGCCACAGCGTTGTAGAATTGCACCTGAGTTGTATCGGACTGGAACACGCGGTCAAAGTAGTACGGTTTACCCTGAGAAGAGGTGAATGCAGTGATGGGTTACACATGCCAAAATTAATTTCCATATTACTAAACAGCAATAGGCATTCATAACTCAGCCTTAGTCCGGATATTCGATTAGCTGTAAGGGATGGAATATTTGGAGTGTTTGTAAGGATTCAGGAATATGGACTATTGGCCTTCAAAATAAGGAAGGTAGCTGGACTCAACGTCAATGAAATTAAAAATAAATCTAAATCCAGTTTTGAGCTTCATCTATTTGACAATAAGAGTAAAAGGAAATCCACAAATATTAACAATACTGAGACAATATCAATAACGTGGTGAGGGACTCAGTCCTTCATATGCAGCTAAATCCAGTTGTTAAGGAAAGTAATAATGCTTAATAAATGCTAAACGACTCTTGCTAAAGTTAGCAGTAGGCCTAACCTCCAATTAGCTTACTGCTGAGCTAATTGAGTGCAGGTGGAGTTAAAAAAAAAAAAAGACAAGTGAAACGGATGAGACTGTGTTGAAACTGGCATGTTTAAGCTTGACTTGTGGACATTTATACTGGTGAAAGATGGGAAAAAGGCTGATTTACACAGTGTTTAAATTGTTTCTCCCATGACTTTATCGGCCCTCTGAAAAGCTGTATATGAGCTAGGCCTACACTTTACTGAAGGAAAAACACGACTAAAACACCACAATTTAAATTACATAAGTAAAATTGAAAGCAACATAAATTACACAGTAAACAATATTATTTCTCTTCAGTAGAGTGATTCAGAAAATGTGTTGGAAAGGCTCATTAAATTAAGAATCTTGTATTAAGTTTGGTCTCAAACCACTTTCAGGTTATCACATTAAATACTGCTCTAATGTTATTTGAAACACTAAAGATACATTAAAAACAGAGAGGGAAACATTTAGCAGCAATACAATTTATACAGTTCAGAACACTTAATTATTATCAATGTTATGGCCTTCCCGTATGAAAAGTGGAAGAAGTATAGCCATGAATGGAGTTAAACTTTTCATCCCAGAGCTGAAAACACACTCACCCCCATCTGCACACAGTCCTCCCCTTGAAACTTCGGGACATACTTGTCTCCCCGGGCCACCTCCGACTTGTTCAGCGGCCTGAACCGGCACACCACCTTGATGGTGGTCTCCGATGCGGGGTCCGCCATCTCCGCCGCTGTGGATGGACGGTCCTCCCGGTACAGACTCAGAGAGCAGAGAGCAGCAGGGAGCCGGAGTGGAGGCCGCGCCCCTCACGGTTCTTACTCAGAGACTACTCGACAGTCCATGTTACCTTCGTTTCATATGTTTTCTTTTTTAAACTAGTAAACAGAAAAGCCCATCCAGTGTTTTTTATTTTTTGTTCATTTCATCTTTGCTTTTTATCTTACTAAATTGTCAAATTATAATTTGAGATAGGGGTGGGGCCACTCTCGGAAGTATTTTCAAAACAAAAGCCCTCTCGGTAAAAGACACCTGTATGGATGCTGTAAGAAAGTTTGGGGATATTATTGGAGTTAGCTATTTGAAAGTGTTACAAAAAGTGAGCGTTGTCTGTCTGCAGCGTCTGTTAAAATAATATTGCACGAAACTAAATAGTGTCACTGTCAGCAATAAACTTGTATGGCTCATATAAGTTCTCTTGCAGCAATGCAGCATCCACAGCAGACAGCAGGGGGCAGCAGCAGCTTTAATATGTAGTATGCAGCCAAGGAGAAGCAGACGCAGTCCTGCATATCCTCCCATGAATCGACATAAATGTATTAACATGAAACTTGAAATCTTGTCAGGTGTTTTCATACACTGAATTCACGTCTTACATAAAAAACAATAATACACAGATTCATTCTGTAACCAAAATAAATCAAATAAGAAAATTAAATTAGTCGTATCATGGATGTACATATTTTTTTTATTCTATTGAAACTGCAGCATTAGACAAGCCGTAAACCATATTGCTCACACACACACACACACACACACACACACACACACACACACACACACACACACACACACACACACACACACACACACACACACATTCAATCAATGCTGAACACTGGTGCAGGGAGATGAGACAGTAAAACACTGAGGCAGGAGTCACACAGTCAATCAAAAAAAGAAGGTGTGGGGGGGGGGGGCTAATTTAACAAAAGTGCACCATCACACTTTACAGGACCCAGAGAACTCATTGGTTGGGGTTTTAATTCACAGAAGGAACTCCTGAAAATGGCATATCATCCTTAATGGATAGAAAATATAAATAATTCCTACAGTAAGTACATTCTCTAGATTAAGACCCATAAATATGCATTTCAGAGTTCCAATTACAGTATTTACAGAGGTCCATGCATCCACAACATACACAAATGACAATAAATATTGGACATAAGTCACACAATACAGCATCAAGGTGGATATTTGTTTTTCTTTGAACATTTTCAGGGTACAGCGAGACACGGAGGAGCACATAAAGCAGCAGAGGAAAGGCCTTCACAACCTGTACCTGTCTGTTATTGGTTTATATTAACGGATTGCCTTGGTTACTCCTGTCCTGGCTGCTAAAGCAAAGAGTAAATGTTTTAGGGGGAGAAGCACCAGTGAGCTTGTCCTCCAGGCTTCAACCTGACTCACAATGGAATGAAAGAGGGAGAGAGAAAGGGGGAAAAGGGAGAGAAAACAGATCTTCAGAGAAAGAAATGTAGAACACAGATCAATGAACAGGAGATTTGACCAGAGTGCAGAGACATAGGCTGAGAGGTATAGGAAGAATGTGTGAAAAAGAGGGGTGTAGACATGGAGGGGTGAGGGTAGTGTGCTACTGTGTAAGTGAAAAAAAACCTTGACAGGACCTAGTTTTGGCAACGTTGCTTCCTGTTGCTAAGTAACGGTCTCCAAGGGCAGAGGAAGAGCCTCTTTGAACCTTCTTCTTCTCCAAAATGAACAATTTTCAGCCCCCCTCCCCTAATGAAGGAAGGCCTTTCCTTAACAGTTTGTGAATGCTAGCAAAGCGACAAGCAATTCATATTCACGACTGACAAGGCAGTCCAGTGCAAAGTGGAAACTGGGGGCTTCTCCTGTGTTCGTTTTCTGAAGCCGGTTTATTCTTAGTAGGCCACAAGCAGCAAGCTAAATTAAAACAAGTCCATTGCACTGTGGGAAACATGAGCTTGACTGTCCGCAGTTCCTTTTGCACTAACTATACACCATAATATCACCTCTAACAATTTGAGTGATGGGGCAGCATAGGATTACTTTTTACTCAGAGAAAAACTAAATAAAATCATCAGTGGTTCAACATTTAGAAAGACAGAAGAGAGGATCATTCACATTTCTTCTTAAATGTATGAAGTCCTCTCACAACTGTATCAGCTCATTCAAATTCCACTCATGAAATATTCAGCGCTTCAGACCCAGATATTCCCTCATCTGTTTCACACTGCTGCCCATGCACCTCCATGCCATGTAGAATGTTTGACTCGACACGAAACTGGGGTGAGTGTCACTCAAAAGCCTTTCCATCAAAGTTGTCAGAATAGTGCATCACTGCTTCATAATGACAGAAAAGAAAGGGTAAATTAAACCCCTGTTTATGTTTCCATGTTTTGCCAAGTATCTGCTTAAATGAAAAGCCCTCTGGTCTTCTAATATTCTTCATTTAAAGCAGACGCTAACGACACAGTCCATGGGCAACTGGCTGAGGATGTGTCTGCTTAGCAGTGTAATTGCATCTCCATGGAGAAGGAGGAGCTGTAAGAACATGGATAAACCTCCAGCCAGCACAAACTGAAAGAATATCCATGTTTTACTCTTGAAAATACTCTGTTAGGCTAATGTTATGAGTCCCTGTTGAGCGCTTCACCCTCTGAGCGGCTAAATATAAAGTTAATTTAATCTTAGCATGGGATTCAGGCTGAGTTAAAATTACTCTGTCTATGGTGAGATAATCCTTAAACACTGTTGCCAAAACCTGTGTTTGGGTAATGAAACACTGGTCGGCACGTTGCCACAGGCTTAAATCATATAACGGACTAAGGGAGGGATATGAGCAAGAGAAATATTTGATAATAAATGTAAAAAAAACAGAATTTAAAACAGCTTTAACACTGGAAAACAATTTCCAGACAATAAATCAATAAATTACAATACATTCCCTGTAAAATTATAGCAGAATTGAGTATGCTGAACAGTGCCTTGTGTCATGACTATATTTCTATTTAAGTTTTCAAAGACAAGACCAAGGTAACATTTTATTTGAGTTATTTAAGTCTGTAAACTCCTATTATTTCCAACAGCTTACAAGAAAGAACATAGTTTATTTTCTACTAACTATAAGAAATATGATGCACTGTTAAATAAAGTAACTAATTAATTTTAATAGCATTAAAAGCATGGTGGTGGTGAAGCTGCCAAACACAAATGATGAACCTTTTGTTTTCTGTAACCCTGAAAATGGTATGATCAGCAGTGGACTAAACCAAACATAGGGGTAAAGGGGGATTCAGGGAACAGACTTGTCTTTTTTGTCACCTTAGATTCCCTATACATATATCAGAGCAAATAATTGAAATTTTAACTATATTCAGACAACACAAGAGGCCATTTCATCATAGAGCCATAAATCACTGAGAAACAAAGTAAGTTTACAGGCTGGAAGAGGGAAAGAAAGCAACATTGTGATGAACACATGTAGTAACTTTGGATGCTGGAACAATTATTCTTCCTATACAGGGTGTGCCTATCATACAAGAACAGTGAACAAAAGGGGGCATTTATTAAAGGCGGGGATTCCAGTGTGTAGGTTTACATCATTAATATTATGAAAGCTGTAATCAGACAAAGGGGGAAAGTCTATATGCAGATTTGATAAGGTGCTTACTACGCAATAATGTAACCCGAGTTATCTTACAGAGTGATTGCTTATCAGTGTTGGACTCAGAGCTTTTTTAGATTCTCTCTTTCAGTGAGTATTAACAGGGCTCAGAAATGATACTGTTAGAGACTATATTACTGTTACAGTGTATGATTTATGATGCAGCTAAACACAAGATAAAAGAAGAGAATTTTGGTCAATAATTCAAAAGACGCTAAATGATCTAAGGCCTTGGTCTGCTGTCAATCTCCCAAACACACTGCAAAAGCAAAGAATAAATAGCTTAACACTCATCGAAATAGGTTCCATTTCCTTGGTTTTTACAAATAAAATACATACAGTACTTGTTTATTTCTTTAGACAAAAACATATTGTTGTTTTGTACTATTTTTATATATACATTTTCAGTAGTCGTTACATAGATAGTATTTCAGCACAGTTTGGAAAACCACACGGGAACAGAGAGTGTTTTAAAAAAGAAAAATCAATCTTTTGGCCTGTAGGTCTGTGCTGTTCTCTCACCTGTATTGATACCAAACCTCAAATCTCAAACTGGATTCGCGAATACTTCCTGATGGTGTGTTTTAGCTTTCTCATGTGACAGATAGTAACAGACTAGTAGTAGTTGGATTTTCTGTTATATTAGTGGCACAAATGCTCTAAACACTACTGAAATCTCACTAAAATTCTCTTTATATTGGATGACTGTTGATGATTGTTCTCACTCTTGGTCTTTTTCTTCTTCTGTCGCTCTCTTGGCTAATGTAGTCAACTAATTGAATCCCAAACAAATGCACTAATTCCTCATATCTGACTAAATTGAGCTAAAAATGATCAGCTGTTTTGTTTTCAGTCTTTTTTATACTATTTTTAAAATGTTTGCCCTGCTCCAAACATGTAAGAAAACCCAAAATCAGTCTCATTTAGCTGTGTTTCTCCTGATTATGGTTCACTTTAGATGTCTATTTCTGAAAAGAACCGTACCATGGGTATATCAGACCTATTAGTGATGAAAATAGCTGCCGGCCATGGCTGGAAACAGGTTTTATGAGAGCACTGAGAGTGAACAAGATCAGCATTTGTGGGCCAACAAAAACTAAACAATGACAATAATGATGTGGAGTTGATGGGAACTGAAGGGTAAGGAAATAATTATCTGTGGGTCATTACTATGAGTGACACCTTTCACAATAAACATAGTCATCTGTTTACAACAATCAGGAATCAAAGGGCTTGGGCCAGAGTGCCGCAGACATGGGAACAGAGAATAACACCATCCTTTGCACTCAACACTTCTGCTTAAAGAAATGCTATGTTTCAAGTCTCACTGTAGGTGTCGGTCCAAACCGAACTTGCATACTGATGCATGATGCATGATGCAAACTGACAAACCTGCATCTCACTGTGCATGTTAGAGAAGCTTCATGAGGCGTGGTAGCTTAATGCAAGTGTGAGCCATTGCATTGCAAAATTGGGATATAACACCCATATTTCTCAGCATTTACTTGCATCCTAGTGCAAGAGTGATTTTTATTAAGGCTCGGTAAACAATACAACACAAGCTCAGTGTATTTCCTGGCCATGCTTAATTACGATAGAAATTGCATTTAATAAATAAGAAAATAAGAACAACATCACAGCACTGGCCACTCATACAAGACTTGTACTCATACAAGGCTAATATAACTGCATAAAGGCCAACCATAGTGTATTAACCCTTTGCTCCAGGTGGATTTTTAACTATTTCTACCACAGAGTACAGCCTGGATATATTGCATACGTAAACCAGAAGGTAGACCCCTCCGAAAAAACCCACCAGCCAAACTATTGATTTCTTTTCTCTCTTGTTTCACACGCAAAGAGGAAGCATACAGAGCAGTCCGAAGCTATCAAGCACGCAGATATTTTTTTAAAACATTCACTTGGTTAAACTAGCAAGTACTTCAGACTACAGCGACAATACAGCAGCACAGTTTTAACCTAAGGGACTATCATTCTTCCTTGGCTGTCCACATTTTGGACCCACAGTGTAAGGTGTTGTCTTCCGGACCCAGTCATAAAGAAGAGAAGCAGGGAAGAGGGGCGCAATACCCTTATGGTCAAGCAGAACACAGTAGCATTAATTTCACTGCTTAGTCTGCCTCCAAACTATATCTTATTTTTGTATGAATCAGTATGATTTACAGGTTTAATGTCAAAAGGAAAAACAGGAAAGGCTTCCTTATAAATAAAATGTAAATATTGATCACATTGCTTTTCTTCTACTGCTGAGGGTATCAGGAAACCATAGCTCTCTGTATCATACCTCTCTGTTTGTAACAGTAGCAATACAGATTTGAGAGTTTAAAAAAGAAAGGTTGATGATTTTAATAACTGTACCCAGAACATTAATAAATAAAGATCCAAGCCTTTGAGCTGCCACCTGAGGCGTTCAGCTATCGTCAGCCAATCAGCCGGATGCTAACAGTAGAGGGACATCCTGCTCCGTCGCATGGCCTCGCTGATCAAATAGGCCGGGCTGATCTCTGGCTCCTCCTTCATCACAACAATGTTCTGCCACTCTCCACACTGGTTGGATTTCTTGATGGTATCAACCACACAGAGAGCATAAAGACAATCCTCAAATGTAGCAGCCATTGTCAGAGGCCTCCCGTCCCACGTCCGCCTGTCGTCCTGGTCCTCAAAGGCCTGCCGCACGGCCTGGATCATGCGGATTGTTCCAATGAGATACGGGGACGGAATGTCGATGAAGGCTTTCTCCGGTAAGGAAGAATTCTCAAGAGGTGTATTGTCTTTGAGCAGGAGTTCAGGACCCCCACCGTTGCCTCCACTGCTGTTCTTCTGTCCGTACAGGTCCGTCCCCGAGACTGTTAGCCTTCCCACCGTACCTACGACGATGACTTCCTGCCGAAATTCTCCAGGCACGTTGAAGTTCAGCGTGACGGTGCAGCAGGCACCACCCTCCAGCGCCATCTGGAATGTGCAGAAGTCGTCGCTGGTAATCTGACGGATGCCCCGGATGTGGTCCGTTTGTTTGACGAAGGTCTTGAGGAAACCGTGGACTTTTGCTGCGCGCTGACCGGTGAGAAACGTTAGCAAGTCGATGATATAACTGCCCACGGAATGCAGACCTCCGCCTCCCATCAGGTCATCACAACTCCAGTTGTATTTCTTTCCTAGGAGACTACCACTGTGGACCTGTAGGGCAGAAGAAGAACACTTGTAACGATCCGATACCATATCAGGTCTTTATTTCTTGAACGTAGTCAGGACAACAAAGAACAAGATAGATTTTGTCGAACCTGGGCCTCACAGACCAGAAGCTCTCCGATGTACCCTTCCTCTAACAGCTCCTTCATTCGAACAAAAGCGGGCAGAAAACGCAACACATTTCCCATAATGCTCAGCAACTTGGGGTAGTACTGGGCCGCTGACATCATTCGGAAGGCATCCAGAGGCGTTGCTGTCCGGTCGCAGATGACGTTCTTTCCAATACCTTATAAAACAGAGGAAAGACAGGAATGAGCTTTTCAGTTTTGCTGTGGAATGTCATTGTTTTGACAGGACTGTTTTCATCTATAGAGGTAGGGAACAAAAAAACAAGAGAGAAGTAATGTGGTCAATCTTTGCTACACCACTAGCAGACATAATATCCTCTTGGTTATGAAAACATTCTCTGAAGAAACAATGCAGAGCTGCAAAAAGGGGAAACTCCCACAACAGCTGACTCAAGAATTCCTCAACTTTCTTGTATTTCTCATCTGAGTCATGACGAAGGAGGGTTCAAATACAATATGCACTGCATACAGTATTGTCCACATGCTAACATTCTTTTATAAAACCTGTTCAGATTAGGTTTCATGAAATATGAGAGAGATTACTTTATGATTGTACTGCTACCATGCTAAAATTATAACCTATTTCCACAATCAAATATAGAACCATAACAAATGGGCCAGAATTTTAAATATTGTGAAGACAAAATCTGGATAATTAAATAGAATTTAGGGGCTTTAATTTTGGGAGGCATGCAAGATATTGGTGTATGGTGCAACGGCATAGCTCATAGAGCTCCAGACAGGCTTTGCTGGTACTGCCAGAGGGGATAGAAGATTGATTAAAAAAAACACGAGCCCAGAAGCAAAGAAGAGACGTAGAAGGCAGGAGATAAAGAGCCTGTAGACACAGAATGAAACCTAATTAAAATCACTTCCAGCACATTAAAAGGTCCTCTGGTGCCAGCAACACCCAAACACAACAGCGTTAAGAGGTGCAGGGGAAGAGAGACAGACAGAAACACATTGTCTTTTTTATTATTCCTTTTTACTGGACAGTCGACTGGAAGGAGACAGACAGGGGCCAGCAAGTGACATTCAAAATACATCATTAACTGGATTAGAACCTGATCCTCCAACGTCACAGTAGCATATTGTGTTTCTAAGGATAACGTCCGCAACTAGGAATGTTTTTCATTACTGATTAATCTGTTGATTATTATTTAAATGAATTGACAAATCGTTGAAGCACTCCTAAATCTGTGTTCCTTTTTCCAATGTAGTGGCAAAGCAGACTCTATGGAAGTGAATTTAAAGTGACTGTAATATACCGTTATGTATAAAAAGTAATTAAGTCAGCTAACTGTCAAAGTAATGGCTAATAAACAACAACATGCCAACTTAAGCTAACATTAGCCTAGCCCTGTCTTAGCATGCCCACAGCAGACAGTTTGAATGCTGTTTCAAGGGTCAAGTATAACTCTTTGGTTTGTCAAATGTACAAATTTACTTTTCCACCTCTGAAAAAAGAGCAGTGCAAACCTAACATTAGCTAGCAGCTGGTTTAGCCTGTATTAAAAAAAAGTATAGTGGTACTTAATGAAACGATTGCTTTTTGTAGCTTAACTACAAATCATGTCATTAAAGTCTGAAAACACTTGGTTGAAAGGAAGAGATATCTGTTGGCTAAATCTTTCAGCTTTGTCAGACAGTTACTACATCTTCAGGACTTTTTTGAGCAATGATGTGTCTAAATACTCTTGTGGCCAATGTCTTCTTGTAATGACCTCTGACTGTGATGGTCACAAATGGTCAGCTAGGAGTCAGAGAAGGCGCATAATACACAAAATATAGGCACAGCATCACTCTACACACACATTCCTCGGGCCCCAGGCGTGTGAAAAGCAGCATGCCGCTTCACTTTCAGTCCTGGCTGTGTGTTGTGGGTGGAGGGGAGGTTTTGGAAGTGAAACTTCCCATGCTAATCTGCCATTAGCTTGACTCACCCAGGCCAGGAAATTAATCCCTCTGACCCAGTTCTAAGGAGCGCCTTTGGAGCCCCCACCCTTCACCCAACCCTTGCAGACACACAAAGCCATCAACGACAGAGCACCCCCGTCCCCTTCCTTTGGCAGAAACATAGATACTGGGAAGATGCATTTTCCAGGGTAGGGCCCTTCTGGGTAAATGCTAAATGCTCTTGACTGATTTTTTTTGGCACTCATTTTGAGCCCAATGTTTTTATAGGACAATATCTTGGCTAGCTACTAAAATGGCTCAAGGCAGATTTCACCCACAGCAAACTTCATGATTTGGCCCAAAATACATATAATATCAGGAAAGTCCACAACTATGTCATACTAAAGCCTACTCAAGGCTTTCTATGCAGTCATTCCAACTCATGACTGTACTGACCGACCTTCCACGACAGATCTACATTGACGTTCTGCCTATCACATACAAGGTTCTGAAAGGTCGAGTCAGCTTAGACAGGTCAGCCTGTTGAGTCATCATAGCTGCTCAGGAACATCTTCTCTCATACAGTGAGAGGATGCATTGCGTGTGCATGGGTCCAATAGATTTTGGATTATGGATGCACTTCTCAGCACAAGGGGAATCACAGCTGCTACTGCAGTAAACCAACCCAAGGAAGAAAAAAGGGGACTTATCATTCAGTAGCAAAAGAAATGCTTTGAGAGACAGGAAGCCATAAAGTGAGAGGTTGTTTGTGTTTAGTGATGCTTCCATAGCCTTTACAAAAACACATATCTGTTCCCGTTAGGAAATGTAGAACCTTTTTTGAGCACTAGTTTCAAAACAGAAAAAATACAGGATGTTGTAAATTGACAGTAGTGCTTATTTTGACAGCTTTTTTTCAAGCTGATTTTTTCAATCAATTTTTTGATGGCTAAATATCTGTGAATTTGAGTCTAACTTTAATCATGGGACATTGTAATGATCTTCGAAAGTTTCAGTCAGTGAAATCTGTGGACAGTTTTGTCATCAGATTATATCAAACATCACAATTACCATCTGCTATCTAGCCAAAATATCAGCTTCCTTCTCACTGAGCTACTTTGTTGTCATGATATTTAACTTAAGAAAGTTAAGTAGGTTACTTCAAGCCCTCCTGACTGTGCTGCTTCATTAGAGAAGAATTACAGCCAATGCTTTAATGATCAAACACTGCAAAAACTGATACTTGACTATAATTACATTTATTATGTCAAGAAATTTCACAGAACTGTATTAGGTTGGTTGAAAGCAATAATATCAAGTTGATCTTAATATTTGGTATTTAAACTTAATATGATAGTTATGTGAAATCTGATACATGTTAGTCCTATTTTTCATTGTTAGCAACATGTGTCATTGCTTCATCAACACTGGTTGGGAGACAGGAGAGTGATGCAACAACATCCCTGTTACCATATGAACAAAGTTCACTTGCTCCTTGTCATCATCACCACAGCAAGGATGAGAGTAATGGCCTCTAAACCTGATGGTACTCTGAAGTGAGATGCTCCAGAATGTCTTGTTAAAGATGGGGATGCAAGGTTTCCAGCTGCAGCATTGAGCAGATTTACTAAACAATAATGACAGCATGGCTTGCCACATTCTTTGCCTTTATCAAGATACATTCCAGAAATGGGCATACAAAGCTGCATGACTGAGAAACGCTGATAGGAAGGCTCCTGTTTGGGCATGTGTTCACAGATATAGCTCTACTGCAGTCACTTGAGGCTGCATACAGTAAAATAGCTACAGTAACTCTTTGATAGCCGGGGCACAGTGGAGCTCGACTGAAAGGTAAAGGTCCTGGCTCATAGGGAGAGCAGTAATGGAGCAGATAAACCTCCAGCAAGGCAGCTCAGTCCCTCAACATCAATAATTCATGTCAGCACATACAGTATCAAGCCAAGAATGTATAGACGGCAAGAGAGGGAGAGAAAAACAGCAAACCTATAGATATTATTCAAGTACTATAGCACAATTGTTAGTGAGAATGGGATATCTTGTACACACCATGAGGGACATCAAAGACATGTTGCACAGCAGGTGGGACCTGATAGTTATACATCACTGCCTCTTTCTAAGATCAGAAGAAGGGCTTACCTCAGAAGGAGTGACTTCTACAGTAAATAGTGAAGCAAAAACACATTGAATAAACCACATGGTTGTTTTTTTTTCCGGATTTTTCATTACTACTTTTTAAAGGGGCCCAATTATGCTCTGTTTCAGGTTCATATTTGTATTACCTGCCTCTCTTTTCTCATACTGTCTGTGCTGCAGCATCTCTTTTCACCCTCTGTCTGAAAACAGACCCACGTCAGCCAGGATTGGTTAGCTGGCCGGCTCTGTTGTGATTGGTCAGATGTTCTGCCCCTTAGCCTATCACATACAATGTGTTGGAGCGCTAGCCATAGAAGCACAAGTGTTATTTAGGGATGTCATTATGTTAGGAGAGTGAACAAAGAGAAGAAAAACAACTTATCGCATGAACTTCGGGATTTTAGCCTTTGCAGACCATTTACTTGAAAAAAAACCCAAAAGAATACAAGGGCCAATTTTAGGAAATGAAGGGAGACTGGAAGAGCCAAGAGAGACCAGGAGAGAGAGCAGCTGCACCATCATGAATAAAGGCAAACTCAAGAGAGTTTTTACTTCATGACACTGTGTGAGTTCACAGCTCCAGTGTTTGTGCGCTGTAATGCTGAGGAAGGAAAGGCTGGAAGTGGCGGCTGTGCAGGAAGGTGAGGTCGGGTGAAAGTGAGGGTGAGGCTGACAGATTTTTTAGTGACAGCAAAGCTCACTTGTGTAACATGTAATTACCTGCTACATTTTATCATGGAAAGATGGGATATAGTCTACTTGACATAGCCTGAAGCAGTTAACTGCTGATGATGGTCTTAAAAGACACAAAAACCTCACAAATGTCCACAGCTGCATACAGGACCATGTGTTTCTGTGCTCAAACCGGTCGCATCTTCAAGGCTTTCCAGCTGGAAATCACTATGGAGGAAAACCAGGTCGATTAAGAAGGATGCTGAACGCTTCATCATGACAGCCTAGACAATAGGCTCTCTGCATAGGGAAACCAGAAATAGAAAAAGCCAGGGGAACCGGTCGGGAGTTCCCAGTACATGCTGCTGCAGGCCGAGGGTCAGGGGGAGGAGACAAGTCAGGGAGTAGATTTATAGATTCCTAAATACTGATGTAAATGATTGTCCACACTTAACTCATGATTTACACGCTGCATTGAATAGCATCGTGTGTGTAAGTACACTACAGTTTTTTATGCTTCTAGGAATCAGACAATTCTGAAGTATCAGGGAGTACCATTGTTGAATTGTCAATGACTCACTTGTCAGAGAACTTTCTTGGTATAGAATGGTTCAAATAAGTTTTCAAATGATTAACAGTATTTTCTTTTTTTTAAAACACATATTTTTGAAACTACTAAAGCATTTACTAGAAGCTTTAGAGTCATATGTGTTTTTTAGGAGTCGTTAGAGACCAAAACTGAGTTAAAACAGGGTGTAAATCGGACAGTATTTATCAGGTGCACACAAACACCCCTCCAAATGAACACTGGGGTTACTGCGTAACTGTCTGTGGCTCTCTACCAAGTATTTGTTAGTTTATATTCTGTATCGTGCGCATGATTGTAATACTTTGTGTATCAGCACTGCAGTAACACAAAGGGAAGTGAGTGGGCCTGAAAGATCACAAAGCATCCTCCACCAGCGACGCACTGGAAAAGTAATTAGCTTCGTCTATTAAGGCTGTGGAGGTGGAAAAGCTCTGAAAAATGCACAGACATTCACAAACATACACACACAGAGTAAGGGTGTAAGCAAGCAAGGCATTAAAAATGTTCAAAGAAAGCCTACTGACTCCTCCTTACAATGACCTGTGTGGTCTGCTTCATAAAAACACATAATTGGACCATAAAGTGTCTTTTAGGATTTGAAAGGTTTACATCATTATGGTTCTGGTTAGTTCGCTTATGATGTCTTATGTGAAAGAGTGAAAATCAGTGGTGTATGTTGTGCTGGCTCCTTTATAAGAAATACAGGCCGGGTTATCTCTCTGCTGATTAACCCAAATTACATTTAGCTTAAAGCAATTACAAAAAGAGGAGGAGTGGGACACAGAGTCAGGCTGTATAGGAGGACTATACAATCTAGTCAGCATAAAGATCCCTTGCTGGATGTAAATCAGAGAAAACAAGCTTCCTGCTGACTAATTTGCCCCTATTGTGTAGCTGGCATGCGTTTCCAGTCTGGAATTAGCATATAAAAAGCAACCTTGATAGCAGTGATGGATGTACATGATGACGTTCGCCTTTCCCCTGCAGCTGAGGCAAAAGCAGAGGCTCAGCCCTCTGCCGTTATCCAGGGGCACACACTGTATGTATACGACTGAATTCCATCTGGTTATGTTATAAGGTTACAGTTTTTTTTCTCAAAGAATAACACATGACAAGCGATTTATAGATCGGATATGTGTGCTGTAGCAGAAACATGCACTTAATACTGTACCTGCAGTGGGACCATTGACTATTCTGTTGTTGATATAAGACCATACTTAAGGATTGAAGGGGCCCTTTTATTCTAAGAAATTCAAATACAAAGAGCTTACGATAGTGCTGTGTGCAAAACGTTAGCTTAGCAGCTGCTGTGCAGAGCTACCTACTGTATTATTGACATTAAAGGGACAGTCTGATATCAAACACTGTGATGAGCAGCTTGTCTTTAATAATATTAAACTATTTTGTTTGTCATGATTTAATCACGGTATTAAGGATGTGTGGCTCGTAATTCACAGTCTGATAGACAAGGCTGAATTGATCCATTTTTTTTGTAGAAAATTGCATTTAAAGATGTGGAAGTTTACTTTTATCTGACTAAATAATTCAACAAGGGCCTGGAAAGACCTCAACGACAAGCAACTGGATTATTTAACACAAGATAAGTTTGTGATGATGCTTGGTAAAAAACTTTATAACATCATAAATGACTATAAAATAGGTCTCCAAATAAATGCACATAAAAACTTGAAATTACAATATGTCTCTACTTGGCTTTCCTTGAGAGATATGACACAGATGGGTCTTGTTTGTATCGAGTGTTTCCTTCTCTTGAAATATCATGCAAGGCCGTCCTTAGTCTTTGGCAGAAAAAAGCAAAAAAATGGACTACATCTGACACACTGATAGTAATGATAAAACAACTGCAGATTAAATCTAGAGTCTGTTTTTGTCTGTGTTGCTGCTTCGGGTCCATTAGTGCTCAGCAGAACTATGAATGATGACAAGCATTAGTATCACTCAACTGGCTTTCCCTTTCAGCTAATGCCCTTCAGTTGCAGGGAGTTTAGCATTCCTAAATGTGTTAAAGTGCTGCCATTAACCCCTTCACCAGAGTGGCTCGCTGCTACTATGGTGAATAGTAACCGAAGGATTGGCTTCCTACCATGTGTTTCCTAATGCATGCACTGAAATCATGCTAATGGTGGGCGTGCACCGAGAAGCTGCACACACACTGCATTTCACTGCAGTTAGCCAGCTCTCAAAACATGCGTGAGTCTTCCTGTTGATGGAATTTAGGAAATTATAATTGTATATATAATTTATTCGAGCAACAATCACACGCTAAAATGCTAAAGAACCTCACGAGAAAACACATGAGATCGTGTGTGTTCAGGCCTCGACCTGCAACCCCTGTGGTCCTCCAGGGCCTAATTAACTGCCAAGCTGAACTGCTACCCCTCGTTTCTAATCACACACACACACACACACACACACACACACACACACACACACACACACACACACACACACACACACACACACACACACACACACACACACACACACACACACACACACACACACACACACACACACACACACACACACACACACACACACACACACAGCATCCTAATCAGTACACTTCCCATCGCTCTTATGGTAACAGACAAATAAAACATGGCTGCCAAAGTCAGAGCTCTCTCCCAGCACACAAAGACTCATCCCAGGTCCTCCCTCTGCCATTTGCATTTTATTTTAGTACTGCGTTTATTAGCCTTCAATAGGTTTAGGTGGAGCAGGATCACATTTCAGACACAGGTCTTGTTTTTATGACTTGATTGCCAAATTAAAGTGATTCAAAAAGCAGTTCAGCTAATTAACATACTAATAATTGATTACGGCCGGTTAAGAAATGTGTCCCAATTCATTCATTAGCGCTGCAAAATAAATCACAGACCGTAACAAGCTGCTTTGAAGAGAGGTAAACATCGAAGGAGCATTGCAGTGTGTGAGCAATTTGCCTTTAGACTGCTCACATGTCAGAGGAAAGCTGTAGTGAACAACACCCACTGAGACTGCCGGCGCTCATCAATAATATATAGGTAAGTGACTCTTTGTCCCCTAGAAACGGCTCCTAATGTTCTGGGGACAGAGTATGGCCACAGTAAGTTATATTAAAAGTAGCAGTAAAGGGAGGTGAATAAAAGAAGATTGCACTTTTTTTACCAAGAAGTATCAATATCACACCAATTTATCTAAAGAAAGGCTAGACTGTAGATAGCTGTGCATGTCTGAAGCTGTGAAACTGACTTTGAAGTGAAGTGAAGTCTATCTTGTCTACTAACCATATAAAATATAATTCTAGGACATCACATCTGTTCGTCTTTACTTGCCCATCATTGAAGTGGATCTGTCTATAAATACAAAAGCAAATGTGTCCAATGTGTTACCTGTTAAATCCCTTTTTTATTATGAGAAAACAAGGAAAAGATGTAGATAAGATAATCATGGAAACTGATTTTTTTTAAAATATTGACAATGATTTAAACTGAGTTGGATGTTATCCATTTGAGTTTGCCATTCACTTGGGTAGAACGAGGCCAGGATACACCCTTTTTGATCACAACTTAGAGGCAATACATGAAAAGAGGGCACTGTTTCAGTGGATCTCAATGGGAAAAATCGGGCTTTGACCAACATGAGGTGAGCTCGACACATCTTTTCCTGGGCTTCTATCAGGGCCATGAAGGGCATCTTTGTGTCAGACAAGGAGTGACTGAATTAGGTGGGAGGAGGCTTGGACTGCTAATGAGCAACAGAGAGCTAATAGTTACTGGCCACTTAAAGATAATGCAGTTTTTCCATACACACAGCTGCATGCACTGATACACACAGCTCTTGTTAGCAGTACATAACTGACAGCATACAATCGATGTTCAGCTGCCTCTTAAGCTTATTACCCCCATAATATGTGCTGACAGAGAGCACAAGAGGAAGAAATGCTTTTGATTTAGGTTGTTGGGAAGATCATCAAGAACTGGGAGAAAACACACTTGTACCATGAGCTGACATTGTAATAAAGACAGCAAACGCTCATTAATAACCATTAATGTACTGAGGCGCACGGGCAGGCGAGTGACTTCAGGCACAAACTAATGGATAGAGACATCTTCACTGAATAACATTCACCACGGGGCGAAGACGCTCCTCCTGAACAGCTGTGTGCCAGTGAGCCTCCGCTATTATCCAGCTCACTGTCAGTGCCGCTCTGTAGAGGCCCGGTGACAGATGAACTTCTCTTTTTAATTCGGTATAAAACAGAGGAGGAGGGGAGGAGAGAAAGCTCACTGATGCTTGGTTGAATCTGGACTGTTGTCATGGTGATGACGCCCCCCTGACACCACTCGCTCTGTCTGCCACAGAGGTCAAGAGAGAGAAAAAGAAGCGTAGGGAAAGGGAGGACTAAGGGAATAGGAGGCCCGCTTGATTTGGTGACAAAATAGGTAATAAGAGATATTGGTAAAGAGGAGGAGAGTCAACCTGCTCAAGACTTCTAGAATGGGGGCACCCATGAACACATTTTTAGGCCATCGAAATGTCACAATTCATTTTCAAGAAGTGAAAACACACGTTAAAAAAAGTCCTAACTCATGCTGCTTTATTTTCTATCTTACAATAACATTGATCCACAATTAATTAAATGAACATCATGCTAGATTGATAAAGAATCGTTAACCGAGGTAATAATTCAAGGGACAAGCACGATCAATTTCTTATAGACTTCTATACAATCTAACTCCTTTTAGCAATTGGTGGATTTGGTCCTTACTTTCCATGGAAGAAAATGCAGTTTCAAGACAGTTCTGCATTTGTTTCAGACCCGAATGTTCCTGCTTGGGAGCATCATTAAAGCCTAAAGATGTCTTAGCCATTTAAAACATGTTTTTTGTTTGTTAAGATATCTGTAGGTTTATCCCATACAAGGCAACCATGAACGAATTAGCAAGCTAAGCTCAGTCGTTCATTTACACCTGCCAGTTAGGCTACTAGTGCCCCTTTTCTACCAAACCGGATCTGGTTCAAGATTGCTTTTCATACCCCCCCTCCCCATAACTGAATGTGTTTCAGTCTGAATTGACGCTGTTTGGCATCACAACGCTATTAGGAAAATGTCTCTGGCATTAGACAGGTGATGTTAGCATGTGACTACCTTGACTACTCTGCTATCCTTTCGTGGCATAAGCCGTTTTCTACATGCATATTTTAGTGGCATAGTTTTCGTTATGATTTTACTTCTGAACGCAACCATGTATTGATTCCATCCGATAGCTGCAATAATACAAAACAACAGGAAAGTGTCTGCCTGCTCTTCACAGTGATCAATGAACGGATGGTGATTAAAGTAAGGTAAAAAATAAACAGCATCAAACTAAGCCTGTTTAGTGTTCTCAACTTTATAAAGTGTGTTTTTTATAAGTGTGTGGTCACGTTCTAGTCACTTTGCTCAGCGATACTGCTTGTTACAACTTGTACTCGCTGTACTCGCCATGAACTGTTATTGCTCAGGTGAATCTCTCCTTCCGAAGTAAACGTGACGTATTGGTTCGTATTGGATCTTGGATCTTACCGGGCCAGAAAGATCCGTTATTTTCGGCGCTTAAAGCCGGCGCCTCTGCGGTGGAAAAAGAAAAACCAGGTCTTTATTGGCTCCAGCTCCGGCTCCGGGTTGGTGGAAAAGCGGCACAGGTGTACACATTACTTAAGTAAATATTCTCTTACTATTTACTTAAGTACTAGTTTGTATGCATATACGTTTAGTAGTTATTTTGCAGTTCAGAAGAAATGTCCATTTATGCTAATCTGCCATTTTGTCACGTTATCAGCCTAATGTCTAGAAACGTGTGGCATTTTGTTAATGTCATCAAATGGAGTTAAAAGCAGTTTTGCAACACATCTTAATTCAGTGATGTGTAGAACTTGTGTAGGTCTGAACTGACAAAAATATGTAGTGCAAGTGTCTCTTTGTCCTTATATTTTCACACATTCTGACGAGAGTATCACACAAAATGTCAAATGTTTCCTTTGGGGTCACTGATATTACAGCCAAGGGGAAAAAGTGTTTCCTATCTCTATTCACAATCTTTGCTGGGAATGCTGCCCAATTACAATGTGACTACTGAGACATGACACATAACAGTCTGGAGGGTCTGTGGTTAGTCACTAACATGAGACTGAGATCAACAATGATGTTACATAAATCAGCTTCGAAGACCTCCATTAACTATTGACACATTCCTGCCCTTTGAGATTGTGAGACGAGCTGAGATACTGCCTCTCATACCTTTTCTTTAAGGCTATTTGTTTCTTCCACAATTCGATTTGGCAGGCTGTCTCCTGGCTGCTTTGGAGGATATAACTCACTTTGGCTGGTTAACAGAGGACAGGGCACCAACAGAATGATTCATTCACTCGGTTGGGGTGTGAGATAAACAAGAAAATGCAAAGCACATGTGCAGCAAGCTATTTAGTGAACTCATCAAAGTTTACCCAGAGATCAAGATGTGCAGTGGTGGTGGCCATCACTGACCTATGACACATTTGTCATTCTAGGAATAATAAGATCCACAAAGGTTGTTACAGTCTGTGAGAATTGAATAACCGAGTAGATATGGTAAACCCTTTCTTTTATTGTATGCAAAATCACCTATTTGCTTCTGTCCATGATAATCTGACTGCTCTGTGAAAGAGGACAGAAGATCCTTGCCAAATGAACAGACCTCAAATTCATTTAAGACAGTTCATTATCATTCCTTCACTATTTATTTAATATCTCCAATAGTTTAACATGTTCGGACATATTTGTTTTCTTCCAGTAGAACATGACAAATGTCAATGATGTCTCGGAGTTCATTACATAGCTAGAATCAGCATGTTGTTTAACCAGCTTAGCAGGAGGAAGCAGTTAGCCTAGCATACTAGCTTACATGACAGAGCAATTTAAACTCGACCAATTTACAGACCTCTCAATGTTTCTCTGATAGATGGATTAGATGAAAAAGCTGACAGACAAAACAGCTTGTGGCTGAGTGTATTCGCTTAAAACAAGTTGATGGAAACGCAGTTAGCATTCCTTTTGTTTAGCTCGAATATTAGCTTGACAATTGAATGGAAACACTATGCCCTTCAGATCACTGTTTTGGTTTTGTGGCCGACCAATTAACATTTCAGTTAAATCTGACCGCTCTTGCTAGCATTGTTTCTAGCAACAGGGAAAATCATATACATGGGATTGATAATGATAACAATGTCCCAATATTTTGAAGTATTCGTTTAACTACCAAGATTATCAAAGTGATATTTATGTTCTCTAAGTTCAATACATATAGCTGCATCAGCATGTTGTTTAGCTAGCTTAGCACAAGCAGTAGGAAACAGCTAGCCTAGCATACTAGCTTACATGACAGAGCAATTTAAACTTGCCCAATTGAAAGAAATTCCAAAAGACCTCTAAATTGTTCTCTGGTAGATGGATTAGATGTGCAAGCCGACTGACCAAACAGTCTGTAGCCGAGTTTAATTGCTAAAAAAACAGCAGCTATTTTGCATTTCTTTTTTAGTTTGAAAATTGTTCAATTTTGTTAATTAATCTGACTGCTCTTGCTAGCATTGTTTCTAGCAGCAGCGAAAATCATATACATGGTGTTGATAATGATAAAAATTTCCCAATATTTTGGAGTATCCGTTAAACCACCAAGATTATCAAAGTGGCTGCTTCATGCATCTGCAGAAATTTACATTTTTATTGAATCAGTATCAATAATTTATACTGGGTGATGCATCTGCTGAGTATATCTCTGTGACTGACTAGGCTAGTTGAGTCATTGGAAAGCTGCCTGCGCTTACTTAGCCTTATGCTACCGGACAACCGAGTCATGCATTATAAAAAGCTGGCTGCTCTATCTCAAAAATAGGATAGGATGGAAAGAGATATGAACTATTCTGTAACATGAACCTGAAACCAGGATGATATTTTAAATGGAAAGATACAGTAGTAGAGAGAAGGGTAGATCTCTTGCACATCAACTCATAATGGTGAAAAGATACATTTCTGCCTGTTGTTACCAGGAAGTGATTCAAAGACACATTAACAGACTGTTTCCACCTACACACAGGAAGCGAGAAACACTTCACTGCGGTAAAGATACAGAAATATCACTTCCTGTTGCAACTCTTTCACTATGAAACTTCATTTCATTCTCAAACCCCATGTTAAAGGTTTTGTGTTTCTCATCATTCACATCTTCACCCTACAAAGCGATCCTATCTGAGAGAATGAGTAGTAACATGGCCACTGGATAAGAGGTCCTGACAGAGCGAAGCATCGCCGCCCTGCTCTCAGATCTGCAGCTGCCTCTTGTCCTCAGTCCCACAGGACCAATTAAAACACACAGACTGGCTTACTCCTGAACACTGGCACATAAAGGACATCTGAGCACGACTATAATGGATGGGCTTCACCTTGGGGATACAACAGGATGAGCTGAAGGCAGAAAATATAAAGCCAGATGAAGTTCATGACACCAGACATAGAAAATGTGTGGAACAATACAAGACACATGTGTTTGTGCAAGACAGAAATATTTCACAAGTGATTTCCCAACACCACGACTGATTACGCAGGTGTCTTTGTTTTGGCATGTTAAAGTTAGCTACGCACACACACAGTAAGAAGGTGTGTACAAGTGGCCTCACCAGTGAACTATTTTAAGGGGGAAAAGCATTAAGCCCATAAGTTAGCGCAGCTGCATGTCATTACAGGATATAAAAGCTACACTGATGAAATGAAGAGGCAACACATCTGACCAAAACAAAAACTACTGGTATTCAATTCAAACAATCGTCTCTATCATAAACAGTTATTCATCCATAAAATATAATATATTGGTAAAGCTCAGTGGTAAATTAAAATTACTAATATACAGTATATCAATTATGTGAATCATTATGCTAAATAATGAACTCTCATCTGATCTCAACCAAGCTAGGGGAGATTTTGGAGGATCAGACTTTTATTATATTTCTGTCTTTTGAGTCACTGTGTCAATCAGAGTTTTAGATTGTTGCTGTGACAAAAGTTAGTCTAGACTTCATTCAGGAAGAAAGTGGGTATGAGGGGGCCAAGTGTAATTGTCCTAACCTGAGAAGGACGGTCATGATAACAGGTTCACTGACATTTTATTTTGTTTTGTTAGCTATCAGGAAGAGAGCTTCTGTGGTGAGTTTTGTCAAACTAGTAAGAGGAAGTCAAAATAAATCTAACCTGCTTGGGTTTTTATCAGGGCATCGGGAGGTTTCCCACCTGCTGCGTGATCTATTGCACTATGACTACATTGTGCAAACACTACACTACTTGAATATAATAAGCACTTGTTTCAAAGTGAACACCAAATTATGTATTAAGAGAAAATGACAGCCCTCCAGTAGTGTTCAAATCATGGGGTGACTCTATGACAAGGAGCACTGAAGCTGTTCTAGACTCTTGTGGTAGACCACCACCTTATTTAAAACATGTCACAGCATGTTGTTTTTTCCTTTTTTCACTGTCCCCAAACATTATCAGGAAATATTACATTCATATTTTGAAGATAATTTCATCCCTATCAACCAGCCCTGGTGATAACTGCCATGGTCATCCTGAGCAAAAGGTTGAGGTTGAGATGTGGAGGAAAACATTTGATTAAATTAAATATGATTTATTATTCAAAGCCCTCCACATCTCAGGGCATGCTGATGGCCAGGTTTAAGACAGTCCCATTAAATGAAGCGAGGTCTTTCTTTAATCATCATTAGTTTTCTCTAGCCCCCTACAGTATTTCCTGTAACCTTACATTCAACTAGGAAAAAATGCAAAGAAAAAAGTTCCCCTAATCCTTACAGATTAACCCAAGGTCAAAACGCAGTCTTTCCTCTGCTGAAATTGAATAATATAGAAAAAGAAACTCATGAGGACTGCAGGCTCATAATGCAGAATTATTCATTACTGAGAGCTTTCCTCCAATCCCATCTTTTGGATTTATAGGAAATAATTCTGTATCAAAAGCTTGCCCTCTCCTTTGCCCGTGGATTTAATAACACAATGTGTTTCTTCATCCAAAGCCTGCAGCCCAACTTCTCCGCCACACAGCAGTTCTTTAAGGGTCCATGCTATGAAAAGCATCACTTTGAAGGGGTGGGGATGGGGAGGTCTTCTACTCTCCCTGTTTTCTTCAGGAATGCTCACTTGTCAGCGCGGCGTGGCGGCGGCCTGAAAGAGCCTCCCCCGTCCAGCCATTCATCTGACACACAAAGGCAATTTCACAGGAAGACAAGCTTTCTCTCTGCTTTTTCTTCCTCACTACTCCTCGTCATCCATTCGCAAGCTCATTCACACACACTGTCATTACCATACTAATGGAGGTCCAGGAGAACATGAACGTGAACCAGTGGGAAACTGGTGGAGAAAAGAGCTAGCGCCGACACTGAGAAAGAAGGCCTGGGAATGGAAGTGTACTTCTCTATTTGCGGCGTTCTCTTGGCTGACTGTCGGTGAAACACAGCTCGACCTAAAGACCTTAATCCATCAGACTGATGAAAAGAAAGGGAAGTCTCACCGAAGAGAAGTTGATGCAGCCTTACTGTCTGGCCTGGAAAGTCTTTTCAAGCCTGGTTACATGACGTGGGATTCAATTTAAACTGTAGTTAGTTTTAGGGCTCTAAGTAAATGTACCTCTGGAGATTTTTGAAATATCAGAAATAGGTTGAGACAGGAACAAAAAATGCTTTTCAATAGTTGATAATGGCATGAAACCATGCAGTTTGTACGCATACTGTAAGAGAAACAGAATATCTACCCCATGGATCTCAAAAACGGCTGCGTTATTATAATCGATAAACTGTTCCACAAATATTCTATTGAAGATTTTGATTTATACAAACTGTTGATGTCTTTAATTTGTCCAAATAAGAAAATATAAAAAACCTTTTAAGATGAGTCACCAAAGGGAGTCCAGTTGACGGAGCAGAAAGAAGCACAGAATAATATGAAATTAAATAAGAATAAAAATGTAAGAGCATAAATAAAAATACAACAGTAGTAACATGTCAAATATAATGTATCTAATGTTGATTGGTTGGCTACAGTGTAACTATTATCTGAACATTTTGGGTCTACTAGCCCTTTAAAAAGTGGAGTGGGCTGCCAAAGAGCTCATCAGCGGGAGGAAGTGCAGTTGCATAAGAGCATCAGTGGTGGGAGCATGTATTTATGATGACGCCTGCCTGCGTGCCCTTTGCAGGCAGGTTATTAATAGCTCTTTGCCTTTGGTTGGCCCTTCAGAGCAGGTGTCTGAGAGCTCATCCCAGAGCGGATAAACCTTCGCTACAATTCAATACATCAAAAAGTCATGCAGAGGTCATGTGCTGTTTACTCACACCCAGACTAGTTCTCATCCGGATCATGTGACACCTCAATAACATTCTACTGGGGCTATATTTACTCAGATTTTCACTGTATCCCGCTCACTGCTGGGTTCACAGTCTGAATGACCATACTTTTCTTTGAGTTTATTCATATTCATTTTTCTCTTCAAAAAACATCAGTTCATCCATCAAAACTTTTCATTTGCTGTATCTGTCCACCATATGTGGAAATCTGACAGTTAATCACAGGAGGTATTCATTAGGGTGGAGGTAAAATACTGGGTTTCATAACCTCATTTAAGGTTCCATGACGGCACAGCTGTCGGGATGAACTCATACTGGAAGCCAGTGAGCAGCCTCACAGCTTACCACAACTAAATACACTTGATGAATTCCATCTGATTATTAGTTAACCAATTTAATTGATGTTATCTTTTGATTGAAATGACCAAGTCAGCAACCAAGTAAGCTGGGAAATTCTCTATTATGCTACAGAGAGTCTTGAAGTAACCTAATCCTACCCAAAAAAAAGCATAATAGGGCACCTTTAATTTCAAAGGTGATGTGTTAGTATTAAATAATGTCTATAAGTAAAGATCACAAATTACAATCAGGACCAATGGTATGTAATGGAGGAAGCTTCCTGTCTTCTTCTGAGGGTGATCAACAGTATTTATATATTATTTAGCTTACATTAGATATTGACATGGCTAAAAAAAAACATGTAAAAAACTTTAAAACACACTACAGGAACGGGGAAACCTAAAAAGCATAATAATAAAAAATAGGCTCATTATGAGTAATCATTCCAATTGATTTGGATTCACACTAATATGTTCAGATTCCTATTAACTATACTGAAAAAACTGAAAAATGTACTTTAATTAAATGTATTATGTCAAACAAACTATCATAACTGTATTAGGTTAGTTGTAAGCAATAATATTAAGTTGAACCTAATTAATATTATTGCTTCCAACTAGCCTAATACAGTTATGTGAAATTTGTTGAAATAATACATTTAAATAAAGTCAATGTTTTTCCGTGAAATCTGGTGGGATCAGTCATTATTGCTGTGTGTAGTGCTGCTTGACCTTTTCAACTCCCCTGTGGTTTGTATTACATTTCTACTACATTTTACAATAACAGAATTTGTTCCATTTCCCAAATCTGATAAATTATGGAACAGGGTAATGTAGGGGGATTTTGCACGACACACTTCCATGCCTGTTACTCATCAGAGTGAAGCTCTCCAGGTCACCAAGAGCTGATGGGTTTCTCCCACCACCAAAAAAAAAAACTGCACAAAGGGACAGAAAGCGCACCTGAAACTCGATTCGTGTAACATTTCAGTTTCAGATTCCCCCCCCAGCATCTGGCCCACATACACACAAGCTGCTGCCCCAACCACTCACAGCTATAGGATGAAATCTTAGTTTAAACAAAAACAATCCTTTTATTGAGTGTTAATCAAACAAAACAAGCAATTTGAAGTATTCAATTGATTTTACTCACTATTTTAAGACATTTCCTGGATCACTTGTGAAGTTGATTAGTAAAATATTCCTCAAATTAATCTATAGAACATGATTACGTCCAAAAATAACAATGACAATAAGATGACACTTTAATGTTTATACAGCAAGATAATCTACATTTATACAAACAAAAAAAGACAGTTTTAGGATCAAAAAAGGGGAAAATGACTAGAGGTCCAATAAGGTCACCTATGTTTTTTCCCAAGCTTTCAAACCTATAGAGTCATGCAGAGGAGCAGTCAAGTCTGTCTTTGAAAGTAGATCATTGTGTGTGTGTGTGTGTGTGTGTGTGTGTGTGTCCTGCCACCACACTGAAAGCCTGAGTGACATCAGACGCCTCAGGAATGCCGTAGTAGTCGAAAGAGAAAGAGAAGTGAAAGAAATCCCTATGGGGGCGACATGAGGCTCGACAAGACGGACTGGTTTAAAGGATTGGACAGAGTACTCCTGTAAAACCTGAACAACGCGTGGAGCATGGTGATGACTTGTACCAGTGTTTTTCCTCATTCCTCATTGCTTACCATTGGTATTTCAAGTCTATTTTTAATCAGTTTTACATCTACAACATCTAATGTGTGTAGTCTTCGTTTATGGGGTCCTTTAGCAGCTTGGTTTTTTTCCTCTTTGACATTGAAAGGATGGCAGGCAATGCAACCTAACAGCGCTTGTTGTAAAATAAAAATAGGCTATAAGACAAAATAAGACCGAAATAACTCACACAATCTACTTTTGAATGCCTTCAAAGCTAGAAGTCCACGTTCCTCTGTTGAAGAAGTCTGATCACACTTATCAACTTAGCTCATGAAATAGGCAATAAGCCAACCACAGGCAGATTAGTATCAGCACACACAACCCGACAGAAGAGGAAGTTAGTTCTGCATTCTCACTCAGCTGGTGACTTGGTGACCAGTCACTGTGTGAGCAAGACTTCTCTGGAAGTGTCATGCATTATACTGTTGCAATATACAGCACCTGTTGTTTAGACAGATGTGTTATGGGAATATACTTAAGGTTCATTTCAGCTGATACTTGATCCTTTTATTTAACAAGCCCTATTCAATTTTTCATGGAACCTTTATGACACTGTAATGGAAAGGTTTGGGTAAGATGAAAACAAAAAAAATAGTTTCTTAAATATATCTTTAAATATGTATGAAAATATGCAACACGGTCTAAGGTAGACCCATAACGGACCACATTGAAATACAGCAGTCGTTATCTTTAGTCAGGTTTCTGACAATCTGCTCTCCAGTAAGTTAAAGCACATAAACACATACATTATTATACCACTGTGCTGGTTAGTCTATTAATCATTTAGGTTATTTATTTATCCAGTAAACAACCGCCATCAGTCTCTTTTTCCTGCTATGAAAATGTGAGGCTTTGCTATTTCTCTGTGATTTATATAATTGTAAATGTAATATTTTTGAGTTTTCAGCTGTTGGTCCGATGAAACAAATGACTTTCAAAGAAGCAAAGTTGTGATCAGCAAAACAAAAATATTCATCTTATTTCACTTCTTTATTCATCAAAAAACAGATGAATCCAGATTTGAAGTAACCCATAGTTACAACCCTGTACGATTGTATTGATTCAACATAGTTTATATTAACATAGTAGAATTGTAATAAGATGTAGCTACTCCCTGAGCGGTAGAACTGCAAATCAGGGGGTCAGCAGTTCAATCCCACCTCCTGACAACATGTCGAAGTGTCCTTGGGCGAGACACTCAACCTCAAACTGCTTCTGTAAGCATGTTTACGGTATCGAGGGTATGTAGGTCACTTTGGATAAAAGCATCAGCTAAATAATATGAAATGGAACATAATATAAATTCTTCTCAGTCACTCTGATCATGAAAATAGCCCAACCAAGGGAAACTGAACTCCAAGTCTGATAATTAAAACAAAGTTTTATTGTTATTGTTGTGTTCCAACAGAATGCAAATAGACTGGACCCAGACTTGGCTGAGGAAGAATGGTGGCTGGGAAGGAACAGGCGGCCCTCTCACAATAAATGGAGCTGTGAGGAAACGAGCCGGGAGGAAAGAAAAGGAGAAAGAATAGTCTTTGAGGAGCCTGCTGCGGCTGCTGTGCAGGTTGAGTCAAGTTCACTGGGACGAGATTCTGGATCAGCTGGCTACATTTGGTATTCACAAGCCTTCATACATGCATGATGGGATAAAGAAAGAGATGTACTTCCTAATCAGGAATGTATTTGGATGCATGAGCGTGGCCTATGATTAAGCACGGGCATGTACAGTATATATTGACTTTAGTTTGGTCACGGTAAAAACAAACACTGGCTACTGTACTTCGGGCCTGTCCCTCCACAAGCCAAACAACAAACAGTAGCAGCAGTGTGAGAATGAATGGGACCACAGAGGCCTTATCTTGATGCTGAGATGCCAAGGCAAGAGTAACACATTAGGAGTCACAGGTTTTGACTTTATGGACACTTTTTCAAACATGCCAACATGCCATTTAGACCTACATCGAGCCAAACCAGATTCATGTGACACTTTTAATTCCAACATCTCGTGCTACGCATCAAAAACAATCGATGACATTCAGCTAAGGAGCGTGCTAACAAACTCATCAGCCGAATCCAGTCACAAGACCTATGGGTCCCTGTGCAACTCAAACACACATAGCTATTTCCTTCGCCTCTGTCCCTTAGCGCTAATGTAGTCCCTTTTTATATCTGTCGGCCCGGCCTGCTCCTCAGAAGTGTGACCGTTGACATGATGGTAATACACAAGAGGAGCATCACTTCTATAGCCTTGCTCATTAAAACCAGTCATTTATCCCATTATCATTCAAGATTCAAGAAGCTTTATTTATCCCGAGGGAAACTGAGGTGCAACAGTTCAATACAAAGAAGGAAGGAGAAATATACACTCAATATAACTAAACTACTAAATATACACTAAATATACATCAAATATAAACTAAAATAACTAAGTATAAACTAAGTATAACTAAATATAAACTAAATGTATCAACAATAAGAGCAGCTTTGCAAATATGAAATAGTGAAATAGTTACAGTTACTACGTAGGTATATACAATATACAACAATACGTATAGTGCAAATGGCAGTACAGTAATAAGATAACTAATAAAACTAAGCTGAATACTAAATACTAAATACTACATAAAGTGACATGTGAATAAAGTGACATGTGAATAAAGTGACAGTAAAGTGAAATGACAGCATTGCGATCATATAGGAATACTGTGTGTGAAAGGATAAACGGTGCAGAATAACCTCAGGGTGTTGTCGATAGAATGTTTTTACAACAACAGGATCAGGTAATGTTATTACGCCTGTTTCGAATACATCTAACCTACAGATGCTTCATTGTTTGTTCTTGACCTTGCAGTTCACAGAGGTGCACTTCGTGTAGTTGACGTGGTCTGCGCCACTTTGCAACATATCACATGAGCTTTTAACACATTGAATTGGCACAGCAGTCATGATCTCTTTATTCCTATTTTCTTTTCATCTAGTGATTAAGATCTTATTTTACGGCCGAAAGCTCCAGAACAGCTTCATTTTCTATGATTTATTGATGTCAATCTGGGCTCTGGAGAATTGTTTTATAAATTTGACGATCATCACTACTGTACTAAGATCCAATGTGTGATTCCAGATGTAATCCAGTTCCTCGTTGGACGCTAAGCATCTCTAAGACTCATTTGTGTTTCAGTCACAAACCTGACCTATTGAGTCTACTGCCAGCTGAGCTCTGCTGCCAAACGGCGGGGTAAATAAAGCCTGTGTGTGTGGCTCAGGAGTCCTCCATTCTTTCACAGAAGCTCCTGAATGTGATCTCCAAAATAAGCTGCAATGCTCCAGATTTAAACTAGAACAACCTCTCTTTGTGTGTCGCATTTCCCCTGCATTCAAGCCTCTTATTGTCAGTTTCACTAACACAGGTTAAATTCAGTGTTTGACCAGGGACTTTGTTTAACGGGGGTCCCCTAACCCACAACTACTACTTCTGCCAGGTTATTCTTTAATGAAGACAGTCAGGCCTCTGTTAATACACCATATCCACATCAGCGAGGACATGTTTAAGTGATTAATAAGGATATGTTTCAGTGCTTGGTGAAACCCCTTAATCTAAACTACATCCTTTCAGAGAAGGTCATAAGGGCATATTTTAAACCCCTTGTCATGATAAATGATTGCCTTCTGTTCAGCTACTGCACACACTGCTGCACCTGGAGAACAGGCTTGCTCAAGGGCACTGTAAACAATCATGACTCCACATTAAGCCAGCAGCAGCCTTACATTAGTCAGCAAAGAGGGCAGCTTCATCAATAAAGGAGTGAAAATGTAAAGTGATGCTGCTCATAAATCTCCCCATCCTACTATATGAACTAACCCCACCTCCACTGCAGAACAATGAAAACACAAAGTTATGGTATGAGTTGCCTGGGGTCCTGTCTGTCAGCCACCCACCACCAACCACCAACCCCCACCACAGCAGGGCCGCAGCATCCATTCATCCCCCCGCAGCACCAGCAGGACTCACCCAGTGTTTTGACTGCGATCTGCCGCGTCAGAGGTGGAGGCAGGTTGATGCAGACCAGATCCACATCCTGGTGCAGCAGCACGTCGTCGATCCGGTTGGTGTAAAACGGAACGTTCATCTCCTTGGCCAGCTCCTCTGCCTCCTCCTGCGTCCGGCCCCATAGCGCTTTGACGGCGAAGCCCTCATTCTTCAGCAGCGGGATGATCACCCTGGCGGTCAGGCTGGTGCCGAACACACCGACCCCTGGAAGCATGGCTCGGGTTGATTTTGATCTCTGTGTTTTCAGTTGGGTTTACAGCGCCGGATGACTCCAGAGCTGCTGCAGCTGCGGCTGCTGAAAGGGAGGGAAGCGGTGGCTAGATCCGTCAGGTTGGCCATCCACCTGCAGCCAAACGCCCGCTGTGCTGCATTTCCCCCTTGCTCCGGCTCTGCGATCGGGCATGTAATGCCGTTATTCTCTCTGGGAAATTATCCAAAACAGATGAAGACCTGTCCACGCTTCTTTAGCCTTAAAAATAAGGATTTTGATGCACAATTCCGGTCTTTACCTTGTCCAAGTCTGACAGCGATCAGCTCACTGAATGCGCCAAGCATTGAAGGGCATGTCACCTCCTTCCTGGGTCTGTTATTCCTCCCTCTGCAGGGTTCTCCTTCAGATAAAGCGAGGAAGCATAAATGAGAGGCAGAAAACCGCTTGATCTCTCGGCATGTCCATACAAACACAGTAGTAGCTTTCTGTCCTCTCCCCAGAGAATCCGCAGCAGCAAGCAGCAGCGCTACTATGCCGAAGGCTGCTATCGATGTTGTAGCGCAGAGCTGCGCAGTCAAGTCCTAGACAGTGACCGGAAATGCTACTGGTAAAGAACTGTCAACATAAAGGCTGTAAGACACTGGTTATATTGTGCAACGTTGCTTTCGTATTGAGTATTGTTTAACATGTATAAATACAGCAATACACTGGTATTTAGTTTGAAATGTTTTTTATGTTGCCTTAATTATCAACCCTAAAATGCAAAGCAACGTTTGCGTGTCTAACCACCTCGGTTATGAACGCAATTGTGCCAAAGTCTTCCGTTAGTTATCATAACAACAATGCAAAGAGTTTAGATGATTTTGATTGTGATCATTATTATTAATAATACTAACAATATCATCCCTATTATTATTAATATTATTATGATATTTTTGGCGTCAGTATTACCTTTGTCGCACTCGTATTTTGATGGAAACCTTGGACGATATCCGGTCTACTTATGTCTCTCTCTGTGTCACTTGACAAGCTCCCCCCGTGCTCTCCTCCCCAGTTTAACCCTTCAGCTGCTAGATAGAAATGAATGGTTCACTATGATATTCCACTGGCTGTGACGTGCCAGCCTCACGAGGTGAAAGTGCACGTGCTGTGCTTTGTATTAGCCTATCATTATCTAATTAGTTATGTCAGGCCATTATTGTATTGTTTATATTTCTTTAAGAGTATTTATTTTCCTAAGGTGCTATTTTCCGATTAACAGCAAAGGGCCACACATTTCTCTACATACAATGTATTGTTCTAATAATCTAAATGATGGCTTTAATGTACTATATGATGTCTTCTTTTAGTTGTTGTTATTGACTTTTAACCCTTTGTCTCCATACGTGTAACATAGCCTGACAGGATGGAACAACACAATAGCTGTCAATGGGAAATGCATGATCTCTCATAAGGTTTAGGACGTGATGTAGTTGAGCTGCTTTGCGTTCTGCAGCGGGGATCAAAAGCCTCAGATGGGAAGAAAGGATTTGAATCTTACCATGGAATCCACTGTGTGCTGCTCCTCCAAACAATATCTTCTTCTTGGTTTAATAGAGCAGACACCTAACACACTGTGGCCTCACTCAGGACTGCACGGCAGTTCATTAAGATAGCAGAGACCTGAAAATACTGTAAAGAAAAGCCTTTTAAATTCATGAATATGAGTAATAATAATTGCAGAACGGAATTTAGTGTACTAGGCAACTGAAATTACTTTAAATCGTGTTCAGTTTCTTTTGACCAAGAAGCTGTTTGGGTTTGATTGAGGAGTGTGTGTTTATCTTAAACATGGTGTATATTATTTGCTTACTTGGTTGTGTATTGCAAGATGTGATCGTAGACGGGAAAGTTTGAATTTGCAAACATATTTCGATATTTCTGATGTATAAGAAAGTGTTAATAACGTTTTTTCCACATTGTCAATACTTCATTCACTCCCGGTCTTTTCACCTGTGAAGGCTGCATTATATAATATTGTATTTGTAGTGAGGTACACAACAAATACAATATTATATAATGCAGCCTTCACAGGTGAAAGACCGGGAGTGAATGAAGGTGTACAAGAACATATTTTGTAGTTTGGAGAAGTTTTACATGATTAAAACTTGCTGTATTTATTTAATACCATACATTACATGTCACTTGATAGATGCTTTTACCCAGGTCACAGGAGCAATTTGGGGGGAATTGTGTTGTCCAGGGACACACTGGCATGCTGAATGCAGTGGGGATTAAACCTGTGCCCCCCTGATCCGAAGATCAGCGCACTAACGCACTGGGCCACACCATATACAGTATGTTGTGCAGAAAGATAATGCCTTTTTTTTTTCACCAGGGAGAGCTGTTTGTAAATTGTGCTACATTTTCTCAAGTTATGCCATTTAATTTAATGTCGGATGGGCCAGATTACTAAACGTTAGAAAGAATTGACTCCACCAGGCCTCTGAATTAATTTCCTCATTTATGCTGCAGACCAGTAGCTCCAGGGTACATGACCTAAAGTAGCACCTGAATCTCCAAACTATTTGGGTCATATTGCATTGTGGGTAATGTTATTTACAATAACAAATAATGATTCAAATAAAAAGAAAACATCGCCCTTGCAAGTCTGACTGTATTAAAAAATTCAATGAAGTACATTTTTAATCTTTTAGTTTGGTTTTGTCTTCTATTTTGAGATGTTTATATTGTATAATTGTTTATTTTTTATTTGTAATTATGTGCCACACATTGTTTTACATGCAGCGAAAACATTTCAAAATTTGGGATTAATAAATATATCTTATATTATCTTATCTTCAATACTTTTCTCATTCATTTGTTGTTCTTATACCTACGGCAAGTTATTTAGTATAATTTGCAGATAATCCATGCGATTTTGAGGGCCGTGACTCAAGTGGGATACAAACGTAACTATTGTCACATATTTATATATTTATTTTAACCCAAACCACGATGTATTACTAAATTTAAACCTGTAGTTTGGTTGCCTAAACAGATGCTGAACTGAGAGTCCTTTACACAAAACATCCAAATGACAGTCTTAGCTAATGGGATCAATCCAATCATTTTCATTGGCTGCTTGAATCAATGACAACATGTGTTTGTGTTTTTCAGTCTCACTGTGTCACCCTTACAGATTCAACACATGTCGGGTCCTGCTGTCAACATTCAGTCTATTGATTGGGCGAACAAAGCAAACAGAAGACAGAGGAAAGTACTGTGGAGGAACAGATTGTGCAGAGAAAGTCATGAAAGGCAAACACAGTGTACAAGAGGTCAAAGGTCAGCCAAGGGCAAAGCTCAAGAGAGTCTTGATGAGAGGCTTTTTTGTCAGATGTGCGGTTGTGCACCAGAAGATGAAACCTTTTTGAAAACTGGATTGTTTGGTAGCAGAATTCAGGTTCAGGGTGTTGATGAAATACGATACACAACTTCCTCCTGAGCTAACAGAAACATATTTAGGCTAGAGAACAACTATTTTCAAAGAAGTCAGTTCTTCTTGCAAACTGAAATTCTAAAGAGTTGATAATAATACTGTGATATCTGTCAACATTATGTTCCAACAGTTTACTGCCCCTCTTTTATCTCTGTAACGCTCTAATTAAATCAGATGTTGGAAAGATTTGTTTGTGAGACAGATCATGTGATCACTCGTGGTCAGGCCTGTCAGACAGGAGGGGAGGTGCACATATGGGGCAGGAGCAGGAAGGCAGAGGGCAGCTGATGATAACCTGACAGCCTGCTGCAAACAGAGATGATGTAGATGGATCTGTCCAGGTCAGTAGCCGTATCACTGTGTTGACAAGCATCTCGCTGGACGTCATTTGATGCAGAAATGTGCCCATGATTGATTTGGCTCCGTGAAAGCGGCTGCAATGGAGCTGCAGCATGGAGTCAGTTTCACGGGAAGGCAATGCCGTCCTCTAGTGGCCTTTCCGAGCTACTGCAGGGCTCTTCACCGCTTAACATAAAGTTAAATTCCTTGTTCCCATCCATCATATGTTGCATGTCTGAGAGGTTCCTTTGTAGTGTAATAACCCTTCCTTCAATTGTTATTATTAAGGCAACACAATTTGATATCCTGTAACAACAAAAAAAGGGCCAAATTGGCTGATTCACATCAAAGTGTGTTGTTAGATACGATTGAAAGTGTTGATAAATTAGAAATAAATACAACATACAGTGCTGCAACCCTTGGGCTTTTCTTTAATTATTAATCAGGTAACTAAGCTAAGCTTACATTCTTAACAATAACTCTGAAAGGGTTTAACATACTTGCTGAACATTATCAAGTTAACTTTTATCTAATAACTTTTATTGCTATTTAGAGCATGTGATTATGCTAATGTTAGCATGTAGCTCAAAGCGCAGTACAGCCAAACAGGGCTGCTAGTATAACTGTAGACATGTAGCAATGGCAAGGCCATTGGTCCATAATGACCTTAAACTGTCAAGCTTGATAAATATTAGAAAAGCATGTTTCTTAGTCATGATAAACTAACATGCTCTCTATTAATGAGGCTTTTGCTCAACCACTGAAGAGAGTCAGGATGCAGAAACGTTTCGGTTTATTTCAGCACTTTTAATAATTACTCAGAGGCACAAATACAATTTATGGGGCTACCTTCCTCTATATGTGCGCCCACAAGCGACTTCCTGATCCGGACTGTGAGTCCTGCCATGAGCCGGACAACAGCAGTAAACACAAACAGCTTCACCGCAGGAACACACACACTCACACACACATGCGCACTATTCTGCACGTCCCTCGCACATCACAGATGCTTTTTTCCCCTCTCATGAAACCATATAACATCAGTTCTGAAAGAGAGATGTGATTGAACAAGCTTTTATTCCTCCAGTCCAGCTTTAGTGACACCTTGAGGTAGATATCTTTCTCCAGTCACCTCAAACATTAGAGCTGTGAAAAACACACTGCAGATAATCCTATTTACCTCCAGTAACTTTTTCTTTTAGGGTTTCTTGCTTTCTGTATGCAAAGCTACTGCTATCGCGCTCAGTAACCGATTTAAAAACATCTTTAATAATTTAGCTTTACAACTTTCAAGGTTTCAAACTTCTTAAAACTAGACAATTTCAAGTTTATTTATACAGACCTATGTTTTATCTTTGGTGGTTAAAATATAAAACTGTACAAGGAAACTGAAATTGTTTCAACTTCATATATTGACACCTTTGTACCCTGGTTGCTTCACTCTGATTTCTTTATTTTACTTTCAGGGTTTTCAGTTCTGTGCATGACGCGCTTTCTGATTGGGCTGGAACAAAACACATCTGCTGCCGTCTTCACACACACCGCCTCTTCCATAAAAATCACACGGAAAAAAATTAACACTTAAAGTAACAGAAGATCAAATATAATTCAACAAACACTACAGAGACCGTGACTATATAGTAACATACGTAAACAACTGAACAAAAACACAACAAAACCGGGTGTTACTTCACTGACAATCAGAAGTTCAAATTTTCCTGCAAAGGAGAATACGACTTTCTGCTTTACAAAATACTGCACAGCTAAACTGAAAAAGAAACTGTGGAGGTACACATGAGGAAGGGTTGAATTTCCTTCTTCCCTTTTTACGCACAATTTTTTCGTGCAACATTTCAACCATGATTTATTGGTTCAAAAAGACCTGGAAATTCAACTACATTTATAGAATTTTAAAAAGATTTCTAACAGGGTCGAACCCTCTCATAAAAGATAATGATTGTGCTTTTCATTTTGTAAAGATTGTCAATGTAAAAAAAAGCGATGTCTACTTTGTGGCCACGCTCTAAGATGCATCAATAATACTTCCACAGTTTCTTCTGTTTCATTTTGGCACTTTTTCCTCCTACACATCGTCATGACAGTCAATCTACTCAGTCTGGGACTCAAAGCCTAAAGAGTTCTGTTTGGTAAAATGTTATAAAAACAACGTTGAGTATTAAATAGTGTGGAATTACTTTCTGCTCATGTATCGGTATAACTCTGCACTTGTGTAAGCTGAATGTAGCGGTGTGTCAGCCGGTGGAAAGTCTCACTGTAGGCGCTGTAAGTGCTGAAAGACAAGGTAGTGCAAAGTCAACGGTGCCGATCTACTATTGTATTAAACTACTGCAGGCTGTCAGACCCTCAGATTAAAAAAGATATATAGTTACTCCCAACTGAGCACTACTTTAGCCACCATAAATACATGTGCATTAAATAAGTCATCTTATAAAGCTCACAAAGGGTCCTTAAAATCATCTATGGCTATGTTTCCCTATTGAGTTCTCTGAGGGTGGGAGACCAATGATCAAGTACCAGTGATCTGAGATAAAAAGTGACCCTTCAGTGAATCATTGAAAAGGCGAACAACCACAGAACACCTACAAATTTAGGGAAGGCCTTTCAACAACAATGACGACCTAGGCTGTTTTATAAAGCTTCTAAAATGACTGCTTGCCCTTTTGTAGTTGATACTGAAACTACTATCTTAAGTAGTTATTTTAAATGTAATTATTTAGTAAGCAATGACATTTCTACAGCTGAGATCAAAGTCTGTCTTCGATATGCATGTTATTCTCAGTTCCAGCAAATGTCCCTGCACCTCCCAGAGTGCACTGTACAACATAAAAGACTACGAGGATCATATCAACGGCGCACGTACACTTCTTTACTTAGCTTTACACAGCGAGAGCCAGTAACTTGACGACATCAACACAAGAGGGAAAGAATATGAAGATGTAACAGAACATAACTTTTCAGAGTAAAATGAAAAATATAAAGTGTCTCTATGCTCTATCTTCCACATGCAGGGGTATAGCGTTGGACGCACACTGTGCTTCGTTCTGGTTTAACGTCGTTTCCTTCTTCCTGAGGTCCTTAAAAACCATCAGTCAATCACAAGTGGTCCCGCCTTCCAACAACCCCATCCTTCATAAAAACCAAATTAGGCTTGTTCCCCCAAAAAATGCCCAGTGACTGGTATCCATGGCAAAAAGTCCATGTGTGCAGGGTGGGGCGTAAGAGTTTTTTGTTTCCTAAGAGTAGATGGTGATGACTTCGCGGCCGCCACCTCGCACCAGGAGGACCCGGTTCAGACCCTCAAGGAGAACCTCCAGGAACTCCATGTCTGAGTGGCGCAGTCAAGAAATAAAGCACACAGAGACGTACACATGGCTTAACTAGCACATTCAGTATACTACATATTACATACAATTAAATTATAGTAACAGCAAAGTCACCGAAGTAAATATTGGACCCATTTCTCACAAGCCACATATCTTCAGAACATTCTGACTCTATAATGGCATTTTTCAGGCTTTAAAATTGAACCAATTTGTTGTATTTTTCCATTTCAGTAATAAACTCTTGCAGGCTAAATAATATATAAATACTGTTGATCACACTTTTACAAGACCGGAAGTTTATACCATTGCACATCATTGGTGCTGATTGTAATTTGCTATCTTTACTTATAGATCATCTTTTTATAACTACCACCTTAATCACCTTTGAAATTAAAGAGGCCCTTTTATGCCTTTTTGGGGTTTTCCCTTTCCTGTAGTGTATTATATAGGTTTTGGTGCATGTAAATAGTCTGCAAAGGCTGAAATCCCAAAGTTCCACTAATCCACTTAAGCATTAAACCTTTGTTTACTTCGGTAACATAGTGATATCACTACGTAACACTCACGCTTTTATTGGCTAGCGCTCCAACACATTGTACGTGATAGGCTAAGGGATGAAATCTCGCTAAGCGGTTGACCAATATCAGAGCCGGCCAACTAACCAATCAGAGCAGACTGGGCTCTGGTTTCGGACAGAGGGTGAAAAGAGTTGCGGCAGCACAGGCAGTATGAGAAAAATAAAGAGCTTTTTGAAAATTAAAGCATGGAGACATGTCAGAGTACAGGCAGAAATACAAAAATATGAACCAGGAATTGAGCATAATATGTCCCCTCTTATATAACAAACATATTTGTCTTTCTAACTTGTTAGTGGCTCTAACTGTTTCTTTCTGCTGGTTGGTCCTGAACAGGTAGTGATCAAAAGGTTCTAAGAATGTTAAAAGGAAAAAATAAACCTTGATGCTGCCGAAAACAATACTATGAGAGCAGTGAGGGATGTGCCGGACAGCTGAAAACTGAAGGAAACTCACTCTAAAGTTCTGTTAAGCTGAGGGTATAAAAAGGACTCTTTGTATGTTCATCACCTCTTTCACATACTTGTATTTTGTTATTATAAATGCACATCATCGCTGATTGAAGGATACAGTTTTCGTCTCCTCCTCTGTTGCTGGGGGGTCCGGGCATGTTGAGCAGAACCAGGTGGGCTCCCTGCGACTTGTTGACCACCATCTCGTTCAGCTTCACAGCCGTGTGCATCCGGCGGACGTTTGACTGGTTCCTATGGTGATATGCAGGTCACAGTGAGAAAGAACAGCGCTGAGGAACACATTAAAGCGAACCCTAAACTACATCAGTGAGGGGACTCCTAGCTCTTGAAGAGAGCAAAAATCAAGCACTATATTTGAGGATTGGTATGTAGTACACATGGTTTTAACGTAGTGTGTAGTACAGATTAGGGACAAGGCTCTTGACTCGTCACAGTAGGAAAAGCACAGGTGCTGCTCATAGCATTACTCATGGCTTGGTGTCAGGTGTCCCTGTAATCCAGGACAGTGAGCCAGCATGGACAATACCAGAACCTGTCGCAGTTGAATATAATTCAGCCATGATTAATTATTTACATCTGAGCCTTACCTACTGTGACATGTCAAAAAGAATCTCTGACAAAGGCTTATTGTGGTGATATGGCAGCACTCCTAGGTAAAATATCAGCTGATCACCTTTATAAACTTTACAGCCACTTACTTATGCCTTCCTCTTTAATTGAGGTCAATGACACAGCTGTAAAACTCAGCGAGAACAGTGTTCCTTTATCGGGATTTCTATGGTTTAAAACAAAACTAACAAATGGAGTTTAAGCATTCTGTCTGACAGAACTTAAAAGCATAGTTAAGGGACTGAAGCGGATTGAATTCCAGATAAAGAGGCAACATTTTAAGACAAGAGAGACATGCAGTATCACACCATGAAGTCCACAGTATTTGTTATTGTTTAGTTTTCCATTGCTGATCTTACATGCTTAAAAACCAATTGAATCCTTTGTATTAATAGTTACTACCTGAACTCTGTCTCTTTAATATGTTGCCTCCTTATCATCACTTTCACAATGTAACATCAAAAGCAACAAAAGCACATGACGTCAACTGCCAGAAGCCAAATTAAATGAGGGATTACAAAAGGCAATTTCACAAAATTCTACTTTTCAATAAGAAAAATATCTATATTTTCATGTCTCGACCAAATGTAAAAATAAATGTATTTTACTTATCAATAAAAGTAAATGAAAAGCAAAAAGTTGCACATGCAATGTCTTCATGGTACATGCAAATGACAGCTATGGCATATTTCTACCAGCATACTGTTTGAGCAGTGAGTTCATGCATATTATCATACAAACAAAGACGAGGACACACACAGACACAGACACAGACACACACACACACACACACACACACACACACAGACACAGACACAGACACAGACACACACACACACACACACACACACACACACACACACACACACACACACACACACACACACACACACACACACACACACAGTGGAACGAGCACATGAGGTGGAGGACGCTGAGCAAAGCTACAGTCACCACAGCAGCAGGACATACATACGGCCTAGAGCAAAAAGAATGCCACTTACAGACTCTCCCACTCTCTAGAAGGAGGAAAATGGGACAGAACAACAGAAATAAGCTTAGATGCTTCCTACATAAGCTCTCCAGCTCTCTTCACCACACTGCATGCTTCGCATTATCCCACACGGCTCATAGTGACACCCCCAGTGAACACCCCAGAAAGTGACTTGGATGTGCACAATGAGGCTTTGTGAAGAAGTAAATCCTTCCGTTTCCTCCCGTCCTGTGAGACCTTACGATGCGTTTACTAGGATGAATTTGAATGACAAACTTTTTTAGGCAATGAAAGTGGACTGGGACACACCTGATGAAGTCCACACACTGATCACATGGACAGAATGGGATGGCGTTAGTCTAAGTTGTGCATGGGATCTGCGTGGTGCGGCCATGCACTAAGACTGAAATGGTTGGAAGTGTACACACATGCGCACACACACCAAATGCAGCCTGAATACACACGCCATGCAGGAAGTCGTCCCATTTCACCCTGTCAGGCTCATCACCTTGCTACACATGCGGTCATATTCTGTTTTTTCCACCACCTTTACTTTATATTTCAAAGAATAAACAGATTGACAAAACATTCCCTCCTTTTTAAAATCCTATACTACAAAATTACACAGCTGGAACACGCGAGTACTTACGGTTTCATGTTGAACAGGTCTCGTACGACCACGTTGGAATTGCACTCGCGGTTGCGATTGCGCTCCGTGAACAGCTTGTCCTTGGTCCAGGTCATGTGAACCCGGTCGAGCCCGGCCTCTGCCTTGTCGTTTATCGCGGCGTGAGACGCTGTGTTTCTGTCGTGGATTAACTGGGCCTGGAGAGGAGGGAGGAGGAGAGAAAAGATGAGGAGATGGAGTAATAGCGTGGAGATTTCAGGGAAGAGAGGAAAAGTAATAAACAGGAGAGAAGAAGAGGTGTAAACAACAAAAAGGTGGTAGCAAAACAATAACCAGGACTCTAAGGAGGGCACGAACAATGGTAGTTAAGAGTACTCATGGGAAATATTACATAATTGATGGAGGAACAAGAATAAAGATTCATAAAGAGAGGATAAAAAGTAAGGATAGAAAATAACCAACAACATATCTTATACAAATGTTGGTAGAATCATGCTTAAGAATATTGAGAATAATACAAACCTGAGCTGTTTAACCATTTGAACACATGAATCATATAAAAAACAAGACAATGTGTTCTCTGGGCAGACTAAAAGTCCAGGTAAGGGTTGAAATACAACATTGAAGTGTTCAAATTACACTTCTAAAGATAACACATGCCTAATATGTTACTAAAACACCTATCAAGCAGTCTATAAGCAGAAGTACAGCAGTGAAAGTACATCATTAATAAATAAAGTATAATCTGCTTTCATTACGTTTGACAAGAACTCTGCTGTCCCTTTATCGGCGCTAGAGTGCACAATGTCAATAGTTATATAACCACAGCCGAAGACAAAGGATAACAGTAAACTATGGGTTTATTATCGTTATCCGTCATCATAAAGATAGGGATTATGGCCTCTGTGCTCCGAGGGTCCTTTATATTCAAATGTATCTTAATAATAAAAAACAGGCAGTGAAAGTAAAACAGCAGGCTGAGTATGTAACATAGTTAGGCTGTCACTGGTTGAAATGATCAGTCTTTAATGTCTTAAAATACATCTCAAGATGAGTTTATGTGGTGAATAACATGCACATCCTTTTTACGAAGGACAGGTGTTCAGCTTTTAGACCATATCTAGCAGTATGGATACAGGCTTTGGGTACAAGTGGCAGGATGGTGGGAGATAAGCTAAGCAAATAATACATAAAATAGAGAGTACAGTATTGTCAGGTCAGAGTGAGGATAAACTCCTGGGTAACAAATGCATATATTGGACTGAAGCCCGAAACAACAGTAATAATTGAAACTGTGTTCACTGATGTTCTGTTAGCATGCTAATGTTAGCATACAGCTCAAAACACAACATCAGTAGATCTTAGTATGCAACATTTTTAGGTTTCTGAGACAATACTGTTTTTTGGGTAAGATGGATAAGGTAGGGTTATGGAGCTAATGGGAAGTCGGGGCAGCAGTTTCAAGGTGCAAGGTGCTAGCTAGTGTTCACAAAGCAGCTCTCAGTGACTTCACAGTAAATTAGAGGCTTTCCTTCATCATGAAACAGCCTCTCTTTTTGGGCTTATTACTAAAATGGCTAATCTAAGACTTCACATTGGTGTATTCAATGTAGAGCAGATGGTTTAAGACTGCCAGCAGGTAACTGGTTAGGTCATAAACAACATATAAGTCTAGATTTTGAACCATGATGATGACAAAAGTATTTTTAAAAAGTCAAAGGACACGTGAAAACTGCAGCCAAAGATCCAGCTTTGTGAAGACGGGTCGGTGTCTAACAGTGAGGGATTTTTGGGTTGACAACTTCTGCTACCTCGTCCTCCTGATTGTCCTCCAGCGTGGAGGATTGCCGGCTGAGGTTTGTGCCCTCAGAGGTGCCCTGGTTCTTTCTCCGGATTGAGTTACGTGATTCGTCCGTGATACTCTGAATCTGAGCGGTGTGGCGTGGCCCAGCGAAGGGAGGGGCGGGTGAACAAGGAGAGGGGCCAATTGTCATAAGGCAGCAATAGGCCTCATTTACTAAAACACTGTTTGGGTGTAACTGTAGTTATTGGAGGTTATTAACTAAATAGCTTGCTTCTCATTCCGTATATCTGACCTGTATGATAAGATAGCTATTTAGATCTAACAACATTCAGAGACAACAAATACTATCTTCTTGATAATTGATGGGACATTTGTATTCAAATATTAGACACACTTTCAAAATACTGTGTTGAATTGGAATGCAGCTTCACAGAAGTGACTCTGGGTTGTGTTGATGCAGTTTACATTACCTCCCTCTCCCTCTCAGTCCTGGAGAGTTGCATCTGCTTCAGCATCTGAGACCTCTGCTCCATCACCAGCGTCTTCTCATAGGTGAAGGCTGAGATGTCGTTATCATGCTGCACAGGAAGAGGACAGAAAACACCAAAATGAAAACAAATTTTGTTACTTTATAAACCAGTTGTGTTAAGAGTACACAATAGACGGACTTAAGAGCTCTAGAACTCAAACTAAAATGATCTGCTTCATGCTGCAGCTCAGTAGGAGCAGCCTAATGGCCTACTGAACGTGGCTGATAAGTTAGGAAATTATTAGACAATATTTTTGTGGGCCAACCCGGAAGTTAGCTTCGCAGTACGATTTCCCCAGTGGACTTCGGAACATTGCAGAAAATAAGATTTGTAGCCAACACGTTTATGATATTTATCATGTTTTGTACAGCAGGATAATCTCCACATATTGACTCACTTCACTTTGCGATCTTGAGTAAATGAATGCAGGAGAAATATCAAGCTTAGGTAAGGATATAAGCAAACTACTTCAGGGTCGCATGGCAGAGCGTCACCACCGTTAAGCTAACGACAAACCTTTCTTCCCGTGATGACGTTTACTAGTCTCATCACTGATTAGCAACTGATTTTTTTCACGCTTCGGACCAACACTCTGAAAAACCATTGACTTCGAGATGAGGGAACCAGAAGAGGTAAAATGCTACGTCTTTTCCGACTGATTGAGCCTGTTTCCAATGTAGTAATGCATCATCCCCATTAGAGGCTCTTCTACGAATCAAAGCCTCACCATCTCCACCACTTCTACTTCAGCATCCAGTCGCAGGTGGTAGAGGAACATCTGGAGATCTTTCTTCATTTGGATGCTGTTGTCATCCATCTGGGCCACGGTGAAGATGCGCATCTTACACTTTCTCCACACCTAGAGGATGGGAAGATTCCATTAATATGAAAGAAGAAAGAAGAAAGAAGAATTCTAGGATAGGCAGATGGATAGGTGAGTATGAAATGGGTATTCTTGGTATGGATAATAGGAGAGGAAGTAGAAATGAAATCACCAACCTTGTGCTGTCGCAGAAGGAAGGGCAGCAGCATCAGCATGCCTCCGTCGTGAACCACCCACCACACGTCGATGGTGCCCTCCCCTAAGCGGTCCTGGTTGGTGGGGAAACTGTCCACATTCTTAGCCACAAGCAAGGCATGATGGGTTGCTGTGGACTCCCGCACCGTCTCTGGATTGGTAGAAGAAGAGAGAGAGAGGGTCTTGTCACTTTTCCTCAGCGTGGAAAAGCTCAACAAAACTTCTCATTGGCTTTCCATCGACAAAACAAAGACCTGGTCAATTGACTAGAAAAATAAGAATGATATTATGTTACTTATATATATATATGTATGATAATATTGTATAATTGTTATTTTTGTACGCTTTCTACAGTGATTGTTACAGACTGTCTTAAATTAAATGACATGCCAAAAAGAAAGAAACACAAAATATAACAATTCACAAAGTCAAAGATGAATTTGACTGATGGCCTTATTTATTCTTCTTTAACAGTTCTTTAAATATCACAAAAAAGGTATTATTGTGAATTATTTTGTTATTTACTTATAGCTGTTAAGTTAGATTGGCATAGTGACAGCTGTAAATGCTGCAGTGTGTGTTCTCTATGGAATATTAACTTATTGCCAAATTAAATTTGGTACTTCAATCTATTTTTCATAGACCGTCTCCTGCTCAGTACCTATGAAGTTCTTCCATGACTGCGGGTCATTGGACTGCCTCCAGGTGCCGGGCCAGGCCATCAGGATGGTGTTGTGCTTCATGCCTCCTAGCCCCGCCGACTGGATGAGGTGGGAGACGCCATCTCTGAGGTTTGAAGACACCACGACATGGCAGAATCCCTTGGTTTTCTCTGCTGACATGGCGGACTTGATGTTCTGGACAGAGAATTACAGTACAGTATAAAGGATACGGACAATCCGGGTAAAGCACTGACTATTGAGAAAACACGGGGAAAGATGAATAATGATTGGTCTAAACAATGCCCATGGATACAGTACTGCGTAATCTGGAATTCAGATTGTGCGGGATTGCGTTTGCAGAAAAAGTAATCCATGGATTAACAATGCTTTTAAGGACAGACTTTAAGGACAGAGTCAAATCAGGTTGTAAAATAATAAATCAAATGCCATTCTTCATTTGGCCAGTAGGCGCCAGAGTTCAGCTGCGGTTTGGCTGTAAAATGCTACCTAACTGTAAATCCTGACTGACGCAACAGATTTCCTGAGTTCCACATTAATGCTTAGCAATGAATGGGCAGACTGCACATGAAGTTTATAAAACACAAAACCGTTTTAACAGCAGCTATCCGACACAAAACAGAGATGTGTGAGGAGTGCAGGTGACTGCATGCTGCATTTCCAACATACCTGATCCGCCTTTTTGGACTCGGTCTCCTTGGTGAGATAGGTCCCCTCTAAAACATTTCCCACTATCGTTAGGCCTTTTCCTGCCTTCAGCTGAGTGGTGAGGGACAGCAGACGAGGGTGTTTGACACCTTGGTCTGAGTCAAGATTCAGGAGCACCAGCACCTGAGGCCTGGATACATCAAGAGAGAAAAGAAAGAGGGGAAAGGTTTCATCAAGTTTTTTTATACAGCAACACATCTCTTTACAAATGGAGTCTGTTGTCGGCTCACATTTTGAAGGCCCATCATAGTTTAATACAACTTTCCTAGTAACACCAGTTAGAAAAGCACATTGTTTCTTGAGAGAACCTTACAGTCCTACAGTACATTTTTTGGCACAAGAGGCACTTTATATTTACATTTAATTGGAACCATATGAACAGTTGGAAACATCAAATCCCTCCCAAGAGTTTCCACATTGAGCATGCCAAGAACTAAGTGAAAATTCTGGATTGTCTGCAAGGTCAGCCAGTGCTGGTCTCTGTGCAGTTACAAAGGCTCATCAATCTTTGTTGTCAGATTAGGTAGAGGACCTAGAGATTAATCAAATTCACCCTCTGTGTCTATTCCTGTCTCTCTTTTATCTGGTTCAACAGTCTCAGGTGACGCTGTGTTAGCTGTGACCTCATGGATATAAAACACAGGAGCAGTGTACAGTACCTCCAGTTCTTGGTGTGCGGTGGAGCCTCCTCCAAGCGGATGAGGGCGTAGCGTGCTGCGTTTAGAGACAGGCCCCGGATTCCGTCTCCCCACTCCTTCTCTGCCCTGCATCCAAAAAAATGATTGAACATGTATAAGTAACACATGCAACAAGAAGCAACATACTGAGATCGTAACATATCAGTAAGAAAAAAAAATCCCTAAATCTAAAGTAATTTAAGAGGTTTCCTGAGAAATCACATTTTATAATTTAACATGTGTTTCCAAAGGATCACACTGTCCTTAATGGCTGAGACAAGCACTACTAACTAACCAACAAAACAAAATATAAAATAACAGTATTCAATGATTCCAGGGGTATATGCTACTGTCACATGATTGAATTGCAGGTTTCTATTTGTTTAGCATTTTAGAACAAAGCGAACACAACAAAATGGCGTGAATTTAGAATGAACAACATCATGAACGAATAACCACAAACTAAATCAGATCACCACAGTAAGTATCTGTGGATTTACTCAATACTGTTGCAGTGAGCTAAAAGGATGGTAATACAGAGACACTAATCGTTGCTGCGCAAACAATTATACATCCTGCTCGTACAGTAGATCCTAGCTAGCTGTAGCCCGAGGGACTTAAAATGTGACAGAATTGATATACTCTACGTTGAGCTTACGGCACTAACTGACAGTAAAGATGCAGATTGTCAGTCATGGGGTTTTTTCTGAACCAGCGCTTGTGCGTCAGCTGTCGAGGGAGGTGGTAGCGAGCCTCCCTCTGCTCATTCTGACAGAGTTCTAAATTCATAGTTAGCCCGCTGATAGAGCTACGTTCTTATGAGTTATCTGATTAATCAATATATTTTTTTACTAAAACCATAGCCTCATACTAGAGGTGGATATTTTTGAAGTGCTGGACATACTATAGAAGTAGCTTGCATATAAGACATTAAGGGAACACTGGTTTGCGCAATGAGTAAAATAAACAATGCAGGGATCAATTATTTAGGGAAGGCTTTGCTTTCTGGTGCCTTCAATACCTGCTCCCCCTAAATTCTGTATTTCATATGTATTTCTTGCTAGTTAAAAGATGACCTTTTTTAACAATTCATGTCAAGATGTCACATACAAGTAACTTAAAGCATTATATATTCTGCATTTCATGTTTTGGTTATGTTTTCCTGAATTCCTTTCATATTTGAGTGTTTCGTTGACATTTACTTTACGCCTATGAAGTAAATGATTGCATACCAAGTCCTCTTACCCTCTGTATTCAATATATTTGTAGATGCAGGAAGCGATTGCCATGGCAACAATAGCATAGTACCAGGAACAGATGAACATGAGAGCAAGACACAGGCTCATTCCCAGAAAGGACAGGGCCCTGTAGGAGAAAAACACACACTTTAATCCAGTTTGTTTATAACATACACATCCATTTACAGTTACTGTTCTCCAGTTTCTGCACATTCATGATAATATTCTAAAATAATGACACAAGTTCAGAATGGACAGCTTAGTACTGTCCTCTATTGTTTACCAACCTGTCCCATAAATAACAAATGTTAAAACTGCAGTGTTATAAAAACCTCAGAAAAACCTGAGAGGCTTTAATATCCTCTTATTTTACTGTGAAAAAGTACATTTAGACAGAAAATGCAGAGGATTATTTACTTGCAAGACGGAAATATTCACCCACCAGTGGTAGTATTTGAAGCGTGGTCTCCAGTTGGGCGTCCTCAGCAGGGTCTGAACTGCACAGGCCAGGTTGACAAACAAGTAGCACATGAGGAAAAACCTGTGGAAGATGGAAAATAAGCCTCAAAATAAGACTTAATTATGATTTAAATCTCTACTTTATGAGCAATTTTGAGTGGCTTTAGGAAGTTAAACTCTAGAGGTATCAAAGCCTGTAATATAAATAAGCAAACAGAAACTGACATGGAGAGAATAGGAGCCACGGCGTCCAGGGAGGCGATAAGGATACCGATCTCACAGATCCCAGCAGTCAGCAGCAAAGCCCAGGTGGGTTCTCCATTAGCTTTCCCATGGCCGAACACCTGACACACACAGAGGGAGAGTAATACTGTAAGCATGTGAGGATGAAGACTGCTTTGTGTTGGCGTTTGTGTTGGCTGTGAGTTTTTCTAACCTGCAGGAATGGTACGATGCCATCTCGTGCGATGGCCTGCAGCAGGCGTGGGGCGCCAGTCAAACTCTGAAGCCCCGCCCCACAGCAGGAGAAGAACGAGCCAATCACAATCACCCAGGGCGAAGGCCACGATAGGGTGCCTATCACAAGGTTCCCCTTCACAGAGTCACCAAATCTGCAATGCAAAAACAAACATTTAATTAACTGGTAACATATTTGTTGGACAGTATATAAAATACCTAATTTCAGTTCATTTAAAAGATGCCTGGTGATATATCAATATTTTATTACTGTCAACTACTGAGACCAAAGTAAATGTATACTACCTGCAAGTAAAATGTGTGCATTTATGTAACTAATTAATGAAATGTAGTAATTGTCCAATCTTGGCAGGTCAAATGAGTTTGAAAAGCAATAAAAATGAATTTGCAAGAAGAATATTTGCAGAGAGCATAAACAGACCATTTGTATCATGAACAACTATGATCCCACGCTTATGTTTCATATCTATTTTTTCTTTAAACAAGATTTGTATTTGCCACGTATGTCTAAACATGCAAGGAATTTGACTATGTGTTTTTGTCAAGAAAAGACCAAAACTAACAGATATTTAATGTTTTTCCTTTCCCTTTAAAATGGGTTTAAGAGGGTACAGTGGTCTATTTACTCAATATGAACGTAAAGTATTTGCAAGGGACCAAGTCTGAAAACATCAAATCTAAGCCTATTGTGATGAGATAATCCTATGTATCTGTACTCAAGAGAGGACACTAAAAGAGTTGGAGCTAAACCCAAATGAAATAACATGTGAACAGTTTAAACGCTTACTTGTCCCGAAGCAGAACTCCCTCAATGCTGGCACCGAAGAGAACCACACAGGTGACGTCTGGAACGCACTGTTCAGGACAATAAATGATATCTTTGGACAAAGTCTTTGGCTTTTCACTTTGCTGTTAAGCTTTAAACACACATTATCCACCATCTGAGTGATTTCCTCGTCTGTTGTTTTGACCGGTTCGATTCTTGTTTTAAATGGCACTAAAACATTAGATTGCAGTGTCACCTGGCAACATAAGGTCTGATTTACAAGCTTCACATTAAGCACTTAAGGAGCCCAACTGATTAATCCTGGAAACCGTTTAAAACCTTCAGTTCTAGACATGTGACAAGGCTTTTATAATAACTTTAAGGATACAGATGAAGGAGGTGGTAGCGATAGCCAGGATGGTCCCAACGGGGATGGACTTCTGGGCATCCCGGAGGTCACCTGACCGGTTTGAACCAGCCATAATACCTGGAAGGGACGGTCACAACAGAGAATCAAACATGAGATCTTTTTTTAAAAAAGTGTATCTGCAATTTCGACCATGGTGTCATATTCCTACCAGTGACAGATGGGAAGTAGATGCCGACCAGCAGTGTGAAGAAGGTAGTGATGTCGTTGACTACATAGGGCAAGTAAATGTCCTGGGAATTGTCAGTCGCATCAAGAGATGACAACTTGTTTTCCACCAACATACCCAGAGGGCCATATGTCGACCACATATTCTCTGCAAGAGAGACAGAATGGGAGGTTTTAGCCAATGCCTACATCCAGAGACTGAAACAGTTCTTCAAGATGTCCAATCAGTTTCTCGGACCTCATATTTGTGTGCCAAAAAGCCGTGAAGCACTGTGATCATAAAACAATTCCACTCTCTTGACTGACCTAACCAGAGGAATAGAGCGGAATCTAACACCTCATTATAACTGTAGATTATAGAATGATTATAGCAGAAATTACACATAATGAAATACGTCCAGCATGTCCATAGATTCAGCAGGCATCAAAATTAAATGGCTGCCGCTAAGTGGTAGTTAAAGCAGAAGGAAAAGGCAAACTTGGTAAAAGCAGAAGGGAAAGGACGTATAATTCAGGAAACAAAACCAATGGAGCTGGGAGGAAGAGGAGCACATGCTTGCCTCAGATGCTTCACAAGAAATATGACAGGAATGCATTTTTACTCAAGGCTTGCAGTCTTAGCCAGCAGTTACATAACATGAGGAATGTCCTGAGTTTGCACTGTCATAACTAACACGTTGCATTCCAGGACTGTGTAGGATCCTAGTGAAGTGTTGGTATTAAACAAACATGATCTGCACCCCTCCATTGATCCTATTTTTTAATTTAGGATGATTTTGAAGAGCGATGTAGCTTGTTTTGTTTGATTGCTGGATGAGATTGGATGATCCATAACGAATTGTGGATAATTCGCACACGTATACAAGTACGTAGTACATAAGGCATTGGAAAAGTTCAAAGAATTATGGAGAAAAAAGGTGAGGAGGGCTTTAAAATGTTTAAAATGATATCACAATTGCAGATTGCTGCTAAATCCCCCAGAGGAAACACTGTGTCCCTACCTGAAATGACTTTGCTCTTCAGCCCGGGGATGCCCTGCACCAGGGTCACATTGTTGTTGACAAAATACTCGTTGCAGGTGGCATTGAGCTCACGCCCTTCACAAAACAGCCCCCACAGTTTGGTAGTGACTGTCATGTTGTCTATGAAATCCGTCTTAAGACAACTGTCGAAGTTGTTGTTCTGCAGAGTGCGATTCCCCAACATGCAAACACTGTGGGAGAGAGATCGAGATGTTTAATAATAAGCTGATAAAAACACCACTCCACATTGAAATACCATCTTTATTTCATCAATACAAGACCGGGGGTTATTGTGTGGACTCACGGGAAGTCTGGCGGCTCAAAGATGGTCTTGATCACTCCAGCGTAGATGGAGAGGATGGAGAGAATGACGCAGGCCAGGAAGACTAGAGCGAGCTTGTTGACATATTTCACCCCTACAAAGACGACTAACGACATCAGAGCTAGGCATCCCGTGCCGTAAACACGCATGTTGTTCAGCAAGGCATCCACCTGGTCCTCCTTTTTCTCTGCCACAAAGATGGCTGCTTTAGGCACAATGTAGGTCTGAATGGGGAAGGGTGAGGGGAGAAAAAATATTGTGATCTCTTGTTACACTCCAAGTTTTTTCCTTTCACTTGTATAAGATTCACAGGTGGAGAATATACAGGGACTTTGAGGATATCCGCATGGTGTTTACTCACCAAAAGAATCTCTATAGTACCAAGGATGTACATGGAGCCAGCAAAGGTGGTGCCCAGGTAGAAGCAGAGACCTACAGCTCCGCCAAACTCTGGGCCAAGAGATCTGGAAATCATATAGTAGGATCCTCCAGCTGGGAGAAAAGAAGGTAGATAGCTGTATAAGTACATGTTATGGGTTTCCTGATACATCAGTGGATGACATTAACAAGGAAAATGGTTTTGGAGGTTTTGATCAAGCCCTGGGTCCTAAACAAAATTCTATGTGCCTTAAATTACCAAGGATCGTTGTTATCAATTACCCTAAAACAAGGGTGTCCAAATTACGGCCCGGGGGCCAAATGCGGGCCGTGGTCCATTTTAAATTGGCCCACAGCTAACTCTAAAAGTTTAATGTAATATGGTCCACACCTGAAACTTGAGTTTGTCTTACATTTTACGTCTTAAATATAAATGTAAACATATATTACACAGGATTCATGTCTTAATAAACACACGTTTTAAAACAAATCTGTCAAAAAAAGATGAAAACATGTTCTCACAAATCTTAGTTGATTAAAAAGCCCAATAACTTATTTCCATAACAAGCTTTGAATACATCATTCATATTTCCTCTTATGATAAGCAATCCGAGGCTTCTGTTTTAAGGAATGAGCTGCTAGCTAAATAAATGAAACCCTACAGAGTGCTGTTTATTTTCTAAAAGCATATTTAAGTAACAAGAATAATTTACGTATGAGGCATTATACCTCACCTCTAGTGAGGGGCCCAGCCCTTCGTATGTGTTTCTGTATGTGCCTTAAAACAACCTATATTCCTAGCCAGAATCCAATCAAAAGGAAACACTAACTGCCTATCAGTCAATCCTATTTCACTCAACGTTATCGTTATAATAAACGAAAAACATAAAAAGGCGAATTGCTTAAATAAACCAAAATGTCTCCTTCTTTTATATTCTCACCCTTGTTTAAGTGTGTGTATCTTTGAGTACCAAAGCATCTTACCTGGTACAACACCATTAGTAGCAATTGCACTCATGGATATGGCTGTCAGCATGGTCTGTGGAGAGTAAACAGTAAAGAACAACATCAGAACACATCCCTGAAAGAAAGACCTTACACACACGATAATCCAATGAAAGTCGAGCAAATAATTGCTTAAAGTTCATTTTCAATGTTTTATTGCAGCAATGGAGCGTGTGATGTTGTTAATACCCTATGATTTCCAACACAAAGCTCCTTGATTTGTTTTTCACGCCCACCTAATAGTTTTTTTTAACTCCAGGAAGTTTCTGCATTTTCCCAACAATAGGAGAATTTGAGGGCTTAATCGAGCATTTAGCCTGTTAAAGTGCTTCTTAGGGGATTATGGTGTAAATCTTTTAGATTGGTAATGGATACAGGCTTTTCCGTGAAATCATTCCAGACCTTGTGACGGAGGGTATATACATCAGCCGGTTACCTAATCTACTTCCGGATGAGAGAGAAGACAGAGCAGAAAGAAGGGCAGGGACGGCAAGATAAGAGGTAATAGAAAAGAGGAAGGCGTGTTAAGCCCTGAACTGTGAAAGACAGAAGGAGAGGGGAACGTGTGAAACGGAGAGAAAATAGGGCAGGGGCATGAAGATGAAGAGGAGAGACAAGGACAGGACCAAGATAAACCTCATTCTGGGCGTCCGGTTTAAAAGGCTGGAGGAAAGCCAATTAGCTGGCCAGTTCCAGTGAAACTAGAAGCTGATATACTCTAGCTTGTCCCGACCACAATTAAATCAAAGAAGTTAGAAAAGAAAGAAAAAAAGATCATGTTGAAATATGATCATACAATTCCCGTTAGTCATATCCCCATCTGGATTTTACAGGAATTAGTGGATTTTAAGGGCCTCAAAGAAGAAATTCCACCAGAGCTAACCCGACATAAACAAGGTCCAAAAACTGCAGAAATCAAGTCACTGTAGTCAATACAGGGTATAAGGCACCAAATCAGCCAAACTACTTTATAAATGTGGCTTTGTGTTGTTTAGGTCCACATTAAGAAGTAGGCAAAATTGACAAAATCAAACTGCTTAACGTTTCTGACTAAATACCATAAAATCATAATGTGAAGATCTGTGTATTTCCATTTGTGCTTTCTCACCAGCTACTTATTCTAAGTCTAAAGTAGAGCATTTAAGTAAAATATGTTTGGAATTCTGTATGACTTACAGCTCCGGAGAAAACTCAAGAGACCACTCCAAATTGTTGTTAAATCTTCATCTCTACATGTATGGCAGCCATTCCAGAGAAACATTGTCAGCAGTTTATAGAATACAACATGGTATCTATTCTTATACTACCTTGTAAAAGTGTATATATAATCATTTGAAGTTGTAATTCAAATGATCCCCTACATATTGTGAACAACACAGTCCTTAGAGACCAGTAACTGAGTCAGTTTTGAATTTGATCATGACGTCAAAAGTCCCAAAACAAAATTCCTAGCCCTTGTTTATTTAATATTTGCTGGCAGTCACCTATAATCACAAAGCACCTACTGTTGACATGTTGCTGAGCAATCCCACAGCCCAAAGAAAATGTATTATGACATTCTGCATGCTGTGCTCTGAGCTAATGAAAAGAGTGTTAATATGTAAGCATAAAGCCTGGAACACTGAGCATCTTTGTTTTCAACTTCAAAAACAAGTATGTGTCTCTTTATTTGAAGTTCTGAAACTAAGTGCCTCCACAGAAACAGTGAAAGTAGGACAGATTTATTCAACTTTCTTTCAGTGCTTGGAAGTAAATACCACCTGGTCTAACTTGATCAAATAAATTGTGAATTCACTTTTCTGGTGTTGTGTCGAGAGCCCACAAAACATGACCTATAAACAGGTAGCTGATGTGGAGCCATCAGTGCGAAGTCAGATGTGGTCTTAGCAGAGATAATGAACATTAATCTGTTTGACTAAGCTCGGCTGTCTTATTATGTAACAGCAGCGACGCATGGAGGGTAAACCCTCCTCATGCACTTTAGCTAGATTGTAATAAATTAAATGGTGTCCCCATTCAGACAGTTTGCACAGCAAAAATAAAGCTGGAGTTACAGACACAGTGCACTTGGTTACATTTACAGTAGATCATTCTAAAAATAATGAAAACACACAAATTACCGTCTAGGATTCAAGGTTTAGATTTCTTCTTTCAGTTACAAGGGGGGAAACAAACTGTCAGGTTAGATTCTTTCCGTTAGCTAATCTGATATCGATCACAGTATACCATTAGGAAGCAACAACCCTTAAACTGACATATTTTCTCTCTAGACCAGGGGTGTCCAAACTACGGCCCGTGGGCCAAATACGGCCCGCAGGCCATTTTGAATCGGCCCTCAAGCAAATTCTAAAATATAATGGAATAGGGCCCACAAATTAAACTTTTGATTACTTATATGTTAAAATATATCAATGAACCCAATTTTCAAATAAATTCAGTCATTTAGAATTGAAAACATTTTCTAACAAATCTTAGTTGATAAAAAATAATTAAGCCCAATAACTTATTTCTATAACAAGCTTGAAATTGAACCTTCATATTTACTCTTATTATCAGCAATCTGAGGCTTCTGTTTGATGGAATGAGCTGCCAACAAAATTAATGAAACCCTAAAGAGAGATGAGATGTAGGATGTTTTTTCCTTAAACCACTTGAAAGTATCGTGCATTATTCACCTACATTTGATTTGTTTTGCTAACGTATAACTTCACTTATGAGGCAATATTTACCTCTATAAGTGGCCCAGCTCTCCGTATATTTTTCTGTATGTGGCCCTCGGTGAAAAAAGTTTGGACACCCCCGCTCTAGACTAAAGCAATCAATTGGCAAATATAGCCGCTGTGTGGGTGTGTGCATGTCCCTATGTTTCTGACACTTTGCATAAGGAAGGATTACACGTCAAGCTGCCAGGTACCATTAGCAGCTAGGAGAATATCGGAAATGGAGAGTCACAGCGGCTAAATATAGGAGGGATCAGTGACCACTAAGTCAACTCGCCTGTCAATCATTACGGCTGTCAATCCAACATTTTCGCCCGTGTGCCATTAGAAGTCAAAGCAGCATGTGTCACCGAAACACTCAAGCACTTCCACACATATTCACTGTGCTAAGCAAAGAGCTGTGTGTGTACATTAGGGCCGCTCTCACATAACTTTGCTTGTCCTCACTCTAATGGCTTAAACACTTAAACCTTGATTGGACAAATACTGTCCACGTCAAGAGTCAGACAGTACTAATCTATCTTGATAAAAACACTGATCAGTAGAGTGTCTTTCATTTCCGTTTTAAACTTTACCGTGGTATTGAATGTACAGAGAGCGTGCAAAGCCATGTAGGTCATGATGGTTGAGTACTTACACAAGAGCAGCACAGGCAGACAATAGCCAGCGACTCCAAGATGCCGGCTGTGCCGACGATCCAGGTGAGTCGGAGGAACAGGATGACCCCCAGAATATTCTGGAGGCAAGGGAGGTAGACCCCCATGAAGGTCCCCATCTGAGGGCTCTGCAGAGGGAAGGGGGTGAGATGGGAAAGAGCAAATTAAAGTGTAAGACTGATGCTGATGTATGAGAGTGTTTCATGATCAGGGGGTGAGGAACTTCAGGTTAGAATTAAAGCAGTGTTGACAAGAGCTGAAATTGCTGTTCTTAACATTTCATGCTTTACCTGTTGAATATCATATTAAACTGAATATCTTTGGGTTATGAACTGAAAAATGAAGATACAAAAAGGTATTCAGCAATTGTTTTCGTTTTAAAGAGGGAACGATGAATCAATAATGAAAATATCTGGTAGTTTTAGCTATAATGTCTCCAACTACAAGTAGCAAAAATGAATGCAAGAGAAAATAAAAGCAGAGAAGAAGACAAATAAGGTCTAAGGGGGAAATGAAGGCATCCCTGAAGGGGAAGTGAAACAGGAACACAAAGTTGTGTTCACATGTTAATAGATGGTAAGGCAATTCAGTTACTCCCACAAAAATGTCTTCTCAAAGACACAGCAAAAGCGACCAAGCATGAACATAGAGCCCAAATGAAGAACATAATGACTTAATACAGTGAAGTGGATAACTGCAGCTGATCTACATACATACATAGAGGCAGTAGTAAAGACTTAGATTTTTTCTCCCATGAATAACAATTTGTAAGCTACTGTTTTACTCCGGCAAAATGTCTTTAACTGTCATAAATACACAGAGTGTCTGATCCAAAGCAAACGCTGCCACTGAAAGGAATATGAAGATTGCGCGATGTTCTCCGTAACATGAATGTCAGATGAAGACATTTGACTTTGAGTTTAACACTTACATCTCAGTGACACAGGCATACTTCATAAAAAACACACCATACTGTCCAGTAACCAGGGAGGAAAAAAAAATCCATCAGTGCTTCAACCCCAAAAGTGAGCATTCCATTGCGAAAGAGAGCTTTTGCAACAGCGTGACAACAAGAATATATTACATTTTTCTAATCAATGGACTTCACAATTAGCTACCTTTTAGCCATCTACTGTAACTCCAAATGTTCAGCACTGGTCCCACTTGTCCAGACAAAGAGGAGCAACAATGGTGTCAGCTTAATTCTATAGCAAGATGTTCCTGCAAGCCAATGGGAGGTTCTATTTCCATGCAGGGGACAAGATGGAGCAACTGGCCAGGGACTGAAGCTGTGGTTAAACAAGCCTCTCTGTGCCTCATGGCAGCACTGTGGCTACTTTTAAAGACTTTTTCTTTAAAAAAATAAATATAAACGGCATTAGCATTCAATGAGAGAGCCAGCACGGATGGACTGTGGATCTAGAGCAACAAAAAGGCTTGGTCCGAAATATGAAGCCAAAGCTGCTGGACTGCTTTTTTAAAAATGCACTTTTACCCTTACTGCTGCTTTCTGACTCAACAAAAACTGTCCACAGCTCATATTAAGTTAAAGAATATTATGCTGTATAAAAATAGCCTTCTAAATAAGACTCTGTTGCCTCAAAGAAAGCTTGTTGCTTTATTTCTATAAATTCCATTGGTCCACTGGTGATACAGGGCCAAAAATGAACATAAAAAAGGTCTAATTGCTCAAAACTGGTTAATGAAGCGAGACATGCTTAATGAATGAATATGTACTAACTCTCTCAATATTTTATTGAAATTGGACACCATTAATTATATACTTGCATAGAGTATGATGAACTAGTCTACAATGGTTAAACACTGAGTACTGAGTAAAGGATGAGCACATCTACAAAATGCTATAAAGAAGAAAATAAACTGACTGCAGTTTGCATAATCCCAGATGGATTCAAGAATCAAACAAACAACAGGATTTCATCGGGCAAAGACCCTGTTACATAATGACAGTTCAGCAGGTTTAAACATAAAAATCGGTTCATAGCCAACTGTACTCTGCTTGATAGAAACCTGGTGTAAAACAAGGCTCTCTGCTGTACCTTAACAGCTTTCTTTTTGGGCCCCTCGTCATCATCAGCCTCCTCGTGCTCCTGGGCCCCCTGGGTGAGGTTGGTGTAGTTCGCCAGTTTATTGAGGAGGGATGACACCATGGGGTTGCTGTCCATTTCCTCCTGCAATAGAGAACACGTTTGATTAATGTGCTGAACCACAGCAGGAGCACAAACTAAGCACTTAAGCATTAATCACTTACAAATAGTTTGTACACTGTATTGTATAATGTAGTACAATCAGCACATTTTTACTTTAACTTCCTCTGTTGATAAATATTTTCGTATACCTTTCTGGATTAAACACTCATGCTCCACGACAATGTATTAAATAATTTGTTTGTTAAAAATGCCTTTTCAACTTTACTTTGGAGTTGATTGGTTCATTGCCATATGGTTAAAAGAACCAAATCTTGCAGGATTAAAATGAATGGCGCAATGTTGATTTAACTGTTCAAAGCATCTTAGAATAACAGGGAAACAGAAATAGTGACCACAGACTGTTAAAGCTAGCCAAATGGCAGAGAAAAGCACCTGGAAAGAGTATAAATGCAAGTGCTTGAAGGAATGCGCCTTTATAGCAAATCGACTCTTTGATTCACTAACGGCTGAGCTAGAAAATGATTGGTACTTTCACCTCCAAGTGTATTTATATAGCTCACCGCAGCTTACTGTGACGCTCTAGCATACAGTGCATTGATGAACAGTTTGAGTTGGGAGGTAAATTTTAATTTGAAATACAGAAATAGCTTAAAAGGGATGTTGAAGTATTTGTAGTGTCTACCCCACAGTTTGGGTTTTTCCTTCTTGGCCTATAACTTCTTGCCAAAACAAGTCACATTCTCGAGTTAAACAAGGAGTATAAGGACTTTAACAAGCTGATGAAGAAGGGGTCACCTCAAAAAGGGCCATGTTGGTGCCATCGTAGCTGTTTCCTTTGTCATTCTCTGTGTTGTTGATGAAGGGACTGTTTTCTTTTGGGACGCCATCACCTATGAAAACACAACACAATTATCACTTTACAATAAATGTAGTTTAACATGTCATATGAACAAAGCAAAATATGAGTGGTCCGTCAGACATATATACATGGCATGATTCCTCAAAAGGACCAATGGTTTTGGTGTATCAGTTCAGTATATTTGGTTTAAAATGAAATCAATTGCACCTGATAAACATTTCCTTATGGTTAATATATTGGGTTAGATGTGTTCTTTCAATATATATATATACAAGTATAGTAATTTGTTTATGTCCTCATTAGAAGAATAAGTGCATCAGTTCTGTAATGGTTCAATACAATGTTGTGCTTTACTGTGGTTCTGTTCACACCATCCTTAGTCTCTCATTTATCAAGTTATAGTTTATAAGCATTTTATTTTAAAAACTATTTTAGTCTCTGCTTGCAGTCATAAGCATCTGAGTGTTGTATTTAATAAAGCATATAAATAATCCAGAGCGTGATGATGACTTCTCATGATATTCATTCTATCATTTACATAATTCAGACCTAATATGTTGAGCTAAAATAAAACACCAACACTGAAAGCAGGAAAAAGGTGCAAAATTCTTAAAGTCATGGACATGAGGTAAATCAATCAATATGCATTTCATTAATCCAAGAAATTGGCATTGATTAATAAGGAAAAGTGGTGAATTACAGGCAATCAGGCAGAAATGTTAAAGATAAAAAGAGAACGGATCAATATGTGAAAAGACTTATTGCCAGAATAACAAGTGATGTACTTTAGATGAGTGATACAGAATCAAACACTGACCACTACCATTTTATGCTCTAAATAAAATGCATACAAGACGGCATTTACACATCATTTCCTTTGGGTGGAAGAAAGTAGCTTCAATTGTGATGTCATGAAATCTTGTTCTCTTTCCTGAAACTGTAAACGTCATGTGACATAACAAAGAATATTCCATTTATTTATTGGAGATGCAACTTTGAATTTAGATCTGAAATTGGCTGCATTGTTACCCTTTCTTTAAAGGATTTAAAATCTCATACTCATTAGGGTTGTTAAAGCATGGATAATCTGCTTTAAACAGAGTACAACTGCATGTCATTCTGAGCTCCAACACTATGAGCTAATGGTTTATGTATCAACCAAAGTTCACGTAGCCGTAATAGTGCTAGTTTTAAGAAGCACACACCCTCTTCTCTGCATCTCCACTTCACAAACCACAACGGAAGTCACACAGTGGCCTCACGTCACACAGCAACCGACACCTCTACAGAGAGAACATTCTAGCACCAAACCGTGAACCAAGGTGCGCCTTTGCTGCTGAAGCCGGCAACCGACACACTGAGAAAATGTTTAGGATGAATGAACAGCTTAGAGTGTAGGGGCTAAGATAACCAACACGCTGCAGTCAAGTCCAACAACAAACTGAGAGGGATTTTATTTCCAGGGAAATGTGTAAGCTAAAGATTATCTCTGCGAGCGTGTGCGCTTCGCTCAGAAACAAAAGCTCCCCTTATAACCACATTGTATCGAAAGCACAAATGCATTCACACAATTGGATGTTTTAAGGGAAGAAATATAGCTTGACAGAATATATCCTCCAGGCTGCTGTCTGGACGCTATGATTTTGAGGAAGGAGTGGGAAAAAGTGTCAGCAATGGAAGGAGAGTTCTACCAAAAATGAAAATAAAGCTCAGCTGATGCAAGCAAAATAAACACACAGAAATGTTTCATTCAGCTCCATAAATAGTGGCAAAAAAAATCTAATAAGACAAACAATATGTTCAAAATACAACAGGAAACAGGGAACAGAGAACAAATAAATCTCCTTAACATTGAGTGAAGTATTTAATAACAGAGCACCAACAAAGAAGTGACACAAGGACAATGGAGCAGCATTATCCAGCCTTTAAATGACTGTCAGACTTACAAAATATTCAGGTTAAACACTGCTTTGCAAGCCTCAACTGATTACAAGCGGCACAATACAGGAGTCAACTACTTAGGAAGGTTACCTTAGTATCTGATTGTCAATATGGTTCGGAATTAGGCAACGGTACTAACTGAATGTGAAGAATCCTTTGTCAGGCCTAATGCAAGCTATCATGCTTCTTGGTTTGTAGTTTAACCACTTTAGTGGTGTTAGGATCCCTCCTTCGGTCATATAATAGAAAGGGTTACCAACTGGCTGTGACAGGTCCACAAAACCATGAAAATAGACACAGTGTCACCGATGGGATTTGTATACTGAATCTCATCTTACTTCTTGTGGCATTTTCCTTGCTGTTATGTCTCTAAAGCCTCACATTTGTAATTGGAACTTTTTATAAAGGACCAATTAAACAAAATTGGATTCAATTAAACAAAGTACTGTCAGGGAGTTATCAGATCATGCAGTACATCAAGTTTCAAATGTATATAGACAACCTACAGGGAGGTCACTATAACAGTATCTCACTATTCTGTCACACAGACTCAAGAGCAGTTCCCTGTAACTGTGATATACCATTATAGCGATACAGCAGGTACACTGCCACAGAGTACAGTAAGGTCACAAAATGTAAGTTACTATTCACTCAATTCAAGTTGACTTTAGATGTCTATAGAGTGACATAACAGCAGATAAAATGCAACAAAGAGTACATTTACAGAACCTAATGATTATCTGTAAATCCGTATGCAAAGTGCTTCACACGCTTTTGTGAATCCGAGAGCACAGTTTACAAATCCTTTTGCACGGATTATGAATCCGTTCGCACGGATTATAAATCCATTCACACAGATTTACACATCAAGTTCTTTCACCCGTGTGAACCCAGGGGGGTCTACGTAACCAAGATCGAGTCTGTTTTCTTACTATTGACAGAAACGTTACTTAATGCTCCTCCGCTGCAAATGATTTGTTCCATTATTGCTGAATCTGTCAACTAGTTTTAAGAATAATCCCAAAAATAACAGGAAAGAACTTGATAAAAGCGAGCGCTCTTTGACCTATTGAGTTATTGTATTTTTGTTTGTTGTATAAACGGTTTAAATGGCAAGGATAAATGAAAGAAAAATGCAAATTTCAATTTGAGCATATGTGCTGTGATCTTAAAAACAGCGATACCTAAATAAACAAACTGTTGCAGTTGGATTTTTTGGAAAGAATTAATCCCTTGAGTGAAATTGGTTATATTAAGGAACATAGATTAAATGTAATTAAACATTTAATTAAAACAAATGAATAGAGGATTAAATATCTCTCCATTATAGTATGCACTGCCATCCTCATATTCGACTTTTAATGGATGAACTCCTGGTGCCCTGACGCACCGTAAATGGTTTCCAAAAATGAAGAGGGCTATAGCTGTCTATTTAAAACAGCAATTGGAGGAGAAAGAAGAGGAGGCTGCTGGAGACGGAGACACAAGGGGATCCTTACATGAGCTCCAATGACGATGAATGCCCTGGCAGGTAGAGACAAGTGAAGAAGAAGAAGCAAAGTACCACTTCAAAATTAGGTGTGCAAATTAAATAGTGAGTTTCCTATGGGTCATTTATTCTGGAGTCCTGTAACTTTGTCTCAATTATACAGAAAATATCTGATGTGCTTATTATCGTTTTAATGACTTTACCAGTCATTAAGTCATTTTACAAGTCAGTCATTTTAAGAATGAAGTGGTCCATGAGTCAGGCAATGGTTTTGTTTTTAGCTACCTGTTGCCTGAAAAGAGTACAATATATTCAATACCAGTTCAAAATATTTTCTATCATTCTTCCAGACCCTTATTTAATTGCGAGTCCATTTTTGACCACAGCTCTGTGCAGGCTCATCATTCACGCTGGGACTGTGACCTGTGACCGCGCTGGGGATTTTGTGGGTAACTTTTACTGCCTTATCCAGCTGCGGGGGAATAAGAGGCTTGCAGCATGGCTTAGCCGGGTGGTAATCACAGGGAAAGTCACTTTGTCCTTGTTCTGTGTCGCTCTTTAAAACGCAGTCTGAGTGAGATAGCGCAACATATTAGGCGAGGGCACAATGCTTCAATAAGCTGGCATACCGGGGAATTACTTTAAAATAATGACCATTGTCCTGCAGCCGAGGGGGAATTTACCTATCAGTCATCTCGAAGCCTGGTAGGGTGCCACACACCACAGGTTAATCATTGTCTTAAATGATAATGGTTAAATCCTCTTTAAAGGCCAGGCAGCAGGCTAAAACTGGCAATACTTTTTGCAAATCAGGGAACAGGGTTCTGCTTTTAGAACGTGCCGACGTGTGATGTGGTATAGACGCCAATCTGGAAGTGATCATGGTTGTATTACACCGCCAGGACAGAGTGATCGAAAATGCCTCAAATTTGTGTTGACAGTAAAAGTGTGTACTTTGATCAAACAATGCCACTGACTTAAAGTAGTATATATGTTGTTTCTGAAGTCTGACTTCTGAATTCAAGTCTTCTACGGTTTGAAAATAAGCGATTAAAACAACAACAAAAAATAGACAAACTGCTGAATTCCAAAACATGATCTGTACAGCACATGCCTGTTTTTTTTCTTAAGTAAATAATCAAGAGTAATGCAAAACTAGACAGCTTCTCGAATGTGAGGATTGTATGCTCTTTACACACGTTAGTTGAAATTTCTAGTGCCTTTAAGCCGAGCAAACGGATTTCTTAACTAATCTCAAACAAACATTTAAAACAATGCATGGAATAGAAAACCTAGCATTGTTTTCATACCGTTAAGACCGCTTATGGCCTTTAAAGACAACTACAAAAAGAAAATCACACAAATCGCAACCCGCTCCATGTTGAGTATTTGCATAGCTGTTTTTTGTTGTTAGTTTTTGCTTTGTGTGAAAAAAACGTGCACCACTCCATGTTACCCCATAGTAACACCCTTTTCAGACTGGCAATGACAAAGCAAAAGTCTACAGGTCATTTTTAATGGAAGCTGTTGACGTGAAGCTATAAAACTGGCCTAGACTTTTGTCCACGCTGCTGTGACGCAGTAAATTAGGGTGGCAGCTTTACTGGAGCATTCCTGGAGGACCAGATATGTAGCAAACATTTGATCACACAATTGCTAGTGGTACGGTGTTATTAAGTTAGTTAGCTGACTGCCAGCTTTCTGTATTGAAGTGAAATCCCCACAAGTGCTCTCAATTGACAATTCATGTAAACAGACTCACACAAACCCAAGATGTTATTCCTACACCAACGAGCATTTAAGCAACACATCCACTCTGTGACAATGTAGATACTGTTATTTTTTAGCTTAACACTCAATGGTGATGCCATCTAAGAAACACCTGATGTGTGTGGCAACAAATTGTGTCCTATCTCACTCATGGGATAATCTCATCTGCGTCACTCAATTCTTCAATGACCTCAAATTGAACTTGCGTATCACCATTCCAAAATGGACCAGCCGCCTAATTCTTTTTGAATCCGAATAATAAAATTCCTGACTGAATTGTTGAATATATACAACAGAGAAGACACAGGGATACTTGGGGGATGGTATGGAAAAAGCAGATGAAGTACAAATGTCTTACATACATATCTGTCAGTCTGTCTACAGTTGTTGGTGTGTGAATATCAACCTGCGTGTGTATGTGTTATTTTGCCTCTGTGTGCTGTCAAACAGTCCGTGGAGACATGGTCCAGATTCATACTGTATACAGTAGCAGAGGCAAGGGTCTGGCCTAGTTAACAGATGTTAGCCTCTGTGCACATTACACATGTTGTTATTGGTCTTGGACTAATTCACTATGCATCCTGGAAATTCATGATGATGTACGTGCTAAATGGAACGTATAAATCTTGGAATGATCTTATGGAACAACAGAAAGGCGCAGGAGGACTGAACTTCTATAAGCAACCTTTTTGTTTTGCCTGGTTGGATATGGCTGCAGAATCACAATATAAACCTGAACTATTGGTATTTTAGTTAAGGTATCCCTATATTTGGGATCAAAATTGGGGGAGAAAGGGTTTAAATTATGTTGAGCTAAAACTGTTTCCCCAACCATGCCCAGATCTGCCCCCCCAGAGGAAACCAGCACAGTTATGATGACTGATTGGGTGCCTACTGTAAAGATGTCAGCCTGCATTTGCACAAAGTCCTAACATCAGCTGTTCTCGTGTCAGTTCAGGAATGCTGAAATCGTACTGCAGTGATGTAAATGTTGGCAAATTTGCACCTGGTCTTCAGGAAAGAATGAGAGAGAGTGTGTCAAAAACTAATCATGGATGCAAATGTTTTCCGATCTTTAAATCCCAGCATGTCTACAGCTAAATGGATCATAATCGCATGAAACTTATTCTGTAATACTTACATATCAGAGCCCTATAAGGAATGTACCGTGATATGGAATCCAGTTCTGATCAAAGCACATGAACGCCTACATATTATGAAGTGGAACCGCACTGCCTCCCATTGTTAAGGTTAAATCACACCAAACTACACTGGAGCAGTGGACCTAGTTTTAGCGGACATGGTTGGATAGAGCTGAAGAGCTCAGGGTGTGCAAAGTCACCACTAAAACTATAAACTGCCTTGGAAACACTGAGTACTTCCTTCCTGCTGGGGAGACTGAAAGATGTTTGTGCTGTACTTAACAGTTTGGCCCTTTTTATTTTGTATGTAAATAAACAAAGTGAAGTTCAAACACTTAACACCTCTACCACCTATCACCACTGTGGTCCGTAATGGCAATACAACTAAAAATAAAGGCTATTACATTTTGTGTAACTCTATTTTTTAAGTGTTCATCCCTCAACAAGGTCTGATACACCACTACATACACAACAACAGTTAGCTTTGCATGCTGATGAATATTGTCTCATCACATTGAGCCTATTAGCAGGCTGTGTATAATGCGTGCACTATTGTCATAGGGTAATGGCAACAGTATTAAACTCAAACGGTTCAAGCCTGACCTAATACAAGTTACAAGAGTACCACTGGTCCGTCTATAATGAGAAAAGGCCAAACGAAAAGTGTGAAACCTCTTGTGTAGTTGTTGATGAATGAATGCAAGGGTTTTTTTTATAGTGAGAGCTCTGTATGTGTGTGTGATTGTGTGTGTCCCACTTCTGCAGGTGGTGAGCAGAGTCCCTGCGCTATAGCACATTAGGTGACCCCTAAAAATGTGACATTGCAAACGGTTATACAGCTTGTAAATGGGAACAACACAAACTGACACAGATGAAAGACCCCTCGCTGGTTAAAGCAGAAATATCTGCTTTTCCTGTAAAACCAAAAGCAAAAAATATGACAACTATGCAAACTGCCAGTTCATATCAGTTCGCTTCGACACTTTAGAAACATTGCAAAGGAGTTACAGCACAATGATATGACAATGACAACTGAATGCTAGCTTAATGTTTTCTTATTAATGAAAAGGCTATCAGCAAAGCTAATGTTATTCTATTAGCATTGTGGGGTAATGAATTAAGTATTTGAGTTGTTTTACTAATAACATTTTAGTAGGAAGTGATAATCACGTTACATAAACCGTCTGGTTTTAAGGACCCTACTGTGGCTTTAAGTGAAATTACTACATATATTTTAAACAATTTGCTGTTAATCATTTTGCAAACCATTTGAGTCGGTTTCAAACCCATTAGGGATGCAGCTGTTTTCAATGAATTCCAGAACACAATGTTAATAGGTACATAAAGGTACATTTGCAAGCATCAGAGTATTTTTTGGGTCAAAGTCATAGAATCATGGCAGGATAAAGCGAAAACAATTTCGTAAGGTTTTAACTCCTGATCCATGCTGAACTGTTGTCTCGCCATCCAACATCTGCCATTGATGTTACATAAGGGGGTGGGATTCCCTGCCGCTGCAGTTAAAGCGTTTTTTTGAGTCAGGACAGATGTGATTCTTTTATTTATTTTTTAAGGGAAAGATTGAATGTCACATTGGTAAACTTCCTTCTGGCATTTGTTTTTCTTCAGTTCTTTCTCTGTACTTTTTGTTTGTGATTGCATCTTTGGCTGAAGGAGCTGTGGAAAATCTGGGGCTGAATTCAGACTTCATCAGCACTCTGCCCACGGATTGGTACAGATTCACCGGCCAAGTACAGGTACGTGAAGGTTAACGGTTAGGCTCAGCCTCTCTGGTCACAGTGGTAATAAATGACCATGCATCCTATTTATAAACACTAAGCTGGACACTGTGACGACAATATAAGCTGCCTAACGCTGCCGGAGTTAGCCCCTGGCTCAATGCACCAAAAAAAATGGGAAAAAAGGGGTTAGCATTAGGAGATACTTGGAGTCCAGACAGTGCATGTCAAAATTCAGTTGGTTACCTCAAAAGGAAATGATGAAATATTAACATTGAGCTTTAAGCAGTAAAATGACTGTATTGTGTAAATGTAGTCTACCTGCTTGACTGCACAGTTCATATCCTTTTATGGTACATTTCTCAACTTTACTTTTGAGAGTGAGTGCCATGCCTGGCCCATTCATACAGGAGCATGGTTCATTCATGAGCAACAAAAGAAACACCACGCCACTTGCAGTTAATACTTTTAGTGACATTAAAAACATCACAGCAAATCTAACATATAGACACAAATCCCCAACACATTGTTTGAAATCCAGATTTATCTTTAGAGGAACAATTTACCTTTGAGAATCATTCGGCTACGCAAGACAACCTGATTTTATAAAATATATTACTTTCCCCAACATGTTCAAAAAGCATAAGCAGGAATATATTGGTGCAAGTTAATGGCAGTTGAAGGAGTTCTTTAGTTATGAAAAGCTTACCCCTCCGTCGGGAGCCTGCCCTCTGCTCCATTCTGAGGAGCGAGGCTTAAAAAAGGGGGTGGAAGGGAGGGGGTCCTAGTAGTGGTCCCTGGGGTACTCCAGAAATGTGGGTCCAAAGTATAGAGATGCTGCTAGTAAGGTGCAGAAGAGAGGAATGCTGCCTGTGCTGTGTGGATAATGTGAGGATCAGCTATTTCTGTGACAGCGTGTGTGTGTGTGTGTGACGACACTGTCAGCTACATCAGCCATGCATCGCAAAGCACCCTCACCCTCACCCTCCCACCGACCAGCATGCACACACCTCCCTTCCCTTGACCTCCCTGATCTTCTGATGCCTGCTGCTGCTGCACATACAGACCAGGCACACACACACACACTACCACACACACAACCACACACACACACACACACATACACACACACACACAAAGAGGGAGGAGCAAAGAAAACGAGGGAAGTAGAAGGAGTAGTAAAACAGACAGCTTTAAGGGAGGGCGGCAGGAGGAAAGGATGTGAACACACAAATGTAAGACAAAGAGGGATGAGACGGCAAAAATTTACTTTTTTTCCCAACAAAAACATGTGTGAGCTTGTGGCGCTGAGAAAGCAGAGAAGAAGTAGAAACTGTGCAGTATATCATTTTGAATCAATAATTCTTTACTATTTTCAACTTCAGGTGCAGCTTCAGTGAGCAGTTCCATTTACAATCTGTCCTCGGGCTGACCTTAAGGACGCCATACAGAAGGTGCAGACAGTCCATCGATCAGGAAAGCAAAGGGAGCACACAGAGCAATACTGCTAGAGGCTACCATAATACACTATAACATGTGTTTATCTAAGATAATGGTATGGAGCTATGCAAAACCAGGCATCTTCACAACCGCTTAAATGTTAACAGACTATATTTATAGGGACTATAATAAAAAATAATAACATCCGCAAAGGAGGCAATGTTTTTGGTTTGGTTTGCATGTCTGTCAGTTTGTCTTTTTGTCCAGCAGGATTACTTCTGGCCTGATTTGCATAGCATACACTTATTGGATTGATGGAGCAAGGGTCAAGGAAGAACCCGTTCCATTTTTTTGTGCAAATCCAAATCAAGGGAGGATACACAAAGTTTTATCTCTATTATTAATAACAATTGATTCCTAAAATGTGAACATGTTGTGCAAACATCCCCTCAAGTCAGAACAACAGTTTGGAAACACATATCAACACTTGGTTTAAGCGCATGTCTTCCATGATGTTTCCACTTATGCTCGTTGGACAGAGAGACTCAGAAAAGTGATCATTGAAGAAGCATTTAAATGCACTGTTTCCATTTTCCAGTTCTTTGCTCTCCAGGTGCCATTCCAGTTATGGAAAAAAGACTGCAACACGATCACACAGTCTTTATCATGCAGCCCTAATTTGAGCTCATGTGAGAGAGACTGAGCTAGTTGTTATTTAGGAGAGCCAAGGACGTGCCCTGGCCCCACAAGCAGGCTAGCAAAGGCAGATCAATGCGTGCTCTTGCTGAGTCTTGGCTGCCTATTAATCTGCCTGTCTAAGAGCATGTGAAGTAGGAACTAATCAGGTAACCAGATTAGGCTAATCCCAAACTTTTTATAAAACACTGAAGCCACGTCGAGGCTGCGGGGCTGACGAAGATACAGCTTCAAATCCGCAGACATAGCATAGCTCAGTTCCTGCTGCCGTCTTCTGGTCACCAGCCGCCTATCAGTCCGGTGACTGTTCTTCACCAAGCTGAGACATACTGGCTGTTGGTCATTCAGCAGGGATAGGCAAAGCCTGGCTGTTGAGCCACCTATGTGTAGGGTTGTGACAGTGATCACTGACTCAATGATGATCAAATCCTATAGAATTCAATCCTGTAGGATTTCTGAGAGCAATTTATAAATGATAATATAATAACTTCAAAATGACTAAAAACAAACCTTCTGATGGATTCAAAAGTGTGAATGTTCACCCATCAAGTGGAGACAAAACTGAACATCCTCTGCCTGCATCAATAAGCTGGCAGATGTGTTAAGGCTGAGCTTAAAGAGAGACTATCAAATCACACAGTAAGAAGGATTTAGAAGTATCAAGCTCCACTTGTTGGTTTGAAGTCAGATGGCGGCCATCATAGTTTGTGTGTATGTGCATAAGAGTGTGTGTGTTGCACTTAATGATGTCCTAATCCTTTAAATCCTTTAGGTAAACAACACTGTCTGTTACGCAATGCCCCACTTGGGTTGGAGAGAAAGGATGGAGAGGGGAGGGTTACTGTACTCATGTCAACACACACTGAGGGTTTACTGTATCCCTTTAAAACTATAATGGGGGGGAATCATTGAACATTGATCTGACACAAGTTAAAGGATTGTTGAGTGAGTAGAAGCTTTCACAACCATGCTCTAGTCAGTCTTTTATCATGGAGGGACTTTTGTGTTTTAACGTTGAACTATACAAGAGGAGGAGATATATGTGAAAGAAGCTGACAGTATGAAATCCAACCATTATCCCTTAGTTAGTGCAATGTGTACTACCGATTACACTGTAGTCATTCTGTAGGTAGCATCAAAGGTTCAAGAGAAAGTGTTTTGGTGCTCCTTGGATGTTCTAATGTGGGCAAGAAACTAATTTACAACACTGTTACAGAACTTAAAGGGACTAAAAGCACCAATGTGTGGCTTAGATCTTAGTCTTTGGTCAAGACTGTTCTTTATTCTTTGTTTCTTTGTGTAAATTTTTTTCATTTCTATACCAAGTTAATACAATGTTCCAAAGAATGATAAAATAAACGTAAATATAACGCAATAAAGAGCATCGCAACACATTTTTTAAAACCGAAAAGATTTTGGTTGGCGCACATGTACTGTAATTCGAGACACAGTGGACATCTTTAGTTTAAATTGCAAAGTCATCACTAGTAAAAACATTGACACAGCATCGGGTTGGATCACAGAGTCCTTCCCACTGATTCTGGCCAGAAGTGCAAATGAATCATGTGAGAACCATAAGACCATCTGCTTGCTCACATATGGCAAAGCCTCTTCCCTAAATCTAAGCAGTCTCCACCAAAAGCGAGCCAAACTATATTATTTCATGACCTCAGGTAGAAAATGCATCATGGAAATCACCAAAAAAACACAAACACACACACACACAGAGGCTGCAAAGTAAATCCAGCTTTCTCCAGATGGTGTCACTATCCTACAATTGGAAGAAAACTCGGTGAATACACATACAAACATCCCCTCATCACACTTCTTTTATGAAATGTAGCTGCAGTAGGAAAGCTTAGTTCAACAACATCATCCCAAATCACACATCAACCGTCTCTAACCGTTCTATAATAACTCCCATTCAAATGTAGGACAGAAAGGCAACTTTAGAGGGAAGGGATGCAGGGTTGAAGGATTAGGAAAGAATATCACAGGAATGATCATATAGCTATATAAGCTGCTTTTAGTTTTCATGCACCGCACAAATGGAACAAACTTCGAGGAAATCTAAGGCCTTCACCAACCCTGAGTTCTTCTAAGTCGAGGCTTAAAACCTTTCTTTTTACAGCTGCTTACCCAGAAATCATTTAACGTGTTTGATCCGTACCCCTCTTGCAACACCTACTGTATTTACAATGTTGATTTTTAACTATCTTTCCTATTGAAAACAAAAAATCGAAAAGGACCATGGTGTGATTTTATGCTAGGATCTGAACCGAATTAGGAATTCTCTCTTACGTCTGAAGAAAAAGATCTGCAACATTCTCATTAAGGATGGTGTTTTCAACGAAATGTATTAACAAAACAATGTGGTCCTCCAATTTACTATCTCATCTTACAATTTCCATAAAATTACAAATATTTTCCAGCTCTAAACATGGGTGTGTTACAATAGCAACAGTGTCCCATCACATTTGACAATTGAAATGTGGGAACATCAATATTATTGAGCCAGCACTTAGCTGTGCAGAGAACTAATAGCGGTTGGTGGCCACATCTAAGGGTGGGGACAATTTATAGCTATTAAATTAGACTTTGTTCTAACCAGTCATTAAACAAAGAGCCAAATTCATCATGTTTATTTTTGCTTATTTATAATTTGAACGGCACTTCATGTTCACTGTACAGTAATAGAGCAATTAATTGTACGGCCTGTGTGAAAGGAGAAGGATGTAGAGGAGTGTACCATGTTTTTACATTCTGTCAACCTATGTAAATGAAAACCATATGAACCCTGGGGCAATGTGTGTAAAGATTGAGGGCTTATCAGCACCACCATATTGAAAGCAGGGGGGAGATCCCTGAGCAGTGGTCATAGAAGGTAAAACACCAGCAATAATGGAACGTTTCAATCTTCAAGATGTTAATACTATTTAGCAGTACTTGAAATGTATCTAGGCATGGCTACTTGAAGGGATTTCTCAAGACATGACCAATTTTAATATCTGACTATTATATTACATATTCTGACTTGTTGTTTTTACATTATGTGTTGGACTTTTTCTGGATACAGACTTTGAAGTGAACAGTCTAATCTTAAACATTTTGCCTGGATTTTTTCTATGTCATTACATTCACACGCCTTACCGATGTATAGTTTTTTTCCTTTGGGGTCCTCCGATGTCTGGCCAAATCTTAATAAATCTTATATTTTATAGTGAATGGTCAGTAATTAGAGGAAGCGTAACCCCTTTGGCTTTTATTGCAGTGGTTTTCTTTGATGCTACACACAGTATCAGGTAGACATATTCTTTCAGGGCTGGACTTGCTAAGTCAAATACGTCCCAGTCCTCATCTTTATCCCGACATTCCTAAAGTAAGTATCTATTTTCTCTTTCCTGCATTCATTCTTTACTCTCAGGCAACACACCCTTGAGTTTAAAGCACCACAGAGACAAGGGACAGTCATAGCCTAGTAGAAACGTAGACATATATTTGAAAGTTGGGAGTTAATTGCATACAGTATGTTAGTAGGCTGTTTGTGGGTGAACTAATACAGTATGTGTGCTGAAGGTGATATTTCTGCCTAACAGTATTTCATTCTTATCAGAAGTGATGCACTGCACGTTCAAGATTCAGAACGATTTTGCAACTAAGGGCATGTTTACATTACAGTGTTTGTTTTTTTTGATGAACGTCTGCCTGATTGTGTTGCAGTTGGAACAAACTGAACTGGGTTGTGACCAGGCCAACACAAACACACACACTGAGAGTTGAGCAACATTCAAGGGTCAGGCTAAACACATGCTGTGGTATAAATAACCCAAATCAGAGGTTTCAAGGTACTTCTTGATTTCTGCAAGGCCATGAAACTGACACCAGAACCAGGTCTGTAACTGAGTCTTTAAAACACGTAACCATCGTATTCATACATCAGGCATGGTATGCTAACTTAGGACATGCAGGAAGCCTTCGCCACCTACTAATACATGTGATCTGCAATAATACAGATCTCAGAAACGTCCTTACCTGTTATAAAACAGAATAATGTAGAGGCATGATCGCAGGTCCTTACGTTCCCACACTAAAGAAGCCCTGCCTAGATCACCAGGGATTTGAAGGAGCTCCCCTCTGGCAAATTGTTTACTTTATTTCAAAGACAACTTAAGCTAGCTTAGCAGGCTTGCAAAGGGATTTAATGCAATTCTTGGCATAAAAAGAAAACTTTCTTGGAAGATGCATATGCTTATAAAGTATGTAAAAAGAAACTTTTACGTTTCAGTTGTAAAGACTCAACAACATTTTCTTTAAAGGATGAAAAGGTAATGACAATAAGTTATTCTAAATGGGTAAACTATGTATTTTAAATCCTAAAAACGTGACGAGTCACCCCAGAAACAATCTCACAGTACAGTTAAACATGTACAGTATGAAAGAATGTATTAAATAATGTCATTTAAACATCAACCTCAGTCTGGCATCACAATGTCACAGTATCTTGCTGAACACATTTTACATGTGATGTTTGGGAATAGGTGAACTATTCAAACGCAAACAACGTAACAGGGAGAAAATTAGAGATAGAAAATGCCACATACAGATGGCAGTTTTGAACAGAACCAGACCTGCCTGGGAAATAAACAGGAAACACATGTGTAGGACAGATGGGCAAACAGACCAACGGACAGAGGCAGCAACACCGCGGGGACTTGGTCCCATCACTTTCTTAGTTTCAGCTTTACAAAAAAAGGTTGCGTTGTTCATTGGCAGTTTCACATTTGACTTTGTAATAAAGGGCTTTATTGGGTACAAACTAACCACTAACAACTGTAATGAAGCCATAAGCTCCACATTATAACTACACCTGGACCTTTATTTACAAGGTGTGGATTTGTGCATACTTTTTAGCACAATGAACAGATTATGGCACTAAGTTGGGCAGAGTTAGGGCTCACACTCACACTAGGGGAGTCAAAACCAGTTTTTTTATAACGCACACAGATTTTCGGACCATTATGTACGCTCTAGTCAGCTTAAGATGATGGCTGAAGATAAGCTTTCATTTAAAAAAGAATAAAACAAAAAATGATTCCCTAAGGCAGAGGGATCTAAAGGTTTCGAGTCATTTGAATAAAGAAATAGATTGTATCAGGCGGAATCATCAACTGGATATTAAGTGGTACAGTAATGTGATTGTTCTTTTTAAAGCCAAAGAATTCCAGGAACATAGTAACATCACACGCTCAAGACAGATCAGCACAACATTGTGAGTTCAAGAGAAACTCGCACAGATCAGTTACACTATTCAGCAGGACAGTCAAGCAAAGACCTTCAGTTTGGTTACACAGTGAGTGCACCAGGACTGTTGGACTTTCCCAAGAATAAACTGCTTTTCACGTGCAGTCAGTTTAAATTGAGATTAGATGAGTATGCAAACACAAGCCAAGCTCTGCTATTCCGTTTCAAATTGTTTTGATGTGGATACACAAAGAAGAAACCAATCAGACAGGATAACATGTCGGCATGTACAGTTTTGCTTTGCTGTTTGAACACTTGTTTCTTTCACCACTGCAACACATTTTTTTATTGACTTTATTTATTGTTCTAAAGAGGATAAATGTGATGACTCACCACACACAGTTTTACCGCAGACAACTGCAAACAAGCTGATTTGTATTATTTAACTGTGAAGGGAATGGGAAAGTGTAGATGAAATCTAATAAAAACAGTAATGGTTCAGACCAGTAAAATGTAGCTTGTGATAATTGGTTCAACTTGCAGTGGTGTGTCTGACGTAGGAGGAATAAAAGAGCTTCTGTTTCACTTAGGCACAACAATAAGTGTTCATTCTGTTAGAAGACTGTGAAATAAAGGTAAAAAAACACCCCAAAGGGATAAAGATTTGACCTTTTTTCCACTAAACTTTCACTTTACCAGGAAGTTAAACAGTAACTGGGTTTATGGGATGCAGAGTTAGCTGGGACACATACTTTGGATGAAATCACATGGATAAATTCACCCAAGAACCAGAAAGTGAGGGTAGGACAAAGAAGACAAATAAGTGAGAATAACTGGAGTACATTACATTACAGCATGGGGGTGGGTTCCCAACTCCCCCACTCAGCCAACAGGAAGCAAGCCAGAAAGATAATCAATAACAGTGACTCCGATTTCACTCAGCCCTCCCTTCACAACGAGCTCAAGAGCCAACAACATTATGCTATCACAGACCCTCACAACCATCCCTTCCACAGTTCTCCCCATCCAGTAGCAAACTAAATAAAGTGTGTGCTCCTGATGCGTACACAAGCACGCGTTTTGTGGCTTCAGATCCAGGGCATGCCCTTTCTGACATGCCATCCCCTGCTCTCCCACTATTGTTGTCTCTACAGCCATTGTTAGAGACAAATGGTTGCATGTGCCAACCACGCACAGGGGAAACCAAAGGATACTGCACAACCATCATCATAAAATGCCATTCTCTCTCCCACAGTCTGTAAACTCTTACCCAGCATGTAGCCGTAATTGCAGCTCCACAGCAGAAATTAAATACTGGGATCTGATTCGCTCAGCGCCATGTGAAGTGCTATAAAAGCAGCAACTTCAGGAAAAACATGGAGTGTTAGAGAGGAGTTTGTTAAATCAGCAGGCAATGACCCCTCCATGCTGAATATAAAAATATAAGAGGGTTTTAATAAGTAGTCCTGGCGTTATGCCTTCAAACCGGTTGATATCCGGTTGATACTGTTGGCAGGAGCCAGAGAAAAGGGAGAACATTATGTTCTAAAACAAAATCTACAATCCTACTTTTGATTTCCGCTATCAGGAAAAGGTATTCAGATTCGTGGGGCAAAGTTCAACCAACAGTCACAAAGTAAAAGTTATACATCAAGCTTCAGTTTTTTGTTTTTTTCTTATTTGAAACTGGAACCGATCCACATATACATCTTACAGGTGCTGTGTATTGAGTGAAGGCTCTGTTATCATGTTTGTTGTACACTAAAGTTCACTGTAAGGTCTTCATGTTTGAGGTTACATGTTAATTATAATCAACACAGAGAGTGGTTATGATGTGAAAGTCATAGGTGTCCTCATTAGAGCAAATGTGTTGGTCCTGTGGTGTTACTAGGAAACCTGGCAGTACATTTAAAAAAAAGAAACAGAAAAATAGAATACAGAAGGATCAAGAATAATGGTCTGTGAAGAAACAGGCATTTTTAACTCAAGTCATGAATATAAATGAACTAAACAGGAAACTGATGATGTGGAAGGAGTATATAAAAGGGAAATAGGGAGAGAGATTCAAGCCAAAGAGGAAACCCTGCCATAGAATAAAACTCAGTGGCGAGTGAGGGAAACCCTCACCTCACGCAGTTGATGGAAAATGAACAACGCTTCCCTAAAATCCACTGTCTTCATTGCTCATTATCCACCCACGCACAACCCATAAACAGCTCTTTCTTTCTTTTTTTCCCCGAAAAACATAGGACCAGAGTAACAAATCTTGCACTGGATATTATGAGAGTGTGTGGAACTTTCCGAGACTACTTCCATATTTACTGTCGAAGAATAGAGAAGACACGTTTCAAACATGTCAAATTTGACCCTTTGGAGAAGTATTGAAAGTAGAGAACTAGCATTACATATCTTGTTTGTGTTTATCCCCCACCTGATGGGGCTAATAAAAAAACATCTGATCTCACCTGTGGCCCCCTCGTCTTCCTCCCTCAGCACATTGTTGTCCTCCTCATCATTGACCTCGCTCCTCTTTTTTTCCTTTTTAGAGTTGTCTTTCACTGGGACCACAGTGAAGTTGGTAGGCATTTTTACACCATGTGTTTCCTCTCAGTGTCTCCTGTTTGCCACTCTCTCCTCCCTCGCTGCAGCTCCTCTCCCTCTTCCTCCGTCCAACAGCTGTCGGTCCTCTGCCTCTCTCCTCAGTTGTTTGCTTTTTCAGGCTAACTGTGCTGGTGTACTTTACTCTCACGGGCAGAGGTGGGGTGTTGCTTCTGCGTTTTTGTTCCCTATCGCGCGGATTCTGCTGTACACCCATGTGACCCCGGCCCCCCTACGCACCAACTAATCAAATAAGGAAGAGCCGGACTGCCCCGCCCAGTGGGGGCAGTACCCGCAGAAACACACGCTAGCAGAAAAACATGACATGCATTTGTGCACTGTGTGAGGGCATACATATGGCTCGTTCTGCGCCTGAGGGCTGACCCAGGAATGTCGCTCTGGTTCTCACACAACAAAAGCCGGCAGCCTTTCTCTAAGAGAGGAGGAAGTCCTGAGCAGCTCCACTGAGGAAAGTTTGCGCGCACACCAACGGACACATATACATTTCCTCACTTCCTATGCACTGTTATTTGACCCCATGTGCACAGTCAGAAGTGGGAAGGGCTGAATTTAAAGACATAATGCTGGCCGTCGTCAAAACACACATGCTACACACAAATTCTACTTCAGCATTACATGTACATCTCAACAAAAGCGTAAAGTATGTTAGCGTGAAAAGACTATTAGATATACAGGGAGGGGGATGGGGAACGGATGGAGCCAAGTGAATCAATACTCAACTTCATGCTCTTATCCCTCCATAGCAAACTGCTAAATACACGATTGATCACAGACATCCACATGAACATATAGACTGAGAATATGTGCCCAGGAGCTAACATTTCGGCACCACTTTAAAATAAGACCCTTCTAAAGGATTCATAAAGGGTTTATAATTAGGTTATTCATTTGGTTGTAAACACTTTATTAATCATTAAGAACCATTTATAAACCTGTTCTAACATAGCTTTCAAACATCAACACAGGCTCCCTACTTGGCAAGATGACTAAGCCTTATATTGGTTACCTAGCTTACTTCGTCCTCTTCATCAGCCAGCATCCCTGATGAAGAAGACGAAGTAAGCTAAGTAGTCAATATAAGACATAGCAGTACAGATAAATGTGGGCTCACTATTTGGCAAGCAACCGGTCACAGTTGCCCTGTCTATCTCTTGTCTTATAAAAGCTTATGAATGATTTATAAAGTGTTCACAATAGGGCTGAAACGATTCCTCGAGTAAGTCGAATAACTCGATTACTAAAATTCCTCGATGCAAATTCTCTGAATCGAGGCTTCGTTTCCATATAACTAGCTCTATATAACGGTGGTGCTCTGTGTTTCTCTAGGATGATCATAAGTGGGAAAACGCTGTGTTGATTTGCGACACAGAGCCGTTGAAAGAGACGGCTCTGACGACTGACCTAAAGTAGACAGAATCGTAATTTGATGGCGTGAAAGTCAAAATGGCGGAATTAAAAAACAGCGAGCAGCGAACGGAAAAAAACCAGAACAAGAAAAAGAAAAAAATTGTCTACATACTTTCTCTCTCTCTTCAGTTAAGCATAAAATAGCCCAGACAGCAAGTTTGCTTGGCTGAGAAAGAGAGCGAGAGATGCACAAATTATCCAATACAACAGGTATAGGCCTATTCAGTCTAGTTTGACTGCAGTGCGTTACAACATAGTAAATAAATGTACATTTGCCAGTCTTATGAACTTACAGTATAATATTTAGGCCTAGTAACAAATATAAATATTTACTATTTCTCCTTCTTCCCTTTCCCCCAGTAAATCACAGAGTCGTATGGACAGCTTCATGCAGAGAGCTGCATCATGTTCAACTGAGGAAGCAGCTGAGTTCACAGACAGCATTTTGAACATGATTGTCACGGACATGCGCCCGCTGTCCATGGTGGAGGATGAGGGCTTTCAGAAGATGATTTCCACTTTCAATCCCAGGTACACGCTTCCCTCGAGAACTTATTTCATGAAAACGATGGGAAAAGTATGAGGAAATCAAAGGCAAGTTAAAGAACATCATAAAGGAGAGTGACAGCATTGCACTCACAACGGACATTTGGACAAGCGTGGCTACTGAGGCATATCTGGGGGTGACTTGTCATTTACTTGGGGAGGATTGGGAAATGGAGTCCCACAGCCTGACAACGATGCCCCTTGAAGAGAGACACACTGCGGCAAATATTGCAGAATGGCTTGAGAATGTTATTGCCAAATTCGACATTCCACCACAGAAAATCAAAGCTGCACCAAATGGGCACACCGCAACACATGCTGGTGCAAGATGTAAGTACTTGCTGGAACAGCACTTATCACATGCTATCCATGCTGCTGGAACAAAGATGGCCAGTGACTACTACACTCTCTGACCCAGCATTGACTCAGAGAGGAAAACACAATTACCTTGATCTCAAGCCTCAACAGTGGAACCTGAGTGAGGAGCGCAGCCAGGCGCTTGAGCCATTTGATGGAGCTATGGTGTTTCTGAGTGGGCAACAATATGTTACCCTCTCTGCACTTCCACAGCTAGTGCAAAGTCTTAAGAAGTCCATACAGAGTTCAGCTTTTGAGACTGCACCAGTCAAGTCATACCAGGCTCATGTGGTAGAGCAGATCACAGCAAGATGGCAAGGACTGTGTTTGTTTCAACCTGAATCTCCAAACATAGTCCTAATTGAGGCTGCTCTGGATCCCAGGTTTAGAAAACTTAAGTTCTTGCCGGCTGAAGAAGCATTCAAGGTACAAAACACAGTACAAACCATGGCACTTGCTGCCAAAAAGGAAGCAAGGCAGCTCAACAAAAATGAAAATGGAGCCTCCAGCACAGCACAAGGCGACCCAGTAATGCATGCCAAGGGTGGAACATCGTTCATCAACAAAATACTGGGATCATCATCAGACTCCAGCATCAGTGATGAAGAGGATGAGGAGCAGCAGTTAAACCAAACTGTGCAGAAGGAGGTATTGATGTATTTTGGAGAACATCCACTGTCCAACAAGGAGAATCCGCTGTTATGGTGGAAAACAAATGCAGCGCGCTATCCAACGCTGGCAAAGTTCTTTCTGTGCATTCCAGCAACATCAACGCCATCAGAGCGTCTGTTTTCTGCAGCAGGAAACATTGCATCAAAGCGCAGGGCCGCACGCGCGCACGCACACGCACACACACACACACACACACTAGTTAAAGTTTATTTATTTGTATTATTTAAGTGTGTGCCTTAGTGTTAGGATGTATTTGTCTGTATTGTAGTATTTAGTTCATTTTTAAATCAATTTTCTATTTGCTTGGTTTCTTTAAACCCCAAAATGTGATTATTATTATTATTATTATCATTATTATTATTATTATTATTATTATTATTATTATTATGTCATTGTTAAATGTATGCCTTAGTTTAGGTTCTATTTACCATTTTTAAATCAATTTTCTATTTGCTTGGTTTCTTTAAACCCCAAAATGTGATTATTATTATTATTATTATCATTATTATTATTATTATCATCATTATTATTATTATTATTATTATTATTATTATTATTATTATGTCATTGTTAAATGTATGCCTTAGTTTAGGTTCTATTTACCATTTTTAAATTAATTTTAAATTGTTATTTAATTTTTTCTATTTATTTTTGAATTTCAGAGAAAGATTTCTTTAAACCCCAAAAATGTGATTTTTTAAAAAAGGAAACCAATTAGTCGTTCATTTCTCTTTAACCCCCTTTACTGTCCTGTAAAACTCTCTTAAAACGCCTTATCCGATTACTCGATGGAATAATCGGTAGAATACTCGATTACTAAAATAATCGATAGCTGCAGCCCTAGTTCACAACCTAATTAATAAATGAATTACAAACTACTCGTAAACCCTTTATAAGGGTAGTCTTATTGTAAAGTGGCACCAATATTTCTTAGCTGACCTCATGACCAATCCAAGAACAATGAGTCATTTCCTCAAGGTAAGGAGTGCACTGGCAATGATAACATAAACCCAAACCAGCAACACCCCAGTTTGATGGGAAATGCTGAAATAAACAATGGTGGAGGAAAATAACCACAGCAGGTCATGCTGCCTCATTCATTAAGCAATGTGTTTCATAATGCTACAGCCCTGGAGCCTCATTTGGTTGCTAAACATCTGGAGACACACCCAGAACAAGTGAACCTCTCCCCCTTTAGTACCCCAACATGACGACATATCAGATCAATATAGTGAAGGGAGGAGGCTGAGGGAAACAGGAAAGGGAGGAGGTGGAAGGAGACAGAGACAGTCAGACAGACTAACCGTTGCCTCTTTGTTAGCATTGCAACTTATTCATATTTCCAAGCAACGAGCCAGAGTTTAGACAATTCCATCAGTACTATGATGTGGTTTAGAGAGCTATCACTTTTATTCACTACAGAAGTATCCAGGATGCGACTACACAAACATCTTGATGGAACTTTGGAATATTTCTAATGTGCCTAATGTCTATTATATTTACCAACAGGCTCTACCAAGATGGAATAATACTAAAGATTTGTTTGGTTAAGTCAGACACAAAAATGACTAACGCTATCTTGTATACAGCGCCATGTTCTCGTGAGAAATTATGAATCTTATACACAAGGTCAGTGCCCTCATACTACATTTTCTAGAAAAACCCCTGGAGTGCAATCAGGGAAACTCTAAGTAATCCCCTAAGCAAATTACAAAGTGTTCTTTAGGATTGATACACCTGAAAACCTAACACTCAACTTGTTTCACTGTCAATAAAGAAGACTAATTTGAAGACGAACATTTGGCGGGATTTCAGGGACTCATCTGAAATCTGTACTTCAATATATTAGACAAAAGTGAAGGATTCATTCACCGGAAATCTTCTCTTGCCATATACCGTACTAAGTCCATCAGCAAAGCATCAGCCATCCAATCAGGTATTTTAGAAAATAGCTCCTCAGGTTTCAATGACCATTATATTTCCAGTAAGTAGGTGTTGTTGCATACCTTAATGTTACAGACAGATCAAATGCTGAGTGAATAAGCCAGGTGGGTAATGCACTGCGTCTGAAGCAGCTGCTGTTTGTGGAATCACAGGGAATGACTCTCTGTGAAGTGAAAGGAGGGCATGCAGTAATCAATAATTCATCTAAAAAGGCATTGTTTTCTAAATTCAAAACAATAAGATACATTTTGGGGGATTTTAGGGTATCTGGATTTCAATATATTAGATAAATGTCAAGTAATTCATTCACAGAAAAAACTTCAATTGCCATATACTATATATTATTAAGACCATCGGCAAAGCATCAGCCATCCAATCAGGTATTATAGAATTACCTTCAGCTGGCAGGTGAGGTTTCAATGAAACATTAGACTTCCAGTAAGTGGGTGTTGCATTTATGGAACTGCTTCAATGCTACATGAAGTGAATACGCCTTGCAGCTAATGTACTGTCTGAAGCAGCTGCTGTTTGTGGAATCACAGGGAATGATTCTGTGCGAAGTGAAAGGAAGGCAGTGCATTAATCAATAAAGTCCTCTGAAAACTCAATGATCTCCAAGTACGATGGTGCTGCTAAGGTAACAAAGAGAGCACTTATCTGCTCCCTGCGCAGTGGATGAGCAGTGATGTAACTGGCATCTGTTAATTGGTGAGCCAGACAGTCCGACTGCTTCTCAGGGACAGTCAGTGCATCCATGCTGGAAGGACAATGTCTCTTTTATGAGGAAGTACTACCCAGTGGACACTGAAAACTAGGCTAAACTGTTGTGACATAAGCAGTTCCCAGACACAGTTTTTCACCTGTCATGCTTTCTGCAACTTTTCCCAGACAAAGCAAATATGTATACACAGGAACACAAGGTTATTTATAACACAACTGCATTCTGACACGTCTGTTGACAACAATGATATCACACATTTTTAAGCTGGACAAACTACACTACCCGCCTAAAGACATGTACAGGGTGCGTACAGTCTCTGAGGCCTTTATGTGCAAGTATCCTTGCAGGTAAATATTCATTCCTGCCTAAGGCTTGACTTTATAGTACTGCATCCCGAGTGTCAATACCAATCACGGACATATCTGATGTGATATAACAAACCAGAAGAAGAATTTGGCACTAACAACCCTGGAAGAAAAATCTGTTAAGCAGCTAGCGACATGGACTCCTGTACAACTACATACGCTTTTATAAAGATGTGCCTATTAGCTATTTAAAATTTCACACAGCAACATCTTCATTGTGTGGTTAAGTGCAGGAATACGTTGGACAAAAAATAATCCATATGATCTGTGTACAATCTATAATTCACACTAGCTCCACAGACAGTGATGCGTTTATCTGCCCAGACAAAAATAACGGTTCAACTTTTCCTCCATTCGCTCCGATTTCAAATCCCAGAATAGATGTATTGATCGTACCAGGGAAGATGGAAGGAGACTGGATTTGATACACCAAGGTCAACCCAAGAACACTCAGGGTGTGGAGATGAACTGCTCTCTTTATCCCCATGCATACTTTCTTTTTCTCCCTTCTATCGAACCAACATCGAGATAATTCCTACATCTCACGCTACATTTTTTTTTCATTGCTGCTTTTGCTGTCATGCCTTACGATAAAATGGACTGTAGAGCGATTTTTTGGGCCGAATGGAAAAGATAATTTCTCATATAAGAGAGAATGAATTTCGTTTAATGTGAAAGCAGCACACAAGGTGTACACAAAAACCTGATTGACAGTTCTTTAAACAGGATCAATAGAAGATGAGAACAATCAAAAATACTAATGTGTTCTGTGGAAAATAATAAAATAATTGGTACATTAAATAATATGTATCATGATGAAAGTCGTCTTTTTTTAACACTTTTTTTTATTGTTTTTTAGCATACAGTATACAGACAATACATAAGACAGTACTTAGACATCCACAACACATTAAAAAGTCACATACACAACATAAATAAATAAAATTAGCTTCACAAACATGTGGGTAGACTATGTAAGGAAATCAACAAACATGTAGGCAGATATAAAAGGCTTCCATCCTTCTCCCAGCAGAGGAACATTACTCATCTCCAAATTGCTGACCCAAAGTGCTCTCTAGATCTGCATGTTCCCGATAGTCAAGGAAAGGGCCCCATACTTTTTTAAATAGTTCTTGTTTTCCTTTAATTGAATAGGTTATTTTCTCTAATGAGACACACGCAGACAATTCTTTTAGCCATTTACCAATTCTTGGACTATTTACGTTTTTCCATGAAAGTGCTCTCATGCGTGTTGCCTGCAGCAGACATACATTTCAAAAGAGTTGTTCTTTCTTCCTTATGTTATGTTTTTTGGGGTAACATCCTAACAAAAAAAAACATGAACGTCATCTTTAAAGAAAAGTAGACATTGTTCTACAATAAAGACAAACGTAACGGACGTGTTGACAGTAGGTAGCAGAGGCAGAAGACATCCCTTTATGTTTGTGACATCATAATCTGTCCAGATCAAGAGCTTTTCCTTCAGACGCTAAATCCTCACCAGTGGCTGATGCTGCTCTCTGGAGGGGGCATGAGGAATGACAACTTGCATGTGAAGAACATTTGACTGATGACTCAGTTTAAAACTCTATTAACATTTTAGAAAATGGAACAACTCCAAATGATTTCATGGTGGTTAACAAGCTAGGAAACAACTCTTAATCATGTCATGTGAGTGTGGGTCATGGCTTTTGTCACATGGTATCTTCCCTTCCTGTATTACTTCCCCCTGCTCATAAAACAGCATTGCAGAATATTTTACTGACAGAGGCCAGGAGGTTAGGAAAAGACAACCATCGATACTGTACTAAACTGTAAGCTGTTATGGCTGAAGTCGCGCAACGTTTTAGCTCAGGATTGGCAACTCAAGATAACACACATCCATATTTTGTCACTACCATTGTGACAAAATATGGATGTAGCAATTTGTTCACATAAAATTAACCAAGTTCCAACATTAAAAATAATCACCTAGCCCTCCTAACAGTAACCTGTGCAAATAGAAAGGTTATGTTCTACAAGCATCATATTTTCCTAAGGTCTGACCATAAAAAGGTGACTGAATCCTTTACTTTACTTTCCATGACTTGTCTTTATTGGTCTGTAGAGGAGACGTTACTGTTACGCCAAACATAAATCCTAATTGATTTAGGGAGTGATAGTAATGGAAAGATGCCGCTAATTGCAATCAGCTATTCGACGTCATGCTGCCGCAGTAAATTGTCAACAGGAAAGGGATCACTGCATGATTTGAGGCAACATGAAGTCTGTAATGAAGGTACTGCAGACATGGGCAGCCACACCTCAGCCCTCTCAGGTAACAGCACACTTGCCTGGCAGTCACCCATTAAACTGTGTTTGACACATCAGGCTCAGGTGACACTTTCCTCTCGTTTGAGGCGAAGGCGTGTGTCCCGTTGAGGTTAATTTTCCACCTTTCCTGTGACTGCTAGGTCTAATCAGGGATGATTTTAAACTCCATTGCCAGTTTAGAAATACTTGCACATAAATAACTCTTAGGGCTCACATCACAAAGAAGAACGTGTTTTAAGAACATGAAGATGTTCTATGCCTGATAAAAGGATGTAGAAAGTCCCATTTGTGTTTTTGCTTCTGACTGCTCTCACACTAGAAAAGAAGGGCAAAATAAAACGATTAGCCTTATAAATAAATACTCAGGTTGTATCTCAAATATCATAATTAAACCTCAAAAAGATGATCAGTGATTTATTAGGAGCTGGCAAATTGTAAACATTTAGCTAAATGATTTACGATTAAGTTGAAAAGTTGAAGGTCTCATACATAAAGAAATATTCAAAAGAGATTAAAAAGGAACCCCTGCTTTCATTTGTAAAAAGTAGAGATTCAATCAGAAGCAATCTTTTATTATAAGATAATGTATTTCACCTTATACAGCTTCGGGAAAAAGAGACCACTCCAAATGCTTCTTAAATCTTTGTCTCTACGTCTATGTCCAATTTCTGTTGAATTCCACCACAGAGAACAATGATCAGTGGTTTATAGAATACAATTAAAACATAATAATAATCATTTAACTCGTAGACATACCTATAAATAATAAAACAAGAGAAATGATAATAGTGAAGTGGTCTTTCAATTTGTTCCGGGTGCTGTATCTGAGGGGTTTTTCGAGAAAATGATAGCATGAGGGCGCTAATGCCACTGTCCGGCGAAAATACGGCATTAGAGCGAAGCGGAAAACAGTAGTTTCTCCATGTCTTAAAGCAGACTGTAAATCCAGAGTCACATATTGCACCTCAAACAACAAATAAATCCCGAGTGAGGGTTTCTTTACTTCCTCTACAGAAAAAAGAACAGTATAAGAAACAATCAGAAATCAGCGCTAATCTGCTGCTCGTCCACCGGCAGACCGCCCGGACATTTATCCCCTATTTATCCATAAAACGAAGCTGTGTCTGCCAGCTGATGATCTATTCCACACGATTTTCATATTTTTGGAGTAATTATACAGTTTTTGATGGACAAACATATTGTTTTTCCACATCTGGCCCTATATGTGTAATTTAGTGGACAATACAACAACAACAAAAATAACTGGCCAAACAGCAACACCAAACGCTAATGATAACTATTCTTTGGAAACATGGTTTCAAAAGTGAAAATTCCACAAACATACTTTCGTGGTTACGCTTAACTTGGCCTAAAGAGGAAATTAGCTTCTCTCTTGGTATGCCAGGCAGCTGAGGGGACATACTGTACATATCAGCCATCAAGTCAGTTAACCAAAAACAGAAGTTGACTCAAGTCTTTTGTCAGCTTAGTTCCTTTTTTCTGCAGACAGCTCAGTAGTCATGAAGGAAAATGATATCATATTCTACTCTTGACTGTACCGGACACATTTAGGCAGCTTGTGTTAAGAGGTGTATCCTTAAGCCTTTCATTCAGAGACAGGTGAACATGATACTCACGAGTCTCCCTAAACATTTCTGACACCCGATATCCCCCACCGCCACGACCCACCGTACCTAGCTGTCTATTCCCCTTTGCATATACCTGGTGTGGACACAATAACAAGAACACACAATCTAACCCAGAAATGACACAAAATGAATGCTTTTGTTGAGTGACAGAAAGGCAGAGAGTTACAAACTTCATAAATGCTGCAGGGCTATTGTACTGGAAGGCATCGTCTGTTCATATTTATGTGTCCACTTTAGGCTGAACCACAATTCTAAGCCAGCTTCTGGTGTCATTTCAAAGGTAGATTTTGCATACCACATTTTATTTAGGTTTTATTCTGTCACACCACAGTATGTATTGAGATAGCAAAGGCAATAAGACCAAAATGACTCACTGCAGATGCCAAACTTATTAGCCTTACACCTCCTGCGGACCGACGATGGAAAACCCCAACTGCAAATGGTGACAACCTCACGGGGAAAACCTGTTAAGAAGTTTTCCCCACGTCAGCGTGTTCAACGTCCACTAAGTATGAGCGGCTTTCCATTTGGACCGTGCATTGTGTGTCTGAAATAAACACCAGCTTCACTTTAACGTGAAGAAAAGATAGAATAGGATGTCGGGTAGATTGAAGCAGATCAGGTTAGTCTGGGGCATTGATGAGAGGATATTGAGTGCAATAATAATAGAAATAGCTTTTTCCAAATGATTTAATAGCCTAATTTCAGCCCTTAGAATTGGGTTTCCCCCACATAGAGCCCAATCGGATACCTGTATATACCTTAATGTTTATTATGTATCTGTAGGCTCTAAATTTCCCAAACTGCTTTATTTCAAATACTAAATGACTTGGTTCAAAACTATTAGGTAAGATATTCATAACCTTTAACAATGTTTGAAGCTTTAAGTTTAATATGGTAGAAGATATATCACTGTTGGATTTGTTGGAATTACAGAAATACTGATCGCTAAACAAGTACTGACCCTGGCTGCAGTACTTCAAAAACATTGCTAATATACAGGATATAGGTTCTTCAAACTAGATCCTACATGGATATGTAAGCCAATAAGTAGGAAGACAATGCTCCAAAGAAAGGACAAACCATGTTCAAGGTCGTTTGAGTTGCCTTTACATTCACGAGGAACGAGCCCTGACCAATGGACTGAAGCACAGTCGAATAACACAAATCAAAGGGACCCATATGTGGAATGGCATTTGTGTTGGTCGACCTTTACTAGATGACAGCTGTTGCATTGTGTCAAAGCCAATTTCTGTCAGGAAAGGAAAAAGGAACATAATGGAGAACCGAAAAGCTTAGTGGAAAACAAACTAAGCCCCCCCCCCCCCCCCCCACCCCGGATCTCAGATGATGATATACTTGTGCATTTTGTAGCGTGTCATGAGTGCCTAAGAAGAACATAAGGTTATATTCAAAGGTATTGAGAGCTAAATGAGTCCCTGAAAAGCCAGGACATGAGTTGACAATACAGTCAGTAGGATCTGTGTCCAAAGATTTCAAAAGAGGTAAAGGTAAAGGTAGGTAAAGCATTGGACTCGTAGGAAGTAAAAGGTCAGTGAGAAAAGGTTAAGATGATTAACATTATCTAGAGCCTCATACTAAAAAATGATCCAGTTCTGACAATAGCTAAACATTGTGTCAAAGCAGGGAGTTTAAACTATTTGGAAAACAAGGTCGGGTTAAAAGCATCAATTACTACGTAGGACAAAAAACGATTGTCGACAAGAAAGAGGTGCACCTGCATGCCTTAGGGGCAGTATTGAGTAAAAGTGCATTTCCAGCTGAAATGGACACTGACAGACTCCTGGTCTCATGTTTTTCCACATCAGAGACGCTAAACATGCATTAGTAACTTTCCTGCCCTTTCCGAGGATTGGGCTAAACTGTTGCTGCGTGCATTTCCAAAAGAGGAGGAAAGTCCTCCCGTCTAACCAGAGACGGACACACCCCTTGTCCTGAGTTTGCGTGTAAACAAGGAGCAACTGGAACAAACATCCCTTACAGGATTGGCAGGTGAGGCGGCTCCCTGTGAGGCCACACAGCAGCAGGAGCAGATATAGGGGAAGCCAAACGCCCAGTTGGTGTGCATGTGCTGACTGCTAAGCTCCAAATAAAGCAGAGGGCAGCACATGATAGCCAAAGGTGCATGCCCTTTTAAACATGAATGCACACACACAACGTAATGCTGTGTGCTGTGAGGACATTCTGAAGACTTGCATTCACTCTCATCCCACATCAAATCATCAACACTATCCATCGTGCGTTTCCTATATAACCTCAGGCTCCGTGTTCAGTTCTCTTGAGGTACATCTGGAGCCAAAGGGTACACACATCAAACAATCACCGGCATTCACACACACGCACACACTGAATGTTTTAACCTCTAAGAGACCTTGAGACGTCGACATATCAGTCATTCTAACAGATGGTCCACGTATATCAATGATGCTACAGTCAAACACTACAGCCGAAAACACCAACCTGATTTGAGAGGTTGTGCCTTTTTCAAAACTAACCTTCCAAACATTACGTTTATGGAAAAACATAGCTATGGTTGCTTTTGTAAAGCTTGTAAGTAGTTCATAATGACCTTGAAACTTTAAACGGTTAAGAGCAGGACCCATGATGTCAGGATTATTGTTTGTGTGTGACGATTTTCTTTTCTTTTGGTTTAACTGTAAAGATGATTTGATTATAATTATTATCCAAATTAAAATGATTATTTATTTTGTACAGAGTTGATAATGAACAATGAATTATGACAGGGGGTAGGACTAGAAAAGCTGTCATGCTTCTTCTTGCCCCTTTTGAACTTGAACTTTATTATTTATACTTTCTAAAAATCTTTGTTAACATGTTCAATAAATTGACTTGAAGAACCTAAATGTTTTTGGGCAATCAGACAATTATACTTGGATAGAGTTCAGAGGGTTGAAAGTCATAAACACTTGCTCCTTCATCTCCCATAATGCAGATAATAGCAAAGAAGTCCCTTCCTGCAAGTCAGACAACAACATCTTCCCAAATCCCCCCAACCCCCCAACCCCCCCCCCAGTTTGTAACACAAGCTTTCTGTTTAAAACGTGTCATGTTGTTAAAGCGCTGCCAAAATAACCCTTGTGCTTTTGTCAGGGTTATTTTATTAGACTTTGACAAAGCTTCTCCTCAGCCGCCGAGGACAGCATTCAACTGTTGCGCTGCACAATAGTGAGGATAGAAATCTGTGAAAGTCTTTCTAGGTCAGATATTTCAATTCAAAAACAACTTTTCATAACCGTACTAATATAATAATTTCAGGTCCGTCCTAATTTTAACAGTAGCACTGAGCGCAGGAGGCATGTAGTTTTGCTTAAGACCAACAGGTTGTATGGGTACATGTCCATGTTTCTTTTTGTTCTGCAACAATCTCAACCGTGTTTCCCAACTCCACGATCTGCAAATGTGTGAACTGTCAGAGAGCGAGATTGACAGTCACTCTCTAAATGCTATCCAAATTTATATCCGACACCTTTGGGAGACTGTTATCCCTGCGGAGACTCGTGTATCTTTCAGTCCCTACTTAATCCCTCATAAATCCAAATGAAATCTTAGTCATCTTGTGTATCTGCGCAAGTAGCAGGAAGCATCCTCTGTGTGATTTAATTAACTATAAATATACTTCTATGATACTCTGTTTGCCGGGCACACTTATTTAAACACATACAGCCCTGGAAAAAATGAAGGGACCACTCCAGCTGATCATTTTCTCCTGTTTTATTATTTATAGGTATGTCTCTGAGTTAAGTTATTATATTATTATTAATAATAATATTTTAAATGATATTCTATGAACTACTGACCATTTTTCTCTGTGTTGGAAGTCAACAGACACTGGAATGGCTGCCATACATGTAGAGATTGAGATTTGAAAAAAATCTGGGGTGGGTTCTTAATTTTTTCCGGAGTTGTGCAACACATTCTTACAATTTAGCCATATTCAGAAAATATATTCACTTTAGTTACCTAACTCACAGCTTGGTCTCTGCGTCACAGAGTGAACAAGCATAAAGAATATTTATAGATCGCCTGGAAGGCTTTAATAAGAGGGCAAAGCCGGTGAAACAACCGGCATCTATCATTTAGCCAACAGGATCTTGTTTTTTCTATCATTTCTAACATTAAACTTCTTCAAAACCACTGCTTCCTCTTTACACTGTTACCTAATCTCCTCTTATACATTTGTTGTGAAACCTTGTGAGAATACTGACAGAATTTGTACAGTTTAAGTTGCAGCGAAACACACAAAGAAAACAAGGGTTGGGTCATCTGTAAAGTTAAATGCCTGTACATCCAATATCTTCATTATCATCGAGACTCATTACGCGCTCCAGTATATCAACTTCATCATCCAGCAATTTCATTTAGCAGACAAATCCAGCATGCATTCAGTAAATAGATTACAGCAAACCCAGTATGCAGTGTGCCATTAGTCATGTATTGATTGCTATGAAGGAGGAGGAACTGAGGAAATCGAAATCCAGGACAAATAACACAAAACAAAAAGGTCAATACTCATTTTTAAGATGCATGAATCCTCCTGACATCCAGTGTTCATCATCCACGGAAATTAGCGTCCATGCATGTTTGTTGTATTTCATTTGCTCTCACAAGATGGAAACAATCCTCCACCCAAATCTGTCGAGCATCAAAATCACGGAACCAACAGTCGAGTCAATACCTTCAACTTCTAAGATGGTTTTAAGAGTCAAATAGCCAAATATATTCAATTAAGCAAACAAAGAGAATCGTGTTCTTTGACATATTTTCCCACAGGTTGAATAACTTCATTCGTCTAACTGTTAACACACATACTTCTCATTGTGCCACCACCAAATTGAGTATGTTTCCACAAAGGGGATACAATCTTGTCTCAAATAGTTTTCAGATTATCATTGTTGCTATTTAAAGCTCACACACAACATACTCTGCCATTGTCTAGGTGAGAGAAATGCGAGGCAAAAGCTGTGAAAAGATGCACAGAAGCTAGTGTGATTGCAGATGCACAGTAAACCCATCTCGTTTTGACTGAATAGACAGGTGCCAGGAGGAAATCATTTGGAAGACGTTTCTCTTCTTCTTATACCCTTCTGAGGTGGAGGTACTGATAGTAAAAAACAGACTACACACGTTTTATCACCAATTCAATGTCGTAGGACATACTCTTAATGTCTTCTAATATTCTTCCAAGCCTATATAGAACACATCAGTTCACATTACAGGACTATAAATCACCTTACAAAATGTCAAAAGCATCAGTGTTCTTTCATTTTCCGTTGTTTTCTATTTACTTTGCTTAAAACCCCCTCCTTCCAGATAACCGTTTTCCTTTATTTCTCAACTGTGACATTTGAAAAGGCCTGTGTGAATCCAGACGACATTTCCATCATCTGTATGCAAAATAAACACCAGCTAAAATAGACTCCTCTCAGCAGCTCAGTGCAGTCAAACAAAACTGCCTCTGCTCTCACAATCAATGCACACAACAGATTGTCTACACACACTTAGCCATCAGCAGACTGTAATTCAGCATGCTTGCTTTGCCTGTGTGTCAAGCAATTATTCCAGCACCGTTTTACCCTCAACCTGTTGCTATAGAAGCACCTTGTTTGTGAGCAACTGGTCCAACAAGGCTTAGAAAACAGACTGGTGCCAAATGATGGTTCAGTGAGAGAAATACAAGATTAATCTGATTAGGAAAAAACATCAGCAGTGAACCTACAGTGGATTTAAAAAAAGGGGAAAAATGGAAATAGATTGTCCATAATGAAGAACATTATGCATATTTTACTGACACATATTGAGTTTAAATAACAGGATACTGAACAAACTCTCTATTGTTTAGGACTATTGTTATTTACATGTTTGAAATTAAACAACATAAGTGTCATTGTGTCAAAAGGAAGTGGTAGGCCTATTTAATTAGTCCTGTACAGTTGTGATAAAAAACAAGAACCTGTGGTGCGTTCAAGTTACAAAAAGGGGTTCACAGAGAGTAACTCACAGACCAAAATGTGACATGACGCTAATGCTAATATACATTTTACATTTTAAGCTCTTCGACGGCATTGTCTGTAATTACGTGGCTATGTTCTCGGTGGACTTTTAAGTGACAAATTAATTTTCACAATATCTTAAACAAAAAGTGTTTTGCAAAACTTTTCTGACTTTTTGACTGACATTACCGCGAGCTGTGTCTTTTGTGCCACATTTGTGGGGTACTGACGCCCCAAAACGTTACATCACTACAGGAGGACAAACAGCCACAAAAGTAAAGTGCGACGGCTAATCCTCGGGTAGATAGATGAGATAAGAAGTGGGACACGGAGTTTTTAACTGCAAGCTGTCTTACCGTACTTGTTGGGCTCCCTGTTGTACTCTAGGATAGGCACCGCCACAGCGTTGGGGTCCTGCGGCTCGAACACGGAGTCCTCCCCCGCCTCTTTTTCCTCCACTATGCCACCGCCGCTGCTGCTGCTGCTGCTGGTGGTGTCCGGTGCCGGGTCAGCGACAACCGCGTCCCAGTGCACCCCCACCGCGGCGACCCCAACTCCTCTGTCAACCGGGACTACCACAAATCTTTCGCCCATGTCCCCTCCTTCGTGCCCCGTTGGTAGCACTTTTAATGGTGGAGATACACGCCGCCCGGCTTCTTACCTCAGTGGTTCACACTCGTTAGGGGCGAACACACAGGACAGCGTACACACGCTCACGGGCTGATCACAGGATTGATTACAGTACAGACGTTCCCGCCCTTGGCCTTCTCTGATTCGCTGAGAGCAACAAGGACCGTTGTCCATCACCCCCAGAAGCAAATCAGAGTGCTTGAAACTTGTTAATTGTGGAATGAACCAGTTCTGCATCGATGTAATGACATACTACCCATAATTGAATTTCTCTGTAATTGTTGATTATTTAAAAAAAAACTTCTTATACTGTTTCAGCAGCTTATTTTGAGTCTCCGAACAAACTCAAAATTGTATTTTATAATATGTTCACTTTGGCTTAGAATTGAGTCAGGCCTCCTAGCAAAAACAATACTGCTAAATATAATGCTACTTAAAATAGTGCTGAGTGCCCTGCTGTCACAAGTGAGCACATGTACTGGCATATCACATTAAACTCATTACACAGTTCTTTAATGGTCTCAAAATGATGGGGTAATTAACACCCACTCTGTACATCCTCCACACTATCAATAGCCGGCTAGGGAATCTCAATAAATCATTCTAATTTAAAAATCATTGATAGTTTAATCATTTACCAACACTTCGCCAAAGCAACTTTGGTATGTTACAGCTTAGAATAAATTGTTTGTCAATACCTCAGGATAGGATGACCTCTCAAGTTTCCAGTCAGGATTTGGTACATACTTAGTGAGTTGGTTTAAAACCTTTTACCCAAAACCAGTCAGTTCAGTTGGAAAAACTTAGTGCACTCCTTCAAACATACTCCAAATTGTAAGAAGAATCAACAACATTTCTCACATTTAAGCGTTTTCTTTGACCACAATATGTTCTTTGGATTGTAGTGCTTTGAATGAAGTTGGTCTCTGTGGTTCCATAATAAACAAATGATCCTCTGATGTCGCAAATCCCATATCAAGATCACTAACCACATGTGTGTTACCAAAATGAATCGTTCCTTGGATAAGGACCCATCTGTTCACCAAATTCAAGGGAAATCTGTTCACACGGCACTCTGGCAGACAAATAATGTAAGAGGCTTGGAAACAGTTGCCCCTCCACAGAAATTAAAGAAGTGGTTGCCTTGTAAAAATCAACACGTTGTTTCTCTGAACCACTGGAACACATCAGTTCATAAAGCACCACTTGCAATGGTGATATGATAAATACAGTTACGTTTAACACAAGTCCTGCAGTTTGACAGAACAGCCTACACTAATGCCACTCAGACATGAGTGTGTGATAATTCACTCAGTGAATGAGTGCCCTGTCTATTATTAGCTTCTCATCTTCCACATTAACCATGTCTGCCATTTACTTCACAGCTATCCGGAACTCTGAATCCTGAACTCCTGCAGACCACTCAGACATCAATTGCTTGAAGAGCTCTTTTTTTTCTCCTGGCAGAAATGGGCTTCCATAGCATCATGTGTAACAGCAGTTCATTTTTATTGCATTCATGAAGTGTCGAGCCTGCAAAAAATGTGACTTCTTTGTGACAGAAGCATCTTATTCTTAATTTGTTCTTTCTTTTTCTAGATAAAATAACAAAACAACTTTAACTATTGGATTAACTTCATTTGCTGCATCAACATTCTATCCATGCTGTCAAACTGATTTAGAAAAAACCATATTGTGTTATTGCACTTTACCCCCCCCAAAAAAAGGAACAATGGAAAGAAGCAGGTTTGTGCATGAATAAATTGCCTCATTAGAAATTTAGATAAACCATCTACAAACAATCTCCTCTTATCCTTCACTGTTTTCATAGCAACTGTCTTCTGGGACGGCACCAAACAAACTGGCTGCTAAGGTGAAGTTGTTGTTGGGGGGGTTGAGTGAGATAAATGAAGTCCTCTTGACTTACTCTATAGCCTTTTGTTTTCAATGTCAAGACAGATAAATTAACATTGTTACAAGTATGAGTATATAATCTGCTTTATTGTCATTATCTGACATTTAGATTTGTGTTAAACGTGTGAAAGAAATATGTTTTTACAGCGCTGTTTTTCTTTACTTGTTTAATTCTACTCTTAGTATTGCTCATAGGGCGTCTTTCATTTTAATTTCACGCCTAAAACCAAGGTAGGCAGTTACACTAAGTACTTCTTGATAGAGTTTTCTCTATGGCAGCAGTCACAGCCATTTACATTAGACTGCTTCAGCTGCGTTGGGGAAATTACTGGAGCCAACGATGCGTGCCCCGAGTCTATGTGGGTCAGCGCTATAGCATGAAAGGAAGCTTTTATTGTGAGACGGGTCCCCCACTGCTGTGTCATTGTGTTCCCCCTGTCACAACAGACAGTGGCATGTCATAAGGCCGCACATCCTGGCCTCAGTAGTCCGAACCAGTCTCAGAGGGGAACATGATGTAAGAGTGTACAGAGATGGTGTGAGGAGACAAGGCCCAGCTGCCACTCCTACACATGTCTGCAGGAGCGACTCCCCACCCCAGACTCAAAGGCTTCATACATCTTAACACTTAAATTTTTACAAATGAGAAGCTTTATTGGAGCAAACCAAAAACAATTAACTATTCCGCCATCCTCACCATTAGAGAAAATAATGTTAAAGGATTGTAGGAGGAAAAACTTCATTTCTGCACTTTATAACTTGCTTATATCTGGGTCCCCTGAGTCCTCCGAAGCTAAACTGTGAAAGTGGAGGGAGGATCTGCAGGAAGACATTTCAATTGATGAATGGGAAGGTGCTTGTGAAAAGGCTCAATCACAAACAGCGAATACCCGTCTTAAGCTCTTACAAGATAATTGACTGATGCGTACAAATATTACTCCAGAAAAGCTAAACAGATTTAATGGTAATATCCCAGACTTGTGTTTTAAGTGTGGACAATCCAAGGGAACATTCTTTCATTGTGTTTGGGAGTGTACCAAGATAAAAACGTTTTGGGAAGAGGTAAAAAATATATGATTGAAGAGATGTTATCATTGCGGTTAATTACGGAGCCCAAGTTTTTTTTTTTGTTAGGGTGTTACCCCAAAAAACACAACATAAGGAAGAAGGAACAACTCTTTTTAAATGTATGTCTGCTGCAGCAACACGCATGATAGCACTTTCATGGAAAAACTAAATAGTCCAAGAATTGGTAAATGGCTAAAAGAATTGTCTGCGTGTGTCTCATTAGAGAAAATAACCTTTTCAATTAAAGGAAAACAAGAACTATTAAAAAAGTATGGGGCCCTTTCCGTGACTATCTGGAACATGCGGATATAGAGAGCACTTTGGGTCAGCAATTTGGAGATGAGTAATGTTCCTCTGCTGGGAGAAGGATGGAAGCCTTTTATATCTGCCTACATGTTTGTATATTTCCTTACATAGTCTACCCACATGTTTGTGTAGCAAATTTTATTTATTTATGTTGTGTATGTGACTTTTAATGTACTTTTTTAATGTCTTATGTATTGTCTATATACTGTATGCTAAAAAAACGTGTTAAAAAAAGAAAGACAAACAAATGGTTAACCAAAATGAATTGGTTCAATTTAAAATCTAACCAAAACAAAGTTTGGTACACAGCTTTTTTTCTATTGTTTAACTCCTGTTGTGTAGATGCAAATTAAGTATATTTAAAATAATCAAAAGCTTGTGAAACCACATTAAATGTTTGCTAAACAACATAGTCAATCCATGGTTGTTGGGAGGAAAACAATATACACATGGGGGTGTCACAATAAAGCTCGGGTGGTAGGAAATGTGAGGGGACTTGTTTTTCAAACAGTGTGCAGATGGCATGCTGTTTGTAACGAGATCCCACGGGCTGCACAATTCATAAGGGACAGATGTGCATGTCTCTGTTTGAGACACACAGAATATTCTTTACCTCTCAAATCATATCGTCTATAACAGCAACAGTCTGTAAAAAAGTAAGTAAATCAGTCTGTGACAGCCTGTCAGAAAACACATAAAGATGACGACATACAAGATAGTAAAAAGGAACACAACCTGATTCATCAATGATCATAAACGTATCTGTATCCACTCTGTGTGTTTTGTTGTACAGTCTTGACAATATTGGACATTAATATTGTACATTATAATACTATTGTTGTCATATAGTCATTGTTATGGGTCGAGTACTAAACATATTTCTTTGTGTTTTGCCTTTATCAATATTGTGATTATTTGATTTTTTTGCAGAACATGAATCACATTTTCAGTGTAGGTATGAGATTGTTGATTGAGACACAAAACCAATCATCCAGCTACACCATAGGGGGCGCTTTAACAAAGTCAACTGTTTTTTTATTACTTTTTTCGTCACAAATTACACACATAATTGGTGCAAATCCGCCAAATACGGGATCTGGCACTATGAGAGGGCATGTTCGGACCCATGGCGCCCTCTGGTGGATCGACCCACAACTACATCCAGCCTATCGGTTTATTAATAAAATAACTCTGTGAAATGAAAATAAAGACAGCATATGGGTTCTTACAATTAGAAGATGTCACTCGTTAGGTGGTATCTGGTAAAAAAAACAACATTTGGAAGTCATTTAAATAAGGTGCCTCTAAAACCTAATAGCACATTTTCTTTGGCGTCAGAAATCAAGTTGGACATTGTCTGCACAGGGTAAACACAAAATGCTACTAGCTAAAACAACAGGACTTCGTTAAGTTCACCTGGATTTTATATACTGAATTTTATATAAAATTGAATTTTATACTTTCCCAATATTGCCTTATTTTATTATACAGTAAATGTAATGTGTGACATAGCTGTGTGTGTTCTCTCTACTGATTTCAAAGCTTCTATACAACATATCTCTACATTTGTAACAACAAACAAACAAACAAACAAACAAACTGTAAAACAACAAGCATCATCATGATGTTTTTAACCAATACTTTTTACAGACATTGAATCATTTTCAATGTAATCCTCAAAGCAGATATATTTTTAATTGGGTGTTTGAGATACAAGAAGCCATTCATCTGTGCTTCCCCTTCCTATGTCACATGCACGCTCATTAGCATACAGTATAAAGTATACCACCCCCAATCTGAGCATCAGCCAACAATCATTTCTAATAATAACTGCGACCACACTCGTGTTGTGCAGCGTTCAAGTATTTTTCCACGCAACAGTACGGAACCATGAAGAAGGTGACCTTGCTGCGGCATGATTAAGTTTCCCTAGATTACACATCATTTTATTGCTAATGCAGGCAATCTGATTTAACAACAAATATTTTATTTTATTTTATTTGTTTGATCCTAAACATTGAATATTTCCCTTATACATCGGCATAACGATGTTCCTTCAAGGATTTTGGCCGAGCAAATCATCTTTTACATTGAGAACACCATGGTTTCTCTACTGTGGGGCAACCTTGTTGATTATAACTAGCTAAATGAGAGTACCTCTTTCCACAAATGAATCTAAGAGGAAAATTAAATTAAAAGTTATTAAAACAATTGAATCCTAACATTGTGATAACTTGAGCATACATCACAAGAGCATTTTTCATCATCATTCATCGATGGCTCGAAGTCAACTGCTGGTATTTAATTTGGCTTTGAAGCAAGAACATGTCCTGTGTATGGATGTCTCTGCACAGTACAGGCATCAGAGTGGCCTTCCCTTGCTCCTATACCCACAGGTAAACTCACAAGCTACCCTAATTTGAACCCTGGAAGAAAAAAAAATAGGTAGCCATAGCCTAAATGGTACCACTGACTCGGATATTGAAAAACAATGAAATACATTTCCACAGCTATGCAGATGACACTCAAATTGATATAACCATTTCACCACGAGACTATGCTCCAATTAAGACACTGATTAAGTGCATTGAGCAAGTCAATGACTGGATGAGTGAGAACTTTCTCCAATTAAACAGAAACAAACAGAGGTTATGGTTTTTGGATCAAAGGAGCAAAGAATAAAAGTCAGCGCAGAGCTTCAGTCAGCAATGCTCAATACAACAAATAAAGCAAGAAATCTAGGTGTAGTTATGGACTCAGACTTGAACCTCAACAGTCAAATTACAGCAATTACCAAATCAGCCTACTATCACCTGAAGAATATATCTAGGATTAAAGGATTAATGACACAGCAGGATTTGGAAAAACGTGTCCATGCTTTTATCTTCAGTAGACTGGACTACTGTAATGGTGTCTTTACAGGTCTCACTAAGAAATCCATTAGAAAGCTGCAGCTGATTCAGAACGCTGCTGCTCGAGTCCTCACTAACACTAAGAGAGTGGATCACATCACTCCAGCTCTGAAGTCTTTACACTGGCTTCCTGTCGGGCAAAGCATTGATTTTAAAATACTGATGCTGCTTTATGAAGCATTGAATGGTTTAGGCCCAAAATATATTAACCATCTCCTGCTAAATGATCAACCATCCAGAACTCTCAGTGTCCTCTGGGACTGGTCTGCTTTCTGTCCCGGGAGTCAAAACTAAACATGGAGAAGCAGCTTTTAGCTTTTATGCCCCCACTATCTGGAATAAGCTCCCTGAATCCTGCAGGTCGACGACAACTCTTACTGTTTTTCAATCCAGACTGAAAATGTCTCTTTTTACCGCTGCTTTTGATTGAGCTGTTCATGTGTCATGTTATCTTTGCTTTTTACTGCCTGTTTTTAAATGCCATTTTTATAATGTGTTCCTGCTGCATTTGTTTCTCAATGTGGAAAGGTGCTATATAAATGAACTTGCCTTACCTTGTACCTGGTGGCATGGTAGAAGCACCTGCTGGATTTGACAAGGAGCCTGTAAAACAGAGGGCAGTTAAAAACTCAAGTTTGGTTGAAAATGATACTGCATGAACTCCAAACATCTTTTTGGTGACCTGTATACAGTAGATGGATGGATCAAGCAAACCTTAATTTTCTTAAATGTGCTGTAGCCTGCCCTCAAGTTGCCCTCTTGTCCCCGCTATTGCCCCCACCCTTTCCTCAGCGTGGGTGGGGAGCGGATATACATTACGTCTGCTGAGCGGAATGATTTATGACTAACAAGCACATGCACAGCAATGACACCAGGATACCTATTTCAGTGACAGGGTCATTTTACACCCCCTAATATAACTCATCTAAAAACAAATATCCTGATCTGTCAGAGCTGATTTGAAATGCAATAGAAATGTTCTGAATCTAGCTTGTCGAGCGGGAAAAATACCTACATATTTCCTCTAGAGCTTACTGCTGCTAATAAAGCCAGTTTCTTCTGCTAAACTTTAGAAAGTTGTTGAAAATGATTTCCTTATGTCATTTTCACTGCTTTCACCAGCTTTTAAATCAAACGCTTAGTGTGGTCATTGTATATCCCAAAATAAGCTATTCTGGTAATAAGGCTCAGGTAGCAGATGATATGCTGAGGCAAACTCCTATCCTCTCTGGAGAAGTGTTAGGTGCTTCATGTCTCTCTCTTCCTCTGCCTCCCTTTATCCCCCCCTCTATGTATCTCTCTGTTTTTCTGCAGTCTGTCTGTCTGTCTGAAGTTTTGTCTCAGCTGCTGGGGTGGGGGTTATTTTGAGAAGGGACAAAGAGGAATGGGATGGTTGGCATACCAGCGGGGACACACACCATCATGCACCCCTCTACACACCAACATGCACTCGCACACATACTTGCTGGATGAGCGGCTGGCTTATCATTATGATGTGGTCAGTTTATCTCATGGCTGAGCACCTGTTTGATGATTAAACACAGTTAAGTGAGGGGACTGACATACACTCTTGCCACTGGTTACAGTATCCTAATCCTTTCACTGTATCATTTACAAATATTGATTAATTTTTATGTATATTTTATTTATGGACAAATGAAATCATCAAAGTAGAATATGACATGGTGTCAGATTAATAACGTTAAGTCTTTTGCACTGTCTATAGGATATAGATAAAAGACACCATCATGGTCAATCACAGAAAAGATAGGTCCTGTGTTTGGAAAACTTGTACATTCAATAATGTTATCAATTTTGACATTTGTTGGGATTTATCTCTTTAACCTTTAATATATAAATTCAGAGTTGGTAAATTATGTTAAAATCTGAATAATACCTCAAATCAACTTTCATTTTTAATATCTTTACCAATGCATAAAATACTCCTAGTAGGCCTAAACCTCAAACGCATCGTTTTGTTCTAAAGAAAAAGGAGACGTTTCATAAAATAAATGCACAATTAGGACTTTGTAATACACTGCCTTGCCAAAAAAAAGGTCACACACTCTAATATTTCATTGGACCGCCTTTAGCTTTGATTGCGGCACGCATTCGCTGTGGCATCGTTTCCACAAGCTTCTGCAATGTCACAACATTTATTTCTGTCTGCATTCATTTTTTTTTTATCTTGTATTGATGACGGGAGATTTGGACCACTGCGCAAAGTCTTCTCCAGCACATCCCAAAGATTCTCAATCGGGTTCAGGTCTGGACTCTGTGGTTGCCAATCCATGTGTGAAAATGAAGTCTCATGCTCCCTGAGCCACTCATTCACAATTTGAGCCCGATGGATCCTGGCATTGTCATCTTGGAACATGCCCGTGCCATCAGGGAAGAAAAAATCCATTGATGGAATAAGCTGGTCATTCAGTATATTCAGTTATTCAGCTGACCTCATTCTTTGGGCACATACTGTGCTGAACCTAGACCAGACCAATCGCAGCAACCCCAGATCATAGCGCTGCCCCCCACCGGCTTGTGACCTCTTTTTTGGCCGGGCAGTGTATAATGAAGGTGTGAGAAGAGGGTGTAATTTAGAAGGCACACGCTGGCCATCTGGTTCAGTAAGGTTCCATGTGGGAAAGTGTGTAAGGAGGTAACAGTTATCATATAACAAAATGTACTGGGATAACATCTCATGGACTGTTAATAGTGTTTGTACATTACGAGAAATGTGTGTTTATATGCCTGTCTCTCTAAAGACAACAGAAATATATTGTACCGAAGGATGCCAGTTCTTCTAATTTTATCGAGATTAATGTGGTATTAAATGCTTCCCGCCTCGTTGTTGTTTCTGGGTGTGTGCAACTCTCTGCCCTTAAGGTGTTTTCAGGGCTTTGTGTATACTTGTTTTTGTCTGCCATCCCTGTTTCACCTACTGTCAGTGCATTAGTTCAACTTAAGTCTATGCATACACTTGTTTTCCTGAATGCTAAAAAAGTGACTGTTAGGAGAAACCCAGAGGTGGATTAAGAGATAACTCCCCTGTGTGCCTCAGGGTGTCCAGGTCTCTGTAGGTGACCAGCTCAGTCTCCATGGAGCTGACGAGCTCCTTCAGAGAGCTGAGCTCCCCTGTGATCTTCCCTTCCAGCTGCTGCACCTTCTCCAGGTCCTGCTGCAGCCGCTGGGACTCAGGGTGGAGGTGAAGGATAGTTAGCAAGTTAGCATTCACTTGTTTTTAAGGTTCATCAAGTCATTTATACTTTTCTTTGTGTGTGGGTATGTGTGTTACTGACCAGTTGTCAGTCCTCTGGCAGTGCTCTCCGATTGGACTCCCTACCGTCTCCTTGCTGACCAGCACCTCCTGCATGTTCTTCCGCTCACTGGCTGTCACTGCTGTCATACACTGTATTCCTGAATACTAAAAAGTGACTGCTGTAAGATCCGATTGTCTTCAGTTCCACTTTGAACATTACTTGTGTCCAAAACTGCTTCCTTGAACGTTCTTCCTTTTCAGTGGAGGCGGGTCAGATCCTGCAGAGTTCTGGATCAGTCAGCACAAGTCAGAGGGCGGTCCAGTGTAAATACTGAGGAGGCACCGAACAACCCAAGTATGTTGATGGTTTGCAAAAATGCTGGTACTGCAATGGGTAGGAGGAATTTGGATTTTACGCAAATTGTTTTTCTGTAATTAACAGCAATAAATGTCAAAAATCGGAGGTACACTGTTTTCAGAGTTATTGATGGGATATTTTTCTTTTGTCAAAACATCTTTATTCAAATATTCAGAGAACTTTGAAAATATAATGGCAGAAACCCACAATATTGACATGGAATGCTCATCCTTTACATTCAAATAGAAAAATACTACATCTATTCTTTCAAACTTTCACTACTTTGACATATTAAGGTATTTGAGGACAGAAAGCAGCTACAGTTTTACTGACATAACACAAACTTGACATAATGAACATGTTGAACTGGCAAAACGCAAAACTACATTTGAAATATCTGTCATTTTTTTCAAGTGCTGCTGAAAGATTGTAAAGTATTAACTTTCTCAAAAGAAAACTGCATCGCTTTTGAGTGATTCTATGTGCTGCTGATCACTTTATCCTGAACTGAAATGCCTTTTGATATTGCTGTTTAACTCCTGTTGTTCTGCAGAGAGTCGATGAGACTCTTGTTGTACTCGGCCACTTGTTGGGAGACATTCTTGGCGACAGAGGCGTAGTCACTCTCCTGAGATTTCGAGGCGATGACTGATGCATCGGTTAAGGTCAATGAGTGGCTCTTACAGGATCAAATCAAATGTTTCACAGAAGGGTTAAAAGTGTGTGACAAATCATTCAGCACTAAGGAGATACAGACACATTTCAGAAGGATACACTCTTTCATCACAAAGTTGTTCTGCTCCAAGTGTTGCCATTTCCTCTCGAGGTTAGCCAGCTAAATCATAATGAACACACACACATACACACAGACAAGTAGTGATTAATACATCATTCCAAATGCTGATATAGTGATGTGTTTTCTAACCTGAGCGTGAGTCTCGTTCTCTTGCAGTTTGGTCTTCAGAGCTTCATATGTCTGATTCATTTCCTCCAGCAGCTGTTTGAATGAATCCCGACGCTGAGTGAGGGACACACGCTCCTCTTGTAGCCTCTGCAGCAGAATAACACAAAGGTTAGCCCATAGTTTAATCTTCTTTCCGATAAAAAAACCCAGATATTTTAGAGTTTTGTGTTTAATATATCAATAGGATGTAAACCTCCACAGTGCGCTGATGGGGCTGCTACCAACTTTCTCATTTATGATTCTATTTCACCTTTTTTTTCTCCTCCCCTGTGTGCCTCAGGTTGTCCAGGTCTCTGTAGGTGACCAGCTCAGTCTCCATGGTGCTGACGCGCTCCTTCAGAGAGCTGAGCTCCCCTGTGATCTTCCCTTCCAGCTGCTGCACCTTCTCCAGGTCCTGCTGCAGCCGCTGGGACTCTTGGGTGGAGGTGAGGGAGAGTTAGCAAGTTAGCATTCACTTCACTTTAAGGTTTGTCAATTAATTTATAATTTTCTGCGTGTGTGTGTGTGTGTTACTGACCCGTTGTCAGTCCTCTGGCAGTGCTCTCTGATTGGACCACCTCCGTCTCCTTGCTGACCAGCACCTCCTGCATGTTCCTCAGCTCACTGGCTGTCACTGTGTCCACCTGATGTAGTCTTAACATGTTCTACACACACACACACACACACACACACACACACACACACACACACACACACACACACACACACACACACACACACACACACACACACACACACACACACACACACACACACACACACACACACACACACACACACACACACACACACACACACACACAGTTTTCTCTACCACATATGCTTTTACCCTGATATGGATTTTATCTGTTTCTAATAATATTTTCTAGCTTTTTACTCAATTTCTTTCCCTTTACTTTATTTACAGCCCTTCCCTCTTACTGCTACCCCCCGCCCTTCCCCTCTCCCCCTCCTCCCTTGCTCCTCACTCTGCTGCAGTGTTCCAGGATGGAGACGATGTTCTCTTGGCTCTGTGACATCTTGTCCTGCTCCTGAGCCCTGACCTCCTCAAATGACTCCAGGTATCCTGACACAAAGGTAGAAAGGAAGGAAGGTATGACTGTCAGCTTCATGCCATTATATTTAAACCAATATCTCTTCAAACTAAAAAAACTGTGTTTCTTTGGCGACCCCTGGTGGTGGTGTTCAGAAGGGCATTCAAAATGTGTGTCACCTCAAAGTTAAACCAGTTTTAAAACAATTCCAAACCCTTGAGTTACATTGATGGCAATATTATAACATAAAGACTAAATAAGAATTCAATATACAGTTACTAAATGTTGTCTTTATAATAACCTTTTTACTGTTTGCTTTGCCATATATCCTAAATATTTAACCCTGTTAAGGCTGTTATCCACCTTCAGGTCACATAATAATGTTGTGATTTGTTATATAATCAACACCACTCAAGTATCAGCACTTTCAGTTGTTTAACTCACGGTCAATTTCCTCCTCCCTCTTCTTCAGCTCCCTGTATTTCTGCTGACACTCCCCTTAAGGACAGATGAAAAGAAAGGAACTATTAGTTTAGCAGGCAATAACATTAATTATATCATTCAATGCAAACTTTATCTAGTTCTGTTAAATACTGTGTGTGTGTGTGTGTGTGTGTGTGTGTGTGTGTGTGTGTGTGTGTGTGTGTGTGTGTGTGTGTGTGTGTGTGTGTGTGTGTGTCTGCTTATATGTTCAAGTAAAATCATTCAAATCATTCATTTTTTTTACAATTGTAAGACCAAGCAATATTTTTTAAATGGACATGTGTTTTTAAATAGTTTAATTGAAGTCAAAATATAAAAAATGGCATCAGTGTTTTAACTTTAAATGTCAGCTGGTTTGTCTTTTTTGAAGGTAATTGAATATATTTGTTTAGGAACCTGTCAGACAATAAATACTTCAGACGTGTCTGTGGCTTTTCCCTACATCATGATACAGTTCAAATTCCTATCTACTCATTATTTTCATTTTGAAAATAAAGAGTAGATTAATTGCCAATGGAAATAATTAGCAGGCCAGATGTGAAACTTTTGAGGCAGTATACAAAATGGTGATGAAAAGTGGAAAGCTACCACGCAGTGTTACCCTGTGCTTCCTCCGAGTCCTGCTCCAGCTGTCGGATCTGCTCTGTGATTTGTTCCATCCTGTCCCTGATCTCTGTCAGCCTGAACACACACATCGTAACACAGAGGCAACATGGCTTTCACATTCAAATACTTGTGAGGGCCGGGTTCACAGAGCAGTTAGAGAAGACATAAAAGCACCAGTTATTGAGGAAGATAAGATAAGATAGACTTTCTCAGATTGGGAAATGTTTTCGTTGCAGCAGAATGTAAATCAAGTATTGCACATAATAAGAAATAAAAAAAGAGTAGAACATAAACAATTATAATGTGAACAGCTCAAAATACAAGATCAAACAGAACTCAAAGAGTGAAAATATCAAAGTTGATGTAAACTATCGGACAAATAAAACCCTATTGAAGGGAAAATTAACTTTCAAATCTTCAATATAATAAAACAATTTGACCCTTAAAATAGTTTTGGGAACTTCAGGCAAAGTATGCTGTTGTTGTGATATGTAAATGAACACAAACAATCACAGTATTTATAAATGAACGCAGACTCAGGGTTTGGTTTGTGACAACATACTGTCTCTCCATGCTGGCGATTTCTTGGTTGTCCTCCTTCACCTAGAAAATAAAACATAACTTAAATCACTTTATTACTTCCCCAACTCCTAAATATTAGGAATTCAGTGAGATCTGCATCTTAAGACCACACCGGGGCAAGGTAAGAGCTTTTCTTATAAAGCAATGATGCAGGATATCATCTGTAGTATAGAAATATCAACTCGTCTCTGTGTGGATGTGGAGCTTACCTGTTTGAACAGTTTCTCTCTCTCCTCCTGCGGGGAGCTCTTGTGCTCAGCCTCCATGGCCTCACGCTTCGCCTCCAGCGCCAACAGAGTCTCATGGAGCCGAACCACTTCCTGCTTGGTGTGCGAGTGGGCCAGCTCCTGCACACAGGAGACAGCAAGATAAAACCCTTTTGTACTACTCCATCTGCTATTACTGAGATCACTGTGATGCATTTCATTGACATCTGTCCATTCATTATTCTCCACTTCCCCAGGGGATCTGCATGTCTTGAAAAGTCTTAAAACACTGATTTTGGATAAAGGCCGAAGAGGTCAAATGTTGTTATTCTTAAATAATTGTGAATCTGTCCACTAAGGTCCAATTTTCAATGTAGGATTAATCAGTGATATCATGAGGAGCGATTGTTATATCCTGCCAGTACTAAAATGTAACAATGTTTTATACTGATATCTTTCATACTTCCCTACCTCTCTGGGTTGCTACACCCCTACGCTCGCCTTCTCCGGTCAGCTGATCGCCTGCTGAATGTGTATTTTGTTTTCACCATATGGCTGTTGTTTTATTATTGTGTTCTTATCTCTATCTGTTTTGTGAGCTGCGCTGTGTGATGTGGTATTTCTCTGTACAGCACTTTGGTCTGGAGGTTTTAAAGTGCTTTATAAATAAAGTTGGATTGGATTGGATACTTGGCTATGACTGTGACATTCGCTGCTATAATAAACAGGTCTAAAGTTAAGTAGGTGAACCCTGCAGAAACCCTCCATCCCTCCCCTCATCATTCAGTCTTTGTTAACCAACTCACAGCATCGTAGTCCTCCTTCCTGGTGATCAGAATGTCCAGCTCCTCCTGGAGAACAGTGAGCTCCTACAGGACCAAACACAAGGAGAAGAAGAAGAAAGCAGGACATAAAGGAACTTATTTACACAGTACAAGTGATCATCAATTATCACTTAATTACCATTGAAACATTATACTCCTTAACAGCAATGTCACTACTAATGATCAGCATACTTCACTTCTTCTTCTGTCTTGCACTTCCAATTATACCTACGGTGGTATCATGCAAACAATCTGCTAAAATCAAAATGGAGAAATTAGCAGTAGAGTATCAATAGAAAGATAGATTTACTTAAGTACCTGCAGTAGTTCCTCATTGGCTGTTGTCATGGTGAAGTATTGCTCTTGCTTGCTGGCTGGCATCGCCTGGACGACCTCCTCGGCCACCCGCCTCTCCCTCCTGATCTCCTCTTCAATGGCCCTGATGGCCTCCTCTCTCCTGCAGAGCAAACAGCAGAAGAGTTTTTATGTTTGTTCATTTTCAAATGTTTACTTTGCCTTTATGAGTCAAAATCACGTGGATGGAGACATGAGAGTGACCCGGTGCCTCAAACTCAGATAAGATAAGATATCCATAGATACATGAAGGACAGGGGGAAGGATGGAGAGATGCCAGATGGACTGGGTAAATATAGAGAGTATATATCAGCTGCTCCTCCTTTTCTACTTCATCTCTTTGTGCCGTTTCCTTTCCTTTAAACGTTTTTGTGTTTCTCTTATTTTCCTACGATACTGTAATGATTGGCTGTGAATAAGAAAATATAAAGGACAGACCATCTATTTCTGTTTCTTTTATTTAGAGAAACAATGCTCCTTTTCGGGTATGGTGTGTTTACAGGGACATGTTTTGTAAATAATTGTTCTAAATTGAGTTTGAGCATACATACTTCTTACTTTCTTCACTTTGTTTTTTTAAGCATTCAATAACTCTTTCCCCAAAACCATATTGTATCATTTGAAATCTTAAATACCAGTAAACCTTTCTTAATATTTTCCTGAATACAATTTTAAATTGGACATACAGTATCTTTAAAAAGGCTTAAACAAACTTGATTGAGTGAGAAAGAGACAAGTGAAGGTGAACTGATACGATCATTTATAAATGCTGGCAGCAGCAGCTCCAGGTTTTACAACAAGGACCAAAGGTTGATCACTGTGCCGGATTTGTCACGCTGACAGGTGAGTTTAAGTTCATTGAAGAGTCCCTAGAAGTACAGGTAAGTGCTCTTGGTTGTTTTTTACTATGTTAGTACTATAGAATAGCAAAGTAAATACATTAAAACCTGAGATGAATTACATTTAATACACAACAGCATGGATTCTGGCCGAGGTTTTACTGTATGCTGGTCAAAGGTTATTCAGCTGACACCGGTAACAGGTGTGTGACGTCCTCTCAGTCACCCAGGTGAGACCAGAGGAAAGGATCTTCTACAAGCTTAGAGAATAATACAATTGAAGGACTTTCAAATGTAAACGTCTTTTTCACATGGATGTATTTAAAGACCACTTCGACATAAGGTCGTGTGTTAACAGCGATTTCATTTTCCCTTTGCAGCCATGCATGCTGTTTCTTTCTCTATCCTGCTTTAAGATCATTATGGTGTATTGTTTGCCAATTCACCTGACTAAATATCCAATATTCTATGATGTTAATGGTTTTTTGCTTATAAAATGAAGGTATTTGTATACGAGTTATGAATACCTCAATATTCTTTGTATTTAATCTGCTTCTATTATAATTATTGGCAAACAAATACATTATTTGTGATGCACTGAACTGCAACCAACAGTTGCTGTCTTGCCACATACAAGACAGTAAACACTTGACATTTCACTATCCTTTTTCGTTTGCTATAAGCAGGTAAATGAACAGCAGCAGAAAAAAAGAAGAAATAATTGATACATAAAAACAAAACACTATAAAAATAAAAAAGGGCGGAGCTCTGTGTGGAACGGAGAACGGTCACGATGTAACCTCCTTTAAATCAAATCTGCTCTATCCGGGCGTGATCCATCCTTCCCAACGTCTGACTTAAGCCTTAAAGCAGATCTTGACACACATCACTTTATTACTCTTTGGAGAATTCATGAAGCTGTGGTGGAGACATGCCCAGGTACAAATCTTTAAAACAAGAATCCAACTTAACCTTCAAAACTTCTTCCATGCTGTCTCTGATCATCGTCCAGTAAGTCTGAATCCCAGAACAAGCCCAGAAAACATGGTAGCAAAGCTATGTCTTACCAATAAACCTGAACTCATTGTGATTATATAAGCAAATTCAACGATTAAATAAAAGCTAGTTTGAATGAATGACTTACAAGCTGTAGGTCAGAGCTTCAAGCACAAGTCCTTACAGTGTATACAAAACTATTGGTGAAAGACCAACTGGTATTCTCAGCTTCCACGTTTAAAAAAACCCCTGATTACCCACAGTCCTTTCTGTTTTTTCCGGCTAGGATAATGGAGGGGTGTCCGAAACCTGTTCTCCTGCTGTTGATGGTGGTAACCATGAATATACTGGGAAGTAATGCTGAGGTTGTGGAAGAAAACACGCTGGTAGATAATCTTCTTTTATTCCTATTCTTTTTTTATTAACCTGGCAGCTCCTGGAAGTCATCTGTGTGCGTTTACTCAGATCGTTTATGTGTTCAGCAGGTAAAGAACTTGACCAACAAGCTCCTGACAGCCATTCCTGGTAGTGACAACAGTTCCTCTGTTACTACACTGCTGTTGGAAGGGAATCTGATCACTCTGAATGAGGCAGACAGACGAGCCCTGGCTAGTTATACCGCACTGGAAGAACTCCGCCTGGATGCTAACCTGGTGAGCAGTATCCCAGCCCAGTACTTCTCTGTAACACCACTCCTCAGAGTGCTGTCTCTGTCCAGGAACAATATCAGCAGGTAAAAGGCTGATACAGAATCTGTACTGGTACCATTGCTACTGTGATATAATTACTGCATTCACAAATGATCTCACTACCCGGGTCTTCCTCCAGCATGGATCCAGACGCTTTATCCAACCTCGATGTTCTGACAGAGTTGGACCTGTCCCACAACCTGCTGACAAGTCTTCCTACACGGCAGCTCCAGCAGAAAAATATAGAGGTAAACACACCTCCAAAATCCACAGGATTCCACAAAATGTGAAAGGCTTCTAGTCTTTATAAGGACAGCGTTAAAAGTAAATGGTGTGTTATCAATTTCAGGCATATTGTATTTATTTAAAGTTCCGATGTAATTCATCAATATTTTATATACAACCTTTTTCGAAAATATATTCCTTATGTGAGGAAATATGGCCTTATCGTGGAGCAAAATAGTTTTTACACAAAACAAAATAAATCTTGTTTTTTTATTTTAGGTTATTATTAATCTGATAACCAAACCCAGTCTGGTTTCATTAGGTGCTGAGCCTCCAGGATAACCCCTGGAATTGTTCCTGTCCCCTGCTGAGCAGCTTTGGAAAGTTCAAAGCAGCTGGAGGTAAAACTGGTAATATTTTATTTCTGTCATTTTAATTTTAAAGTTTGATTCAAATAGCAGGTGACACTCATCAGACTGGCTCAGAATATTTCTATTTACAGTCTGATCTCATCTAAGAACACTGATTTCCTTAATGCCTGAATATTGCCCTTAAATATATATATTCATTATCTTAATAGTTATTAGCAGATCAAACAGTATTTATTTGGATTTCACCGTACAATATTCAACATTTCATTATGTTCTTTTTAAAAATGTATTTACATGTACATATAATCCTGTATTTACTTCAACATTCTCTGCAAAATGATTGTATTTATTTATTTTTCTGACATGTTTGTAGTTAACTTGATCAGCACTACGTATAGACTGGTCTTGTAACATAACCTGCACTATTTTATTCAAATGTATCCATTTCATTTTGCACTATTTTATGATATTTTTCTCATGTCCTTTATATAATATGTTGCATTGTTGGAGGAGCTCGAGACCTAAGATTTGCATTGCCATAACTACACTGTAGCTACTGTGGATATGATATAAAAACCCTGGAATCTTGAACCTAATAACACTGGTTGGGACTTTTAGGTAAAAGTGATCAGGATGCTGATCAATGGAAAGAAGAACATGTTCAAAGATGATTTTTGAATCATCAACAATGAAATGACCTTGATGTCGTTTGTTCTACAGGAGGACAACATGTCGCCTGTGCTTCCCCAGAAAAGCAGGCTGGAAGAGACCTCTGGGAGGCTGCCAACATGTGTTTACCATCAGCACCCCCCATCTTCACTACAACCCTAACGAAACCACTCAACTCTCAACAGCCAGGGGGCTTGTCAAGCACACCAACAGCAAAGCAGAGCAACAAAGGTAGGACAACGGTGAAGTTGTTTTTTAACCCTGTTTTCTTACTTCCAACTTTTTTAATTGGTCTCTCTTTTCTATTCCCAACCAGACGGGAAGCCTGTGCTCGGCCACACATGGAAATTCACAGCGTGTGTGGCAGCCTTGGCTCTGTGCACCTCCATGATCATTGTGTGCGGCGTTAAGGGCCCTTCCTGGTACAAGCTCTTCTACAACTACCGTCACCGGAGACTGCACCAAGAGGAGGATGAGCAGGGCGTGTCAACAGTCTTCTCAGAGAAAGGGAGGTACATGAACCATCAGACGTTCAACTTCACGCAAGAAAATGGGCAGCTGGAGGAGGAGGAGGAGGAGGAGGAGGATGAGTATTTTGAGGATCCATACATCAAGAGAGAAGACTGACAGAACCATGAAGAGCACGCTGTTAGTATTTTCTATTCTAGGAGTCACTCTGGCTCTGTGGCTCCAGCTGTTCGATTGTTGTACTGTTTCTGATATAACTCTTTCCCAACTAAGAGGCCTCAGTTCCTGGATGACAGACAGATGTAAAATGTGAAGGGCCAACCCATACTTTGCCATAAAGAGAGCACAGATGTATTTACTTTATTCACCACACCTATAGCGGCATGTTTGTATAGCAGCAGTGGTGCAAGAGATATTCAAAAGCATGTAAGTAAAAGTATTGACTGTGCAGTAATACAACTGCTGTCAGTATTGTACTGTTATGTTTGATTGTAGTAGTTGTTAAAGGTTGTGCTAATTTATATATTGTACTTCCTAACCACTTATATACTTTTGGGTAGTTTCATCTACAGCACTGCATCATAAAAGATGTGGGATCCTTTAAAAAATATATATATACAGTGGGGAGAACAAGTATTTGATACACTGCCGATTTTGCAGGTTTTCCCACTTACAAAGCATGTAGAGGTCTGTCATTTTTATCATAGGTACTCTTCAACTGTGAGAGAAGGAATCTAAATCAAAAATCCAGAAAATCACATTGTATGATTTTTAAATAATTCATTAGCATTTTACTGCATGACACAAGTATTTGATACACAAAAAAACAGAACTTCATATTTGGTACAGAAACCTTTGTTTGCAATTACAGAGATCAGACATTTCCTGTAGTTCTTGACCAGGTTTGCACACACTGCAGCAGGGATTTTGGCCCACTCCTCCATACAGATCTTCTCCAGGTCCATCAGGTTTTGGGGCTGTCACTGGGCAATACGGACTTTCAGCTCCCTCCAAAGATTTTCTATTGGGTTCAGGTCTGGAGACTGGCTAGGCCACTCCAGGACCTTGAGATGCTTTTTACGGAGCCACTCCTTAGTTGCCCTGGCTGTGTGTTTTGGGAGTTGTCATGCTGGAAGACCCAGCCACGACCCATCTTCAATGCTCTTACTGAGGGAAGGAGGTTGTTGGCCACGATCTCGCGATACATGGCCCCATCCATCCTCCCCTCAATACGGTGCAGTCGTATTGTCCCCTTTGCAGAGAAGCATCCCCAAAGAGTGACGTTTCTACCTCCATGCTTCACGGATGGGATGGTGTTCTTGGGGTTGTACTCATCCTCCTTCTTCCTCCAAACACGGCGAGTGGAGTTTAGACCAAAAAGCTCTATTTTTGTCTCATCAGACCACATGACCTTCTCTCATTCCTCTCTGGATCATCCAGATGGCCATTGGCAAACTTCAGACGGGCCAGGACATGCGCTGGCTTGAGCAGGGGGACCTTGCGTGCGCTGCAGGATTGTAATCCATGACGGCGTAGTGTGTTACTAATGGTTTTCTTTGAGACTGTGGTCCCAGCTCTCTTCAGGTCATTGACCAGGTCCTGCCGTGTAGTTCTGGGCTGATCCCTCACCTTCCTCATGATCATTGATGCCCCACAAGGTGAGATCTTGCATGGAGCCCCAGACTGAGGAAGATTGACCGTCATCTTGAACTTCTTCCATTTTCTAATAATTGCGCCAACAGTTGTTGCCTTCTCACCAAGCTGCTTGACTATTGTCCTGTAGCCCATCCCAGCCTTGTGCAGGTCTACAATTTTATCCCTGATGTCCTTACACAGCTCTCTGGTCTTGGCCATTGTGGAGAGGTTGGAGTCTGTTTGATTGAGTGTGTGGACAGGTGTCTTTTATACAGGTAACAACTTCAAACAGGTGCAGTTAATACAGGTAATGAGTGGAGAACAGAGGGCTTCTTAAAGAAAAACTAACAGGTCTGTGAGAGCCTGAATTCTTACTGGTTGGTAGGTGATCAAATACTTATGTCATGCAATAAAATGCAAATGAATTATTTAAAAATCATACAATGTGATTTTCTGGATTTTTGTTTTAGATTCCGTCTCTCACAGTTGAACCTATGATAAAAATTACAGACCTCTACATGCTTTGTAAGTGGGAAAATCTGCAAAATCGGCAGTGTATCAAATACTTGTTCTCCCCACTGTATATATACATATCTCAAGATGTAGGAGATTTTTTCAATATATATAGTTTTTATTAATTCCTTTAGAAATCTGTTGATTACGGTCAAGATTGACCTCCATTTTGGTTTCTGGGTCTAACGTGAGCCACCACACTATTGAAGAATGCGTTTTGGTTTCTGCAATCCAACATTTACAGGCTTTCTGAAGATACACATCTTTAAAGCTGTACTTTATTAGATGAATATATACTTCATATGTTTTGAATTATGCACCATACTATAGGTGAAATCGTTATTCAGCTGCCAACTTTCCTGACATTGAAAGTATAAATCAATCATTTGAACAAAGTTGATTATGGATGTGAACAATTCAGTAATTATCAAAAACTATTTTATAATACAAAAATAGTTTTTTCACATTTTGTTCTATTATTATTTTTATTATAACATTTAAGCTCAATAAAAAGCTTAACAACAAGCTTTCCCAACAACCTAGTGATCTATAGGAAATCATGAGCAGTCCACCGTGTACTTACTCCCTCCTCTCAGTGAAGATGCTGTCGATGCCTTCAGCCTCGCTGTCATTGTGCGCTTTCAACTGGGAGGGTAGAGAGGAGGGAAGAAGGAAGCATATTTACTAAATATTTGTCCACTTTTTTTCTACCCAAATCAGCCTCCATGACACACCTTTGATTTGATTTTGATTTTACATTCATTTTATCTGACATGGTGTACTTACAATGTTGTAGTCGTTGATCATTTCCTCCATCTCTGTGTTTGTGTTGAGCTTGTCCACCAGCTGAAATACAAAAATACAAACAATTAAGCTTCATACAGTATGAGTATGACTCCTCAAGAGTTAAATAAATCCAGCAGAGTCCATTATAAAGCATTCATATACTATTCATATACATACTATTATACCAGACGTTTACACTTTTAACGGTCCCTGGCAATATTCAAATGTTATGCGTTGGATCTTAATACTACCTTGCCGACATCAGTTTGACCAAACATTGTTTTAATCATTTATCTGCTGAGCTGGGGGGGTTTCTCTCTTGCCTGTAATGTTTTTAGGGATGCTCTTTTGGAGTTTCCACTCTCTCCCTCTCTATTTTTACACTCCTATGGCAATTACTTACAACTTCCAGTGTAAAGTGAAAGTCTAAATTTGGTTTCTTGTCTTGTCTAGTTACTTATTGACAATAATGATAGAAAATGGCTTGTACTACAGCTATTTACCATGTTGTAGTCAGCAAGCTGGCCCTGTAGATCCTTAATCTCCCCAGCCAGGCCTTCAGCTCTGAAGGGGAAAGAAAAACAACAAAGGGTTCTTATTGTAAATCCATCATACGATTGTTCATTCAAATATTCAAACTGTTCATCGTTTATTCTGTTAGAGGAGACACATTTGTATGTGTATTGGAAATAAACAATGCAACCAAACTGCGTTTCAAATTCCTTTGTAAAATAATTTTCCTAACTCAAGAAATGTTATGGTTTTTTTCTGTGTAATTGCATGGATGCTATTCTAGTTGATTTTTCTTTTTGATAATAAAAGTTAAGCTTAAGCATGTCTGAATATTGGAAGCAGTGAAATGCCGTAAGACTTTGTTAAATGATAAACGGACTGTACTTATAAAGCGCTTTATCAGGTCTTTCTGAACCCTCAAAGCGCCTTGCTACCCATTCACACTTAATTCATACAGAGCAGTACCACTTGCTCTAGGGAAACTAACATTTATACACCTTCAGACACCGTCGGCCATGCCACCGGGAGCAACTCAGGGTTAAGTATCTTGCCCAAGGAGACATCGACTTGTTAACTGCACGGGCTGGGACATCTGTGGATCGAGCCCATGACCTTCTGGTTAAAAGACGACTACAGTCCCTCACAGCCACAGCAGTCCAAAAAAAACATCAAAAAAGAACAAGCTGTCCATCATCACTAGTAAAATCACCACTCACTTCTTTTCGTAGGACAGATAAACTGAATTCTCCTGGTTGTAGTTGTCGATCTCTTTGTGCAGTTTGCTAGTCTCTGTGGTCAACTCGTTGATCTTACTCCTAACAGCACAACAAAAACATTCACTTTATTATCCAGAAATAACTTTAGCTGTACAGACTAAAGTAATAACAACAAGATCTTCACTTGTTTTAATACATCCAGTTGCTGATTGTAGGACTTTTAGTTGGATTTGTTACCTAAGAAGGCCCAAGTAGTAGGACTTATCGAGAATCTGTCTCTGAGGTCCTGAGAGAAAGAGAAGTGAGACTTTAAATGTCTGTTTCAACATGGTAAGTTCCCAAACCTAGAACAATTAAAAAAACAAATCTTCATTTTAAAGTGTAAGCTGTTGCAACGTGAGACTGACCTTTCATGCCGGTCTTCATACCACTGAGACCCTGCTGGGTCACCGGCCTGTCAGCCACTTTGATCTGCGCTGACAGGACTCCAGGGGTGCCGATGGGGATCCCGCCCCTCATGCCAGGATGACCACTTGTACCTGGAACCATCTAGGTTGAAAATGAAAGAATGAAACTCAACTGGACTGGCAAGGTAAATCACCCAGTATGCTATCAGGAAGGGCACTTGTATCTCAAAGCTAACATCAATTCGAGCTGCATCACTTACCCCGGTTGTGACACGGATCGCTGTAGGAGGAGGTCGGACGGCTGTCGGGGGTCTTCCAGCCCCAGGGACTGCAGTCCCACTGCGGCTCAAAGGCCTGCCAATGCCAGAGGGAGGTCGCTGACTCGCCATTATTCCTGGAGCTTGTTAGCATTAGACAGTAACAAACAAGTACAACGTCTGATATTGTTTCGTATTGAGCCTAGTTCTGCTGCTATACCTCGTGCTTTATTAACGTGTTAGCTTGACGCGAGCAGTACGTGATTAAGCTTCACCCCGTTGTTTGACCCATCAACACCTCAGCATTACCTATGTAGATTTACGTTATCTGCAATAACGTAACCTATAGTTCAACTAACTTCGGTCGTTTTGAATATAATGCACGCTAGCCATTTTGTTTCAGGCCAAACATTAAATACTTTAGCGTTAGCTCACTGCAATAGAAAAGCATTACAGTTTACAAGTCTTTCGTACCTTAAACCTTGCCCCTTATGGTCGTTTTCGTAGATAGGTAATGTCTGTATTTTCCAAGCGAGGCGGCTATTTAGCAAGCTGGTTTACTTAAGAGGAAACAGTTTACTAACGTTAAATGTAAACGTTAAAACACAAGCTAGCCAATGCTAGCGCAAACAAGAGCAGATGATGTCGACGTTACCCTGGTAACTGTCTTCTTCTCCTGAATGTAGCAGGAGCCTAGCAGAACAGTGCGCTGCCGCCCCCATTGACCAACAGCGGGATAGACGGAGACAGACTTTATTTCCAGGATGTGTTGCTGTACCCAACGTAAACCAGCAGTACATTTTGAGGACAAAGGGCCTTAACATTTGATTTTGAAATGACTAGCAAGGGGAAAAACCCTACTTGGAAGGCTTTAAAGGTAAATGCTCAAAAAACATGTCATTTTTATGGACAAAAACCACATCGTATAGTTTGTCCAAACTTACAAAAAACAACATAGTATATCTCGAAAATATGAAGAACAACATAGTATAGTATGTAAACATTAGCAACATGACATACATTTGTCTAATTTACAATTAATTATGTTAGTTGTTGAAGATATGGAAAAAACATGTTGAAACTCTCAAAGAAAACAACATTGTACGTTTCCAAATTATGCAAAAAAAAAAGCAGTTTGTTTAGTTTGTTGAAAATATCCCCAAAAAACGACACAACATAACAAACCTTGTTCTCTTTATTTTGTACCACTTTCATTTTGGAAATGTTTATTATCCCACTTGATAATGCTAGGTTTGCCAAGTTAATATGCAGCAACATACAGTTCTTTTAACCTGTGGTTATCGCTTCTAAAAGAAAGGCAACACACAACACTGATAGTTTTAGTTTATTTTTATTTCATGTTCAATAATCACATCACTAATCAACAAGTAATCACAAAAAACACTGTTTTCCAAACCAAAAAATGAAATTCAAATTAATGAAGAGAACAAAACAAAAAAACACGAAAAAACAATGAGGAGGTTCTGCAAATGACATAGAAAGTCTACCTAACACATCCCATTGTTGTTTTTCAGCATGCTCTGCAGGTACAGCACGTGTTTATTAGCTAGTGTTACTCTTGCATGAGTGCAGTGACGGTACATGAAGATCTAAAAACCTTGGATAGAATACTGAGGAGCATTTATTAAACAAGCAAAACCTGGACACTACAGGCAGTTAACCTTAGATGTGCTAGGGTCTTGGTGTGTCTCTCCCCGGCGGGTTGCTGCTTTTTGAGTGCTATATGTAGCAGCCAATATGTTTGATATGAAGTACTACTGAATTACAGGCCTACACAACTACCGCTACACTTAGTGCCTGCTTCAACAACAAATTCCCTTTGCCCACTGTCACATACAGTGTCATGTGCTTCAGGTGCATGAGCTAAATTCCGCTAGGTTCTGTTAACATATGAACCTGCATAGGTCACTGTGTCCTGAAAGAGACGTTAACCCGACATTATTCTTATATCTTAAGACAGGGCTTGCGCTTTGTTGTAAGATTTAATAGTGTGTTGGCATAATTGCCCACTGCATATGCACGTAAAAAAAGAAAAACCTTGTAATAATGGTCGCAAGAACTATGTTTCCAAATGAAGTTGCCAGTACAGCGCTATAATTCATATCAGATTTAACACGTTTTTTTAAAGACGTTGTAAGTGTTGTATTGGGGTTCAAATCTTGTGGTGCAAATCCTTGAGGGGAACTCAAGAACAAAGTTTGTGAAAATGGCTGTCACACATCTTAATTATAATCCCTTCAACCAATGAGAGCACAACCACCACAAGGCTACAGGAACACAACGATAAATACATATACAAAAGTGTTGTGTCTTCAGTACAATATATCTCAAAAGACATTCTTTCACTTCAGTGGCCCCTTTCTAATGAAAAAGGCAGACCTTTTCAATTCAACATACTAATAATCAGAATAATAGTAATTAAAGTCACGATAAAACGCTTCCTCCCCTTATAACCAGTACAGGTACGTGGACATAAAATCTGTACTCGTCATACCTTAAAAATCCCTAACCCACCAAACTCCCGGATGCTGTTGCAGTTCTGTGTTATGTTTCTTTTTTGGGACATAATAAGTATTTAGCAATATCTATATACATCCGTGTGCAATCTCATAAGTAATGGTAAGTTCAAACTCTGGGGTTAGAGCAAAGCTAAAACATGTTTTTTGGACAGGCACAAGGGAAATTGTGATTATGCAACAGCCGTGGCACAAGCAAAGCGATTTATCTATTTGAATAACACTCAATCCATAAAGCAACACTTTATTTATTCCAAACTCACAGTCAAAGATCATCAAGATGTTATTCCAGAAGGACTTCACATCATCATTGCGTGTAATAAACATCACGTTCCTTCATTAAGCCCCCCCCCCCCCGATGTGAATTCAACTGTTTTTCACGATTGAAAAGTAGTAAATAAAACTAAGTTTATTGCTTTATTCATGTCATCACGCACGATCGCATTCATAGTTAGGCCATTTAGGTTCGCTGGTTCATGGGGGTATTTTAACTCTTAATCAAATACCAGCCTTCCATCACAGTGAGCCCTCTTTGATATATTAAAGCATTAAGGTGCAATTTAGTTTCGTCAAAAGATTCTGTATGAATCATTGCTTAAGGGACAATTTGAACGGGAAAACTGTGTTTTTGTAGAACGACATTGTCCTTAAAGGACTCCTGATTCTAAAACGAGTTCTGGTCTTGAATTGAAAATTTAAAAATGTATCACGCTTTTCAGAAGAATTTGAATGAACACACAATCAATGCGTCCATACTACAGTCAATAAAGTGTGCTTCATACATTTGGTCTGACTCAAAATCTTGACTTATTATTGGATGAATTTGCTGGCTTGTGAACATAATGTAACTTTATATAACGCCATTCTTCACTAGGGGGTTAGTGGAGACCAGAAGACAGGGAATATTGGACTTACATTCACAAAGTTGACAGAAACACGACTCCAAATAAATGCTAATTTTGCTCTGTGTCTATTGGATGTGGAAACAAACCTAATTATATCATAACATGTTTATTTTGTGTTAACAGCTTATTTGCGCTACCCTGAAGTTGCCCCCTAAAAATGATGCAAGGTTCAAGAGATTACATTTTGTTTGCAGCAGCAAATGACTGATGATACCCAGCCATACTCTAAACTTAAAACTGAGCATAGTAGTGATGCAGTTATGTCTGTGGATCATTTTATCATTATTTTTGTACGTGATATATCGCTGAACTACAATACTTCTAATAGAATGGAAACTTTTGTCCTGTATCTTAGTATGTTGGAGCCATGCATTCACTGTAAATCTGTGGTAGAATTACTGATGAAACAACAACCATCAGAAACTAGCTCCTCCTCTCCATCGCCGTTACAAATTTGACATCAACTATCTAAGTTTGCCCCCGAGTTATACATATGGTACCAAACCACAACACTTTGAGTCTTAATGCACAAAGACTTCCAGCTCCGGTTTAATCTGACCATGCATTAGAAAGGCAATCCGTTGAATACATTGCTACAAGAGAAGAGTATAAAGCCACGTCATGTTCCACTGCCAATACTCAAAGAAGGATAGTGCTGAACAGATATTCAAGATGTTTATATTCAGCTAGAGTCAAACATGCTACCATAACCACAACCATTGATACTACCAGGACAGCTTGATTTACAGAACGTCCTCACAACCAGGTTAACCAGATGTCTGTTTTGTGAACCATAATTTCTTTGTCTAAACAGTGTTAGACATGAGCCTGCATCATCCTCATTTATTTTCAGGTAAGAAGGACAGGAGGCACATACAAGACACGCTCCTATAACCTCAGAGACATTATGTCCCTCTGGACTGCGTGCTTATTTAAAGCTCTACTTTCTCAATTGCAATTCAAAAACGTTCAGGTTTCCACATGTTTTTCCATGAATGCAAAGCACACCTCAAATGCGTCTTTTCAACCTCCTAGCAACACCTCTTTCCTACTTTCTATCTCCCTATCTTTACTGTGTGTCTTTGTTTACAAAAACCTGTGCGTGTTTCTGAGTGCTATTGAAAGAAAAAAAAAAACGGCCACTGTATTGCTCACGCAGGAAGAGACGTACAATAAATAAATATAAACTTGTTAATAATCAAGAAACTAGGAGTAAAGAAACCGTGGAACAAAAATAAGATCCGAACAGTACACCAAAGCTCATTTTTACACAATTTTGTCACTCAAACACATCATCACAAACACAGAGAAAAAGTTAGCTACAGCCTAAAATGATTCAGCCTACTTGTTGTCTAGGTTTTTTGTTTGTCAGCTTGTTTATTGTAATGAGAAGAGAGGAAGCAGATGAGATGAATTACTATGATGTGATTAAAGCAGAGCGTAAGGAGAAGTGTTTGACAGAAACCAAAAGGTGAGTCCGAGAGGGTTTCCATGCTGCTGGAAGTAATCGCTACTTATTTGGTGTTTGAGAGGATGAAGAGTACACGCCCACGCTGTGGGGGGGTGGGGGGGGGGAGAGAATCTGAGTGGAAAGCATTGATCCGGTTCGATTTTTGAACGGTGAAAGGAAAAGATCCATTTAGGTGATGCTGCTGTCCAACTGGACCTCCCCCTGCATCATGGAGGGGGCAGAGGGGGAGCTGATGGTGGTGTGGAGAATGGGAGGTACCATGCGGGTGGGGTCTGTTGTCGTCCTTGGGGGGGGGGGGCGCCCAGGTGATGATGTCGGCAGCGTGGTCCGTGCGAGAGCGAGCATTCTCGCGGAAGTTGAGCTTGAAACACTCAATCTGCAGCAGAAAGGTTAGAAAGAAAAGTGGCAGAGGAGAGGGGGAGGAGGTGAGGGAGGGAGTAAGAAAAAAATAGAGATAGGAGGAAGGGGAGGAGGTGATATTGTTGGGGGGGGTTGAGATGAAGGGGGCAGAGGGATTGTAGAATTAGATGCCTGCAAGATAAGAAGTCGAAAGACGGTGGTGTGATCAGAGGTCTGTGGACTGCAGACAGCATGTTGAACATGAACACGCGCACACACACACACACACACACACACACACACACACACACACACACACACACACACACACACACACACACACACACACACACACACACACACACACACACACACACACACACACACACACACACACACACACACACACACACACACACACACACACACACGTTCTCAGTCAGGGAACCTGTAATCTCCCTCTTAGTGCTTTTTCTATACAGCATTCAATGTTTCAGATGTTTACGACTGGGCTTCTCCTCCTTCCGCCAGCAGACATGGGTGACACTTACTTGTCTCTGGGATGCGTGCGTCCAGAGCCTGGAGGCCCTCGTTATCACAGGGAGGCCCCTCCTTCAGACCATTCTCCTGGGAGGCAGGGCTCCCTTCCAGCCCCGGCTCCGGACCTGGGGCTGTGGTGCCACTCAGTGGGGTTCCGTTCCCCTCTGCTGTGTCCTGGGCACCCTGAGCCTAGAAACACATAGCAGGGCGGGTCAGTTTGTGTGGATGGGGATTGAACAACCTGGCTCTCATGTTACTACATGTGTTAGCTTGACTTAACTGATCTTTTAGAATTAATTTATTAGGATAAACTCCTTGATGCACCATCTTGTTTTTCAAGGGGGTCCTTACAAAAGCAATGTCATACAGAGGTTAAAAAAAAAGAACTGAAAATAAACTAAAACAAAATAACAGAAAGCCAAGCACAAAGACAAACCATGTTAAGTCTGCTAGATTAAATTCATGAAGTAATACAAACCGTTATTACAATTTGATGGACAGCAGTGTGTATAGATCCGTAATAACAGCAGAGCAGCTAAAAGGGAGATGAAATGCTTACCCAAAGGTAATCATAGCAGGTAAATTATTCCAATTTGTTGGGGCTTTGAGGACAGAGAAATAAATCTGGAGTGTCTAACCTGAGCATTTGATCAGTAAGGTACAAAATACTGCTTTAAATAAGAGGGATAATTAAAGTAAATGAATTTGAATCTAAGTTGAAGCCAATGATTGTGTCTCCTTACATTTAATGAAGGCCATTTAAGTGTGTTTTACATTGTGCAGTGATGTTTACTGATCTGCATAGTCGATTATAGGATGTCCTAAGTTCAGCAAGATCTGATTTATGTGGTAAACAACAGTCCATAAACAGAAGTATACGATGAGAAGCCATTTTCTTACGTAAAACAATTGCGAGAGCGATGTAACACACTGATTCCATAACCGATTAGTGAGACCTATGTCTGGCATTAAAGGTCCCCTATTATGCAAAATGCATTTTTTGATGTCTTCGATACATAACTATGTGTCCCCGGTATGTAAGGAGACTCACAAAGTGTCAGAAAATACAACCCTCTCTCTTTTCCTCCTTACCCAAATCTCTAAAAACGGGGGTACAAATGAGCCGATCCAGATTTGCTTCCGTTATGACGTCATAACAGAAATGTGGGCTGGCTTTACATTGAACTCCTGGCCAGTCCCGCCCACGTGACACGTCCCAACCTATCGACCCCCATATACAGTCGCAAGCTGAATCCCCTTCCGCAGCACCTCAGTGTGTCTGTGTGTACAGCAGGATGTCTGCAGGAGGGACTTAGAGTTGTTGTATATATAATACATATCATGTCACTGCTCTAGTGTTAAACACTGAGAAGTGTTTCAGAAATAATGCTTGATGTGGTTTGGAACATAATATGGCATTTAATCACGGCAGTGTTTAGCTGAGTATCTTCTCCGGTAGAAAACTTTCAGAGGAGAGAGGCTCCAAAGGGGCGTGGCCAGCTTCAGCTCAGCTCAAATTTAAAGCGACAGTCACAGAATCAGCACTTCAGGAGCAGGGCTGAAATAGAGGGGGATGAGGCATGCTACAACGGGGATCGGTTTGCTATTTTGAGGAAAACACTTCACAGAAAAGTTTTGTATAGATATTGCCCTACAATATATTGTTCAAATGTAGCATGATAGGACACCTTTAAGTATTACGATATTGAGCGCTAGACTAAGTTGAAGGGAGATCTGATTACAAAAAAATATGAGTTAAAATGTTAAAATGAATGCAATGATAGAAAGCGAATAGTAAATTCAACATCAACATGTAAAACAAATACACATTTCTCATGGACCACAACCCCTCTGCATGATAAAGTGATATAAATGATTGATAATCATTTATATCTGTAAAAATACTTTAATTCTATGATTCTAACTTTAGAGAAAGAACATGTGAAGTGAACACAAGAGTCTCAATTCTCATAAAATATGCAAAACGTATGATAAAAAAAGCCCATCCATGTAAAAGCAATTTTCAAAGCTATAAAGTAGATTTAAAAATAGACTTCAGTTATCAGCGAGCGATCAAAAAGACAACAGCTTGCTTAGACAGGTTAATATGGGATGCTTTTTTTTTAGCTGACTCTGGTTGGAGGGTGCACATGACGGGTGACTGTGTGAAGATGAGAATGTGAGTTAAGGTTGGGATCATGAAACAAATGCAAGCTGCCAGAGGACGAGGGAACAGGTCACTCCACCATGTATTGTCTCTCTATAACTTTCTAGGTGATTCAAATCCTTTTTGAAATGTTTCATATTTTAGAAATCCCTGACCGTCATGTCAACCGTCTCTGTATGCCTGTCTCCTCTCGTTCCCTCTGAATGTTTGTGACAGAGCGGAGCTGTGCCCTGCAGGGAGGTATTCAGGCATTTCTTAAACAGAAGGACAGAGATCAGGAGAAAAGGTTTGCAGGTTCAGAGGGTTTGGAAAAGATAGTTTCTGACAGGCTGTCATCAGTTATTGCAGCTTGGAGCCACCCATCATCTTTTAGTTTATGAACACAGCCGTGGAAAGTGCACAAAAAGCTTAAAACACCTGAAGTAATAGTGCTGAGATGGACACACTTTTTGCCAGTTGAAAAAGGCTTAAATATTTTTCACATTTGTATTTTTTCTGGGGTCTTCTCACTGGTTAAGAGAGGGCGGAACTCTTTTAGATAAAGGTGAACGTTTCCTTTTAAACTAGTTGTTAGATATTTATTCATGGATCTCTAATGTTACAAAAAAACAGCTGCTTTTTTAACAGCAGGGCTATTAAAGATACGGGAATCTTTTTTTCAGGTACACCTTGAAGAGTGAGATTTGTCACATTCTTGGCAGTGGGTCACTTCAATGAGAAACCTAGGTTTATAGGAGGGAGTAAATAATGCCCTAATGGAGTGCTTACAGATGAACACATCAACTCAAAAATAATTCACAAGTCGGTTGCAATCATACGTCATGTGTAATGTGTAATGACTATTATTAAAAGCAGTGAATGTATCTGAATTTGAACTTGCTAATGCACTGTGAAACCCGACTTGTATTTATCTTACAATTTATTTATCAAAATCATCTTCACTAACAATAAACAGTATTTCATTGAACACGGTTGCGTGTGCGAAACCGTGTTCACCCGGAAAGATGTCCCCAGCACCCCGTAGTGGTCTCACCTTCATGTCTCCTCCAGCAGGGGAATGGCTCAGGTTGTCCATGGAGCCCACTTTGGCCTGTGCTTTTTCCCTGAAGCTCACTTTCTGGGACTCGATCTTTACGACGCCACCGCCTGCAGCACACAGAAACATTACTATCATGACAGATGATAATGAAAGCTAAATAATCATACACATGCACACCAGTGTTCAGTTTTATGACCAAACAGATCCAGCTCCTACACAGGCTTCTTTATGTCGAGTCACTAATCTTGTTTTTCTATTACTGTATATTGCCATACATGTTTGGCACCTGTTATAGTGATTTCAAGATGTATACACTTCATAATAATAAATACATACATGACACGCAGCTCAAAGTGCTTTACAGAAACGCATACATCACAAGTTTAAATTCCGATGCATGCAGCATAACAACAAAGTATTACATTTGAACAGATTAAGAGATTCATTCTAGCAAAGGTATAGTAATATAATAATAAACAATACCATTTTAAAAGACCAACTTAAAAGGAATGTTGCTATTAAAGCTGTTACATAAATAATACAAATTAAACCAATAAAACAATATAAAAGCAGGTAAATAATAAAGACCAGAAGACCATTTAAAAGGAGTGCATCGCTAATAAAAGGCTAATATAAAAACAAATGTCTTTAGCTGTCCGTTTAAAAATGTCCACTGAGTTTGTCTCTCTGATATTTCCTGGGAGGGTGTTCCACAGTTTTGGAGCGTAGTGTATAAAAGTGGCCTCACCCATTTTATTTTGGGGGACTTTAGGAATAGAGACGGGGATCAAACCCAAACATTCTGTCCTTTATGAACGACTGATATCATTTTTTAATTAAGTATTTTATGAAATGATGGATTAAATGCAACAGGCTAAAAACTACATTTCCCAGCTCACCAGGCTTGTGCTTGATGTTGTCCTTGGAGCCGCACTTTGAGGTCACCTTACTCAGATCCACCTTCTTGTTGAGGATCTGCACCTGCCAAATGTCACACAAGCCTCAAGCGTTAACACGTTATACACAGAACCCTCGATGGTTTCATTCTGAAGGGCTGTTTCTTCCTCAGCTGCAACAAAAGCACACGAATCCCCACCTTCACCATGCAACAAGTGGTGGAACACAGACTGCGGCTTTTTAATATTTTAATTATATAGGGCTAAAAGCAGTTTGTATACACATAAGCATATACGTATATTCATAATGCATTATATACCTGGGTTATTGACCAGAAATCTATTTTAATATCTTGAATAGTACACATTTCTTAGACGTGTGCTGTACAGACTGCAGGAGCACCACGGTGCAGAAGGTGAAACAAATGCCAGAAAATAAAAGAGAAAGCTTAATATCAAGCAAGCAGAGTTCCCAGATGTACGTGTTTGCGGTGGTTCTCTCCCCAGAAACAGAAAATCTCTACCAAAAGCCAATCAGAGGCCAGTGTTGATTGTTTATTGATCGTTTAGTAAGTTAGTGAGAAGGCAGGACAACACAAAGGGGTGTAGGAGCAAGAGAGTGCGTAGCAGGTTCTGGGGAAGGGCTGTTACATCAGGCTTGCTAGCATGCTGTCCAGAAATTCCATAGACAAGACTCCGGCCAAGTGTGGGTGTCCAGAAGTGCTGTAGCTTGACTTGAGGAGCTACCTTAAAGGCGGACACATTTTACAGACTCACTCAGGCTGGACGTGATTTGAGCGCTCTTCAATTTGATTATTTTTAAGAGCATGTACAATATTTATTCTCTGCTCTGTTCCCTAAAGCCACATTTTTTTTGACTGATTGGCCGATGCTTACGAGCTCTGCTGGTAGGCCAGGCTGTACTTACATTCCCTCCACCAGGAACATGCTTCATATTGTCCTTGGAGCCCAACCGTGAGGAGACGTGGCTAAAGTCCAGCTTTTTGGATACAATCTGAACCTATATGGACACAGCATAGCAGCAAGAGGAAAATAGAGGAAAGCCAGGGAGTGGGGGGAGGGGGTGACACCAGAGGAAGTGAAAGAAAGATTAAAGAAATAGAAAAAGATTAAAGGAAGGGAGATTAGATCACCATAACGGGCAGGGTTAGAAAGACAGAAGGATAAAGCAAGGTTCACCTGGGAAAAATTAAACACGCCTAAGACATGTGAACTATCTTAGGTGCGCTTGATATGAACTGCTGGGAATGTAAGCAGCCTTGTGTTGCCATATGAACAGTGACAGAAATCCAAAGGAACAGGAAGGTAATCAAATCCGGTTAAAACCAGTTCTGGTAAATAATAAACATCACAACTCTTTCATAGAGCAAAACATGCCACCACATAAGAACATCCACAGGTCGACACACAGTGAGTAAAAGCAACATTAATACTTTAGTCCAATGACAGGTTAGAAGTTACGAAACAAACCCGAGGCAGAAAATTGTATGTATGGATCCAATTTAGGAGTAATTATAGTACACCTCAGTGCTTGTTTTTTGTTTTCAATAAGACAGACACACAAACACACACTCTATCCACAAAGTCACTGAGTTCTCATCTGTGGACCAAAACTAATGGCCCTGATCCCATGGGACCTACCAGCAGGGGTCACCAGTGCATCTGCCAACTTCAAAAATGTAGATATGGAGTGTAACAACATCAGAATAATGTTCTATATATTGACTTATTTTCATGAAAGGGACAAACTTGCAAACCTGCGGAAAGAATCACTTGCTGGTATTTGGTGTTAGCGATGAACAACAGTGGATGTGTTGGTTTAGTTTAGGGACTATATATACAAGTTTTTCCAGTGATTTTCCTCTCTTCAACACCTAAACATCACTGGACACCTTCAGGTAACAAAACTTGGAATTTTTAGACATTTTTGGAGTTTGCTTAACTGAGTGGTACCCTGGAACTAGAGTAGAAAAGCCCTAGTTTGCCTTGAATGAGCTATTTTGCAAGATACATTAATCCAATTTGATCCTAAATGGTTTTCAAATGTAACAGCACAATATGCATCAAGTCTGTGAAAAGCCCCCAGTAGAGCTATTCACTTTAAACCAACCAAAAAACAAGAGGTGTTGAAAAGAAAATTAGCAAAAATATGTAGAACAGAACAGAACAAAAGAGGTGGGAGTTGGATGTTGTGGTGAGGTCGGGGAGGATGAGGAGGGGACTCACTTTGCCTTGGCTTGTATCTTTGGGGATGAGGCCTCTGCTCTGAGAGGCAGATGGCACCTGGGGGAGACAAGCCAACCCGGGGTCAACGACAAAAACAAATCATAACAACACGCAGGAGGAGGAGAGGAGAGGAGGAGGAGGAGGAGGAGGAGGAGGAGGAGGAGGAGGAAGGCGTGGTGCAAGGAATTAATGTATGTGGACATTGGATAAAAAGCCAAAATCAAAGCTTAAAAATGGGTGGAATGGGACTAAATAATATTGACTTATAGATGAAAAACACAGCCAATAAAAAAGAGAAAAAAGGACTGGGAATCGTAGGGTCGCCGGTTCAAGTCCCCGAACAGACTTCAAAATATGGAAGGTGGACTGCTACTTGGAGAGGTCCCAGTTCACCTCCTAGGCCCTGCTGTGGTGTCCTTGAGCAAGGCACCGGACACCTCCAATCCCCCCTACCCATTGCTCCCCGGTCGCTGCACGATAGCTGCCCACTGCTCCTAGTACTAGGATGGGTTAAATGCAGAGGACTAATTTCACTGTGTGTGCTCTGCTGTGTGCATGTATGTGACTAATAAAGAGGGTTTCATGCTCCGATTCTATCTATCTGTTGCTAACTGGTTGCACTATGGATAGTGGTATGTTTATTCTGGTGAGTATTTCAAGAGAAGAGCTACAGAAAGAAGTTTGAGTAAGTAAGGGATCACAAGAAGCCACTGGTGTAGGTTTAAAAGAGCTTCAGACCCCCCAACACGTTAGTCAAAGGGTGGGATGTGTCAGAAAACACGTGATCAGAAGCTGAACACACATTATGGAAGCTGCAGTTGGAGGACCTACCTTCCCTCCTCCAGGCTGGTGCTTCATGTTGTCAGTGGAGCCGATCTTAGAGCGGACGTTACGAATGTCGGGGGCCGGTGTGGTTCCAGGGCGGGCTGCGGTCCTAGAGGTGGCGGTGGTAGTGGTGGTAGATGAAGAAGTGGGCCGGGAGGTGCGGGGCACCAAGGGCTTCTTCTCTGGTGCTGTGCCACTGGGGGAGGAGAGTGTGGCCGGTTTGGCTGCTGTGGGTCGGGTGCGAGGCGCAGCGAGGGTGGAAGTAGTGCTGCGGGTGGTGCTGGTAGTCTTGGGCTTGGTAGAGTCAGCTAGAAGAAGAGTGGGAGAGTTAATCAGCTTTATTGTAAATAAGATAAACCATTTTTCAAAGGTAAGGAGACTGGGATATCATATTTATAGCAACATTTCCATGCTGCGTGTAAAGCAGCCCCATACAGAGGACAACAACGGCCCTAATGGGATGTATTTAGGACCAGGAAGGTTTAATGCATTCAAAAACTGCCGTACTGACAAAACAAAGCATCCTGTCTGTCATTTACAGCCAATCCCCTGACAAGTAAGTAGGCCAAAAAAGGAGAGTAAACAAACTAAATGGACAAAAAGGAGATTAAAGCAGAGCTGGAGAGCAGACCAGATATACCAAACTAAAAAGGCAGCACCAGTGCACCTTTGTAAAGCATACAATTTCTTTCCTGCGGGTTTTGGTACTTTTCAGCATGCTTCCCTTCAGTCTCGAGGCACTCGAAAATGTGTCAATTCATATTCACTTTGCTACATGTCAGCTCTTTCTTCAGAGTGCTGCACATGTCCTGCCGTCAATCCTCCCCCGAGAGCCTTTGGTGTATCTCCAACTCTTGTTAAGACGTGTTTAATTGAGGAAATCCTCCCGCTGTATCAGCAGGAGCTTCAAACTCCTGTCAACAGCGAGGGAACAGTAATCCACTGACTGCTGCGGTGAAGGGTTTTAACTCTCCGCTGCCTTTCAGCAATAAAGCCTCTCCCTCTCTCTCTGAGCCTACCCAGCATTGTCATGCTTGGACAGTGTGTGTTGCAGTGTCACACTCCTGCTGACAGCTCTCCTGTTGCCAAAATGTAAACTAATCTGTCGACAGGAGCTGTAACTGGGTATGATGAGAGAGCGGGGAGGCAAAAATGAGGAAAAGGATTACAGATGACGAGACTGAAGAAGAAAGAGGACAAGAAATATATGCAGAGAGCAAAGTCACAGAGGGAGCTCTGCGGTGGAAGGTCAGGAATATTGAGATTTTAGAGAATAGAACCTCCTTTCTGGCTATGTACAATCTGTTTTTAAAAACTGAGAAACTTGCACTTCTAAACTTCTTAATGAAAATAACTTAAGAAGAAATGCAGTGTATGTACTTACCATATGATCATTCATCTACTTTCAGTTGTATCATGTTCTTTTTTCCATGTTCATGCTCAGCTCTGACTACGTTTGCATGTTTTGTTTTTTAGCAGAAACTGGTTGTAAATACTTGCCTTTAGCATTTTCTTTTTAACTCTAAATAGTTTCTTAAAATACTTATTTTTTGGCACATTTTTGAGGCTCAAAGGCAGGGGATTACTTTAGTCGCTGTTATTCTATTATTTATTTTTATATTTGTACGTACATCAGCACAAACCACGGTCTCATTTGCACTTGCATATATTGTGCTTTCCATTTCTAAATGACAAACACGGATACAAATATTTTGGATTTGAAAAGACTTATTTTTTATTATCTTTATGTTTCTTATTTCCTAGATTGTTTATGTTCACACCATCAGACACCAAATCATACTCCTATGTGTAAACATACCTGGCAATAAACTGGATTCTGATGTCATAACAATATGATGACATTTTGATCATTCGATTAAACTCAATATGTTTGTTCAAATGAGTTTTGGGGGATATTGTAATAAAATGACCAGAAGCTGTAGGAGTGTAGGATTTTAGTCTGATGTAGTTCAATGATGTTATTGAATGCTCTTGTTACGCATAAAATGTACATATTGTGCCGTATCAAAAAATATCCTTGATATGAATTTCTGCCGTTTTGGCTAAACGGCCCAAAAAATAATAATCAAGGAATAAATAAAAAAAATAAAGCATTTGAGTGAAAAATGTCACACTGCAGATACAGGATAAGGTTTATTTGGTAGTATGCAGTTTACACTAAGAATAGCTCCAGCCAGACACATCACAGTTTGAAATGTTGTCCTATAACAGCATCCAGAAGCATTCATCTGTTTGCAGCTTGCAATTTATTTATGCAACATTCTTTTGCACTATTTTATTTCTATTATGTTATTTATTTCATGTCCTATATATTATGTTGCATTGTTAGAGGATCCTGGGACCTACGTTTTTCATTGCCACATCTACACTGTAGCTCCTGCTTTATCTGACAATAAAGCCTTTGAATCTTGAAAGGGGTCATTACATATATTGGTAACATGGCTTGTAACTTTTGTTTCAAATATGCGTGTTTTTTTATTGAGTCTCTCCCTATGCTTCAATGACATGATCCAGGCAAGGAGTAAGGGGGTATATTTTGACTGCTGTTTCTGTATGTTCCGACAGGTGAAGGGAGCGCTGCTGTACCTGTAGATGTCTTTACAGTGCCGGGCTTCTTCTCCTCTCCTGGTTTGCTGTCTGTCTTGGAGGCTAGAAAAATAGATGGTGATGCACAAAAGCACAGCGATAAAAAATACTGAGCATCAAAACCGTGTGTGTACAGGAATATGTGTGTGCATCTCTGTCATACCCAGAGGCTTTCTGGCTGCGGTGGTAGGAACGGTGCGAGTAGATGCCGCTGTGCGCACTGATGTAGCAGTTTTACTGGCTGCTGTGGTAGCAGTTCCATTTTTGGTGGCAGTCGTGGAGCCTGTTGAGGTGGCAGTGCTAGCCTTTGGCACAAGGGGGCGCCTCTCTGTGGTTGTCTGAGGAGAGGGAGAAAAATAAAAAGACCAGCATGTCAGGCGAGGAAGATTTATGAATGAAAGCAGACATTGTCAATGCTACAAATCAAATTGTGTTAGTGCTAGCATGAGTTATCAAACATCTCCTGTATGTCTGGCTCCTGTCATCTGCTCAGGCAAATGTTCAGTGACTTCAGGAATTCAGGTCAAATATGTTTTCCCCAATGCGTGATACATGCTCCTTGACGATTGCATTCAGCAGCACATTGCCCTTCATGACCCTACACTGATGCCACGCTCCACCTACAGCCGAGCCATCGTGCAACAAGCTGGCCACACTGCACTGAGTCACCCCGCAGCCCTGGGCGCTGTGAGGCTAAATAAAGGCTGTTAATTCTTCGGTTGTGGTGTCACACTAGTTGTAGTTAAGAAAGCTTACTGAGCACGGAGCATGAATTGAAAAAGGGACATAAAGTTATCAATGACTGCACAAACAAATATCAACTTTAGAAGGTTGTGCTTGAAGCAGGCAAGACCTGCAGCCTAATGAAAATATGACTTTCCTAATAAAAACTAGACATCTTTTTAGGGCATGTTCTGTTTTAGAGGGATTTAAAATGCAAGAAAGCCCTTATGCATGAAATGAACCAGGAACGTTGCATTTCGGTGGTAAATTCACCAGAATGCTTTCCAGAAATCAAATGCAAAGATATAATCATTTCTAATTTTATAGAGGGTTGATAAGTGACAAGCAATTGCATTTGTATATCTACTAATATTGTGCTTATGTTGACAAAACTACAAGCTATGTGTCTGTCCTGGAGATTTCAGGAGATTGTCCTGGGATTGAACTCTCCAGAAGAACTAGTGACGCCATTTTTTTGTTACCTACGGTTCCCAAGGTCATTAAGATGCTTTCAATGAAAACATTTACTGATACGTATTATCAAGAATATAAGCCATTGATAGAAGCCTAGTTGTGGAATCACCATAGCGCATGTTTATCCTCGCCACATGCTCTTATGGACCTTTACTTGATTTATTGTTGCCGCACATTGTTAATGACTTCGCTGTTAAATTGCAGACTGGAAAGCCTATTAAAAAGTGAAAGACCCTTTTGGAATGACTTTGTCACGTCTGTTGTTTCAAGATGGTAAAAGCATGTGAGGTGGAGAAGGATAAAACAGTGACTAAAGGTCTCCTTAACACAAAATGTCAACATTTTAGCTTTGAACTGATACACCAATTAATCTACTCATGAAAAACAACAGCCACAACTTATAGACAAATTATAAATGTAAAGTATGCAGCTTGTAGCCTCCTGCGCCATTTGATCCGGATTCATCAGATTTAGAATACTCAATTGTGAGTGTTTTAAAAGGCATGCTAGGTTCAGAAAAGTGATCGTGTGAGCCCTAAACTAACAAAAGCTTCACATGTAGCAATGGTTAAACATTCAGCGTGGTAATCCTTGATCCAAACCCATCAGATGAAAGTCTCTGCGACTCATCCTGCGTCCCTTGTCAGCTGAAACTCACCTTGGGCCTGACATCACGTGCAGTGCTGCTGATGGAGGATGCGGGGCGGCTGGTAGAAGTGGTGGAGGGCCGCTTTGCACCCGCAGCTGCTGTGGGTGGTACCCTGGCTGTGGTTGTTTTTTTGTCTAAGATGGAGGTGGTGGTGGAGGATGAGGGGCGCTTAGGAGTCGCTGTGAGCGAACCACCAGTAGCCGATGTGCTCGGGCGCGTTTTAGCAGCAGCGCTCAGTTTGGTTGCACCGACAGCAGGCTGCGACGCAGGACCAAAACAACCAGGAGCAATGGAGGGCAAAATAAGGAGGGGAAGCAAAGTAACAAAATAAGAAAAATGGAGGATAACAACTAAGTAGCGGTTAAGCAACAAAAGCAGCATTAAACGTATAAATTATAAATGAAAATGTAGGAACTTAATCCAAAGTATCGGGTTTCATAGTTACCTTTATGATTGGGTATAAAGAAGCAGAAACTTGAGCAGCATGCATGATGAAAGGCTTTCTCATTTAAACTTAAAATCAAGCTTAATTCCCGAGGTACATATTGTACATCAATTACTCATGACAAGAGTAAAGTGAACCGTTGCATATTAAAGAGAATAAATTAAAATCAACTTTTAATTAGGATGCAAAAACTAACTAAACCAAGCTGAATAAAGTGTGTGTGGATTCACCCAAAACCTGACTGCAGTATAATATTTGTACTTCCTTCAAATATAGTGCAAGTTGCAAACAAAGTTATTATGCAAGACAATTTGTATATACAGTATGTATTTACTCAAGTGTGGGTAGAGTAGTTCAGCAGTCTGATTGTCTGAGTCAAGAAGCTTTGTATGTGTATAACATGTTGATGAATGCTCGATTACATTATATAGACTGATATCATTGTTCAGTAGTTTTAAATACATTTATAGACAGGTTTAAACCACCTGCTGTATAGGCATAAAGGCACATGTCTAATTGATTGACTTTTAACTTTTTAACCCAGACTGAGGCAAGACAACCGTAAAAGTAAAAGAAATAAAGCAAGGTTTACCGGGACAAAAGGCTGTCATGGTGTGAAATGCTGATTTTTCTACTGAACCCTCATAACTCCTAGTGTCCCTCATTAAAATTAGAGGTCATATGCTGTCCTACAACTGCTTGCCATAGAAAAAAACGGTCTGATCCGAACCCATGGTTGTTTTGAGTAAAGATTCTATGGCTCCTGTCTGCATGTCAGAGCGTCAGGGGAACTCCTACCTTGGGTTTCTTGTCGGCCAGGTCTCTGCTCAGCGGGGCACTGCTTCCATTCGTTGCAGGTTTCGCTTTTTTGGCCTTCTCTCCAACATCTGTTTTCGCCGCTTTGTCCTTCTTGTCATCCTTCTTCTCCACAACTTTCTTGGTGGCCTGCATTTTGCCCTCCTTCTCTTCCTTCTCGCTCTTCTTTGTTGGTTTTTCTACCTTTTCGTCTTTCTCTGTCGTCTTGGCTTTGTCTGAGTCTTCCTTTTCTTTCTTGGTGTCTTCCACCTCCACGTCAGCCTTCTTCTCCAGCTTGTCGGGTGTCGGCAGTTGTTCTGGGGTCTTTTCCATTGTGTCCATGTGCTGCTCTTTGCCATCCTTCATCTCGGGTTTCTCAAGTTTCTCAGTGTTCTTGTCCTCTGTCTTCTCTTCCATTTTGGACTTTTCATTTTTGTCCACATTCTCTGTCACTTCTACTTTACTCTTTACTTCTTCTGTCACCTTTACTTTTTCTACTTTCTCTGTCTTGTCGTCTTTCTCTAACTTGTCGTCTTTCTCTGTCTTGTCGTCTTTCTCTGTCTTGTCGTCTTTCTCTGATTTGTCGTCTTTCTCTGTCTTGTTGTCTTTCTCTGTCTTGTCTTCTTTCTTATCGTCTTTCTCCATCTTGTCGTCGTTCTCTGTCTTTGCCAATTTATGTGGTGATTCTTCAACCTTGCTCATCTTATCCTCTTTTTCCTTCTGTTGCATCGGCTCCACTTTCTCTGTCTCTTTCTTAATGTCTTCTTCCATTTTTTCAGCCTCTGTCACTTTCACTTTGTCACTCTCTTTCTCTCTAACTTTTTCTGCCTCCTTTATCTCGTCTTCTTTCTCCTTCACCTTCTCGGCCACTTTCTCCTTCTCTTTTTGTGCCTCTGTCTGTTTTTCCTTCTCCATCTCTTTCTCTGCTGCAGCTGGAGTATCACTGAAATCCACTTTCACACCTTTCTGCTCATTTTTATCCAGAGGATCAAACAGGTCCACCTTCTTTTCATTGTCCTCCATCTTCTCCTTATTGTCGGTCTTCTCCATCTTGTCCGATTTTACTGGGGAAACAAATATATTAGATTAGATATTTCATCACGTTATTGGCCTAAAATGCACATGGTTCGGCAACCACAAACTCCATCTAAATAAACCGAAACTTATTCTGGATTCTGCATTCATATACATCTTATTTAAAACACGAAGGATTGTAGAATTCCTTGACATGGGATAGGAAAGAACTATTTTTGCACACCCTGAACGGTTCACTGAAGCAATCCTCCCTGTGGCGAACGACAAGGTGTGTAAAGTGACTCAGTAAAGATATAACACTCTCCTCGGCATTCAAGCATTTAAAAAGGTGTTTTTATAAAAAGGCCAATATAAATGGGACTCAATCGACAGTCACGACATCGCCTCTCATTCACCTTTCCTGTTTCTCACAATCTGTCTTCCAATCTCTACTGTCAAACACCACCTGATCGGACAGAAATAGCCTATAATGAAAACTCTTCCTGTTGCCTAGGCAGCCATACCAAGCCAGGATGCAGATGCAAGCAGTACAACATGCATTCATAGGACTCGTCGAATCATCTCTAGATCAGAATGCTCCTAAAGCCTGAAAGCGGTGCACAGGACATCACAAAAGCTCCAATTATAAAACACACATACACCTACCACTAATTATGGTAAGAGTTATACGGGCTGGCATCAATACTGTATGACAGAACTATACTGTTGGTAAAACCTGAGACCTTTGCAAATCATCCAGCAAAAGAGTGACATCAGCTGATGAGAGCACTCTGTGTGTTGTATGAAGTTGGTGAAACAATCAATAGTAATCTCCATTTGATTTATTTGATATTTTTCTTGAAGGGGTTCATGTGTAAGCACACTGATGAGAAAAATGGTTTCCATGAACTTTGTATCACTGCCACACAAATCTGAACTACATATGAACTACTGCTGTTTTCAGCATGTCCCTTTCACCTCTTCCAGAATGTTAAGTCAGGTTTACACAGAATGTCTTTCTGAAAACTTCCTGACTACTCTGGAGGTGTATTAAAATGTGTTTCTCGCCCTGTCAATTAACCATTTACTTGGTAAGTAGAATTAAATTACCAACAGGACTGTAAGAGCCATTTAGGTATATCACTTATGGTAATTATTTATGTTTTGGTGAGCCAACTGCATATCTTCTAAGTTAACTTTATTGAACTGAATAACTATGAATTATAATGATAGCGTTTTGTTTTGTTTACAGACTGCTCTAGGATTATGTTTTGTTATTTCCAGAAAGAAGACTGCAGTGCGCAGTCTCAGGTATAAATGACACTGCCAGTGTGATACAGCAGGAAGTCTGTGAGGGCACACGTCCGCACGCCTTTTGGTTTTGTTTCTATGAATTTATTTTTATGCTGTGCAAAAGTCGGTAGTCGGCCGCCAACAGATGAATTGAACTTTGGAATAAAGCAGTTCGAAAGGAACGATGCAAGTTATTTGGATTTATTTATTTTCCGCAAGTCGATACTGGAATTTGCCCCGCACGTTAAGTGGCCTGCCAACATTCTGTTTTGCATAATCGGCCACTTCAAGGACTAAATAAGTAAACAAGAGACTTTACAGGAGAGCATTTAATCCCAAGCATTTATGGGGAGTTGTTTTCCTTAACTATCAAAACAAAAACGTATAATAAATTCACATCATTGTAATGCTGGTGTGATCTAACGGCCTGTTTTTTACTGATGCTACCCAATAGGTATCAAAATGGTGCTGATCAACAGGCAGAATAGCATTTTCACCTCTTACATTTTTCAATTTCATGCTTCATTACCTACACCAAAAAACTAAATACGAGCCAAACTAAGATGAAAAAAACCCAGAAATGAGTACTAGGTGTTTCTCACTGCAGATTCCTCAGACAATATTGCACAAAAAAAGTTAATTTTGCATAAAACAGATCAAGAATTTACCCTCACTCCCTCGCACTTCACTGGCCTTGCACGTTTCCTGTTATTTTTGGCTAACAGATCAGATAATTGGCGTGAGAGGACTTAGAAAAAGGGGCATGATGATAAACGAAGGAGGAAAGAGTGGCCTTTGATTCCAGAGTAAGCGTGGGAAATATTGATTAGCAGATTTAGAGGTAAGTGGGTAGAGGGAGAGAGAGCAATAGGAAGACTTTTGTTGTCTTTTTTTATTTTATAGCTACTTAGAAAAATGGTACCATGCCAATGATAACCTTTCAAAAACACAAGGGACTAAAGAGGAGAGAATGGCAGGGAATGAAGGTAACAAAACAAGGGAATTACGGCATAAGGCAGATTCAACGGCTTTGTGAGCTTATATAACATACAGCAAGCCCAGACCTGAAACAGTCACAGGCATCAGAGCAACCAGAGTGAACCAATAGGTGACAGAAAGGAAAGAAGTGACCTTAATAAAATGAGACAGCAGTGTGACAAGACAAAGGGAAAGGAACAAGAGGAATGGGAGTAACGCAAATAAACAAACAAGGCCTTCTTTTTCTAAACATGAGATCCTTTGCGCAGATCCCTGATATCAGGGCAGAAATCTGAAAGCCAATGGTAGTGGTTTCATTTAAGCGAACAGTGGGAGGTGATACCCAACCTACACACTCTCACACTCTTTCATGTGGGACTTTTCTCACAATACTCCTTTACGCATGTTTTTCTTTGTTATTGTGTGATAAAAAAAGGAGGAAATCCACATTTCAGTCCTTCCTTCTGTCTGTTTTTTTACGGAATGCTGCAACTTCTATTCCAATTGAATATATTCTCATATATGGACCAGCAAATATCAGCAAAAAATATGATGAGAAGTCACTAAAACCAAAGGAGAACGTTCGGGAACGACAGCTATTACATGAGCTCAATGTGTGACCTGTCAGCAGTAAGACTATCCAGAAACGAGAAGAGAAAAAAAGGGGAAAGCAATCTCTTCACCTCATCAAATATTGACCAGGCTTGTGATTGGAAGCATCAATCACAGTGTGCCTCGGGGGTGTAGGTTGGTGATGGAGGGGCATTACTTAGGGAAATATTTCATGAGAACAAGCTGCTACAATGGAGGTCAGGGAGGATAACTCCAAAATGCTAAGTAAGTCATGAGGATTGAGTTAGCATCTGAAATCATCTTTGTTGACACCATCAGGGTAATCTTTTTATGCACCATCATTGCAGCATGGGTGGAAAAGCCCCTGCTAAAGGTTGTTTTGGATCGCGACCTGCAGCGATCCAAAATTGCTCCAGGATTGCCCGGGGTTACCGACCTCTTTTATAAACGTATTGCTCAAGAGGGCAGAGAACAATGAGCGAAGGGTGAAGTGAGCCAATCCACTGAAAGGTTTCATTAGCCTAATGAAAACACTTACAGCTCATTTAGGGACGTTAAGCTTGGACTCTCCTGAAGAGCACCGCCTCAACCCATGGTTTTTTTCCCCTTCTTGTCTCACTCATATGGTAAAATATGCAGATTCTACCCTCTCATTAAAAAAAACTATTCTGACGCCTCATAATTTAAGAATGTCTGACATCGGTGAAGCAATAACTAGGATTACTTGCATGCGAAACAGGCATACAGTTAAGAAGGCCTTCTTCTATTATGTTCTTAGCGGGCTAATCTTTAAAGACTTATTGCATTACACTGACCTATAGTGTTCAGAGCACAAGGTGTTTTTCTTCACTATTACATCAGTGAAATGCACTGAAAAAGTGTATTATCTTTAGGACTCTAAAGCAAACAAGCAAGGTTAAAATTAGATCTGACCAAATGTAGCTTCAATTCATCTTTAATACACTATTCGGGACCAAATTCTAAAGCCCTTCATTTGGCTCCTCGAGTTCATTCTTATCAACACTCTTTAGCTTCACAACACTTGAAGCTCTCCGGCTGAGTGGAGTTTGTTAGAATTGACAACACTCTCTGTGAAGTGAAAGCTACACTCCATCATGACCCCTTTGTTAGCACATAACACACAGCAGACAATTCAAAGTGGTTGTGAAGTGGATGCAGATTAGAAAGCGGACTTTGTGGTTTAGTGTCCTATCTGAAGTGTGAGACCCTCTGTTTGGCTGCCGAACAAAGACTCACTGGCAGCACATTTACAGAAGTCTGCAGTGTGTAATGAACCCTTTGAACCATTGGCTAGATGTGTTTGGTTAACACACCATTTATGTAAAGGCTGTGCATGTCTTATCTGGCCAAACTATGTATTCCAGGATAAATTAGCTTGTTAAAACGCAACGGGACGCTACTTTTAACTATAAGGAATATATTTTCTTGATGCTGAATAAAAACATTAAATTCAATGGGACATTTTTTCCCTATGTAGCACACCTAATCCCATTTCTTCAAATCAGCTTATCATCATTTCCCACAACCTCTCTAGAGAGATGGAGAGTTAATGCAAAGCTATCGTTTGACGTTCATAAAATAGGCATCCATGCATTGCCTACACTACATTCCCGTCTCTGAAAACTCCTGATCATGTAGTTTTTCGAGGAACCAAGAAAAGCCTGGTTTCAGTGTGGATATGAAATCTTTCTTTTCCAGGAGCAACAGAAATAATGTCAACGACCTTAGTAAGAAAGCAAACAGATGCATAAACACAACACAGCCTGCGGCAGGATGACCCTGCCACGCTCATGTTTGAACCTTAGGGGTTGAACAAAAGAGACCATTGCTCCTTTAATTCTCCAGTGGCCAGCCTTAAAGCCTCTGCCATCCTTGGCTTTGTGGCTGGTGGTAAAAACAACCATGTCGAGCAGGCGAGAGGAAAAGAAAGAGACAAAAGAACGGACAAAACAGTGGAGAGAAAAAAGTGTGAGATGGACACAGAGTGAAAGAAACTCTGCATATCTTCCATCGCACACTGAAGACGCATCTTTTTCGATTGCATCTTGGCAATTGAATTATTGCAAACAGCACTTTATAGAGTTAGCTTAGGCTTTGTAACAAATTCATCAGCACTTACAATGGTATGACTAGCTTTATCTGCACTTCCATTGTTGTTCGGAATTCGATTCTCTGCACTTATTGTTAGTCAAATAAAAGCGTTAGCGAAATCAAATGAAATGTAATTCAAAAAAATAGTCATTGTAGAAAGCACCACCATACTGGGCCACATTTCCCAGTCAGTGACCCCATTTTGACTGAGAGGCATCATTCAACATGTCTGTGACCCGCTATCAGCCATCTTGGCTCTGCCTATCTTCTCCAAGAATCTAATGAGCAATTAGAGCAACAGAAAGAAAGAAGTCAAGAGAAGCTGCCTTGTAGATAACTAAAAATGATGCAAACATGAGGAAAAAAACTAGGTTGGACAAAGACAAAGCCTCCATAAGCTAGAATGAGCTCCGTTACCCCGACCCTGTATGTAAATGTCAGCCGGAGAGTCGGCTACTAAGCGACCTCAAGCTGCAGGCGTATTCTGCTGCAAACACACATTTGTATGCACATGATCAGACACACCCAGTCGCACATTTATGTGTCCATAAATGCTTAAAGTAAAACAATATACCTGTTGTACCAGTGTCCACACACATTCATCCATTCTGTACAGTTATGTGGCTGATCTGTATCTAAAATTGGCATGCAGTGTTTGACCAACACAATGACACAGATACTACCATCGAGGAATGTCAAGTAGCCCGCGGGGGGCTGCTCTGTTGCTGTCGACTTCTCTCAGCTTTCCATTCTTTTTCTTTGGCTCTCAGTCTTTCTCTCGCTGTCTGACACCCCTCCTTTCAGTCTGCCGCTGCAGCTTTTTCTCACCCAAAGCCATTTGCAAGCTAAAACCAGAAAACCTAGAAAGTAACGGCCAGTAAATTAAGAATTTGCTAAATCAATGAACAATCACTTCCTTTAGCAATAAACCAAAAACCCACAACCTACAAGCATCTTTGCACCTGGTGAACCCACAACATCTGTTTTAAATAGGTTTCTCACCTTAAAAGAAGTCCTCAAAGATAAGGGAAATACTGAGATGCTTGAGCAACACGTCCTCGTTTTCTTTGGTCTAACCTTATTCCCTGCCTGCATGCTGCACCCACTTCAACTCAACAGCTTCAAACCCTTTTTCTGGTTGTTGTTCAGTTTTCAAGGATGAATTACATCAATATACCACTTTTATAAGAAGAGACCATAGTTCGTAAGATTTCAGTTGAAAACTCTGAGATGCATTGTAACTGGATTGTTTTTATGACAGTATTCTTAAGGAAATGACCAGATTGACTGAGAAGACATTTTTCTGATCGATCAATTCATAAACGACATGTTTATATCTACAAAGCTTTCCACAAAAGTCTTTAAAATTATACACAGCACTATCCTGCAACCTTTAGCAGTACTGTAACCAGTAAATGCTTAACCTACAAAGTGCATTTCACCATATCAGCACGTTTGCCACTCAGCCTTTGATAGTTGATGATCCAACACAATTAAAAAGGTTCAGACAGCAAACATGACCTCCACCTACCATCTGCTGTGATGATGGGGTTAGTGTCGGAGTTTAAGCCAAGGTTAGTATAGCCACCAGTAGCAAGGTCACCACCAATGTCCCATGTCGATGTGTTGCCAGCTTCAAAGTCTACATCTGCACTAGTGTTGAGGTAAGTATTGGCTTCATTGCCATCAAACTCAGCACCTCTAGACTCTTCAGATTCGCGATCAGTTTTATCTTCAGTGTTCGAGTCTACAGGCAGAGCCGAGCTGGTACCGCTGAACCCCTTAGGGCTGAGGGGCACTGAAAGCACAATGCCACCTGGCTCCTTCTCCATCTTAGAGTCCTCCACTGATGCCTCTACTGGTGTCAGAGGGAAGCCAGTATTGCCCTCTTTCAGCTGTGGGAATGGGGAGAGGCTGAGGCGAGGATCGGGCGGGGATTGCCGCAGGTCGATTTGCGTGGCGCCCGCTGCTGAAAGGGTGGGCAAATGGGTCTGGGGCTGATCTTCGGCTACAGTAAGGGAGCGCTTCATGGAGTGTGGTGAACGACGTGGACCACCCATGGGTGACACCAGCTGGTCCATTCCTGCCTCCTCTCCACCTGGGTACTTATCAGGCAGTTCAAGACTGGTTGGTACCAATAGATGGGAACATTCTGACATAGCACGGCGCATAGCCTTCCTCTGCTGCTCAGCTCGCCCCATAAAACAAGGCTCCAACTCTTCTTCCTCTTCTATCTCTTCCTCCTCGCTGTTGTCCCCTGACGAGCCCTCTGATAATTGTTGGGCGCCAAGGGCTGCCCCAGCTCCAGCCAAAACTTCATCGCCCAACTCCAGGATGTTGTCTTTGACAACTCCAACGACACAGTAGTTAGGGGCTACCTGGGGCATGGCAACCTTTGGACTGGATTCAGCAAAAGTGGAGTGGTTCCATGGTTCAGATGGCAAGTCTCCATCTACTGGGCTCGCCTCCATCAGTGAGACTCCAATTGGGTGTGTAGGAAAAGCACTAGTGGGTGATGACCGCTCGATACGCCTGGCTGGAGATCCAGGAACTGGTGGCAGGGAGACACTGCTGATACCGCCACATCCTAGGGCAGAGGGTAGTCTGCCTGGGAAAGCTGGAGAGGGTGATGGGGAGGAAGATAGAGGGCTGTCTGGGCTTTCTCCTGCACTGCCCAGTGATGCGTTACCAAGCGAGGTGCTTCCAGAGATGCCCCCAACCCTGCCCTGCAACTTCAGCTCCGCGTCCATGCTGCCCCTGCCAGGCTGCTCGAAGAAGCACAGCTTGTCTTCATCTGTCAGCCCAGTCGGTGTCAGAGCCCCAACACCTACCATCAAGCCCCTCGGGCTGCCCATATCCATGCCTATTGGGGGCTGCCAATCCCAGCTCTGAGCTGGCACGGTGGGCGCCAGAGACGGCACCTTACACAGCTCGCTGTACTCTGAGAAAGGAGAGCCAGGCTGCTGATTGGAGAGAGAAGACATGGTGTCTCTCCTTTTTTCTGTTTCTTCCCCTTCCTTTGTTCCACAGGCTGTCTTTGTCTCAGTATTAGGTGTTTAAAGGTAATCTTTACCACTTCTCTTCCCTTCTCTCCTTCTTTCCTTTGTTGTCCTGTTGTTCTTTTTTGTTCAGTCTCTCAGGTGTGCTCTGTGTATGCTCGTGGAGTCTCTTGTGCCGAGCCTCCGCTCTGAACTCAAACACACACTGAGCGTGAACTGCATGTACAGATCTCTCCCCGTCCCCCTCCCTCTCTCTCTCTCTCTCTGTTTGGTTCACTCACTGATTAGTACAGTAGTCATGTGACCTGGTTGTGGCTTCCAATTGGCTGCTGCCAGTACTCAGTTCCCTCCCCACTGTGGTGGAGCGAGTAAGCCCCCTCCCTTCTAGTTTCTTTCACGCCACAGTTTGTCCCCTCAACCTCTTTCTTTCTCTCATACGGAAAAAGTACAACGTGTACGTACACACACACACACACACACACCTACACACACACCTACACCTCTGTCTTTCACCTGGGGAGGATTGATTATCTTTATCTAACCTGTTACTCACATTTCTCAATTTGAATCTCACACCCTCTCAATCATTTATTGGCTCCTCTTTTTTCTCTGACCTTATCCTATGCTTTAGGTCAAATACAAAAGGCTCTAGGCTCAAATCTTAATGTCAGGGGTCTAGTCTATTGTTTCCCCAGGAGCAACAGAATGAGCTGGGAAGACTGAAGAAATCTTAGCATGAACACCTGTGCATGAATGTATGAGAATATGTAAGTATGGTTTTAAGCGTGCATGCATCTTACCAGAAAAGACAACCTAAGCATGTGGGCATGTGGAAAACTACGACTGCACCAAGCCATTCCAATCCAAGCATGGTATGAGAGAGAAGAAGAGGACAAGAGGGGCATGAGGGATAAAGTCTTATACTGTAGATGACACGGATGATGAGCAAAGCCTCTGGTAAGGAGACCTTGTTTCTGTCAGAGTGCATCTCGTTACATGTTGAGAGTACCACTCCGTAACCTCCTATACGACCACATTCTTATACAGACACTTTGATATGTAAATACAGAGGCTATAAAAATACACATTAAAATATATACACAGTACCATCCACCTGGATTACCATTTAGCCATGTAGCGTGTAAGGAATATTCATTAAAGTCAGACATGCTCATACATGCACAAAAACGGTCACACACAATTCTGGATTGCTCAGACGGACACACTCAAGCATGTAAGCTTTTAACTAAGGAACTCGGCTTGTCGTGCTGCACAAAAACACTTTCAGTTCCATGGGTTAGAGTGATTTACAACAATACGGGCTTCCTTTTTGTCTTACTCGCTGTTGTTTACTGTGTCTTGATAAACTAAATACTTACAAATACTTTGACATATGTACCACTCCGGTGCTCTAAAGTAGGTTTGGAAATACTGAGAGAAACTGTGTTACTTTGCTAGGTATTTATCTAGTGTCAATGAAACTTAACACTGTCTGCCCAGATATTTCACATTGAAAGCATCAACATAAGACACCACCAATAGAATCCTCGCAGGTTCTGGGTAAAAACAAAAAACGAACAAAAAGATATATTTAAAATATAAACGTACATGAGCGATAATGTTAATGTTTGTATCAAAGATGTGCATCAGATGGTGTCAATATATATTTTGTAGTTGGAATCAAAACCTAAAACTGTCAGACGGAATGTTCCATGAAGATGGATCATCGGATGTATTTTAGGGAAAGGTCACTATGTGACTAGAAAGCAAGTGATGGAAAGAGGGAGAGAGATTTGGATTTTGTCCTGGGCTGAGCTTTGTGTGTGTGTGTGTGTGTGTGTGTGTGTGTGTGTGTGTGTGTGTGTGTGTGTGTGTGTGTGTGTGTGTGTGTGTGTGTGTGTGTGTGTGTGTGTGTGTGTTTCTGTCTAGTGCCAGTCAAAATGGCCGGCGGTTACAGACGTTCCCTTGGTCGTCGGTTTGGACTGATGGCTGGATGTCCGTCTGAAACAATGATTTGTAACAGGCAGACCGGGACAAACAGGGACAGTGCGAGGAATGGCGGGACAGAGGGTGAGATGGGGATACAAGGAAATAATAGGTCTGACTGCTGGACAAATTTGGGAGGAGAAGAGAAATAAAATAAAGATTTTTGTTGGGGGGGCAGCCAGACAAGAGGCAGGACAGAATAGGGTGAATAAAAATAAGGTGTAGAAGCAGTAAGTAGGTGACGGATGTAGAAGCAGGAAAAACAGGAAGATTAGAGTGTCAAAGGAGGGTGAAAAAAGAAGGTTAATAAGAAGGGCAAATAGGGGAAAAGTGAATAAAAGGGGAATAAAGAATTGTAAGGAAGTGAGGGTTAACAGGAAAGCTGGACTTGAAGGAAGGTGGCAGAATTAGTGTGGGTGCACATGTCGTCCTGTGACACCACGAACAGGACAGGACTAGGCTGAAGGGTACACCGCTTCTGTCTGCTCTGTCTACTGCATCATGCTTTTTGCTCTAACAAACAAAAGCCTTTGAAAAGTTCTTTTTTCGCCCGATTTAAGATCTGGAGGTTCTTTGGAGCAGCTGCACTGAATGTCAGTGAAGTACATTGAATGATATATCAATATGCGTGGGTCCTTTGAGGGCCATTTACATAAACTAAAAACAAATCCTACCTATTCTATAAAAACAGGCTTTCCTTGAATTCCAATGTCAATATCAAATCCATTTAACTATGCCAGAAACCTCTCTTAACTATTTTTTCAAAACTACAGGTTAAACTAAAATAGAGTCTTGCTAACAAGCTTGTTCTTTTGGAGTTGTTATGGTTTATGTAATTTAAGCCCAATGGCAAATGGTTATTTACACCAGACGGAAAATGGTATTCTATTCAGCATTTCACCATCGGAAAAGATAAAGGTTGGGAACCACTTGTAAGGGAAAGTACACATCTCTGTGGGAGAGATGTCTTAAAAATGACCTTGCCAGACACTAATTGAATTTTGTCTCTAGGCCAGATAACCAAATAAACCAGCTCAATAAAAATGTTAATGTTGGGGAAAAAATATAAACCACTTCACTCAATAAGAACTCTGTCTACCATGAAAAAGGCATTCATATTATTATAAATTACAGCAGTCAGAATGCCTTGGAATCAATGCTTGTGTGTCATTATCAATGAGACACAAGAGCTATAAAGCCATAAATGTGTTTGTGGCAAAGTAAAGAAAATGTATATTCTTTATTTCACCTTTATTAACATAATCACAAAATACCTTATTTATAAGAAATATTTCCAATTTAAAAGGCAGCCTTAATCCTAATAAATCAAACACATTTTAGTAGCAATGTATGTATAATTTAATCTAAAAAAACTTAGCCACAAGACTTTGTACTCGTATATAATGAACATATTATGTGTCTTTTATTATTAATAGAAATATAATCCCCATTCTTACCTGATAGGCTGGTATAATTTCATTTCCAGCAAGTCAAATATAGTACTTCCAATTCAATCACTCTCACAATGTAATGGCATGGCAGAGAGAAATGTTCTTTTGTTGAAGCCTGTTTTGGTTTTTAAGGTTGACTTTTTTTTTTAATATTTGTTTTTGGAGCTTTCCATCTGATTTAGCATGTTCATGAATGCACAACATCATGCAGGACAACAAGATCCAGGACATGTTTTGGCCGAACCCTGTGAATGGTGGGTCTTTGCTTCAGGCATGTGGCATTTCCATCAAGGTGCATGCAGGTTTGGTATTTTGGTGACCCACCATGAGCTTGACTTCCAGGAAGTGTGAGGAGATGTGCAGCAGGGGGTGTGTCAGTAACAATCAGGCAGCCGAGCGGGTTTGCACTTGTTGTTTGGGGCTACTTTTGTATTTTCTTCATGGGATGCCTGTTTGACCAGGTCATCTTCAAAAGTTTGGCGAATGATTTGGTGCAAAACAAGTCATGTATGCACATCCAATATTATACCAGGTGTTCGGGCAAAAACAATCATAAGGAAGCTTTATCTGTAACCTTTTCTTCTGGGAAACATTACATCAGTGTGCAGCTACCTGTTTCTTGATATTGTAGCTTGAAACCAAATGTTTAAAGTTTTACAAAAGTTTAGTGCTGAGTAAAGTACTAGTTAAACTGCAGTTAATCATGAGGGGCGGAGCGCAAGCACTTCTCATTTTATCCAATTAAACATGTGTGTGACATTTAAATAAATAGCACGTACTGTAGAGTTATGGCCAAACAGTGACTTAGTCAATTGACATTTTCTAAAATCAGTTCACTTTTAGTCTAAGTTGACGTTTGTCACACATCACATTCATGAAAATGGTATTGATCCAAAAAACATAACGCCATTGTCTTAATTAATGCCAGTTTATGTCCACTTATAAAGTATATCTTACACAATATGTGATCAGTGTGTTCAGCAGATTGGAGTTTGCCTTGTGCCTTCCCTCAGTCCACCTATCAATCTATTTCAAACAGCTCGTGACGACGCCTACATGTTTGGACACCATTAAATGGCAGCCTGTCACCGCAATTGGAAAACATGCCTCCCAACAGTCACATCCACTCCAGCCTGCTCCATTCCCCAAGACTGTCCGTCACAAACCCTGATCCCCGCATCACCAAACCACAGTCACTGTCACTTAGACTTATCACACCTGCACGGTAAGACAGGGAGGAAGGTGTGGACGGACAGGTTGTTAGGTAGACACGTTGGCAGGTGGGTAGACATGGCTGAGGTTGGTGAACTGTCTCTATTTTTCTTTTTTTCCTCTTTCCCTGTCTGCTTGGCTCTTGTAGACAACTGACACCAGAGTCCCATGGGGACAAACAACCCACCAAATGGATGACCTCACCATGTCTGACTGGTTGGCTGGCAAAGACACACACACACACACACAGACACAGAGACACACACACACACACACACACACACACTTATATAATCTGACTGGGTGACAGAGGCGTTGTGCCTAATAGCCCATGCAGTCTACCAGGAAGGCATATAGCCAAACTAAAGCTGTGGCCTATAAAGGGCCACATGCCACCTTTAAATGGCCTCTGATTCAGGGTAACACTGACAGGAAACAGCTTTTTGTCCACAAAGGAACATTTAAGTTGATTAAATATACGCCAGGTTTCGCTCTTGTAACGTGTTATACTAGTACATCAATTTATATCCCAGTAAAAACATTTTATAGCTTGACTGTCTTGTTACCCACCTTGTTTCAGCCTGCTTTTTTTGTCTAATGTGGCCCTGCTATACATTCCAATGCAAGTTATTTATGAGCTGTTGGCAATTTAAAACTTCCGTACAGCAAGTCAGCTCAAAAGGTGAAGAATTCCTTTGCTGGGGCCTAAATCAAGGGCATTTTTTTCCTACATGCTCATTCAGAAAGGCAGAAATAGAAGGAAGGAGTGATATACGCAAGGTGTGCTGAGAAAAAAGGATCATCATAGCTCATCAGGGGATGTTGGAGGAATGGATGATCGAAGGAGAGTCTTTAGTGTGGTCTATTTATAGCTCAATAGCATCTCCTTCGCAGCCCGTCACAACACCCCCATCCTCGCTAAACATCCATTGTTTCCTTTCGTAGCCCTTCTTCCCATTAGTCGCCAAAGCAACTGCCTTCTGTTGCTATGGCAACTGGCTCATCATCGGTGTGCCAGCTCGAGCCATGTGGGGGGTTGGGGGAAAATGGTTAGGGGAGGGATTTTGGGGTCTAAATAAGATGGGGGTATTGTCTCAAGACTCAGTGGCTGATGTTGGAAGATGGTGTGTGTGGAAGAGAGAGTGGAGGAGGAGGAGGTTTATTAATACGCCTCACACTCCAGGGAGGGTATCCCACTATGCTAATCTACTCTGCCTCTTGCTACAGGTCAAAGACTTCATTCCATTCAGTGGTGTCTGTGTATGGATTTCAGCTAACAGGCATGAAAGCAGTTCCCTCAAAACCAGTCAAATAATCGAGCGATTAAAAACCGACATCTGTACAGGGCTCACGCACCCATAGGTGAAGACTACAAATATAATGTTGAATACAAACGCAGACAAAGAGAAGCTGTTCATAACCTACCAACCTTTAAACATCCAGTTCAATTACAGTCCTAAATTCTCTGACATCTTGCACATTTGCTACACAGCCCGCCATTTCCAATACAATTCACTGTAGTTTCCCATATATTCATTGTCCTAAGTGTTTTAGTTTTTTAGCTTTAGAGGTTATTTGTATATTTAAATGTGGTGTAAATGCTTGTCTTGAGCATTGTCCTTTTTTGTAATGCAAAATATTTTCTTCAATTCTTAATTTTAATTTTCTTTATCATTTTTACCTATTTTTACAACTTCTTTTCTTAGATTGTCTACGTGTGCACCTCCAGACACCAAATCAAATTCCTTGTATGTGTAAACGTAGCTGGCAATGAACTTGATTCTGATTTTGATGCATGTGTGTAATTGCTTCTAGATTTGTGACTGCTGAGGTGGATCTTACTGAAGGTCGGGCCCCTCTGAAGATTCACAATATAGAACAGAGGGAATACGACCCTTTTGGGCATCTTGGGTTTTTATGTTAATAGCTACAGTATTTCCATAAAACCAGACTGGTTTTAAGAAGTGAAAGTAGTCACCATCCGGCATGTTCCCTGACACGATCTTTCTTTTCTTGCAAACAGAAGTGAAACAACAGAGTGGATCTAATACAAATGAATACTAACAAAGACACATCAGGAATGCACACTGTAGAAATGTGTATAAGTTAAAGAAAAAACAGTGAGCACCCAAACCGTACAACAACCTGGTAGCCACCAGCCAATTACAAGCATTGCCTTTAAGCTCACCCGGCTTTATCTTCTATTCAAGTCTAAATAAGACCATCATTTATAAAAAACGATCATGGAACTACTAGGTGTTTGAATCTTTAACAATGCAGTGTCATTTATAAGCTCATGATACGGAAGGTACAACCTAAAGCTGTCAACTAGATGAGTAATAAGTATTTTAGTCTAAGGTTAACGTCCAAATAAAAAAACCTTACATTTTCCATTAGCCAAAAGAATGGTCTCTATCATTTCCGTATTTCCATACTTTCAGCACATCATATCATGTTTTTCCCCTTAGTTCATCAATGTGTTATTCATTGTCATACATTTTCTTTCACGCCTGAGAGATAAAAGAAAGAATTTGCCTAAATAGTGCATAATTGAGAGAGGAGAGTGTCTTATTCAGTTTTTATTAATTAATGACAATGCCCTTCGGCTATAGTATTCCCTGTGAAGCAGCAGCAACTGCCTGATCTGAGTTCATTATTCATTAAAAACGAATATTGCGCCCATGGCCAACATAGACATACACTATGGACTCAAACCCTGTCACAAAAACACTGACTCTGTTTACAACCTTTGCTAACACCACCATCATATTTCCTCCAACAGTATTCTGCTCCTCCCACCATCACCCTCATTATCCCAGAGGGCAGGCAGTCTGTTGCTTTTCTGATGGAGAGGACAGAGCGTCGGCTCCTTAAACCAAAAGCTAATTGGACGAGGAACCATGCTGTGGTGAGGCAAAATTAATCAACAGAAAAAAATATGAAGGAAATATTAAAATGTTACAGTCATTTGTGTGACCACTACTATTAGGTGCGATCGTGTCAATTTATCATGGGTTCGATTTGTGTTCGTGTTAACAAGTCCACAAGAAGAGTAAATATTGCTAATTTCTTACCTTTCTTCACTAAGATCCCAAGTACTTAAACTAAAGAAAACATTGCGTGTTTTGACTACGGGTGGGATGAGGTCACTCCTAGCCTGCAGTTCCTGTTGTTTGGTGCTACCGGACAAAGTCAGTTGACGGCTAATGAATCACAGTCAGCATTATATTAAGCCTCAGGTGGCATTTCGATTCCATTTTTCGGGATTAGTCAACCTACGTCACAGCCAGTCACTCATCAGGCAATGCAGGTTCAAAAAAACTTGTAATTCTTCCCCTTTTAAAAGCCTGTAAATAGTGAAAGGTTCTCGACACATTCATTATAAGTTCTGCCAGAATGTGGGATTGTGTGGGACTCTGTTCTTTGATGTCACTAAGTCCAAACACTCTTTACCCTGTCCTCTTTCATCAATGTCCCCTGCTGGGTGCTGGTTTAGGATGACTCTGTTTTTCACAGACTGGTACAGAAATGAAACCACTTCCAGTCTTGTTTACCTGGTTTTGCATAATAAAGATTCTGAAATAGAAGGCTTTGCTGAAACTGATTGCCTCCCACAGAGGTTTGTGCAGTGACAGACGGTGACATGGCTGCTCTTTTTATATGTATGTTAGAACTTGGGAGGACCCTGAATAGGGCTATAAAGCAAAGGATAGTCAAGGATCTTTCCATATGAGGGTGTTGAACATCTGATTTAACATAGAGTTGTTTGGTTTCTCTCGATAATTCAAAGCTTACTTTGGTAGAAATATCAGCACATTAAAAACACTGTTAATTCACATTTGAAATTGCTTATGGTATGTATACCCTCTTTAGCATGTGTGAAACGATGTATACAAAGTTGAACTATCCAAATGTGCAGGATCCTTGGAGCAGCATCTTGCTAACAGTCAAAACGATGGATAGTAGTAGCAACAAGGGTGTTGACAAATACCGGTATTGATAAGCAATTGGTATCGACAAAATATGGAACCCATCCCAAGAGGCTTGTGCCAGCCATCAGGAAAAATGGTATACAGTTTATTTTCTGTTGGTTGAATGGTCGGTTTTATTGTGAATAAATATCGTGGATGCCCTTCAGCCTTTTTATGCTCTTTATTGGCTGACTGATAAGTATTTCTGCCTCCTTTACAATGTCTTTAACAATTTATTGATCCATCGTTTGAATAGATGTATTTTATTTTGAGCGGTAATACAGTAGGGGCACATTATACTGTGGGTTTTAACTGATCTATTTCCATTCCATAGTTTTGTACGTGTCTATCAAACATGTCACTGTCCCATCAGAGAGTGTGACGTCAGTATGGTGACTCATCAACACCAGCATCTGTTGCTGTTCCTAGGGCAACATTAACCGATCTTTAGTCTCTATGGCAACTCCCTCTCCCTGGTCATAAGCTTCCTCTTTCCTTCCCAAAAGGCACTTTATATCTGAATCTCTCTAACACTAGGGACGTGAAAACAAATAATTAAGAATGGAGTAAATTATTCTAGACAAATTAGGATGTGGTTCGTGGCTCAAAAGACTGTCTGATTTGCAAAAAAATGGTGGGTTTTTCCTTCCAATCAGAGCTTTGCAAAGTTCTATCGAACGTATTGCATGTTCTTCCAGCTGCTAAGGCCTAAAGGGAAAGCAGTGCACAGGGCTACATGCTCCTCTGCCCGTCTTAAGATCTGTATGAGAGTCAAGCAACAACTGCTTTGACAGTTATTGAAGGTTTAAGGTATATGTCATTGCACAACAAAATGCAGTTGTAGTCTGTTGCTACACACAAAATAAAAACAAACAAACTGAGCATTGCTGAGGATGAGTTGGAGATGATGAGCCTCGCAGTTTGGGGAAAAATGTAGTTTACTAGTGGCTTCCAAAGTGAGTTTTTCTAAGACCAGCAATGAGTCATGTTCCGGCCTGTATTGTGACACGGGGTTTAAACATGTTACGGTTTGGAAATGTTATGTGCTGAATTCATTGAACCTCACTTTTAGCTTTTGCCTTATGAAAACGTTTGAGACATATGTAACACACAGCTAGGACATGTTCCTCTCATTACATGCTTTGCTTACATTTTGGATTTATCTTGGCAGGACACTGAAAGCATACTGTACTGTATGGACCTACTTGTTTTTTTGTTACTGCTGCCCAAGCGAAGCTCAGAATAAGAAGTTACAATACTAAGTTTTGAGATTGGGTCAACTTCTTCTAACAGGGGAAAGTGTTATTAAGGTATTCAGTGCAACAAAGGACAAACCAGGATTTCAAACTGATTCCTATTGAACAAATAATGAATTATTCCATCACAGATGTTTTGTAAGTATTAGAGCAGGGATTCCCAAAGTGTGGTGCGCGCACCGAGCTGCCACCAGGGGGTGCGCAAGATGAAACATGTAATGGTGGTCTGGTGTAAAAATATTACACAGTGTTGTTTTTTAAGTGGGATTTTTCCATAGGCTACAATAAAAAAACAGGAACAATAAACATTTCCTTTGTAATCCCTTTTATTTTAAATCAAATAACTATCATTTATTAGTTTTTTGTTTCACTGTAGGCTAGGATATTTGCGCGCCAACTCGTTTCATTCATTCTTACAAATATGATTAACTGGCTGAAATCAGGGAAACTGTCAAGTGGAACGTCTCATGACAAAGTTATTTATATGGCGATAAAACAACAAAACATTTGAGAGGTTTGTTTTTATTTGGATCCTTATGTTAAACAACCTACATTTAGAATGTGAATGCAAATAATCTTTGATCATTTTATTGTAACTAATATGCTTTTTTGTCATGCAGTATGATGTCATGAACACATTAAAATAGCAAACATCCTTTCACAAAATCTCACAGAATGAACATCAATATAAGGTAAGTGTTGCAAATGCAGAACTACTTTCCATGAAGAAGATTCTAAATTCAAATTCTAAATGTTTTTTTACTATAAAAATGATATGGTTTGTTCTGCTTTGTGGTAGAGATGTGGCATTGCCTGACAAAGATTGCTGTTGTATTGAAACAGAGCAGCATTAAAATTAGCTGGGAGTTTATTCCTGTATGCATATCTTACGTCTAAAATCAGAATTCATGAACTCAAGCAAACCCCACACTGCTGGCCTGGAACCACTCTCTTTGTGTTTAATTTATGGCTATAGCATGATACATATTGTAATACAAGTAGCCCAGTGACTCAGGCTCTTGACATACTGTTTGTGGCGCCCACAATGTGAAATCCCAACACTCCCCCCCCAAAGCCGTCAAAAGGCATTAGCTCACCCTAGTTCAAGGATGGGACCATGCTTTGCAAATGTCCCTTCTGGGCTACCATCTAACAGCCTGCTCCCCAATGAAAGGAGACCAAACAACAGAGAAAGCACTATGTGGTAAAAAATAGACCGCTGATACAGTATATTCATGCCGGCCTGCCTTTTTGAGAATTTGTGTTTTTCCTGAAAATAGTTTGATGACTCAGATGTGTACTGTGCAGGGAGAAGACCACAGGGGGGGGGGGGGGGGGGGAGAGTGAAGGAGTACGGTTTGTGCTGGAGGAGAACCGGTGTTGTTGCCTGAAGTTTTTTTGTCGTTTTGGCGCCATCAATTTTTATATTTAGAAGTATACATTTAGAGTGAAAAGAAGGTACTGTACATCAGGAAGAGATTAAGGAATTGCTGTATTCAACTGTGTAAACAGCGTATCATGCTGTAGGAAAAACAATTCAATGACCCCCTTATGAAGTTGCTCTTGAAATAAAAATGTGTTTATTGACACCTTATTATAAATCCTTTTTTAGGACTTTGTGTGGCTCCTGAAAAGTCTGAATCCAGTTTTATATTTTAGCTCTGTTTTGGTCTCCACCAGCCACTGACAAATACATGTGCATCTTTACCTGTCAAAGGCCTCACTGTGTTTACTAGCTTGTTGATAACTTTGTCTAGCCGTTTACTGGTGCTGGACGCGTAGTTCGCAGGAGATTTGGGGAGATCTGTCCTCTAAAACGGCTGCTGCTTGAAACTTTGGGGGACTTGAGTCACCAAAACACACATTTCTCTGATGTATATGACACTGTAGTTAATGGATTACCAATGTCAATGTCATTTATTTCCTATGCACAACGCAATATTCATATAAATCCTTATGTTTGTACATGTGTGTAACGCTCGATTACTTTTTAACTATACAGGAACTGAAAAGTATCTTCGCGTTTGACCTGTATAACGTGCAGACGGTTGTCATGTGCAGTCAAGAGAATGCACTTGGTACCCTTGGTTGTCTATTTATATCCTCACAGGGAGGTGATAAGGCAGACAGAAAACTAGGCAAACTAAGATTTTCTCTCTAGATCTAAAAAAGAGAACCTAAACATGATACATTTGCAGTATTATGTATTGTATCTTCCTCAGTTGGTAGCTTGCTGGTTCTTTCAATTGTTAAACAGACTTGGTTGGGAATGGAGGATCTACCATCACTGTCCATTGCTGGTATGTTCCCATACCCTCAAGTTTTTATCATTATACCTCCACATTTTTTCACCCTCCCTATGGTTTACAAAATCCTGCATTTTTACTCCTGTATACCTTTATCTCTGAGCTCTTAAAACAATGGTTTATACATTATCCTGACCAGTTCCCTGTCAGCATTCTATTAAACTTTTCCCTTTATCGTTCCCAAAAGTCTTCCACAACCTCTCCTCTACCTTTATCCGTTGCCTCACTCTCTCCTGTGGTACATAAACAATAGTATTCAATCCCTGCTTCACATCCTTCCGTTTCTCTCCAAAGTTTTGAATAGCTTTTTTTATACCTCTAATTTATTCTGCCTTCAGCATTTTCCTTTCAGTATGTCTACTTCACCATTTGCCACTGTACTGTACTCTGTAACTCTCCAGAGTCTTGCTCTTTATTGTGTTCCACGTGCCTTTTTTACTTTTGTGCCAGGCTTAAATACCACTGTTGGTGACAAAGACCCACCCTGGAAATTGACAAAAGGTCTCATTACACAGAGAGACGACGGTGCCAGCTGCACTCAGAACTCTGTACTGCTCTTTCCCACACACACACCCGCATGTACCCAAAAACACATACAAAACACAGTGGAAATGTACTGCTGGACAACTGGTGACATGCACACAAACGTGCACTGACAGCAGATGACCATCCACAATGCTGCAATATATTTGCATCTATGTGATTTGGAAGTGAAAAACCCCCACTAATGCTAGCCTTTTTGTTCTTGTGAAAGGCATTGATCAAAGCCGCTTAATACGCAGGTTCAACACTCAGCTGTTCCTGTGGAGAGCTGAAGGCTTGCATTTTCCTCATGACAGGCTCCAACGGGAGGCAAAGACAGGAAGGACAAGGAAATGAATCCTCTGCATCATCCTCATAAAACAAAGCAACGCACACAAAAGACAAACAGACAAGCACACTGCACATGTGCACAAATGCCGACATGGATTTACATATAGACTCAAAGCACACGAGCAAGCATATACAGGAAACCACCATGACCCCACTGAGTGGCAGTCTATCTATTTTCGGCTTCCGATCTCTGTGGCCGTATATGATTATTTACCTTAGCTGAGAACACTTTTTCAAAGCTAGTTACACCGCTTCAACTTCCTTCCTTTCTAGCTTTAAACATGCAGTGTACCTATAAACAGCTTCCTGTTGAATCCCTCTTAAATCTTCTAATTATGATACACATCAGTTCACACACACAAGTCAAACTGTTCTATATTTAGCTACTTATCAGCACCAAATATATTATTATTTTCCAGTCTGATAAAACCTCTTCCGAATGAGTCACACTGCAACAAACGTTTTTTTTAAAAGGTGGCTGAAATATCTCTCAGCTCCTCTCAGCACATCATAAGGCAGATGGGATATTTCCCCAGGCCAGATTGGTTTGTCCCAATGGACATGAACAACTCTATACTTTACAATTCCACAAAAGAGCTTTACCAGCTCATTTTTTAATGCAAATTCTCTCTGAAGCTCATTCTGCCTCGACAAATGTATCTGCAATTCCAATATTTTGATCATCAAAGCTCATGATAAGGATTAGTGAAGTAAGTCACAGCAGTAGTGGAGTAACCTGCTCTTGCACAGATTATGGCTCAATGAAGTCAAAAGGTTGCAAACTGTAGAGATGCCATCCAAACATCAGTTAAATACACTCTCCAGACTTCTAAAGTGAACAAGAACTTAATCAGGACTTACCTGAGGTGGAGGAACAGCCAAGGCAGCGATCATCACGGAATATGAAAAGCAAAGTAGACAACAACAACAGTTACCATTTGATACATTTAAGATAGACATTTTGTGGTCACAGCAGGATAGGAACGTTTGATGCAAAACAAGAGAGAAAGGGGTTAATATACACCAAGAAAGCCTTTTTGTTCAACATTCTAGGAGTAGAAACAGGTTGCTAGCGAGGAAAACAAGAGTTAATTGGACATACAAGTAAGAAGAAAGAGTGACACCCCATCACTGGATGCACAGAAAACGGCATGATTACAGTGTTAACACATACACCTGGACAAAAAGGAGGAAGAGAAGGTTGTTGTTTTATTTGCTGAAGAGGTCTAGAGGTGTTGCTAAGGAGAAAGAGTGTGATTGGTTAGTAGTGGCCCACCCTTCAACAACAACACTTAATTGTAAGATCATCCAAGCAGTGTATGATTGGGAGTTTCATTACTTGCAGATTAAAGTCCACTGCATCAGCTGATCAACACTGGAGCTCATGCGTTAGTCACTCAAAAACAGTCCAATTTGGACATGCCGACTTTGAGATAATTGGGTCCATGCAAGGGTCTACCAAACAATCTAAACCGTGATTAGTAAAAAGACACCCACGCAATCAATTAGTCCAAAGAAAGCAGATCAGCTTGAAATATCTGAAAGACTCAAGCTGGATGATAAGACCATGCATGGCAATAAACCATTCATTTCATCGGTTGATATCCTAGTTACTCTATAATGAAGTTCTACTTTGTCCGAGGCTGACTACAACCAACCTTCGATGATGGGGACAACTGGAGGGACCACGTCTGGTTCTTCCAAAGGATCCGCAAAGCTGGGAAAAAAGGGCTTAGCTGTAGGGTTAAGACCAGATCCTGGGGAAGGCAATGTGGGGGAAGGAGGGCTGATGACTGGGGATGCTTGAGGTGGGAAATTGTTTGCTCCTGGGGAGGTGGGACTCTTTACAGAGGAGGAGGAAGATGAACGAGACTTCTTGGCCTGTTTCTGGGCCGATTTGGCATCTTTGTGCTCTTTGGGTTGGAATTCCTGCGCTGTGGTTCTGGGGGAGCGGAGAGGAGCTGGGCTAGGGGTATCGAAAGACAGCCCTAAGGTTGAAGGAACACCTGCAGCGCTCGTGTCACTGAAGGCAAATAGCTCGCTGCTGCTGCTGACGTTGGAGTCGTTGAGGAGCCATGAAGCATCTGAAGGTGAGAGGGGCGGGGCCGTAGCTAACACCTCACCTTCTGGGGTAGGGCCTGGGCTTGGCTGGGAGGCGGGGCTAAAGGCTGAGGTGTCTTCATCGGGCATGCCTTGCAAACACACTTGGAGGGAACTGTCAAGCATCCCGCCTTCAATCATGTCACCGGTGGGGAAAAAGGGCAGGCTGCTGTTGCCTAAGCTTGCATTTTCCGTATCCATCAGGAGGTCAAATGGATCATCCGGGCGAAAAGCAGTTGGGAAGGAGCCAGGTGCTGCACTATTGGGGATGGAGGGCATAGTGAAGGGAACCGCTGTGGCTTTCAGCTCGCTGTTTAGGACCAGTGGGTTGATGGAATCATCTGTTGGTGATTGAATGTCCTGAGACAGGGGGGAAGGGACCACTACCTTTTCTGGGTTTACCTCATTTTTCCAGGGTCTCTGGCTTGTATCCATGTCTCCGAACGAGGAGTCCAGTTTTGTCTTCACAGGACTCCCCGTCTCCATCTTCACCTCCTCTGTGCTTTGAGAGGTTGCAGCAGGCGACGGGACAAACGGTTCTGCCGTCACTCCCCACTCTTCCGGAAGCTTCTTCCTACTCTTACCCTTCTTCCCGCGGCCTCCACTCTTTCCAAGCTGCTCCTCCCAGCCACTATCTGCTTTATCCCGCCTTGGGCCAATCCTGCCGTAGAACTCCTCTGTGGAGGGATTGTTTTCTCCCTGTGATTGCAATTCCGGGTTAACCCTGCTCTCGGGTTGTTCATAAGACCCCTCATCCTTCTGTCGTCTTTTCTTTTTCCTCTTCTGTTTTCTGTCTGAACCTTCACCCTCCTTTTCATCGCCTCCAGCATAGGCAGGGCTCTCTCGGCTAGGCCAACTGTCAGTTGGGTCGTCAGGGCCTACTGCGAGATGGCCAGCATGGCGGCTGATCACTGTGGAGACACTGGGGCTGAAAGGGAGGTCTGTCGATAGGCAACCAGCCTCATCTGGCCAGCACTCGCTTAAGGCACCTTGTGTGAAAAGGGAAAGTTTAAAGTTGGGGGAGATGGGTATGTGCATATGAATTGATTCCCTTAGTCTATCTCTGGCAGAAATAATTGAGAAACTTAAGATAAAACAGAAAAAAACAATATATCGAATGACAGTTTTAAATAATAGTCATGGTTATAGCTATTTGCTAAGACAGTTTAGAGGCTGACAAGGATAACAAAGTGGATTAGATAGAGCATAGAAGCATCTGGAGGATTCAATCCAAGTCCAGAGGGCTTTTTCCCTTTCTAATGATCTGTCACCACTAAATGGAACAAGCCATTGTGTGCATTTTGTTGATCTTGATAACAACCAAATGAATGTTTAAATTTCTGCCAACGCTTGGTTCCTAAATGCTTGAAGGAATGAACAAACAGATACAATAATAAAGTGATAAAGAGAAGTGGTACTTTTGGGTGGCTGACTCACTGCAGCCTTTGGGTATAGTAGAGAGTCTCACTTAAACATATGGGCAGAAAAAGCGCAGTTTGGGATCAAAACAAAGAGCCAGACTTAGATGTGTGTGAGTGTAAATTAATAAACAGTGTGACAATGCATATGTACATGGAAAGAGCTGTAGACACACAATGAAGACTAAATAATGGTCACATAGAAAGGAGGTCAATTACAGGCAAGCAAGCTGTAACTATAACCGCCTGTTTTTGGGACACTGTATAATAAGCTCTGGTAGACACGAGGTACAGGGTTGTTCTGCGACTTTGGCCCAGTTTGCCTCTAGTTATCAGTTATACGCATATATACAGAAGAGGAGCTAAAGTGGAGCAGCTGTCAAGGCTCATATAGTACAGTTACTCTCTGGATGGTCAAATTTCATATTGACGAACCTCTGACTGAAGGCTGCCCTCTTTACTGTATGTGCAGTAATTGGAAGAGCCAGAAAAAGACGTTTCAAGACTTAAATAATGATTTGTGCGACCTCATTATGCGCTGAAAATGTAATTGAACAGCCATTATATATGCATATACTGCTGTGTTTTATCGTCCATCATGCAAACACTGAATGTAAGGTCTAAGAATGAGTCTTGATTCGATTATCAGATCCAAACACCCATACCTTCAGGCAACTGTCATGAGGCCTTTCTGTACTCACTCCACTTACAGGAACAGAGTCATCACAGGCTGAAGTGGCCCATCATAGCTATAACACATACTGCTTTTTCTTCTTGTGGACACTAAAAAGAAACATAGGTGCAAAAATGCTTCCTCATGTTTTATCTCCATTTTTCTTGAGCCTCTCTTTCAAAGGTTATTGTTGAGTGAGGCATCTGACAAGAGAAGGTTGACCATTGTGGGCTTTATTCTTTAGCATGTAGCATGAGGTAGGTGGTTGCTTATGCTAATTAGCTGTAAATGAGAGCTTTATGTAGATGCTTTCAAGGTCACATGAACATTAAAGCAAAGGAAGTGTAGAAGACTGCTAGCCATTAAACAAAGAACAAAACAATGGATGAGTTCAATTTGAAAAAACACGTTATGCCAGTTATTAGTTTACATGAAACTCTGCACCTTTTCATTTTAAGTTGAGAAGTCGTGCAATGTCTTAAAAGCTCTAGCAATGATTGCCACAATTACTGTACCTTAATAAAGATAAATGTATGATCTCATAATGGCTCACATCTGATTATTATTTATTATTCCAGTATGAACAGTTAAAGCCTGTGGGTCATTACGTTGCAGTTCATATCATAAGTATGTTAACAATCTTGTTCATTCTTATGCTTTACTCTAGGGTGCCTCAAGACTCACAGTACCTTTCATTCTTTCAAAGATCTGCACCCTAAATATTGTGGGGAATGAGGGGCTTGTGCATTGTTGAGTCAGCATGTGCTACCTAGTAGTCCACACACACACACACACACACACACACACACACACACACACACACACACACACACACACACACACACACACACACACACACACACACACACACACACACACACACACACACACACACACACACACACACACACACACACACACACACACAGAATCTATTTCAGGGTGGCTGTGAGGGGCTGACAGTAGTCTCCCATTTTCTATGACTTCACCACCTGTTACAAATTGATTGGGGAATTTGTGAATGAATCACGTCGGGCTGCTGTGCAATGAGTCAGCTGTGACTCTGTAACTGCAGGAACTGAGCACTGCTCAGCTGTAATGATTCAAACACTCCTGTAGTTGTTGTGGAAGTATAGATGCACCAGATTTGTCCCAATACTGACCCTATAAGTGCATCGGTTATCTGTCATAATGTGGCTGATCAACATAAACTACATCATTTGTCAGTTTTACACGATGAATTTGAATGAGTTTTATACCATACTTTATACATATATTCAGTGAATTGGTGGTCTTGCTTTAAGATGGTTATGCACATTAGCAGACTGAATAGGAGTCAGTTAAAAAGGTCAGAGCAACAGACTGTACAATATATGATATTTGTTGCATGATGTAAATGTACATTATACTTAACTTGCCCTGAAAGCCATTATTAGTTTTAATCCTACCCCTTTAATGCTTTGTTTTGATTTCTTACAGGATGAGTGGGGGTAAAATGACATTACATTCAAGATTTCATGACACCAAGAAATGAATTAGCACCAAAAATGACTTAAATGGGAAACATTTTAAAGGACATATGAAGAAAAATATAAGAGAAGAGAGTTAACGAAATGGTTGTCATTGATACCCATATTTGTTTTTCTTATCACAACCTGTGTTATTAGTGGCCAGCCATTACTTCTGTCTGCAAACTATTTTATCTCAGAAACTATGGTATGTCATGAGACTGTTTACTTCTTTCCTGAACCTGCTGTCTATTAGAAGATAAAACCAATTTCCTTGCACCCATTAACCCTTCGGGACATGGAAAATTTTCAAACAGGTTTGGGTATTTGGTGTTAGCAAAGTTGTTCAAAAAATTAAGACAAAATCACTTTTTGTTTCTCCTCCTGCTAATATATTTAGTACAGAGACTGGTTCTGCAATGCACCATGGGGGCGCAGCTGCTGTGAATCTTTTCGCCACATTCTGCTGCCCACATGGGATGTAGGCACGGCCCTACTAGCTGACACAAGCCACAGAATGGTGACACTCCATGCTTTCTAGGATCAGATGTGCATTGAACTGGAGAACAGCCCTATGGGGGCTGGGAGAAGGGGGGGGGGGGGTTGTTGGCTGGTCAAGAGAGAGTCAACCCTGACACACACAGACAGCTTCTCTCTGTAGGATAAATAGACACAGAGATGCACACACACAAACAACACATGCAGTACATGACCAGAAGCCATGGCGTGATGGGCGACCCTATACGTGTCAGCATCAGATCTGCATTGACCTTGAGCTGGACTAACATTGGAGCTGGGTTTGAGCTGAAGAGGAAGCTATAGCAGAGCAATGTCAGACAGCTCCTCTTTATAATGCACCCCTCTGTGGAACAATTGAGTCACATATATGATTTATTACACTGTCAAGTATTATTTTCAGTTGTTCTGCTGCGAGAATACAAGGTGTGCCCCCTCCTAGTTCTAGAAATATCAACTACAAACATTGCTATAGAAGTGAGTCATGTTACAGTAGCTTAAATACATAAGCAGTAGGATTCTATTGTGTATGATGTATTTTTTACCTGCTGGCAAATCCAAAGGGCTGCGAGGAGGCTGGGGTTCAGGCATCATGGGGCTGTGCCCTTTAGGGACTTCTGAACCCATTTGGGGAGTGGGATGCTGGGGTTCTGCTAAACTTGGAATCTTCTCTGCTGAGAGAGGTGCAGTCCCCACATTGAGCATCATGCCACCAGATTGGGAAAAATCTGTCAATAAAGGACAGGAAAAAAGACGATGTTATGCCAGTGTTGGGGATTCTCTCAGTACTGATGCTACCAATAACGCAAGGTCACATGTTCTTTTAATAATTTCATGAACATTTATCTTCCCATGTAGCGGTGGTACTGGAGTTATGAAGACAATAAAATATCACAGTACTTTAAACCAAATAACTCAATTTTAACGTTGTGAATATATTGAAAGGTTGACCAATAGCTCTTACAAAATATTTATACATTTAGATTTTTGATAAAAAATCTTCAGTAATGTAGATATAATAACTTATACGGTCTAGTACGTTCAGAAAACTACATCATTTTAGGTAATGCAGCCTATAAAATCAATAAAAGACAACACAACCAAGTCTCATATCACAAGATGGATAACATAAGCAAAGGGGAGCCAAAAAACATCATGTGATAGTCTTCCTGACCAATAGGGAACTGATCTTGTTACTAGTAGCATATAGAAGTTAATAAAACCAGAACAAAGTGGACAAGGATATTCTGTATAATGGTTTATGTATCTACATTATTGAATTAAACTACATTACTGTACACTGATAAAGCACAAGATAAAAAGAGCAAGAGGGAACAAATAAAAAAAAGGAGAGAGAATGAGAATGAAAGAGGGCAAGGTAGGAGAAACAGCAGCAGAAGTGACTCAGACAAAACAACACATCAATCTACACGGCTCCTGGGGATTCTGTGTGTGTGTGTGTGTGTGTGTGAGTGAGAGAGACAGAGAGAGCCAAAGATATTAGAGTGTTGATCAAGCCTGACCCTGGAGCAGTAATACCGAGACGACAGGTCTCATTAAGACAACAGTGAGAGCTGGGCATACACAGGATGGCATGGTGAAAGGCATAACTCAGCCTCACAGCTCATACTGCGTGTGTGTGTGTGTGTGTGTCACTCTGTGGAGTACCAGCAGACACCAAACTAGTGACAGTTAAGAGTTCTGCATGCAGCTAACACGCTTTGCCTCAGCGCAAATCCATTTATCCGGGCGGATTGTGGGACCACAGGGTTGTCAGACTGGAGTCAAGTTTTTAATGAGAGATAAAAATGAATTTGGGATGTGAAATAATAAGATTGCTGCATTAATCCTCTATGATTGAAGGTAACACTGCTTATCTATAAAATGTAAGAATTCTAAAGATGATATATGCATGGAAATATATTAAAACCCTGTTGAAAATACAGGCAACAGTGCTTTGCTACCATGTTGTCATGCGTTTACACAGTAATCGTTAATCTCATACGACCTTTATCAAAAGGGCAAATTTAAAGAAGGAAATGCACGCAGAGATGCACAGTATTATTGCAAACAGGTGGAAATAGGCTAAGGAGAATGAAACCTCTGACTACAGCTAAAGAAAAGGTCAAGCTGCTAGCATAACTTGATTGCTTAGTTTCATAATAGTCACAGTTGACTTTTAGGAAATACACAGATGCATAATATTGGTAAAACAAGATCGTGTCCCTCGAATGTCAGATAGAGAGGTGATGTGATTTATGTAAGGACTTGACCTTCAGTGGCATTTCACTTGTCTGTTATGTCAATGTCACTGCCAGTAATCCTGGCTAGCTACCAGTTCCTAAAAATAAAATAACATATCCAGCCATGGAATTATGTCATTTGCAATTCAACTGATTATTACACATTGGGACACATGGTCTAGGTCTAGATGTATTCAATGAAAGCTTAAGTTAATTATTTAATAAGCTATGCAATTTGAAGTATAAATATTATTGCTAGGAATGAGTGCAGGAAAGAAACAAAAAACAGAGTCCAAAAAGTCTGACTGTGAATAATTATTCAATTATTATGCTTATTCACATAACAGCATTATATTTGCAACAGGTGTTTGAACAGAAAGGTGGGATGATGGTGTTACTCTCTCTCTCTCTCTGGAAAAGCACTTTTTGGACAACCATATACGTCCATTGCCAGCCAAGTTGAATATCAAATACGTAATACCACTATTACTAGCACTCAGCTTTATTGAATCCAATTGGTGTGTGTGAAGATGATTTGAATATGACTATTGCTATCTTAAAACATAAAGAGTCATCTACGTTCATTATGAATGAAGTGATGTTGGCAGTATTTGTATTGCTGGTGTTAGAAGAAGAAGTAGATATAGTGTGCACTGTTGCTTTGTGGCAGAATACCTGAAAAAGCTTCAATCCTGCCTGAATCCATCATTTGGGAAGGGCTGGTCTGAGAGCCCAGAGGACCTGAAAAACCTGCCATGGAGTCTGGCAAAAGGCAGAGAGAAAAAAGGAGTTAGGGCTTATCAAGAGGAAGGGAAGGAGGGAAAGAAAAAGTTGGGAGGTTGTAGCAGTTGAGGAAAGAGGTAAGAGTTGATGAAGTAGTCAAGAGAAGATCAACGAGGAGTTGTAAGGGGCATTAATAATGTGGATAGGGCGGCTCCAAGGTAGACAATAGGACAGAAGGAAAAGAAGAGGAAAGGCGTTGAAAACATTTCGACATTTTAACACAAGAACATAATAGATCTGAGCACAGTTCTGCATAATACCTCTTACCTCCAGTAATAACTTTAGGAATGTATGCTAGTTGTATATTTATTTTGGGAACTTCTTCAAGCCAGAGACAATTCCAAATTTCCATTTTAAAGCTAGGGTAGCAAACTTTAAAGAAAACTATAGAAAGCTATGCTTTAAAAGTATAACATTTAAACAACTCCCAGCCCCTCCCTTCAGACTTCTCTGTGTACTGCCTGACTACTGCTAGGAGACAAGTCAAACAGAGAGTGTTGGGAAGAGGATAAAAGCCGATCGTTGTCACTGATACCTTTATCCAACCACTTCAAGGCTGACTCATAAGTAAGACAACACCTTCCATTATCAAATTTACCATAAATTACGGATATTGCTATTGTAAGTTACGTCCTCTCCCAAGAAGGTCATTTTTTTCAGGTTGATACAGTTTGTCTCTCAGCAGCATTATGAAAAAACTGGATCGGTGTAGAATGGGCAGAGGAAACAATCATTTCATTTAGGAGTGAAACTAAATGAAGGGTTGGATACACAAACTATACTTTGTATCATGTTAGACTTGTACCTGATAAGAAGTCTGTAGCCAAGGCCTGCTGCTGGTCCAGTGGGTGTGACCGCACCTCTCCCTGCGGCTCTGGGCGCAATGCTGATATCTGTTCCCCCGCGATCAGCTTACAACCTGCAGTGACAACATGGGTCATCATACATTAGTTCCCCCTCCTCCTCTCTGATGACGCGCTGCTGTCCAAAGTAAGTTAATGACACAAGGCGTTTGAACTCTGCTGAATCCACATACATACACTCACAAATAACTAGGCTTTTACAAAACGTAAACACTTCCATGGAGCGGCTTCCATCTCACCTGCAGAATCTCATCCCAAAAGCAGAAATTCCAGTCCCAAACAACTCTACATTCAGTGGAGTTTTTCTATGTGCTGCTCAGTGCTTCTGTCTCTGTCTGTCTCCACTGCATCCTCAGCTGGCTCTGAGCTACACACACTGTGAACCCCCATTCACACACGCAAACACAGTCGCCATACAAAGAGACACACAAACACAGACAAGCGCACACCAAAATGCGATCACAGTCGGGTCGTCAGGGTTCGGTGTGACGTTTCACTGTCTGTCTGATTCAGGTCCCAGGCCCCGCCAGAAAGCCCCTCCCCTCGCACTCCATGACTTTCCGCTGCCCACGGCGTCTCTCTCCACTCCAGTACTCACCCACTCTTGTCCCAGTCTATAAACAGGGATGCTAACAGGACCACAGAGGCCAGACTAGGAGATTTAATGTTGCTGTTTAGGAGAGGAAGGTAAAGATGAAGAGGCGGAACATAAAGGGATGCAGAAAGGCCGGTGGAGGGTCGGGGAGGTAAAGGAAGGGTTGAATGGACAGCAAGGAAAGAATGATAAGCAGGAGAAGAGGATTTATGGAATCAGTAAGGGGAACATAATGGAGTATTGAAAGGAACGATATTAGAAGAAGGAAGAAAGTGAGGAGAGTAGAAGAGGAGAGAAAGAGGGAGGCACCAGTGGCAACCCTCTCCCAGCAGCGTTCACAGAGGGTGACAGTAAGGCAAACAGACAGGACGCCACCCAAAGTCAAAAACTCTTCCATATATCAGTCACAAACAAGGGTGGTAGGGTGTTTCTCGACAGGGTGTACGGTGTTTCTCAACAGGGCGTAGGGAACACTCCGTCGGCAGGGTCACAGATTGATTCCAAAAACACTAGCCTCACATTTCGTTATTTCTGTCTCCTTTCTCCTCTGAAACACACATTTGGGGGAATATTAAGAGACATGCAAGGTCACAGTAAACTTCACACATTGCTTGGGTGGCCAAATCGAGTGCACTAAGTATCTTCTGCCCCTCTTAGTTAAATCACTGAAGCAAAACAAGTTGCAGGGAAACAGACGGATGCTCCCGCCGCTACGCTGTGCTGCTGTCCAAGGTGCTAAAATCAGATCAAGCAGATTTGAAAGGGCAGTCAGGGGTACTGGTATGAAAACCTCTAATACATCTTCCTATTTGCATGTTCACCCCTCACAGAGCCAGTCCGGTTGACTCGGGTAGGATTCTTGTCTCGGGGGGGAGGGGGGTTACATAAATTCATGACCTCAAAGCTGGTAGCTGTCTGGAAGGAACCCATCACTCAAAGAAAACATCTCTCGGGGGAAATTACTAACCCTATTATCAGACCAAGTTTAATAGAGTAGAAAGTCAAAGTAGATGTTGACTTCAGTGATATTTAAAAGGATTTCATCATAGGGCTTCTCACGGTATTTTTCCAAATTCTAAAAAAGTTGTCATTCCGTATCACTGTATTTATAAATGTTTTCAATGATTGGAAATGGATTTACATTTATGTTTTGGCCCCATAAAAGAACAACCGATCAGCGGTGGCCCTCATGAGAAAAATTTCAGAAAGAAACCATCACCAGCGTTGCTTGTTGTAGCAGATGGTATTTTGATTCATTCTTCGTACTCCAATAAGTGCTTTCTGTTGAGGTGGTGGGGTAAATGACTTGTGTGACATCTTCGGGTAACAATTTTAGTTCGGCAACATTTGCAATAGATGTTTGTTTGGTCCACGTCAAAAACGGTTATTCTTGTGTGTCATATGTATCTCCATCTCCAGTCTCATTTTATTCAGTGTCCATCTTCCGCTTCACGTGTTATGCTACCGCTACTAGGCTTGACCCTGTACCCCACAGATTGAGCGCCCTCGCCACTTTTTCAACGGTATTGCGGTTAATGAAAAATGAATATCATACGGTATGAAGTGCACGGTATTGGGAATGAACCGGTATACAGCCCAGCACTATTACATCATCATTTCCGATCATTCCTAACAGTAATAAAAACATTGCAGTGCCTTTAGACGGATAGGCTATCTGATATAAATACAGGTTAAAATGTTTTATTGGGATAGCCAAACATATGGAGAAAGAAAATGTGTTTGTATGACGTTTCAATTTTCAAATGTATTTTGGTGGCAAGGTCAAAGTTCCTCAGGTTGGTAGAGTTGGGGGTGTGGACTCAAAACTATGAATCCTGGCAACAATCCGGCTCTCCTCTTCTTTCTCTTTACCCTTTTGACTTTTCTCCATTCCAATTTAACTTTTTTTTCAAAATCTTACATCTGGCTCGTACAATATTTCCCTTTAAGTGAAAAAAGTCTTCATCCATCAGAATTCTTTTTTTCTTTAAACCGGATCTTGTCCTCTCCATGTGCATCGAACCAGACATAAAGTTACCCAGTAGGCTAAAACGGTCATAAAACTGCCTAATTTTGTTTTCGTCTGCAGTGAAACAATGACATTTGTGAAACTTGGGGCTTAAGCTCTTTTGGCTCAGTAAATGCTATTGTACCGAGGGCTTTCTAGTTCAGACACATTTTAGGGGGTTCAGTTGAATCCACAAGAGAACATTTCATGCTGAGTTATCCCCTACACACTGCTCTGTGTGTAATGTACCAGGGCTGAACTGCTCAGCCTGATTGAGGAAGACCAACTGTGATGAACCAACTGTGTGTATGTCTTGGGGTTTTTCTGGAACATGTTGCGTGTATTGTTCATTCTAGGGCCGGACATGTGGCTCATTACAGTGGCATCACTCATCATGACTATGTGACCTTAAACTACTGGCTCCTTACAGACCAGTAAAGATCATCACTACTTGGCTTCTATGGCAACACGGAACTTTGGCAGTTAATGTATAGTTTATTTGCAGTACGACCATGCTTTAGAATGTAAAAAGCAATCTTCTCAGAATTTCAGATACCATCAAGTCTACAAAAAAGGTAAAACCTGACCCTCGCCAATGTATCCAAGTGGGTACATTTGCCTCTGGTGGCACAAAATACAACTTCTGATTCTGTTCCAGTGTGAACAAAATATCTAAATTATGTAAGAGCTGCTTTTGCTGCTGGGGGTGCTGACCTCAGTATGAGGACGAAATATGGCGAGACAGACTGGAGGAGCTATCAGTTTGACAGATTAACTTTTGTGTCAGAGGCATCTGCGGACACACACAAACACACACTACTCTGATGTAGCTTCACTAATATGGACAAACAAAAGCACACAGCAACACATTCATGTTCAGAGAAAAGTCCAGACACAACATGGTAGCAGTCAGACAGACAGACAGACTCCATGCTTGATGAACAGTTGACAGGAGAGTAGCCTACAATGAACACACACACACACACACACACACACACACACACGGTCTTGTCTGATTTTAGACAAGGCTGTCAGAAATACAAATAATTATGCTAAAGGCTTAAAAGTGTGTGCTGTGATTGTTATTCTTCACTTATTATTATTCATATTTTAAAGGTTGCCATCTGAAATGTAGCTCTTCCGTCAACAAGCACAGGATTTAAACTACAATCTCCTATTATTAGGTACAGTACATTATTATCCCCTTACCTTCTCTCCCTGCTCAGCTATATATATCCACTTCCCATGTGTTTGAAAAAGCCTAAAATCTTCTCTCAAATGCTGATGCATAAACCTCTCCAGAAAAACCAACAAACCCCAGAAATGTCCTTGCTGCATCTTTCATTATACTTTTCAATCTTTAACAACGGCAATTGCTACTTAAAAAAGCAAAATTTCAAGTGACTCCTGACTGACTTTCCTTAGCTCCCTGTCTCATACCTTACCCTTGTCTTAGGTAACTTCTTACTCTTTTTTCTTACACGCAATAACATCCAAACAGCAGCGTTTTTTTTGCATACAGTTACTTGGTGCACAAACATGGTCCAAAAACACTCTGAAAAGTACCTTAAGGGCGCTTTTATAAGCTACAGTCCGTTTGGATGGTCCCAATCGGAGTAAATGGGATTTTCTATGAAGTCTGGTTTGGTTTTACTTTGCACAAATGGGCCTGACCTTCATATTGGTCAGAAATTTGGCGGTGGGCAATGTGAACATGGAAAGGGTGGAGAAAACACTAACTGGAGCAGAACATGACGCAGATAACCATGTTCTCTTCAGCCCAGATGTCAAGCAATCATCTGATCTCTGCAGAATCTGTCACAGTATCAAAGGAGCGACTGATCTTCTGCTGTTCAGACGGCTAGAGGGACCCTGTGCCAGGCCTGGGCTAAGTCAATGGGCCTGTTAGGTCAAGACACACAATCTCAGTAAAGATTAGGGAAAGGGTAGAACAATAATAAAGAGGACAGATTGTTAACTTGTTGAGTTTAAATTTAAGGATTAGAATATGTTTGCAGTGTAATACAAACCCAACAATTTTTCCATGATTACCTTTGTTTTGATATTTTGATTTCATTATGTGAGCCACATATCAAATACATAAATCCTTCCTTTCTCCCTATTGTTTTTATTTTGTAGAAGTATAATAAATCCCTAATCAACAAAAGGTAGCATCACACTAATCTAAACTAAAACAAGCTGGGCACTCACTGAATCCAATCTTGAATGTATGTTTAGGATTCTCATTAGAAAGCTGTGACTCAGCTATAGTCTAGCCTAGCGTCATCTTGCTTATTCAATGCTTTGATTCTCTCATATGCTGACAGCCTGTGGGCTATTCTCTGTCCCCCAGCTGACCTGGCATGCTCAGTTCACTGGAAAACCAGAGTAACCTCCAGATTGAAGTGAACCTCATTAAAACAAGACTGTTTTAAGAAGTAGGTGCAGTTGTGCCAAGAGAGCAGACTTCTCTTTCAATATCCTCCAAAATATATTGGTTCTTTCATCAAGTGGGCGCATTCTGGAAATAAGGCCATAGCCTGATTTTGATCTATAAGAAGCCAGAGCATACCCCCTGTGGTGTCTATGTGAGACTTCTTCAACATCCTACCTAACCCTAACCCTAACTTAAGGAACAAGTGCAAGAGACGTCCAAACTAAAAATAATATAAAATACAACTTTCATTTGATTCTCATAAAAGCTGCCATGTGATCCTAAAAGCAAACCTGGCTATTTTTCAATGCATGGCACCCTATGGTTTGCTTTACCAAAGCAGCCTTATCTGGGATGAGCGGGCGGGATCGGCTGGAATCCCACAGTTGTCCTACAGCTGACCCCAGCCTTTCCCTGCTATTTCGCCTCAGCCTCAGCTCCTCAAGCTGGGATAGACACTTTGAACTAGCTGGGTCAGGACTGCTGCACGACCACAGGCTTACAATGATGGTTCAACGAGAGGACAGAGTGTTACTCCCTGGTAAGGACAAACAACCACAGTGTCCTGTTGATTCAGCCATAACAGAACATTAATCATGCCCCTTGAATCAGCCAGTCAGCCTTTCTGTCCACCTTTACCTGCATATACCCTCTAAACTTTAGGGGCTGGTATTTAGTTTGTCCTTGGAGAGGTATAGGAACTTTATTCCCAAATTATGGAATATTATTCCCTCCATGAATTTATGCTCTATAAAAACAAAAACAAACAGTAACAATTAAGAGTGCAATTAAAGGTAAGAGGAAGGAGAGGGGCAAGGGACAACGTCGATCTGGAGATAGGATTAGAAGACTCCAACAGTGTCTCCTAATCGGAGGATACCGTTTAGTGACAACCAATTGGAACTAGCCAACCCACAGTTTGAAGGGGGTTTCCTCCTCAGTAATATAAAGAGACATCCAACAGTGGTTCTGTGTTGGGATTTGATCTGTTATTTTAAGAGTATCAAAGCTTGGCCTCATTATACTTAATCCAGCCAGCAACCCAGCCAACATTTCACAAATCTTGCTGTAACTGCTGGAACACACATGGATGATTTGGCCCACATCAACAAAACACTCAAAGCCCCAGAGAGTTATTTTGTTATACCACAAGAGTAAATTCCGTTACTGTAGTGTTAATGCACATGAGTGAGTATATGAGTGATATGGAAAATGTAAACGGCACTAACAGCTGCAATGTTCAGCCTGGCTAATATACCATTGAACAATAAAAAGCAGATACATCCATTAGCCTTGTTCCAGAATGTCTACCAACAAATCCATTCCTGTCTGGTGTTGTACCTATTGATGGAAACTTCAGCAGGCTGGGAAATAGTCGACTGACTGGTGCTTTGAGGCAGGATTATAAATTGAACATAAAACTTCCAACGTTTTGTAGCTAGCTGAACACCAGCTTCATCAAATCAAATCAGTAACTGAAAGGTGAAGACAAACGTGCTTGAGACTGATAAAGTTGAACAAAATGGTCCAAGTAGACTACTTTCATCATGACCCAAGTTCCACTAGTTTCTGATAAGAGTCAAAATACTGTTGGGAGGATGGATAGATAGGCAAAACCAAGAACAAAAACGCAATGTCAGGCTGAATGAAGGAGCTAAATACAGTATATAAACAGGTATACATATATAGGCTACATATCCTTAAAATTAAATGATGATTTGTGTTAGTGGTCTTGGGTTGTAATATGTGAATAAAGAACTATTTGGATGCAAGGATCTAGGGATAATCTCTCAGGACCAAACTGTTTCAGATTGTGAAAAACCCCCCAATATTTGTATCTAAATTGTACTTTGTTAATTTTTCAATAACAAAATAAAACACTATGCCCCAACCGGCGGCAAAGCAACGTGAAGACCACCGCCAAGTCCACAGCCTGAACACAGACCGCGGCAACAGCGATGAGCTCCAACTCACTCCACACACACAATAAAGCAACACAGACACAAGCTACGCTATCACGCTAGCAACGGTTAGCCGCGGCTAATTTAGCATCAATCAAAACACACATTTCAATCTCATGATTTCTCAAAACTCACCAAGGATGTCTTTTTAAAAAGGTGGTGCTGAAACCGTGTGGCAAAGAAGTCTAATTTAAAAAAAAAGTATACACATCTAACTGCTGAGTCCCTTCAGGGAAAAAACTGCATTGTCACTTCCTGCTGGAGGGCAACAATGGGGCGGGGCTAAACGATGAGTCACACTAGTTTTTAGGTCTACAGAAGAATTGTCTTAATCCTAATATTCACCTCGATCTATATTGACAATTTTAGTTTATAATTATTTAATTGTTAATTAATTGTTAATAAAACCAATTCATTATTTGTATACGTGTCAGTCTGTGTATTTAGTGCAAAGCCCTAAAACAACTAATGCCTTGCACAGACTACACGACTTTCACAGTCATCTGATCGCTTGCCAGTTCTAGTGGAGCAGATAAGTGAAACAATCGTTCAAATAGTGATACAAGCACCAAACTTGTTACAAATACTCTAGACATTACTCTTTTGAAAAAGTACGAGGGCCACTTGAAATTCAAGATGGCCACTCATTTTCCAAGATGGCCGCCATAGATTCGTAATAGTGCAGCAGAACACTGAAACAATCGTTCAAATAGTGATACAAGCACTAAACTTGGTACAAATAAGTGTTCCAATTGACTTCAGTGCAGCCATCTCAATGTGTAGGCCTCCAAACATTATGACAAACTTATCCTCACCTGCTCAGGTCAGTGCCACTGGATTTGCTTTGCCAATGCATAGATTGGCTGGTCGGCAGTCATGACAGGTATCTGACCTGGATTCAGGAAAGATACAGTCTCTTCGACTTTGTCCATGACATGTCTGATGGTAGCAACCGAGTGGGCTGGGTCTCACAAGAGAGGTAGCAGTGATGTTATGCTTAACCTCAGCTTCAGGGCTTCTCTTCTTGGAAGCATGGTGGGCTGGCCAGGTCATGTTCACTGCCCCATCTGTCTCTTCAGTTGCACTGACTTTTTCCAGCCACTCATTCTCCATTGCCAGTTGTGGTCCTAACAGAGTGGTGTCTGGATCTGTCTGCACAGGACCGCTATGTGGAGGAGAAGGCTTCTTCTTGGTGAAGAAGGCTGGGCGTATATTGCTGAAGGAGTCAGGCAGTTCTGGAACTGTCTTCATCTTTTCTCCAAGTCTCACAGGTTCACGGTATTCACCCTGGTTGTCTTTAGTTGGAAGTTGTAAAGCTGAGATGCTGGTGCCATGAAAAGTGGCAGTGGGGTTGTGGTCAATGTTGTCCATGGCTGTTGTGGTAAACAACCCTCTCCTCAGAACTTGTGGGCAGACCACCCCATCCTCTCTATACCTGTTGATCGTTGCATCTCCAAGCTGCGCAGATATTTCCAGTACTCTGTCATATGAAATGCTAAGGCCATGTTCATGAAGCATTGTCACCAGCATCCTCTTCCTAGTCTTGGCATATATTGACATTCCCATGTAGATGGGGAATGGTGTTTCCCAATCTTTGGAATGCCTGTGAGTTGATGCTCCTTCTTTGTGTCTTGTGTAGCAGTTATACTGCAGGAGCTGTGCAATTGCAAGGTCTGACTTGAAGGCACCAAATCTCAGTTGTGATTTGATGTCATCCCCGTGTTCAATCCTGCCTACAAATTGAAAAAGGCTGGGTGGAATGACATCCTCAATACATCCCTCATGGAAGGTTCCATCAAAGGAAAACTTGTGGTCCAGCATGTGTCTCCTCAAGATCTTGGCTGCTTTGGCAAGTGTCATAGCATCACTATAGTCAGAGGCTTGAGACAGGGCAAAGCCTACATAGTTTTGGAAAGCCAGCAGCACATCTCTTCCCTTCTTGTGAGCTTCCAGCTCAGGTATTTCAGCCAACAGTGTGTCCTTCAGTCTGGGTGCGTTAACATCCGGTGTCTCCATACCCAGCTGTTCTAGACGCTGTTTGTACAGGTTGACCATATCTGCAAGTCTGAATATTGCAGGTCCCTCTGAACTTAATTTGGTCTCCACTATGTAGGTTACTAGTTCTGAAAATGCCAGTGGGTGGACATCCCACTGCTGGCACTCTTTTCAACATTTCTCAGGTAGGCTCTCTCTGTTGTACAGGGATGTCAAACATGAGGCATGATACTTGAGCTCCTGTGCTATGACATCTCCACCACTCAGTACTTTCAGGAGTCTTCCATCATTTAGAGTTTTAGCACAGTCACTGAGTCTTTTGTTAAGCTTCATGGTCATGGCATGTCTCAGTTCTGATGCTGGCTCTTTTTGTTCACAAAGGAAGCACTCAGACTCCAGACCCTCACGGCTGGTTCTTCGAAGTTTGTTTTGCCCTTCTTCTGATTGAGCACTTTGAGGTCCAAGCCTTCTCTTTCTTGCCCTGTCCAGTTTGGTGTTCTTGAAAAGATATCGGCAGCTCTGGTGGTACTGTGCCATGTTCCTCAGTGTTTCTTCTATTCCACAGGTGCGGCTATCTAACTACATATAACTAATATCTAACTACTAGCTAACTGTTGTGAGGCTTGAGTTAGATAGCATTTGGGACACTACACTATACTATTACCACTACTACTAGTTACAGTAAAGCTTGTTTAGCCGACATTGAACCCCATGCTGAGTTTCACAGCAGTGTGATGTCACCAGTGTGCCCTGGCTGTGCCTTGACATCCACTCTTTTCTGACTCTCTCTCCCCCCTCACTGGGGGTGCATCCAATTCAGTTCTCATTCCTGGGATATGTTCCACATCAATCAGCTGTGGGTGCTGTCTTCATGCACAATGTGTTAGAGTCTGAAATGCTTAATCACACACAGAGACCCTCACCTGGTTTAGCCCGTGAGCCAACATAGTGGATTATTTTTTATCTAAGGCCAGAATAAGGCAAAAGTAAGCTTTTGAGAGGTTTAAGGGTCCAATATTTGGATTCTACATGGTAAAAGATGTATATATTGATGTCAGAATCATCCATATTGGCCAGGTCAGTGCATATTTATTACTGCTGATGGAGGCCATCTTGAAAATGGGCGGCCATCTTGAATTTCAAGTGGCCCGCGTACTTTTTGAAAAGAGTAATGTCTAAGGAGTATCTGTGCCAATGTTGGTGCTTGTATCACCATTTGAACAATTCCTCTGAAAATATGATGTTATCTGCTCCACTATTCACACTACACAACTCGCTCGGGAGTCTTGAAGTCGTTGTGGTGTGCACACTACGCAACTGAACGGCGACAGGGGGTCCCACACTACACGATCTGTCACCAGGAGAAATCCCCAAGGAGTCTGTCTGTTCTCCAAACTACCTTTTGTCACGAAAACACGTCAGAAGTGACACAGGAAATGACGCGACGCGACACAACGCGCGAAAAAGGCATTATATAATATTAATAATATTGCATACTCCCTCCAAAGTTCAAATAGACTTTGCTCAAGAACTTGGGTCCAAACGGGCCGCAGGACCTTTGAGATGCCAACCTCAGCTGTGTCAACTTGTTGTGTAGGACTACAGATGGACGAGTCCTGGTTCATCCGGATCATTAACCCGGATCCTAATAATGACCCGGGAGTCACGAGTCTCCCCTCTCCATTAACCCGAATCCTTTGAGTCCTACACCTGGTGACTTACAAATTAAAACTATAAATTGCGTCATTCACTACGCTCCCTATAACATGTAAAACCACATTACAACATATCCCCGTCCATCTGCCTAGCCTTTAGCAAGTAGCTACCAGAACAGAAGGTCCATAGTTTATCATAGATAAGGACTCGGATCCGCTTGCCACCACAAGTCGTCGTTTGGCTCAGGGGAAGCGGATCAGACACATTTCCTGCAGACTCGTCAGACTCAGAGCCGTAACCGTAGCAGATCCAGAGATCCACACTGAAACTTCCTTTAGAGCCGGAAACATAGTGGACTCGCGGGATCCGTGGATCCAGATCAATGATCCAGAACAGTAGCCTACGAGTGAGTCAGCGGAACTTCACAGACACAGATTCGGTGAGCGGACTGAATGAGTGGATTGTTCCACACAGCTCGAAACAGCAAACTCGTCGGTCAGACTCGTCATGGTTTTCAGTGAGTGTCAGCTCTGTTTATGATAACGTAGATGCATACTGTGCACAGATAATTTGACGATTTCACCCAGTCAAGTGTGAGAAGCCAAATAATAATAATAAACAAGCAATAAACAATAAACAAGCATTAAGACAGAAAAAAAAACTGAATTTATTTGAAGTTGGAGACTATGGCCTCCTGTTTCACCGGTAGGATTTCTACACTCTTGGTGATGCTGACTCAAATGACTCATACGATCCGGATCTCTTCAATGGCTGACTCAGAAGACCTTGAGTCCGTAAAAAGATCCGGATTTGCCATCTCTATGTAGGACAACGCTTCTTCTTCTTTTTCTGAATGTTGTGCAGCTCCTCCCCGGGGCTTTTCCTCACCCCGTGTCTTGCGCTCTCATTGGCTGTAGCTCGTCGGCGCACCCATTACCAGGCACAACCCTTTTCAGACTACAGGATTTGGACTCGCCGACAGGTCCACATATTTAGCTTGCTAGATATCTGTCGGGCCTCGGGAGGCGTCCGGGGAGTCTCTCACCTCGCTCTTTGAACAGTTCACACATAAAGATCAAACACCGACTGCCGATTTAATGCTGATTTGTCTCTAATTGTCCCCGGGCTCCAAAATCCCTCTGGGAGCGGCCGATTGGGCTAAAAATCTTGTAGTGTGAACTTGGCATAAAAGGGGTCTCATAATGTTTTAGTAACCGGGGGTTACAGAAGCCTATTACATCATTGTATCTTCCACACCTCCTTGTGCTAACCTGACAACAATGCACTTTTTCTGTCTGCAAGTAGGACAATAACATGGAGGCAATCCCTTTATCAGTATTTTAATACCCCAATAACTTCCTCCTGACCTTCTTCACGTCAACGTTTGGTAGTTTTCATTGGCAGGATTAGGGAGTTAAGCTACAGGCAGGGATTTTTTTGACTATCATTAGTATTTTGTTCGCTTCATTTCTAGCTGTCAAGTTTTCCAGCACTCCTCACTGTCATGGATCAAAATTCATACAACTGAGCCAAGCGCGGGGGGGGGGGGGGGGATCGTGCAGTCTGTACCTGTCAAATCAACAAGTGAAGTAAAAAAGTGCACACATCAAAGTGCAGTGGAGAGTGTAAGAATCGCTAGTTGCCCATGTTGATGCGTCCCATCCAGAGCATTTCACATTTAAAGCTCAAAGGCAAGACTTAGGCCTTAATATACACACACATACACAATGTATTCTGACATGAGGAAAGAGGAAGGCCTTTGCTCACTCGAAGACATACACACAAACCAGTATATGGATACAAAGAGACATAAGGATTCACAGTGCAGCACACAAACACCTTCATGTGTGGGAAAAGCTCACACAGATGAAACGCTTTCTGTCTACAGAGAAGACATCACTAAAGGGGGAATTAGGTTTTTTTCCCTCCAGCTCAGGGATTAAAGTTGCATCATGAATATTTAAAAGGAGATTTATGCAGCATTTCTACCAAATCACTTCTACAAGTGAACAGGATGACAGCATGAGTCTATCAAATTATACAAAGATGCTGATGTGCTCAGCTAGAAGTTAGGCGTTATGGATTTTCATTCAAATAAAAAGAAGGTGACGAGGAAGGAGGGCCTGTATGACTTTTCAAAGACTGGATGATTTTTAGTTTCCAATATGTTCAGTTGTCTCAAATCTAACATTAAGCATACACACTATGGAGAAATGAGCTTTATGCAAAATGCTGACCTCAGAAAAAACCCACATTTCTGTTAACTCATAAAACCCCTAGTTGGTGGTGTGTGCAGTTATCAACTAAAGACCAAGTCGCTAAAGACTGAGCCACAGCCCCTAGGTCTCTGCATTTTACCCACCCTACTGAGCAGTGGGCTGCCATTATGTACGGCGCCCGGGGAGCAGTGTAGGGAACGGTGCCTTGCTCAAGGACACCTTTGTAGCACTTGGTCTTTCCAGGAATTCAACAGTTGACCTTCCAATTCCCAAACTAAGTCACTATGGACTTAGCCACCACCGCTCTAGGCATTTTGGCACGTGACAACAAGAAAGAGCTAACAAATACTTGACTAAATGAAGCGCAGTTGACCTCACTGTGTTGTCTTGCACTGCACATGTTTTTTGAAGTAAAGGGGTTGTGGATCAGCAAAGTTATTAGGATGCATCCACCTGGGGTCAGGAATGTCAATACAGAAGTGTATCAATATAGAACCAATGCTTCCGTGACCAGCCACTAAAGGGGTGGATCACCAGCATGCTGTTCTTTTGAGCCTATGATGGAACACCGAAATATAAAACATCAATAATTTAGAGAGCATGCTACAGGCCTGACAGGAGTTCAAGGTCCTCAGAGGATGTGTGGCTTCATAATGTGTGGGAGATGCACATAGTGTACTGCATGTGTGGGCCTATCTATGCATTATTTACTTCTCTCATAAGCTCTCCATCTTTTCCTCTCCCTTAAATCATTTTGAAATGTCCTTCGCCCTCTTTAAGGGTAATGTAGGGGAGCAGCTGTGTTGGGGTGAGGCTCTCTTGGGGCTGTGATGTTCGGGTTAGTAAGTTTGTTTTTGTTGTATATAGTCTGACAGGGCATGTCTGCACATCCGCTTACACACTGGACTTGTTCAATTCATCCACCTCCTTTTTTCTCCCCTTTTCATCGCCCACACTATCACTCTCTGAGTCCAAGTAGGGCAGGCTGCCGCCATATAGACCCACACAAGCAAACACAACCATGCTGACAGAGAGGATTGCGCAGGTCAGGTTGATCTCTGGAGGTAACATTATTTGGACGGTAAATCATGCAACTCATCTCAGAGTTACCCTGCTGAGAAAGGACTCTAGAAAGGGCATGGGAGTGTTCAAGGGATTTATAATTAGGGAATAAACTAATAATCACATTCTCACATCTACATTTGAAAGACTTTGTCTGTATTTTGTGTTAAGTGCTAATTAGGTAATGTTAGCAGATGATAAAACAATCCCACTCCAAACTAACATTCAATCTTACCATCAATATAAATTCTGCATGCAGCATAAACAGACATGTGCATCCTAATACTTTAAATAATTGACCAGTCCATGAATATCCATCCAGTATTTATCTCTTTGCACTGCCTACAACTAATAGAAACAGGTAAATGGACTTTTAAAAGGATCCTTCATTTTAGCTGTGGTGGTTGCTCTTTTATTTTTGTATGCGTATTTTCTTACTTATTTTTTACAAACATTCTGAACACTACAGTCCTGTCTACTCTTTATTTGTTCAGCTTAGTTCTCCTTGTTCTAAGGTGTCGATTTCTGTGTAAGCAATTTAAGAACAATGACAACAAACATTCCTCGTTTGTGGAGACATATTTGGCTATTAAGTTGATTCTGATCTCTAGATGAGCATATTTTAAGTTTAGTCTTTGTAGTTTAGCTGATGATGATGTGGTGTAGAGAACACGAGCTTCTGTCATGCTTTCTTTCGGAGACTCATGATAGATCTCTTTTCTTTCATGTTTGGAACAGATTTTCAGTCAGCCTTCGGTTCTGGATGAGAAGCTATAAAATACTGATAGCTGGCAAACATCTTAACTGAAGCAGAATCCCCTTTATTTATTTTTCTATGTGTATGTTTAAGCCACAGCAATAGAGTAACAAATAAATGACTGGTTTCTCTCTTTTTGTAATAAAGAAATCTGTTTTGTAACCACAGAGGCATATTGCTCAGAAGCAATAGAAAATCATTCCTCTGGAGCACAAACTAATCCCTAGGCTTTCCATTGTAAAAAAATTGAGCACCTCCAAAGGCTACAGCCAGGATGAGTAAGAGTCTTGTTCTCTTGGAAAGCTGCTAAGATATACGGATATCTAAAAATAAAAGGAGGAAATGATACTGCACGTAATATAAAAGGCTGTGAGAGACAGAAATAGAAAGAAACCAAGAGACGAGAAAAAGGCGCAGTTAGACATTAGAGAAGAGGTTTAGTTCTGGTTGGTTAATAGAAGAAAGAGAAACCCAAAAGCCAGGTGAGTGTGTGTTATATATCGGTTTATTAGCACAAAGTGCAGGCAGACAACAGAGAGAGGCACGTCTACAAAAAGAACACTGACTCAGACGGAAGAAACACATAAAAGACGCTGGATCTCAAACATGTGGCACACATAGAATTGTTCTATGCAACTAGGAAATCAAATATATTCAATAAATAAGAAACAGTGATGTACTTTGGATTGCAGGGTAACAGTTCTGTTGTAACTGTAGCTCACCATGACCTCTGAACCCTTCAATTACACCAATGGAGGTGTTATATTATCTTTTAATTCATTTGGGAGAAGATCTGAGAAGTATGTGTTACAATGTGCCTGCTATGAATGCACACACAGATTGAAGTGTGTTCATGTACAAATCACACTTTCCACACTTTATTCTGCAAAGCAAAAATTGCTACATTGTGAAACAAAACAGTCCTGTTGGCAAGCCACAGAACATTCCTACAAAGGATTCACATTGGTTAATTGAAATATAAAATATACTAAACTATACTGCCCCCATTTTAATACAATTGATTGGGTTATTGTAATTGTATTTGTGGTATTTGATGAAAAACACATATATATTTGTCTTGCTAGAAGCATCCTGGTTTTTGATCCATAACTATATGGATACGTTCTAATAAAAACACAGATATGCAGTATCACATGAAAGCAAAAACATGGCTAAGGAATGCTGCTTGTGACTATCAGTACCCTATCATAATAATTATAAATGTCAGTTACTTTCTAGTGAACTAAAATGTATTGCTTAAACAATGACATTATGCAACAACAGACACAATAACAAATAGAGTTAGCAAGTCAGTAATAATAAGTTTGTTATAATAAATAATTAATACAAATAAACTGATGTAGGAATTAAATACACATTACATTAAACGTGAAAAGAAAGCAGAAACTGCTAAAACTCAACAATGTCTACATTAACGATTGTCCATCAAAAGCTGGCTTAAGTATTTACCTAGCTATCTATTTGGTTAAGAGAAGATTGTGCAGATAAATAGCTCAGGTTGAACCGCTAAGAGATTTTAAGAATGGGTTTACCATCAAAGTGAACGGAAGTTCAGAAGCATTCATTTAATAAAAAAACACAAATAATCCTTGCGTGGGTTAAATTGTGAGTTTGTTTGTGTGTGCAAATGTATGCTGGTTTGTGGGTGTTGACAGACCAGTCTAGCAACGTTTGCGACTGACTTTGAAATCTTTCAGACAGGGGAACAGAGGCTTGCTGCTGGGGGAAGGGGGGGGGGGTTGTGATTGTGTGTGTGTGTGTGTATGTGCGTGTGCGTGTGTGCGTGTGCGTGTGTGAGTGAGTATGAGGACATGAACTATTGAACTTCAGTGTGATTGTGAGACACAGCAAGAGAGAAACCTACAGAGGGGCTACAGATGTGCATGATTTCATCTGACCGTGCTGTGATTTATTTGTTTATGTTGCAGTGGGCTTATATATATATATATATATATATATACATATGCATGTTTTAATGGCAATAATCAGTGATCAAGACAAATAAACAAGATAAGAACATATCATTGGACAGTGTATACAAGTCAGTGCTGTATTTCTAGTCCAAGAAAGCTAAAGACACAACAATAATAAATACAAATTTGATTTCATGTGTGTGTCCAGAGACAAGTGTGTCAGGGACATTTGCCCAGAGGAGTGAATCAGTGTGCTGACACATTATGTGGAGGAACAGTGTGCGCTGAAGTCAGGACAGCGTAGGATGGCTGAGTGTGCATGTGCACATAATGTCAGCCTGTGAGTTTTGTCATGAGTGAAAGTAACGTGTTATCTTCAGACGTTCTCCTTCATACTGGATGAAAGGACCCATGGAGAGGGTAGATAGTGTGTCTGTATGTTGCACAGGGAGGGGGAAAAGGTGCACAGAAGCGGAAGCACAGCTGATTGACAGTCGACATGGCGATGGAGGCGGGTTCTAGTCCTCTGAAGCATGGTGATTGGAAAAAGGAGTGAAAAAAAGAAATATTGGAGAGAACATGGAAGTAAAGTAAAAAAAAAAAGGGGGGTGACGGCAAAGAGGTGAAAAATGCATTAAAAAAAAGATGGTTCATTCAGAAAGAGTGAATAAATAATAACAAAGGCATAAATCAAGAGAAAAACCAATACATATAAATTAAAATATTTATGCAAGGTGAAAAAATAAAAAGTAGAACAAGAGAAAGGGACAAGGGGGGAAAAGGAAGAAAGTAGATTAGTAAAGCTGTCAAAAAATCTACAACTCATTTAACAAAAGTCAAATAATGGACCAAGATTGGATGACATCTTTTTTTTACATCTTATATTGGTCAAATAAAAGGGTATATATCTTATATTATATATTTGTTTTGATGTGCCGTGCAGAGGAGTCATGCAGTGGAGGTGCGGCATGCAGCATCCCAACACATACAGTGCACACTTATACATACACATCTGCTCCGTCAGGATTCAGCTTACTCTCCAGATTATGTGACCCAGTTACTAATTGTACTGCCTGCTTCCTCTCCCTGGGGTCTTTGGGAATAACAATGATGAATGGATCCAATGCACCTCGACAAGGCCAGATGCTCCGTCTTCAGAAATAGGCCCACCGAAAACTATATAGCACACCTCACGTTGTCACAAATCTGAGGGTTTAGCCAAAACCTAAACAGAGCATCCTTCTGACAGCATTTTCTTCTTTTACATGAACACATGCAGCCACGTAACCATGGTAACACAAGCGACCCATGCCATGCAAACAGCCAGACAGCTAAACGGGGCACATGCCAACACAGGCGTCTGATTGATATGCTGATCACTCCTCCAACTGTTGCCAACATACATCCCTGCAACTGCACATTCATCAGCTGGCAGATTGATACAGCTACCACGATTCTCGGTTTAATTCCTTAACAAGGAAGTTGCTTTTTCTCTTATACAACCAATGCTTCATCGGCAGAGCATTGGCCTGCAGGTAAGAGGAATCAAGAGGACATGTTCTTGCCATTTTGAACATAAATTCTTAATGTAAAAGTAAGTTACATTCATGAAAACAAAAAAACACTTGCATTGTGCCTGATCACAGTGGCTAACACATGTTTATAGTGCAGGTATACAGACCTTTTCACCTAAATACAGGTAACAACACACAAGAAAAAAAATCTACACCACCATTCTGCCAAGGGGATGGTGCTTTGACTCATTAAGATGTATGCAGCAGCAATTTGTTGCATTCACTACTATTTATACTTAGAAAAAGTTCCATAGTCTTTTGAGCCAGCATTATATTGCATTGTGTGTGCATCTGTTTCACACTGGGCCCAGGCTGGCTATAAATATTCAGCATTTAGCCAATATTAAATATTTATATCAGAGTGTTTAATACCTGACCTCTTGGTGTCTGAGCAGATGATGCCTAGGAAAAAGTAAAGCAGGTCTAAAGCAAATTGTTGTCTGCTTCTCTTCTACACATTTGGTCATGTATAAATGGATTAAGAGTAGGTGCTGGAAAGTGAACTGCATCGTGGTACACAATTTAATACGCATGTCACACTCTGCAGATAGTGCATGTGCAGCAGTGAGGATTACTTGTTGTCAGTGGAGGAGACCTCAGATCCTAATTTATACGCCCATGCAAAATCCTCGACATGCACAGCAGTGCTGCAGTTTGAAAATGGAACAGCTCCATGACAAAAACAAAAAGTGAACACGAGTTTGTATGGAGGAATTATGTTAAAGCTGAGAAATGGGGGGGGGGGGGAAGACCATACTATTGAAATAAGAAAATCTGACAAGCGGATTTTCAGAATATAAGACACGTAAACACACACACCCACACAGAAGTCTTTCTCTCAGTCTATTTCAGTAGAAGCAGACAGCCAGAGGGGCAGACGGAGTGTTAGTTCATTAGACACAATAAACTCCTCTCTAGAGCCGCATCTCCTCTCTGCGGCTAATTATCGCCAATAAGAAATAACAGTGTAACAATTTATCCGCATCACAGGCCACAAAAGGACTGTTGAGTACGAGCTTGCGTGCTATTCCATCTATTAAAAAGGGACTTGATATTATCAGGGCAACACTTGACAGTCTCCTGCTTTCAATTAAAGATTCATTTTCATGCAAATCGTCTACTTTGCATTCACATTAATTAAGTCTTCGCTGATTAGCTCTCATCGTGAGGCAGCTATGCAAAACCACAAACCTGTAGACGTATAGGCTTTGAAAAAGGTTCACCGATACGGGGTGAACAGGGTCAAAGATAGAAAACATGCTATTTTTGCCACTACATAGTTAAAATTCAAAGTCATATGACAAAATACTTATTTAAAAGTAACTGCGGCACAGGTGCAGATCAACAGAGGGATATGCATCTAAAGAGCGCTGTTCAGCTCTGTGGCCGCACAACTCTGGATCATTTCTTCTAGCCTTTGCTGCCCTAATTTAATATGAGGGTGGGTTAGCTTATCACCCATTCACATTCAATATGAAAATGTAATAAGCAATCATTTTTCACTTGACAGAGAGAGTCCTTCAAATAGAAACTCTCAAGGTGCTTTTTTGTTTTTAGAAGTTGCCTGAAAAATGTGTACACGATAAGAACTTGGAATATGTTATTTATTTACTTAATATTTTATTTTAATATTTGTTATTTTGTAGGAGTTTTGGGCTTACAGCATCTTTATAAGGTTTATTTTGTATCTTCTTACAGTTATAGTCGTAACCAAATAGTCAGTTCAATGCAGAAAAGGCTTTAAAGAAGCGTTCTCCATTTCAGAAATAATACAACATATATATTTGAAGAGTTATTGAACAAATACATGTTTAGAATTAATCTTAGAAAAACATGTTTTAAGAGAAGCAGCCTTGTTGTTAGAGAGAAGTAAGAGCAGCTCAAATCCTCCCTGAAAGTCTAATCACACACACACACACACACACACACACACACACACACTGCGGTGAAGAACAAGAAGGAAGTAAACAAGGTCGATAAAAAAGAAAAAGACTGACAGCCCGTGATTGGGAGACAGGGATGGACCAGACGGCCTTCCCGACGGCAGAAGGAATTGTGGGATATTTCTTACCAGGCTTTTGCACCCCATGAGCTTCCTGCTCTCCATTCTCCATCGCAGCACCGGTGTCTGCACACACACACACACACGCACACACAAGCAAACACATTACTCATCCGGTTGCTAATGGCTTGACGAGATAGAAAATCAAACTGCGTGGTATTGGTTGGCAGAGCGTCGATAATACAGACTGAGCCTGGCACTAAACGGAGTCCCCTGACCCTGAGTTTTAGGGCTTTTGAAGGGCACCTCACTACAGGCATGTGTGTTGGCTGCCAGTGGATGAACCAGTTAGTAACACACAGGCATGTTCTGTTCAGATGGGGGCTGGCAGAGGGGAGTGCATGTCCAAGGCAGTGATACTGTGTGACATCTAAACGCTGAATCACTGCACTATATTTATCTAACACACATGTACCACGCAAAGCACAAAAGGACATGAATCAATCACTCAAACATATAAATAGCATCCAAACAACATGCACAGAAACAAGACTGATTTGGTAAATGGCCTGTTTTTATGAAAACACTTCACAATTTGGCCTTTCACCCATGCACTCGCTACTACCACACAAATAAAGACGAACAAAACATGCAAAAAAACACATGTATACACAAAAGATATGCCTAATCTGTTTTCATACACAAACACTGACGGAACCCAATTATCACTAATCACAACAAGAGCGACGCAGGCTAACAACATGTGCATAAGGGCAACAACCCTAACCCTAAAATTCTGTTGAATAACAAAACAGAACTTCCCCTGTGTTGCTCTCCTGTAGACAAGGGACAGTTATTTGCAGACTGCCTCGCCCTGCTGTTTGGCACTCGGCATGTCAGCATGTCTGCGTTTGTCCAAATACACACAGTGTGCCACAGTAGATCTCTGGCAAGCCCACCCCCGGCCCATCCTACAGCTCGCTGTCACTGACGAATGCCCACACACAGTCTGAATGTCTGGCCAGTGTGTCCGGGTAACCAAAAACAGGCCCCGAGAGCGGAGTCGGCCCCGGTTAACTGTCACTTCATTTTAGCTGGCTGTGTAGTGGAGCCGTCTATCTGCCTACTTATCTTTTCTCCATAATAGGCTTGGGTGACCTTCCTGACATTACACTCAGGTATACAGTGTATGTTAATTGTGTAAAAACAATAACAAACCAAAGTAAAAATGAGCCCTCCCCAAGAGTAATACTCTTCAGAATCTATACATCCACATACAGTGTAAACCAAAACAGTTCTTCTCCACTTTTTCTAAATGCAAAGAAAGAAATGTAGTTGAAGACCCAAGGACATTAGAGGACAATGTCCTAAAGTAGGCAGGTTGGTCAACAATACATTCTTGTTTACTTGTACCAAAGTGCTGTGGTGGATTATTATTATACATGGATCCAAACCCTGAGCCTCTTCACTGGAGCAGGTGGGGCATTTGGACTGCTCAGAAATGGTACAAAAATCCCAAATGGCAATAGTAAATTGAGATATTCAAAGCAGCACTTTGCTTATCTTCAGGCTACTATGTTTCCCGCGGCTGAATGGCGCACCAGCTGATCCAAAACGACAGCTAGTGTCCAGCAGGCCCTGATACTATCAGTCCTTTAGGAGCAGCTGCAGTTCATATTACACAACACAGATCTTTATCCCGAGAACGTAATGTTGTTGAACCATTACCTGCTGCTTTAAGTACTGTGAATGTAGATTAACTGGGGTTTAAGTTACACAGGAGATGGAGTTTTTAATTGATTTTAAAGTTGATTTAAAATGTATTTATTAAAATGATGTGTTGTGTAGTAGGATGTACTCTAACATACATTCCATTAATAATGCATACTGTTCCTTTAGCTGTGAAACAATTCTGAAAACTGTTTGTTTAAGTTGCCATAAGCCAAATTTAAAAGACACCATGATGACAGTATAATTAATGTTTGCCCAATACTGAATTTTACTCAACAGAGCTTGAACGCATGATACTGTAACTAAATGAAACCTTTCCGTGGTAATGTTAGCCGTAGCTTGGTTATTTAGCAACGCATAACTGTGGTGCCCACTGACAGCTCACTAGCGTCTGTTCTGTTCCCTAACGTTCTGAATTGGTTTCACTATTTCAGGTTTATTGTCCATTTTTCTGAAGTTCTAATCAGAAATATTCCTGTATATTGCCAATACCACCCTCCGTCTTTGGTAATAAAAGAACCCGTTCACCTCAAAATGTAATTGGCACAACCATGGTCAGCACTGTCCAGCATCCTCAAACTCATTTTGTACTGTTCTTGTAGTAAAAGTAATAATATCTACATTTCCCAGGCCCCACGGTGCTCCATCGTATCAGTCTCACCTGCCCTGGTGTCGTCGTCCAGCAGGGGGATGTAGTCTGTTTTTCCCACCGTCTCCCCCACCTTATCGTCGAAGGTCTCCGATTCCAGCTGTGCCACAAAGTCCCTCTGCACCAGGCTCTCTGGGCCCTGCTGGGGAACGCTGTCCGTTAGTGCGTCACTCAGACTCAGGTCTAACTCCGCCATGGCTGGGCACAGACAGGGGAATAAAAAAGGAAACATTAAACATTTATCACGTGTTAAATAATGCTGGAAACAAAAGTGAAATACATTAAAAAGGAATTGCTGTGTCAATCAGACATGCAGAACACAAATTAATATGGCATTATTCGAATATATGATGCAGAGTAGATCACCATAAAGATAGTAGTTCAAATTATAAATATCACCATATAATATAACAAAAATGACATTACATCACACCACTAAATTATGATTCTCTTCAGTTATATTTCCTAAATCAACTTCATTTGCCCCTACAAAAAGAACAAAAATCAATAAATCATTAAAAATCAAGTCTGAAATGTATACTGAAAAATAGAGACAAAACAAAACGTAAAAACCTCCCTTTTCAACCTCAACTTCCTACACCGATTTAACTTTCATCAACCAAAACGTGATTTATGGAATTGAACAGAATAGGATATTTCTTGACATTTAGAAAAGTGTACCCGGGCACATTTAAGAAGTATTGAAAGAGTCAGAGTTTGAATCTGAAATGGAGAGACAAAGCTGAGCCGAGGAGGACAACATTAAGTGAGAGGGATGGAGGGGAGAAGTGTTCAAAGGAAGTGAAAGTGCAAAATCAATTATACTGCACGATCAACGCCATGACAACAGAGTAACAACATTAACTGTTACTGTTACATGACAGGGCGAAGGAAGTATTCCATCTGATAACACGATACATGGAATCACTTAATGTATCTGCCTATCAGAGGGAAATCTGACGGGAACTGAACAGGAATGCTGGTTAATGTCCCAAAGTCACATCAAAGCAGAACAGGAACAAGGCTACAGGACCTGGCTCCAAACCCTTGGATGGCAGGCATCCGCGCTGAAGTGCCCCTGAGCAAACGCTCTGAAAGTTACCCAACTGCAAGACCTGACCTCTGTCCTGACTGATGGGCATGTAGTTAGAGACAGTTTGTTTTTATGTGTGTCACTGGTTGCTATCTTCATGCAATGCCACTTTCCACCACAAGGAGACACAATTTATGGAAGAAATGCATGACTTGGTTCAACACAGAAGGACAGTCTGTACTTTAACACAGCCACAGAGATCAAAGCAAGCATCAGGTCGTCTAGGAGTTCAACCGTTAGTCACCAGGGAAGTCATATTATGTCAAGTTCAAACTATAATGACATCTAATATTCGGTGTCAGCAGAAGTCATCCTCCCTCTGCTCACTGTGTTTCTCTATCTCACCTCCACCTCCACAATTCCTCATTTTATGTCAACCGCAAACTTGACATCTCTGTCCCATACTGAGAAAGTCATGCCTCCCCTCTCTGACAACTTCTTTTTCATTTGTTGAACAAGCAGGTTCGGTTTCAGGCTCTTGCTCAAAGACAAAGAACTCATTTCCTGCAAAGCGGATCAGTACTGAGATTGACAGTTTCCTTCCTATCTCATATGAACGCTTTCATAGACCTTTCTTTCGTCAACTGCACCCAACAATAGAGTATATCATGTACCTAACCAATATAAAAAGGCAGTTTACATACCTGTGAGCGCCACACATTCAATAAAGCTACACAAATCTTTCAGGGTATGTTTTTAAGTTTGTGTTTTCTATGCTTTATTTTAGATCAGCTTCCTCAAACAGATGCTGCAAAGTAAAAATAACTCCACAGCCCCATCTGCTGGATTAACCAGTCATTACCACACATAACCAGGTAGAGATACGTCATGCTGTACTTCAGCTCCTTTAATTTAAGTGTTATGCAGATCGTAATACTACAGAACAGAGAACACACTACTAGTAGTAGTAGTTTATAGTTTAGGGTTGTAAAGCTTAAACTATTTGGAGTATTTATACATCTTATCATTATTTTTGAAAAATGTCCTGAACCGTGTGAATTAGCAAACTGTTTTTAGGGTTAAGGTTACTTATTCTAGACAGTAGTGGAACAGATGAACCTGTCGTGGGGAGAGGCCCAACATGCTGCCAGGGACCGAATGCAATGGAGAGAGCTCATTGAAGCCTTATGTCCCATAGGGGACGAAGAGGAGTAAGTAAGTAATTCTAGACCGTGTGTATTAGCAAAACGTAAACAAATAAATAAAATAAAAAACCTTCCTCGGAGACTGCTCAAAAACTAAAACGAACAAATTAGAAAATATGTTCTACTCAGAGAAGACAAAACATTGGGAAGGTGTTTAAGGTTAGAACAGTGTTTGGTAGATTGTTGGTTCAATGGTAGAACAAATCTGGGTAGGTAAAATGAAAAGGTAGGTAATACTTGCCCCTTCCTTATTACCACCAATGTGTCGCCTTTGGGCAAGGACCTTAACCCAACTAACAGGAGTAACCTGTGCACACGGCAATGTGGGGGAAAAAACCCATTTATTTCAGTGAAAAATACAAATCAAATAAATACATCCTAAAACCAATAGTTCCATTTTCCAGAGACATATTGTAAAAAATAAAACAAACCATCACGTAGATAGTCATAGCCATCAGTCAACAAAACAGAATCTTAACTTTTTTTTCAGCAATATTCACCTGGCTGCTATACCTCAGAACTGTTTCCGGGGTCTATTTTTGTGTATTTTGTAAAACTGTGTAAGTCTTGTATATATATCTTTGTATCTTGGGAGTAATATTAAGCTGTCTTTGGCTCTTTTTAATGTAACTAATGAAACTTCCCCCTCTGTGGGACGAATAAAGGTATTCTGATTCTGAACTGCTCACAAACTCTACATATAGTAAACAATAGATGGTTTCAGAGGCAGGAGTGTAAATAACAGATATGTAGGCATTCTCATTACACTCACTGCCAGTGTATCAGCATTCTAAATAAGACCCTGGTGCTTAGGCAAGGGTGTGTCACAGGAACACTGCTGCCTACTGCCTCAACCACAAAGCCATGCTGGTCAGAAACACTGCCCTGGTTTCCATATATAACCCCACATCATGTGTGTGTGTGTGTTTGGTATACAGTTTGTCAGGGGCGCCAGCTGTAGAGTAGGCCGAGGACCCATGCCACCGAACAACTGATATGATTCAACACAGAATACGAGCCGTAGCGTTCGTTAGAATATCAAGATAGGAGTGTTTTTTTTTTATGTAGGCTATTTAAGTGTATATTTCTACACCCCACATGACCACAGGACCAGAACCTTTTCATTAGTCTGTGTCCTACAGTGGGATGGACTTAGATTCCAGAATGAGAACAGCAGGTGCCGTAGTTTGAGCCGAGCTCCCAACCCCGGCTCACATGTTTGGTGTGGCCACTCGGAAATAATCTGGATTCAACAAAGGAAGGAAATCCATGGAAGAGGCAGTTTCTATTGTGTTGCGTGCCAACAATTGCTTGGGAGTGTAAATGTATGTGTAGATAAGTCATGTGTATTTGTGGATGTGCCAGCCTCTCTGAGGAACAGCAAAAACACTTCTCTCCAATGAAAGTTGTTTTTTCTACAGCTCAACAGATTGCCATTTCTGAGGTTGGTCGATATTTGGGAGTCTAAAAATACTTTGTGTTCGCTGGATTGTTGCAAACTCACAAAATAAACATTATTTAGGTGAATTTACAGTTGAAGTTTAGTCCTGTAAAAGTAATGGTGACTGCTTAAACTAGGATTCAATCATAAGGATTGCCCGCCTGACTACGGCCAGTAAAATTCCATATTGGGCTATAATAACACATGTCCAACATATTTAGACTCGGGGACAATCAGCAGTTAATTTGCATTTTCTCCTTGTCTTTGTTTATAGTGAACTAATGTATTCTGTGTTTTTGCGCCATCTTTTAATTGGTTATAACAATCTGAAATCTGTTGACATTGATAAGGCGATTATCTTGTAGAAAATCACTTAAAGTGGGAAACAATTCAAATGAATCATACAGTGTGTGTCCAAAGGAAAGGTAGATTTTGTTGAAGTGTTGATTGAGTGAATGCATGTGCAAGGGAGTGAAAATGACAGACGGAGAGAAATAAGCGGCGTGTGTGTGTGTGTGTGTGTGTGTGGGGTTCTCCATAAGCTTCACTTTGGCAAGACACCAACAAAGCTCCTATAGCGGTTGTCAGGGTGATGCATGACATAACACAGAAGACCTAATCCCAAAAACCTTTTCCTCCTGTCCATGTTCTTTTAATATATGACATCACAATTTAATGTTGTGTGTGATTAATCCCCAGGAAGCTCAGGAGCCTTGGAGCTTGTTCTGTATCTTTCTCAGGCAGGGGCCCTTCAGTGGCACGGACCCTCCCTGAACTGCTGCTGCAGAGAGAGTGTTTTGTTAATAAGAGAACAACTCCGCATGACCTGGAATCGGAAGTGAACTTCCTTGGGTAAACATTGAATAACAATCTGTGTTGGATGAGGTTTTACGATAAGATCTCTACAAATCACTAACCCCTAATCATTACTCAGCAATACAAACAAATATGAAAAAAGATTCTTCTGACTTGTTTCTTTTGAGGATCAAAGGGGTCAAATCGGGTGCTTTTGGTTCCTGCTGCACTCCAGCTGCAGGCTGGAAACCAGATCCAGGCCAGCTGCTGGGAAACCTATTGTATTTTGCCTCCAAGCAAGGCACTGCAGCCAAAACTGCATCAGGCAACTATATTTATCTCTGAAATGTAAAAAAAACTAAAAGTTTCTTCCCTGGAGTAACAATGCTGAATAAGTCAGAGAAAAGTGCACAGTCATCGTCATACCCTAATGACATTCTTAAGATCTTAACAACCGCCAGTATGGGAGTCAAAAACTGAACCTGGAAGTGCAGACTATGACAATAACACGGTCATTGTAGTAAACTGAAATGACTGAACTGTATAATTATGGGTGAGATAAGAAATATAGTGTTATTGCACACCCATAACTCCAAGCACAAACGTTACAATTCAAGCCGTACTGCCTGAAGATAAGCAGGATATACAACTATTCCTCAGTCTTTCACAGCAAAATCAAGCACAACAAAAAGACAGTATTAGTGATAGCCTCAACATGGCCTAGAAAAACAAGTGTAGGTGTGGAAATATCAGCTCTGATGTCACTTTCTAAGAGAGGTGGGACACTTCCTCTAAATGCTCAGCTTACTTGGCTACCATGTGTGTGTGTGTGTGTGTGTGTGTGTGTGTGTGTGTAGCAGAGTGAATGCTGGCTCCTGCTTGAATGACTTTATGACTCGTTTTACTATCACTTCACAGGAGAGTTCAAAGCGTGATTGTAGAAGAATTGAAATGTACGTGTTTTTGCCTTTTATACTGTTCTACACCGTGTGATTGTGTGTGTGTGTGTGTGTGTGTGTGTGTGTGTGTGTGTGTGTGTGTGTGTGTGTGTGTGTGTGTGTGACCACTGCTCCTTTTACATCCACACTTCTGTTTTTTGTTCCAGCTGATATACAGAGACAGCTGAGTAGGGACTTTTAGCCCTTGCTCAGTCACACACACACACACCTTTTGTCTCCAACAGTTCGATGGAACAGCGGCCCAATTCTCTGGGATTTGGACTGTTTGTCGTACAAATGTAGATATTTGAAGACGTTAACTACTATAAATTGGTATTTTTTTACTTATTTTAGGCATAGACAAAACAATTTATCAGTTAATTTAGAAAAATAATATGTAGATAAGACAATATCTAAATTAGATGCAGCCTTACAGTTAGCTGAGCTAAAGGATTAGCATGTAAAGCTTCTGGAGTTTGCATTATACGACTGCAGGGACTTCCCAATGTCCTTGTTTGACAGGTTTGTGACGAGCCGTCCTGGTGCCCTACTTAATATGCAACTTCTTACCAAAACAAGTTGTTTGTCCTACCTTACCATAGTCATGGATTGGTTTATCTGCTTCAGTTACAGCTCACTCTGTGAAACCCTAGGTCACACCCCACCTTATTAACCACCTGAGGGGATCTACTTCAAAGGCACGCCATGCTATCGTCTGTGTGTGTGTGTGTAGAAGACACAGAGATAATTCTAGGAAAGGTTCTGAACAACCGCACTGGCACACAGCGTGGCCCCCCCCCCCCTTAGTTAGTTTACATGAAAGCAAAAGGGAAACGCAGGGCCGAGAGACTTGATTATCTGATACCTGTTCGCACCCCCTAAATCACAACTGCGAGCACGCCTATAGGGGGCGAGCCTCCATTCTGTCATGCTGAGGTGTCATATCGTAAATAGCTACTTACCACATGTTCTTGTGTAAACTGTAGAAGTTGTTAAAGTATGTAGACTATGTGCATGTACACAAAGTGATCAAGCCATCAAAATGATCATAAATTAACCACACTATGGTGATTTTGTTAGGCAGGTGGGAATTATCTGACTGATAATGTTAACCATGAAATCGTAAATCCCTTATAATGACTTTTTTTTTTACATGTGCGTCTGTGTGTGTGTGTGTGCGCGTATGCGTCTGTCTCCCAGTGTCCAGCTGCCATCGCACTAATCACACAGAGATGCTATCGCTGACATTCTTCGCGGGCCATTCAAACTATTTCACCGAGCCCACACAATCACAGCACTTTGTCAATACACCCTGACGCACACGCACGCACGCACATACACACACTCACCCACACTGAGCTATTATCATTTACTGACTAACTTAATACAGTACTTAGTTTCAAAAGTGTTCCCAGCACTGATTTTTATTTAGAGTGACACGCCACTTTCATCTTCAGAACCTTACACCTGAGGTATTTTATGTAACACATCTCTCTGTCCTTGTGTGGAAGGATCACACCTAAGCCCTCGGGGAATGTGAACAGCATTTTAGAGAGTTGAAAACCTGCAAGATAAAAATGTCGAAGTGCTTCCATCGTGGAGGCACTCGCAGAAACACTATTATTCAATGATCTGGATAAACATGTAATGAAGTTGTAAAAGTGAATTCATTATTGTTTACTCACATAGCATGCACTGAGACGTAATCGCTGCCCATCTGAATAAACAAAGCAACACGCGTGCTTCTCTCGTCACACATTTTGACGACTCAGGTAATTCCTAACTAATCCATCTTGTGCTCTTGAAAAAAACACACACACGGTTGTTTATGTAAGAAGGGATGTGAGGATTGCCGAGACAATAATGAGGGATAAATAGAAGCGAAGAAAGGGAAAGCGAGACGCAGCCCCACAGGCCTGTAGTTTGTTATAGAACAGGGAGTGGCAACAGGAGGTGTGTGTGTGTGTGTGTGTGTGTGTGTGTGTGTGTGTGTGTGTGTGTGTGTGTGTGTGTGTGTGTGTGTGTGTGTGTTTTATAATAACTCTCAGGAGGCTTTTGGTTATTGTGCACAGAATTAAGTCAATATTTAACAACAAAAAATCCAAAATATCCAAATCCAATCATCCTGTTTTAGGGCTGTCAAAGTTTATTATAAATTGTAATATAGATCCACTTCATTAAAAAGGGTTAGTGGTCCATTGTGGCGATTTCCAAGTAGCAACAGAACCATGGCATCTAAAAATTCCCAGTCAGTTAGGGCACGGTGGAATTATCATTGCATATTATTGTATAGGTCAATCCTACGTGTTTTACAGATCAATAAATTAAATATTGAGTGAGTGACAGGAAAACACAAAATGTATTAAGATGTAAACCGGTTAATGGTTTCTGATAGAATGTCTCGTGGCTTAGAGGAGCTGCTGATGATGCAACACCACGGGGCTCTCTGAGGTATTACAGCTGATATAGGCAGCGAATGAATGTAAACACATGCACACACACTTGAAATGTAATCCCTAATTTCCTCTTTTCTATCGTTCCATCCTCCGGATGCAACATCGGATGAGGCTGATACAACTTGGACTAAAATAGTCAGATGACACGAGAGTACACACTGTCCTGGAAGTGTGTATACACTTTACAATATAAGTGTGAGTTGGAAAGGGAGGGATACATAATGGCATCATCTGCATGTACATGCCTTACATGCCTGTAAAGTAAGTGCTGACAGGCGGCTGGGATGTAGATTTAGATCTTCCCAACAGAAGGAGTGCATGTGTGCGTGTGAAATCATTATGTAATAGCATAGCCTCTCCTGCACGACGTCCCACCACAGTATGCTTTATGCACATTAATAAAGCAGGAGGTCGTGTCGGCGGGTAAGGGCTTTCCCCTGTCACTGCAGAAACCCCCTGACAGTGCCTGATGTCACTTTAACTCAGTGTTTGTGCGTTTTTGCTTTCTTTAGCAAGGACGTCAAACCATAATAGCCTCGGAAATCTGCCTACTAGGTGACTCCTGGGTAAGGGATGGGGAGAGGAAAACAAAGGCTGGCTTTTTAGATCTTCTGATGGGAAGAAATCAATGGTGCTGAGGATTAGTGAAAGGGGGTTGCAAGAGGGAAGGAGGGAAAAAAAAGACAAGAAGATCAATACATGAGAGAGAAAACAGCTTACTGTGTGTGTTTTTTGTGAATTGTACTTTAAGGAGCATAGACACTGAAAAGATATGGAAATGAATTGGTTGGGTAAAAGCAAAAGGTAAGAACATGGTTCATTCTGATTAAAACAGCAGTTCCTTAGTTTGTTTTTGGGATGATGGGAATGGCTGAAAACAGAGTCTTACCATCAAGGTTTGCCAGAACTGTCAAATTTCATATCAAGTACATTTCTCTGCCAGCACACCTGAGCTGACAGGGAAAACAGAGGGTGCGTTTGAGCCGTCACAATGTCGAAAGTAGGTTCTGACCAGAATACTGCACGCCCAGCCTTCTCTGCATCATTCACCACTCATATGTTGCACCCAAACCCCATTCGTGGTTTATTTTTGACAGTTCTATTGTTTGGTAATGTCTTGTCTTGTCGATTGTAAACCAATCAGTTGTCTTGTTTCGTTATATAAAGGCTGTGTGCTGGCACCGCAGACACATTACTGTGAAATGAAGGTCTTACGAGCTTTAGACCACCAGAACGAACTATGGATTCATGTAGAAGAATTAGCTATGCACTAAGAAATGCATTGAAACATTCACAAAATCAAAACCACTTTTCGAGAAAAGGTGGATCAATTTGGCATTAGACACTTGGGCTATACGTTCAATACCTACACTTATTTTAAGGACATATGTTCACAGAGCAAATGCTGCCCCTTTCTTTTTAAATGCAATTTTATTTCTATTGTAATATACAATGCTTTGTTTTTATGTTGTTGCAATGCAAAACTGGCCCAAATTGGGATCAATAAAGTACTTCTATCTATCTAGAGGTTATTTTCTCCCATGCAAGTGCAATGCATTCATCTGGACACGCTTACTTGACACTAAAGTGGCAGCAATACAAAAAGGGAGAAGTAGAGATAGAGTCAGATATACATAAAGAAACAAAGCAGAACGATGCATACAATGATGGAAAGAAGCGGGAGTGTGTCAAGTTAGCTGTAAATATGTTGTCCATTTCCAACTGATAGCAGTTAGCAGATAGCACAGTGATGCAGTCGGACATGTCTGAATCCGTGCTTCGGATCAGTCCTTCCCTACTAATTTGCTTCCAACAGCCACAGCGTGTCTCTGATGTTTGGCTCCATTCATAGAGCTCCACTTTAGGTAATGTTAATATGTGCCCCTGTGTGTGTGTGTGTGTGTGTGTGTGTGTGTGTGTGTGTGTGTGTGTGTGTGTGTGTGTGTTTCCTGCTTCTCTTACACCCATACATTGCCCTGATGAAACGCACAGTGGGCTTGTTTGAGAGAGTGAAAGGGCTAGTGTTTACTCCTGTGCATGTGTGTGTGTGTGTGTGTTTTAGTATGCGAGTTAGAGTTGACTTCTGTTGCTAATAGAATTACACAGGACTCGCAGGACATATTTGTATAATTCCACACTTGCTGCAGCTCATCGGTGTGCATGTTAGAGAGCACAGACGGACGGACAGACAGACATGTCCTACAATCTCCACCATGTCACCCTGCCATTGGAAAAGTCCAACACTAGCAGTGACTGAATGGATTGTCTGTATGTCCTCATAGTCACGCCTACATAGAATCTGAAACACACACACACACAGAGTATTTTTTGGGAACTATGCCCTATTGTTGCAGAGTGAGGCTGAACACATCGCAATGGAATGCAAAGCTGCACAGACACACACCCTCCCAGACAGACACACGGAGGTCAAACTCTAATCCCAAAACAAACAGTGTCACACACAGGTAATGCACGCACACACACACACACACACACACACACACACACACACACACACACACACACACACACACACACAGTCAGTCACACACACAGTCACACACAGTCTGCCCTGTAAGATGTCATTCCTCACATTCCTACTGGTTGTACACAGCTATGAGTTCCTTTGCGTTTCAATTCAAAACTCTATTCCTTCTTATAATATCACTGAAAATAAACATGCACGAGAGATATTAGAGGGAGGGTTAACCATATGAACGGAAAATAGAAAGTGCAAACTCTGATTCCACTTCCTTTTTAATCTTAAACATTGCAATATTTTGTTGAATGATATAAATAGAAGTGAGCTGATGTCATTGAATCACTGCATTCAATAGTTATAGTAATATTAAATAAGAGGATTTCAAATTGGGATCATTATACCTCGATTCGTCCCTCAGAGGGGAAATGTGCTTTTGTTACAGCAAAAAGAGCCAAAGACAACTTCATATCATCCAAGAAGCATGCAGTAAAAAATATTAGAAGAGAAAAGATACGCAATTCACAAAATACACATCCTGTAACAGATGTAAGGTATAGCAGCCTGGTATACATTGCACAGTCATTAATGGCAGATGTCTTGGGAGAATCCGTCGCCGTCCATGAGGAACATCTTGTATCAATGGGTCATCCTTTTTTTATTGTTGATATTTATCATTAGGTCAAATCCAGAGATTTCTCCCTTTATATTGTAAATATTGATGCTTTCAAAAAAAGGTGCCGACCATTACAAGGCAGGGCACCTGAATACAATTCGCAGTAAATACTGAAATATTGAGATGCAAGATAGTCCCTTGAATTCTCGTTGGTTTCAGAACTTTGATGGGACTGTCCTTTTCACCGTATGATGTGTACAAGGCATTTCCAATAACCATAAATATACACTTTGAAGCAAATTGAAGCACTAAAAGCATGGAGACCTACGAGGGTGAAAATATCTGGTTTATATAATGTTCCAATTTTACCTGACGCCTCTACAGAATTGGGTCAAATTCCCTGCCTTTTCATTTCTAAAAAACACCTTTTAATCACCTCCACCTATCCATCTGTGCAGCAGCCAGCTCTTCACCCTGCTGTCTAATTCCCCCGGTTGGCAGCGGTAAAGCTGACACACTGGTCCAGCTGCTACTGTTGTGTGTGTGTATGGGGGGGGGGGGGATTACAGCGACCGGTTCGCTCTGTACCATCCCATTCTTCCTCTCTGCTCTCCATCCCTCCATCATTTCATTCACTCAATCTGCCGTTGTCACGCAACCTCAGGCCCCCTGCCCAGCGCACACACACAGATCATAGGTTTATGCACGCGGACTCACCTGCTCGTGGACATAAGTGTGTGTTTGTTTGGCTGCCTGAGAAACACAGCACTATCAAATCACCAAATGATATGACCGTGTTGTGGGGTCATTGAAAGAGGAATGCCCCACATTTAAAAACAGTGGTAAGGAGATGTAGTAAAACATCTTTAATGTGTAACGCTGTTCATCTACAAAGCTGCACCTAGTTATAGTCTGCTAACTAGACGGACACATGAGTCTGTAATTATTTCTCCCTCATCGTTTGGTTAGATTATTTGAAAGTGCCTAGAAGAGATACAGGGTTTCTTCTAGAAAAATATAGTACGAGGGCAATACTGTGGTGCTGATCTTGTATACAACATATACAAATGTGCGCAAGAACATGACACGCGTATAAAAACGCTACGTCGGAGTTCCGTAAAAAACAAAGTCGTCTGTGATGTCTAATGGTCTATCAGACACAATGTTGATATTTTTGCAGTAATTATACCAATTCTGACAAACAGAAAAATTGTTTTCTGGCATCACTTGAAGATTTTACAGGGAACAATCTGGTATTGTGGTATGAGGGCGCAGCGCCCTCTCTTACCCGGTTTAAACAAAACCCTGAGACACATTGACAGTTCAAAAGCAGTGTCGGATGTTCTGAGCTGACCTTTGATTGAATGCAGATTGTGCAAAATAAGTTGATTTCAACCATTTCCTTCTGATTTGCTTTGAGTGTTAGTGACAGATACTTTGAAGAATAATTCATGAATATTTGCAATCATTGAATCTGATGTGTTCCACTAAGGATGTCAGTGGTTTAATGGTGGAGGCTCATGCCTGATATCAAGAGTTTAGGCAGTATGAAAGATGAGAAAAATCTGTGCATGCATACATGTTGAAGATGTATACGGGTTACGGATTAACCCTAACAGGTCTACTTAAGTGTTTAATGTTTGCAAAACCTGTCTGATAATCCTTTATTTTTTATCTAGATCATTATCTTGTATCCTTACTCTGAGGAATATGCAGAGCTCAGAACAGCAGAAGCTCTTGCAGCTTGTTAGCTATCACCAAGCGTCAGCATGGCTTCTGGGAAAATGGGACAGAAAACGTTGATTTGGAAATAAATCATCATTAGCTGCAGCCCTAGATGGCTTTGCACGCCCCGAGCAATCACACAATCTCACATGTAAAGGCTAAGATATTGACTTAACCTCGAAATCAATAATAAGTGATTCATAATTCAACGAAACCAGAGAGGCAAACCTGACGCTCGACAGGGAGAACAATAAAATGATCCCTGATGAAAATATTTTCTGCATTTTATACGGCACAGAGAGAATGAGTGCATGTGTTTACTTGGCTCAGAGACAACCAATGACAGGAGACCTCCAACAGAAAGAACAACAATGACCTCTCTTTCCACTCCTGACCATTTGCTTCTCTACAAGCTAGTTTGCCAACAGACTAAACAAATGACATCCTTATTATTAAACACAACTGTGGAGAAAATACAAGTGGTGCCGAGTTCAGGTTCAACAGATGCTTCTGTACAAAACAGCTGAATCACAACCAATGTGTCAGGGAAATAAAAAGCTGTATAATGCAATCATTATCCATGAGTCATCCATTGTTGATACAGCCACATTGATTTTGCAGTAAACCACTAAATGTTTCACAGATCCACTTCATGTTCAATTCTAATGGAAAGCATTACCGGCAGCGCAGGAGCTATTTACCACCGTGGAGTATGGATCTCTTCAGACCATACATGCTATCCCTAGCTGTCTGTTGCACATGCTCTCACTAATTACATGGCAGTTGACCAACCCTATACAATTAACAAGCTATGTGCGCTGTAAGCTTGATCATCCCTCTATCCGTGCCGGGAGATAGACTTGAATACAAGATGTGGTTATCTGCATGTATACTATTGAAAATATACGGTAGAAAAAAACAATCTAATGTTGATGCTATAGAGTGGAGCAGGAACGAGTCCTAAAACCCGGAAGTGTGTATGCATTTTACCACTGCCGGTTCCCTCGTCTCAGAGTCAATGGGATTTCTCCGTAGGATTTTGGAAAATAGCTCAAAATAAGGTCTGTGGTTGACACAAATTTAAGAGACGGATCACGTTTTCAGCAATGACTTGGAATAAAGCACACAGAGTGATCATATAACATGTGTAATGTGTAATAACATTTCACCACAGAACCCCACTCTGATGCACCAAGCCTCTGACAGTCCAGTCGTCGAATAAAGCAGAACCTCGTAACAGCTGATGTTTCCTGGCCAGACACAATGAAGGGTAACGCCGTCATCAACCTTTGGAGAAACTAGAATTACTGCGTCATGGTTTATGCCTTCATCAAACACACAAGTTGTCAGAATTAGCTAATTAACTCTTGCATCATGGCCCAAAACTGGTTTGGTGAGTTCATAATGACTGTTTTGTAAAGGTAATGAGCTCATCCTTGATTTCAAGATTAAAATTAAACAAATTCCCTCCAGGGATTTCTGCGTTATTGCGTTCACGAGAATAGGTGGGCCGGGAGGACGGACTCAACCAAGAAAAAAGGTTGCAGGCACTGAGGGATAAACAACAACATCAACAACAACACAAACAGGCAGCAAACAGAAAGTTGAACAAGGAATTGTGCTGTAATGACTTTTCAGAGCAGTAAAACCCTTCACTACTATACTGTAAACTGCTGTGAGGTGTTTTGGTGTCTGATAAGCTTTCACAGTCATGGATGTTGTATTATCACTTGGGCTTTCCCCCTTCCTGTAAACCTCTCCGACAGCAGAATCAGGGGAGGCTACGTTCCAGCAACGTTTCTGAAACATACAATCGGACATGCACTTAACCCGGCATTTGGACAGGTATGTGCTGGTGAGAAGGAAGGAAAAGTTCCAACTCTCTCAAAACTTTGGTCAGAGGTGTGACACCATGTATGCCCATATAACGTGTGTTTCTATCTCAACGATTTCTGCGACTTGCCCATCTCCATAAACGCCTGCATTTCCCCACGGGGATAAATACAGTTCCTCATTATGTAAGGATCATAATGCAGAGAGTGTCCCGGACTAAACTCAGCAGCAGATTGGTTTGGCAGCACAGGAACTGCTGCCAAACGATGGATGATGGATATCCTATACTGCCTGATTCGTAGACAGAGGTCGGGATGAAGCCGCCAGCTGACCTTGAATCCTGCAGAGATTGGATTCCTGCACCTCAGTTTTAACCGTGACTAACCCCTTGACATGGACAATACACCACCCAAATAAGCTTCAACAGCCAAGATCCCATAATGCAAAGGATATTTTTATGTCACGTTTCAGGATGAATTATGACTCATGAGGTAAAAAAAAGAAGGAAACCAACGCAGATTATCCGTCAGTTTATTTTTAGTGGCTGGGCGAGAAAGACGGAGTCAATGGCTCACAGTTTCAGTCAATTAACATTCCACAGGCTGAGAGGAATTCAGGGTCTTTCCATCGGAGTAACTTTAGGAACCTGGCTGCTCGGCTCAGTCCCTTCCTTCCTTTTTCTTACTTCCTACCTTCCCTCTCCTTTGGCTGTGAGTCAATCCCTGCAGCGTTGATGTGCCTTTCTATATCCTAGCTTTCGGAGCCCTAATTGGACCATCTCTGGCGTCTGGTCAGAAATGTGTGGTCGTATCATGCGAAACAGAACTAGCCCCTCTTCTCCTCGTCAAACAAGCGTATGTTGCGTGACTCGGGGCAATTTCTCTTTAGCGTTAAACTAAAGATAAAAGCCACCCAAGCAGCTGATCTTAAATAGACATGAAGTTCCTGAAAGCTTACATGCTAAAAAGTCACTTCACAAAAACAAAAAGAAATCATCTGACCAGTCTCCATTTATTTTTTTGCCATCAACACTAAATAAAAATAGATACTAAAAGACAGAAGTTAGCAGACGGTCTATCTAGCTTGAGTTTCCATTTATTTGGAAATTTGTGTTGAAGGAAAACTATGGAGGATTTTTTAAAGCATGAAATATCAAGTATTTTTCTGTGCCCTTCATCATCCTCTATCCGTCTGATCACATCAGCGGACAACCAAAGCCATATGTCATATTCAGGGATGCGAGAGCTTTTGAAATAATTCTATGTTTTTCTACTTTCTGAAAAGAAAGGACACATGACATTCTGGACTGCCTGCTTTGCGCCATGGCCTGATTTTTAAAACAGAATAGCATTAAATAAGAGCAAGAAAAAAAGCATTCATAATTGATCCCGAAACCCAAGGGTATAAAGTCAGGAAACAACATCTGTTCCGCCATAATCCTCCGAATGCTTAATGACTAGAACACAGAGGGGTTAAAAAGAGTCAAAAATCCAGTTGTTAGTTTAAAAAAAAAGAGATTCAATAGTACCTCGTATGACTATCTATATACATGTAATCCTTCCCATTGGACTGATAAAGAGTGCACACTTTTATGGCATCAAATCCAATTGGCAATGGGCGATGATGTAAAAAAAACCTCTTCCTGCTTATAGTAAAGGTTAAACCACTTTTCTCATATGGATGCAGATATCAAATTGATATTGTTTATTAATAAACAATGAACACCTGAACTGGACATAGGGCTGGCTATCAAAACAATATATTTTGTTTGGCTAGTCTAACTATAAAGCAAGGAATCTCCGTTTGTGTGTGTATGTGCGTGTGCACCGTAAATCCAGTGAACTTTACACATGCTGGATTTATTGGTGGGGAAGCCAAGGATATGCAGTGTTGAATGACACGGTGCTTTAATACACTTTAGGTAACAATAAACAAGGGCATACAGTTCTGTGTAGAAGCCTTGGAGAACCAAAACCCAAGCATTGGACTGGCATCGGTGTCAAATACACAGTCCAATGAAGTAGCAATTCAGCCTATTGGCTTAAAAACGATTTACAGGGACTTCTCAAGAAAAACCTTTCACCTCCATTGTGGCTATGGTTCCTCTACAGATGTTGTAGTACACCTCCACACATAACAGCAGCACAAATCAAATGTTGTTCTATGTTTTATTTGATAAAATACTGTACAATGAAGACACAACCTTATCCATCCACAGTCTGGATGTGGGCCGCATGGTGATTATTGTTAAAGACATTCACCGCTAATGAGCTACTGAAGCAAACATTACCAATTGGGAAAGTGAAATGCTGTGAGCTCTTTTAAAAACTAATGATCATCCCACCAACTCTACAGCTAAACAAAGCTCCCTTCTCAAAGTTAACATCTGCTCTGACATTAGATTTTGGCCCACATGCTTGGTTGATGACTTGCCAAATATGAACTGACAGTGGGTAATTTGTTACGGAGCAGGCTATTTTTGTCAAAATACTTTTTCAGCTTTAGCACATGTCATTTCAAACCACGGACAATAAAGACACTTTTAGTTTAATGTAATTGTGTTTCTTTGTGTTTACATTTGCAGTGCACGGCAGAGCTTTTCCCATAATTCAAAGCTGTCCACCACTGTTAAACTACTGAGAGTGGCATACCGCAAGAGGTTGCTGAGAGGTTGGGTCTATGCATTTATAAACGTGTTAGGGACTAAAACAGATGTTCTTTTTTTTTCCTAAGCATTTTCATCATTGGAAATATCTGCTCTAGTGGGATTAGTCCTGCTGTGGTATTTCTATAAAACGGTTGCAATAAATGCTTTTCAAGGTAGATTCTCCTCTTTAAAAGTCTCAACAGTCCAAGCTTCTGATTCTAAAAGGAACACAACTGCCTCGATCATACAGAAGTATATACACGCCAATGAATAGAACACTGCAAACACATGCAGCATCAGACTTGCAGCTGCTTAAAGATTGCACTCCATGCTAGGAAATGAGATTTATGATGTGGCCTTGTACTTCACTAAACATCAACAAACATGGGCCAATTACAGTACAATTAAGTTATTGGAGTTGATATAGAGTGTGTTTATCTTTCAAACTAAGAGCCTGTGGTGGACAGAGAGGACTTTATCTGCTGTTCCCTCCTGCCGGAGTTTGTGTTTTCACTGAAAACAGCAGGGTAGCAGGGAGAGATGCAGCCAAGGGCAAACAGACATTTCTTGAGGGGTTTGATCCCAAGGCAGCAGAGCATGTGTTTCAACTCTCTTTAACCCCTGAGCATTGTAAGACTTTGCACAGAGACACTGGGGCTGATTATTTCAGAGTCTTTTGGGAAAGTTGGTGACCGACTGTTGTGTCCCGTTGTCCTAATACATGATCACTTTGGCGGGCTTACAGGGAAGCGACCCGGGACATTTTAGGGAAGCAATTGGATCAGTTCCATAATGAATTCAGGGCCTGAGATCAGTCCTGCGTTATTTCCCACTCAGTAATCTGGCTAGGGAAGGATTGGAGAGTAATCTGGATAGAAGGCGGGAGAAAGGGAGGGAGGGAGGAGGACAATCCTTTCTGCTCAGTTCCTCTTCACATCATCAATTCAATGGGCTATAATGTTTTAGTACAGGTGTGAACAGTTACTTTTAGATGGATGGGTGACAATCTAACCATTTATCAACAGTCAGCTGAAATATTTTGAGATGTTTTTAAAAGGTGCTTTTAGACCACATCTCATTCAGTTAATCTGAAATCAGCTATACAAAGGACTTTGCTCAGTAGTATAAATAACTAACTAGGGTATATCATAACTGAGCTATAAAAAAATGAGCAGACTGGGCCGGACCATGACATGCAGTCAAAAGCAAAACCAACTGTGTTACATGAAATGAAATATCTTAATGTAGAAGGGATTGGAAAAAAGGGATTGAGAGAATACAACTACAAGCTGATGAGCAGCGATAAGAGCTGATATCTTTAGCTTTGATTTGTAACCAGTCATATTGCACTGAATAATGTATGATTAACCAATCCAGTAAAAGTGACATATTAATATGAAATAAGATGGAAGTTCATGCATACATAGTCTATATGGAGATCAGTACAGTATGCTATATAAATACAGTACAACAGTAGCTCTGCTAGCACATTGTAAATGAATGGACAGAGCCAACACAGAGGCGGACACATTCAAGCTAGCTTGCACAACTTCGCTCCTCCGTCCACTGTGACAGTGCAACTTCACCACGAGCACCCATGCTGCCTCAAATGCTGTCGTGAATTTCGGAATTACCATATTCACTTGTAAATATGACTGTGAAAGTATACTATTCAAAGTCAGTGTTTAAAATGCAAACGAATGTGCAAGTTAGCTACAATTCTACTGCGCATACAGCCCTTTTCGAAAGTAAGAGTTTCCGAGGGGCACCTGAAGGCAGCATTATCCCACTACACCGTCGCTGTGATGCGTGCAGTGAGATCACTCATCCAAAATCACCGTCGCTTCACTGCTACAAAGAACTGAGCTGCCCGCCCACTTCCTTTGAGCTGTCTGCTAGCACCGCACGTTCCTAAAGACTGCCACAAGAACAAAATGTTCATATTTTAACTTGACTCACCGTTAGTTGTCTGCTTTTTGACAGTTTGTAGGGAGTCTGCGAGCGTCGCTGTCACCGCTACGATCCGCCCACCCGAGTGTGCACTCCGCTGGCCGCAGACAAAAATGCTCCTTCCCGGAGAAGCGCTGCTCCAATAAGGGCTCGATACCGATGACTGGCTTTTGTCTTATCCAATCAAATCAAATCTATACTTTGAGTGACGACGGTTATATCCAATCATGGCCTCCAAACTCTGGGCAGGTCCTTCGTCGTCACCAAATGTACTTTTGATAGACACCTTGAAGGCACAATGGAGAAGTTTGACTCCTTATACGGGACGTTGCCGGTCCAATAGCCGAGGGGGGAAGGCTTTGGACGGCCAAGGCCCAGGAAGACGCCCTTATATCGCACAGATCACTGGAATGTCACCATGATGAGTTATTGGAGAAAATAGAGACTCCGGTTTTAAACTAGAAATGACACGTACATTAACTGGTATTGTAGACAGCCCAGGTGTAGCCTTAGTTTCATTTTTCGATCATTAAGTCTGTATTCTACAAATACATAGTAGGCCTAATAGTTAAGCACAGCAGCTTTTATGGCAAATCTAAATTGTGTTTTGAACTCCCAATACTGACAATAAATTAAACTTATTGAGGATAATACGCAATAAATGTGACCAACACGTTGTCAGACTACAATTTCGACCGCAGTCTAAAATGGAAATGCAGTGGCACATTGTATCTTATTCTCACAATATATCCGCCCATTTTACCTTCAGAGACAGTGAAATTACAATAACTTTCCATATAAAAAAATCTAAGAGGGGGAAAAATCAAAAGGAGTTAAACTTCAAAATGGTTAAAACTCACATAATCTAGGTTTATAGTGACACCTGGTGATACAAATGGCAAACAGCAGTCCCCATGTGCCCCCTCTTACTCTAGTTTGCATCACTGATGTCAGATTTACAATCTGACATCACAGACAAATGAATATGTATATTCGCCTCCACCCATCCAAAACCCCCTCCCTCAGGAAATCTCTCATTGACTGCACTAATATGCAGAGCAAGACACTCACCTTTTCAGGATTCAGAATGTTATAAGTAACCTTCTTTTTTTAACTTGTCGTGGATAGTGTCTTTGAGTATCTTGAAAAACGACTAGGCGAGGTGGCTGTTTCAGTTACACCTCCGAAATTATTTTCATTAGAAGCCACGAAATGTGTCTTTTGTGGAAAGATTTTTTTAGGTATGTTGGGTTATATGAAAGAGCCAACATAAAGGAAGCAGCCACTGGAAATGTTATTTAAGCATTGAAAGCCTGGGGATAAAGAACGTTTTCATTCGGATGAGAAAAGAAAAAAAAACAACCTCCCACCTAAAATCCCTTTGAAATAAGATATGAACCAGTCATTAGTTTGCTTTCGAAGAGGTTTATTGAAAGAAATATTATTGAAATTTTATAAAGTTCAACCGTTGATAATGCTATCACAATCAGAACCTAGAGCTTCACCATTTCCCCATCCAACTCTCTTTAACATTTGATATGAATAAAGCACTGCATTGTACAGCCCAGTACTAAAACCTACAGGTAATATTCCAGGGACTGCAATAAAGTACACATCATCGAAATGATTAACCATTTTCAAAACATTTGAGAGTTTTTAAGCAACATAACTCAGTCCTTTTCAGCAAAATGTGTTAGATATATGCTTTTACCAACATATTTTAACCCCCCATGCACAGAAAGAAAGTAAGATGTGGTCAAAAACTGCACTCAGATGTGTTAATAATAGTCAGTCTTCAGAGTGTAGCCTGTCTCGGATGGGCAGAAGCTGTTTTTTAATTCACTTGATTTCATTCAAGAGTGGAAACGGGGGAAATCAAGTGCCCCAAGATATGTGGGAAACAGTTCTGCCCAGGACAGCCTCACATGCATCACTCCATTACAAGGGTTTGCAATCAAAGACACAAATATACGATAGCATATTGTATCATCTAGTATCACTATATTTGCAGCTATTCAGTAACCATCTTTTCCATTACCTGAAAGTTGTATGTATATATATATATATATATATAAATATGACTCTCCCATAACCTGGAAGAATTCAGTGTCTCACTCTACACAGTTTGCAAGCATACAGCAAAAAATCAGCTGCTTTGCACATCAAACCTTCGCATTGCTTGATGGTTCTCAGTGCAGCATGCAAGTAAAAATGTGCCCGATATTAAAAGTATTTAGCATCATTGTCCTAATCACATTTAATAACCCTCATTGTCATATCCATTTTTACCGTGGAGAGCTTTATCCACTTCTTTTTCCCCCTAATAAGGTGATATTTTAATAAGAAATTAGAGCAGACTTTATTTATTTAGTATATTTTTCCTCTATATTATTTTGCATTTCAAAGCATGCCAAAGACATTTTTCAGTTTCTGCATAGTGCTGGCTATACGAGTGCCAAAGAGCTTGATTCCTTTACAAGTAGAAGAAGGTATGTACAGGCAAGGAGTGACGGAGCAGTTCCAGTGTTGAGTAAACGTTACCAAAACCCATCCTCCCCAGGTGCTCAAAATATCTACAAATACACGACTCAAGTCTGTCGGAACTCATAGAAAGTTGAATTGGGCTGATAAAAAGCTCGGCATTTTGGATGAGCCAATAAGGAAGGTGTGTGTGTGTGTGTGTGTGTGTGTGTATGCTGGGTTTTTATGTTTGTGTGTGTTCAAATGCAAAGGGAAAACTATCCTCCCTATTAAACCCCTCCCCCAGCCCACAAACATTACCCAGTCCTGTAAAGACGATTTTATTTTCAAAGTGCACCCCAGACTGTTATATTATGCATTATGCATTACATAAATGTATTCTGTAGCATTGAGTATTCCACTAAAGTCTACATACAAGGAAGGAGAGTCGACACTAAGCACATTCTAGTTGTGAGGTCATCGATCTGAATGTAAAGACACAGTTCAGGCCACTAGGTGACTGTTATTGAACAGTAACAAAACTCTCGCTACAGAATGTGTGTTGGCGAGGAGAGCCCGCTTCTGAAAATCCCTACCTCAGCACTGGACTGTAGAATGACACTAAATATTCACTGGGAAAGAACCGGATATTTTCTGGACATTTTTAGATTGATGTGTGATAGGTCCTTGTTCTTGGTGACCACAGGGAGGGACTTCTGTTGAAAACATAATGAGTGTGTCAGCAAAGTAAACACAACAAGCAGAGAGGCTTCAGTAGTAACAAGGACTTTTTCACAGAATGCTTAAAAGGGGGTCCTAGAAACTTTACACCAACAGTGATATTTTGATCACAATTGATCTGAAAGTAGCAATCATCTCTTTTTACAGTGTACAAACCAACCTGATCTTCACAATAGTGCTCTAGGTTTCAAAAAACAATCTAATTACACCCCAAAAATGATTTTAAGTCACTTTGAAGAATGTCCTGGGTTGAAATTTAAAATCACAGATCAATCAATTCACACGTTTATAAAATCCCCAAGGATTATTTGTTACAGCATTCTCTTGCTTTGGTTCGATACTAAAGTGCACCTTTAACAGAGTGTGACATCAACTGCAGCCACACGGTCCAATCAGTTCGCAGGAGAGATGCTGGATACTACTACAGAGGGACAGGTAAAGCAGGCCATGTGTATTGAATGTGGCTTTGTGTGCAATTGCAAATTGATCAGCTTAGAGTTATTAAAAGTTATTATGACAATCATGTGTATCAAGCACTTTATAAATAGTGAATAATGCTTCTTCATTTCAGATTATTATTAAGAAGCGCATGGGGGGGACACAAAGCTTTCACTTGCTGCTCATCAAGCCAAGACAAAATGATAAAACACAGGCAATCAAAACACAAATCCTTCAACAATAAATAAATACAATAGCTCAGACCAGCAAGCAGCAGTACAATCTTCACAATTCTTCATTAAAGGGAAACTCCACCCGAGTTAAGGTTAGAGAGTTACCATGTCCTTCCTTTCGCCTGATTGGTTGTTTTTTTGAAATCTGAAACAACACAAAATTAACCTTCGACGACCAGTTCCTGAGTCTTTATAAACATCTGCACTGTGTAAGAAATAAAGTGCTAAACGGACGCAGTTAAGCTGCTACAGGTCTTAACTGTTTAAAGGACTATTGCACTTCAGTCGGAGGTCCCTCAGCTTTTCAGTGTGTGGGAGTGTATACGGATCATTTTGTATCAGGGAAGACGATTTGAAGATGTCATGGGCTTTGATTGACTGTCAGCTTGACAACTTCAAACTTAAAAATATCGATTCAAGTGGAAGATATTGCAGACATTTTAACTCTAGGGGTTTTTAATGCACCTGCTCTTATTATAACGTGCATTTTTGTCAGCCCTGAGGTAAACCAATTCCTAAAACAATATCATTTTGCTAGGCTCTTTAAGATTGGTGCATCTAAAAGCCAGTTTGCCAAACTGTATAGAAGCTTAGTGTGTTGGTGGACTGGTGGAGTGGTGCAGGAACAAGTCCTAAAACCAAGAAGTGAGTTAACATTTTACCACTTCCAGTTCCCTCCTCTCAGAGTCAATGGGATTTAGGAAAATAGCTCGAAATAAGGTCTGTGGTTGACACAAATAAGAGTAAGAGACGGATCACGTTTTGTTCTAGAGATGTTAGCATTTTGCTTCTGGCGATTAGAAATTGATAAAAGTAGGATAGACATGTGGAGATTATCCGGCTGAACAAAACGTGCATTTATGAAACAGGTTCGTCTTCCACAGATCTGATTTTTTACAATATTCCAAAATCCAAAGGAGAAATCGCATTACTTCTTTGTCGACGGAAGACATGCACAGCTTACTTCCGGGTCGGCCTACAAAAATACGTCATCCTTGCACCACTGTATGGTGACATTTCTTGGATGCTTTTTTGTGCTGTCTCTCAATTTAAATCACATACACTCAATCTGTCATTTGACTGTTTAAACCGGCCACTAAAACAAAACACAAACGTGTCCTAGAGACGTTAAGATCCAGTGAACCTCTACAGTGTGTCGAAGCAAACGCCATGCTCTGCAAACGAGGACCAACATGTAACACTTAAAAAAAAAAAAAAAGGTTCAGACCTGAACTACTCACACGCATAATAAGATTAAAGCACACTCACTTCTTTGCCAGTGTTTGCATATTGTACTGTACATAGAATAGTGGCGCATTCGGCTGGTCATTGTAAACTGGCAAACTTATATATTGTATACGTACGCATCACATGACAGACTATGTACAAGGTGAAAGCAATCAGGGTGCTTGATTAGGTGAAAAAAAAAAAAAGGACTAATGAAATCTGAGGTAGCAAATTCAACTAGGATACACTACAATCACCGTTTTTTTTCTGTATGCATGTGCTTTGATGTTAAGAAATGAAAGCCGGCCAGTAGTATGTGTTCATATCATCATAAGTTGTCTGTTTCACAAAAAGGTCACAACTCATTGAGTTAAATTAGAGTTTTGCTTGTTTAAATATTAACAGTTAGCTGTTTTTGTCCTCATGGTAAACTTCTAAGTTTGCCAGTTTACCTGGTAGTGAGGCGGCCTAAGCATGCCATATGTTCTTCACTCTGTACAATGTTTATGGTAGGGCAGCTGATATGTTCATCGAGAAGATTCATGGCTTTTAACCCTTCAGTTCCCACCCCTGAGGTGCAAACCAGCCAATCCAGTGCGCTCTTGGGAAGAGGGAAGCGTTCGCTCCGCCTCCTGGGGCAGGACATCAGGGGGTGAGGAACCAATGACAGAACGGGACAGCAGGTTTCCTGTTAGGCCAGCTAACACTACAATATAACAACCAGTTTGTGAGTTTATCGGAAGCGCCGCGGACATATAGAGTAGAATAATATCAATAGGATTTTCAGTGCAAGACGTAAATGGCTACTTGTTTCATCGTTATTCTGTCCGTTGATGTCTTGTTCTCGTCAGTCATCCAACATAGGACACAGCAGTAAAGGGATTCTTCTACAGGATCTGATCTACAGGATAGCAGTCACTTGTGTGTTTGTGTGAAGTGTCGTCCTTCAGCAGAGGTCCGATTCAGTCTGGTTTGACTGTGTTCGTTAAGAGGCAGAGCTCCTCTCTGCTCTGTTTGTGGTTTTGGTTAAAGGTTGTACCGTAATGGAGTTCAGAACAAAGGGTGAGGGGGACCTGTGGAAGAGAGAGACATAGGAAGCCTCAGCCCTTCCCCTCCGCCTGGTTCACTCTCTCTGAGTGAAAGGTCAGAGGTGGAATATCAGTGTTGAAGATACAGTAGCTGGGTTTTGGTGGTCGTACAGTAGGTGCCTCTTCATCTCCAAAGTGTCGACAGTTGAATCAGGAGGGACGGCAGGATAGAACATCACTCATTCTCTTCCTTAGCTCCCCCCTGGGTCAGAGCCGTGTCTCTGTGGTGTCCGTGAGTCCAGAGGTGTCTGTGATTCCTGGAGGGACAGCCTCCTTTGGGTTTCAGAATCTAGGGATGATACCTGTGTTCCAGCTGCCGGCCCGACTCCGGCCCCCAAACACACCCCTAAACTGAAGTCTAAGCTGGACCCCGCAGCTGACCCACTCTCTATATCTATCCTCAAACCTGAACCTAGAGCTGGCTCAGAGCAGCCTCCAGCACCAGGGCCCAGTCCCAGCTCAATGCTGCCCAGTCCGGAGGGGCCCTGCTCAGTGATGAGTGGGGGGTCCTGGGGCTGCAGGGAGGAAACATCCCTGCCCGGATACCCTTCAAAGTCCTGGGAATCCAAGACCTGAAGGACAGTTAACTCAGGTCAGTGTGACTAGCCCAACTATCGCTGCGATGCATCATAATCATGTTTGATATGCAAATAGAAATCATTAGTTTGAATATCTAAGTATGTAAAAACTAGGATGATATATTGAATGTAAATTCAATACAAAAATATTAAAATATACGCCAAATTATAGAATACATGATTGTTGTATACTTAACCACAATATAAGCACAGCATGTAAAGCTGTATTTGATATGCTGCATGCTATAGCCAAATGTTTATAATTATAAGCTACTGCAACCATGTTCAAATCAAATCTGCACTCCACAGAATGTCAAGTATGAATGTATGAACCATCTGCTTCACCTGTGAAAAGGAGGCCAATGTGTCTGTCTCTAGAGGGGTAGCAGGCTCGACCAGCCTCTCTCCTGGACAGGGTGATGGGCCGGGGCCTGGGCCTGGGCAGGGGGAGACCTGCAAGAGAAAACATCTTATTACTCCTTCTCTCTATAAAGCCAGAGTCAGTCTAATAATTATAAGAAAATGTGCACTGTCCTGACTCCTGTTGTGTGAATTATTCTTCAAAGATTCTTGTTGGTCCACTGTGACAGCAAGCATCTTACTTTAACGTACATACTCATATATATGTGTGTGTGTGTGTGTGTGTGTGTGTGTTACCTGAGGTGGTGATGAGATGGCGCTGTAGGCGGGAGGAACCAGGGCCATCTGTCTCTGCAGCAGCTGCATGATCGCTCCTATGTCTGTTGACATGCGACTTTCCAACCTGCACACATTATGCATATACAGATATGTTGCGCGTGCAGTAGCCGTTTGACTGGAAATGTCGGAGACCAGAAACGTTTTTGAAAACTGCTGTCACATTTTTATTTATTTATAATAACGCAAAAAATGTGTAGGCTGTCTATTTTGACCCACAGAGAAATGGGGGCTATCTACCCTTATCCACAATTTTAAGTCATTCGAACAGCCACTCTCCTCTCCCTCTCCTCTCTGTAAGGAGCAGCAGCTGAAGCGGTCAGAACAAAGTACAAAAAGATAAATGGCATTAAATATTATTAAAAATGCCAGGTAATAATAGATCTATTTTCTTCTCCGAGTGTATCAGAATGCATAGTTTACATGTTAGTATTTCAAAAAATCTCAGGGTTTTTCTTTTTTTACTCAAAGTCTGTCTTTTTATTTAATACAAAAAATATGTGCCTTTTTTTATTTCATAAAGTTCAATTTGGATTCTAGAAAATGTGATGGCCATCACTGGTTTAAACTTGTTTAAAGAGCATACTTTAGTTTTGTGAAGGGATATAATCTGCTTTGAATGGCACTAACAATATTGAGGATGTGGGTTTGTTCCCATGGACATATACTGAAAAAACTGTACTTCACTTTACTTAAAAGTGTATGCTGAGAAGCATATATATATATATATATATATATATATATATCCATATATTACTGCAGTGGTTCAAAACTTTGGGTCGTGATTTATTGACAACGGAAAAAGTGGGTCTTGAGGCTTGACCAGTTGAGAACCACTGATCTAGGACATTTAGATGCTAGTATACAGTTTGTAGTTCTGAATCATAGTGACTTAGAGTCCCAGATCTCAACAGTGAAGTTAGTGTGTGTTTAAAAATCAAGGCAGCTGTTACATATGTATAAACATATTGTTAAAAAAGTTCTTGCATTAACTTTTCATTCAAAGTGCTAAACATGTTTAAACTCTGTTTTATTTATACTGCATTTCTCTTCCCACCCTGAGGTTATTTTCTTACTTTATGAGCCGTTACGATATATTTTTCTCACAGGAGGCGGAAGTCTTATTTAATCTCTAAGCGTATTAGCATTATGATGGGAATATACATAATTCTGCTACACAGGAGGTGAACGTTTTCCATCCAACCTGCTGGGTGCTATCTCTTCTATATAGCTAATTAGGACTTATTCTGCAGTTATCTCGTTCATCTTTCTAAACTCCAGCAGAGACTTCTGCATATGTGCAGTTATTTTCAGTACAGGGGGAAAATGTCTTCTCCCACACACTGTTTCTCCCCTCACATACACCTCCAGCTGGCTGACACATACTATACATCAGAACTGTGCCTTACAACTCTGAGCAGTCAGCCAGAGGCGCCGCCGGCTTCAGAGCTAAAAAACAGCGCAGACACACCGCCTGTGCTGCAACAAGACCAGACAAAGGAACGTCTCCCAGGTGAAGGCTAGCAGGACGAAGGAACTTCTATTTTTTAACTGCGTTGGAGGAGAGACACTTCCTACATAGATTGCAGGGTTTTAGCAGGGACTTTAATATGTGGTAAAAGGGTGCACACAAAACAGAACAAAAAGGATAGCAGCAGCCAGATCGACACACAAACTAGAACGCACACACACTTAGACATTCAACCCGTCACACCTGTTGAGCTGTTTCTGCAGCATGTCCAGGCGTGTGTCCAGCTGGTTGCGTTGCTGTCGGTTCAGGCTGTGCAGCGGCGTGTTGAGGTTCGGGGGGGAGGCCAGGCTGCAGCTGGGAACCTCCTGGTACTGCCCACCCCCCCGACTCTCCCCCCAGAAACTAAAGATGTGGGACACACCTGAGAAGGCACCTGTGTGGAGAAGCAGTGCAGGGAGTGTGAGTTTTGGTTAACTGATGGATTGGCTTTACCTCAGAATTCAATTCGACATATCTGCTCTGTTTCACCTGACAGGGCGTTGCAGGTGTTCCCTGTCTTGGGGTCTCCATCACCCTCTGTGTTCTCGTTGAAGTTCTGGGGCATGGTCTGAGCCTGAAGATTCTCCATCATTACCGGCGGTGGGGCAAGTCTGTTCGTATTTGTCTCTTCCCCCTGTCAAAGACATACAATGTTTTTATTTAATCATGGGGTACGGTCGAATAGTCAGTATATCTTGTTGGAATTCTCTAGATGATAGAAAGGAGCTTGGAAACTTCCTTCATAACCTCCTTTAGCTTAGAAAACACTGGACCTTCCTTTACGAAAAGTCCCACACTGCCTTGCGGCAGCAACTTTTACCATGACACAATATTCGGCCGTTCACGGAAACAGCCGATCGTGGCGAGAAATGCGTATCATAAAAGTTACGGTGCTTATTAAGCAATTAACAACTTATGCCATAACTTGCTAAAGTGCTTTGTTTTGAACGTTCAGGACTATATTAATCAAAAGGAGGAATATGAACGTTACTTTTTTACTGAAATGATCAAGATACAGGGATCTGTAATTCCCCTACATCATAAATACGTCGTATAGTGTAAGTGCAGTCGGGTTCTCTTGAAGCCCAGTCGTCGTTTCTTAAGTCCTTTTGAATTCTCCTATCCACTATTCCTTAACCATGTGACGTTTCACACAGGGGTCAAGGAATAGTAGATAGGAATAGAAGATAGGAGCTGATTTTTGGACTATTCGACCGTACCCATGGTGTACCACAATGGCAGAGACTATAAGGAGACTTGAGAGGTAGACAAGATGAAAATGGTAGCTTTACCTCATCACCACTGGAGTGTGAGGACACTGAGCTTCGATGTGCCTGCCATTGTCGCTTGGGTCCCTCTTCCTGTTTTTTATTTTTGGTTGAGTCCCTCTGTCTTCGTCTTATAGTCTTATGGGACTTTTTACTTTCTCCAGCATCTGCTTCATCTGTTTAGAGGTGTGTGAGGAAAGCAAGGAAAAAAAGAGGTAGATTGGTGAGTCCAGCTAAATGGACAATAACTTTGGTGCAAGGGGGGTTAAGCTATTTAAGGAAGAGTTACCTTTTTCTGTACGTCTTCGAAATGATAGTTTGCGTCTGCGTAGTTTGTTGAATCCCCCACCGTTGGAGTCATCACTGCTCGGAGAGCCTGGGATCATGTTGGTCTGAAATGACAAGCAGCCTTTATTATAGGAAACCTTGTTGCGATGCTATTTGTAATAACAGAAAGAGCTAGCATCATGTATTGTTTCTTGAAGGGAAAATAAAGTATTAAAACAACACAGAGGTCAAGCATTCAGTACTTGTGATTCATAGAGCTCAGGCAATGGCGCTATAATTAAAACGATCCTAATATATCCAAAGTATAAACTTACATCTCTGAGGTTGAAGGTGATTTCCAAGTTGTTCCAGAAGTTGTCTGCGAACTCAGGGTACATGTCCAGCACCTCTTGGACATCTTCCCTGAAGATTTTATGGAGGTCGCAGTAGGTCAGAGCCCGCACATCAGCGTTGGATTTACCGGGTCGGGAATACAGGTTGATTGGCTCGCCGAAGATATCGTTCTTCCCTGGGAGAGGTGAAAACAAATACAACCTTTAAATGTCACCCCTTTATGGAGTCATCGAATGTATAATATAACCTTACCTACTGTGTCAGTGTTTTTGATGATGTATTGTCTTTGATTATGGGGGCAAACAAGTTCATCTTATCCTATTCTTTCCTATCCTGCCCTATCTTTAAAGTAACACACTACGCTCACCAGCAGATGGCGCCACTAGATAATGCACTTTTTAAAAGTTGTTAGGAACAACAGACTTGCCCCCAGTCTACAATGGAAATATTAACCAAAATGTAGTAATCTCCTAATATATTTCCAGTTGTTGCCATGTCCTTGCTTAATATTTAGTTACTAATAGCGTAAAAGTAAACAAAGAAAGCTACACTAGCTGTAAGTATGTATATATGTTAATGTATTTATTGTACCTAAGATTGCTACCACCACGTCCCCTCTCAGTATCTCTATGGATCCCCTGGATATGAAGTAGAGGGCAGTAAGGACGTCCCCGGCGTGGACCAGTGTGTCACCCGGGGGTGCGTGGGTGGTCTTGAACTTCATGGCCAGCGCCCTGAGGCAGCCCTTGGTGGAGCCTTTAAAAGCTTTACAGTTCTGCAGCAGCGTTCGGTTCAGATGGAGGCAAATATCCGCCTGGAGACACTCGGGGAAACCTTTCAGCACCTGGGGAGAGGGAATGAGGGAGCAAGGAAGCAGAGGGGAGGAGACAAGGAAGAGGAAAGTGAGAGAGAAAGGTGAGGACAAACGGAGAAGGACGACAGAAGGGAATAGAAAAAGGAGGTTTGAGATACAGGTGGGGCAAAAGAGTTTGAAGAAAGAAAAAAAACAAAGAGAGGAGGGGAGAAGGAGAGGGAAAAGAAGATGAGGGAGAAAGTAAGCAGATGAGTGGACAGCGAAAGGTTACATCAGAATTGACGCATCCTATTAGAAGCGATTGACTTTCTAAGTTTAGAACATGAAGATAATGTCAAATAAATGTCACAGATTATGGAGGCTTTAAAATGAATAATTAAAAAGTGTCGTTACAGTTTTTATTTTTATACCAGTCCCACTTACCAGTTAAGTCCATGGGACATTAGCTTTATCAGCCTGCTATCACACCATTGCACAGATAACACATGCCACAACTCAGAAGGCATTGATTCATCAGAGCATTTAATATTGTATGATGTTAAGCCTTCAGTGGATGACTTCTTTCTGTTCTTAAAGGACCTTTATAGTGATTTTTAGAACTGTAATTCAGAGGGTCTTCTGGAACAGAGTCAGCCGTCCCACAGAGTGTAATTAATATTAGGAATTGGTGCATTTTTAATGGGTTCTCTGCAAGCAACGGGAAGCCCGAATGCTTTTAGGCAGCAGGATTGTTACTCTCTGGCTGACAGCAGAGAACAGAACCCTAGCTAAATGACCAACACTTGATTTCTTTTTTACTATTTATATATTTGTTAATCTAGTAAGATACTTCCTTCATTTCAGACTTCACTGAGCTCCATTTTCATCTGTTTTAGGATTATTTCTTACTTTCAACATTTTTCTGTCTTTTGGCAGGCCTCATTACTTCCCAATATACACATTTTTAGATGCTTCAAAGCTTGGTGTAGTGCTTTTGAAAAAACGTCCACTATTAATCATTTACGGTGTGCCCCAAAATGTGCTGAAGGCGGATTTTAGAAGCAGGATACATTGAGTGTTCTTTCAGCTCTGGTCTACTGTTGCATTTAGCAGACCTCTGAGGATTTACCGTTATTGCTGTCATGATATTTTATTGTGGTTCTTGCCACAGCTTCCGTTTAGTGTGGAAAAGTAATGTTTTCATGGCCTCTTGGACACTTAAACTACTCCATTCCACAGCTGCAATGAAAACAAACAGGGGACTGTTTATCTGGCATTTTACTGTAACTGAAAAAAGGAAGAGAAAAGTGCAATTTTTGGTGATTGATGCTATATCAAACCCAACATCTATTAACCGTTTCTTAATCAATGATTTAAGAAGTTGGTCAAACCTAAACAACGAATAGCTTAATTATCCTGGTCTTTGCTCTTCCTCCTTATCTAAGGATCTACATGAACCGAAAATTCACAGGATCTTATCGGCTTCGCTCCGAGGAGTTGTTTCTTCTAACTCCACCAAAGGTCCGTACTGAACTTGGGGAGAGAGCGTTTAGTTACGCTGCTCCTGTGGCTTGGAACCAGCTTCAAAACGACCTGAAACTCAGAGAGCTGGTTTCTCTAAACAGACTCAAAGAGACTCTAAATGACTTTGAAGAAGGCCGCTGTGTCTGTTAATGCTTTGGCTGATCTTGTTGTATGATTGTTGGTTTTAAAATTGTCTGTAACTTGTAATCTGTGCTGCTACCTATCCTGGGCCAGAAATCTTTTCAAGGATAGCAAAAATAATAAGAGTTTTGATCCAGATTTTGACATACACTTTCAAACATTTTATATTTGAGACTGTGGCTCATCTTCTTTAACACAACACCATTTTATTATTTAATAACTGCTGTGTATCAGTGTCCTGCTAATCCAAATGCTAAAAGATACAATGTATGTATTTCTCTTTTTTTTACTGGCTCTCACACTTTTACTTAAACGCTTTCCGTTTCGAATCACAGCTGCATTATTATTCCCTCCATTCCCCGTAGAAAGTGTTCTGCAGCTGATTGAGTCAGCCGTAGAGTCAGAGAGACTTGATTTACTCCACTTTAACAATGTGGTGCTGATTATGCTATAATAGGCCATTTGTAAAAGATTCTTGAAAAGCTTGCCTGATGTAATGAGCAGAGTGTACTTTTCTTAAGCTGAGCTTACCATGCAGTGGAAATGTCTAGAGGATGTGACTTGGACAATGTGTGTGCGTTAGCCTGACTCACTGTGTCTATGTGTTTCAACCTGAATGTGAAAAGAGTGTGTTGCATTCATGCATGTGAACAGCCTAATGCATGCATGTTGCACATACTTTAACCTGCTTATTTGCACATGTTAAGACCATGTGTGTTAGTTTTACTTATAATACTCACATCTTTCCTATTTTCTCTGACGTTGTCGGACCATGCATCATGAGACAAAGGCTTCACATCACCCTAACAACGTACAACGCAGGCTCAAAACACTCCTCTAGCCTTTTTTTTTGGTGTGTATTCATGCCAAATCATTTATAGTAACACACGCACACGGTTTGGGTGCACGACGACCAGAACTCACAGCATTCATGTCGATGCCGTTGGTGTAGGACCAGGCGTGCTGGAAGTACTCCTCCAGCCTCTGCCGGAGCGGGTTGGGGATCTGGTGGAAGCGGATGAACTCCCTGACCCGCAGCATCTGGGTGTGGTAGCGGGCCGTCCCTGAGTACAGCCGCTGGATGATGGCGGATACATTCCCAAAGATGCTGGCGTACATCAGGGCTGACGATGGGAGACGGGAAGATATAAGGGAGGAAGTGTGAGGAAGTAGGAAGTAGGTAGGAAGGGAGAGAATAACATGTACATTGACTGAGAGTAAAGAGACACTGACACTTCTTACACTGATATGACCTGACGTATTTTTGGCTCCTCATCTGAGGAGAAATATATTATTAAGCTCGACACCCTTAGGTTTGATACTCGGTTCTTGACGTTTAAGTGAAGCTGTAGTCAAGAGTTTTTAAGTCTGTAACCACAGGCGAATCAGAAGTTTGGCTCAAAAACTGTGGAATAAACAACCGATGGCTAGCTGCACTGATATTTCGGTATTATAAATAGTGCAATATAAATTGATGTCAGGTTTCCATCCTTTAAAAGACATCAAATAGTTGATTGTAGTCTTTGAGATATTTTTTCCCATTTTTTCAAGCGACTCCGGCTGCAAAGTGGGGTCGTCTTTCAATCGGAAGGTTGTGTGTTGATTCCTATGCTCTGTATAAAAGGGGTGTGAATTGGTGGGGGGAACAACACTCCATTTACGATTGATCATTTAAAATGAGTCCTTAATCAATACCTTTTTACACATGTCATCCATCACAGCTCAGTAAGGCAACACTTCCTGTAGGAACCACCAAAGGTAATTTCACTCAGGCTGTTGGAGCCAGTTAATTTTGCTCTAAACGAGGATTTTGTCAACCTATCTCCTGCACTCACGTTTTGAAGAAATGTATATGTGACAAGTTAAGGCAAGAGATAAGATTTAATTTGAGCGAATGTCCATTGTGGTCGTGACCTGACACTTTTCAGTTTAAGTGATGGAGGCTAAAATCTTCTTTCTGAGTCAAAACGCTTTCCAAACAGACTGTGAACCTTACCTTTAGGCTAGACTTAATAGCCAAGTTCATTTGAATTCTAATCTATGCTGCAAGTAAAATACATTACTGAGAAGTATATATTCACTCATTTATATGCGTCACACAAGTCTGAATCATGAACCGATATTGTTTAAGTTACTGTATATATTATGGAGAAATGACTGAACAGACAGAGCAGGAGATTGACTTTTGTCTGTAGAGGACAGAGGGCCTCCTGTCGAATCCTCTGTGAGTGTCCCTGTTTTGTCCTGTTGTCAAATTGAATCCTGCTAACCTCCCAACCTCTGTCAGCTCCCATCATTGTCTGCATCACCCATCTTAACTGCAGTTTGACATTAAGAGCGTGTTTGTCACAAGCAACACAATTGATCTCTGAATCAGAGTTCAAATGACTGTTATAATGCCCATCGCAATTTAATAGTACACTTCGATTCCAAAGGCAACATAATATTTCACTTGAGTAATGGAAAATGTGCATGCCTCGGGACATTTTCCTGGCCAAGCAAATGCCTAACTAAAGGAACGCAGCCAAAACTAAAAATAAAAACGCTCTTGTCCAGTGTCCCATAGCCTCGACCTTAAATAGAAATAATTCCAATTGATTTCACAAGCACACTACATAATAAGGATGTACATGCTATGGATAATTTGTTACTAGTTTCCAGTGATATCATATTTATTTTCTTATAAATCTCCCAGAAGAGGCTTGTAGCCTAAAGAAGTTAACTCTGTAGAGAGGAAGTTGAGTTGATAAGCACGAGAGAGAATATTACAATCCCTGTTGATAAATACAAAATAATATCACTAGGCCAAATGCTTCCAGAATGAAAAAGGTTGACCTATGGCTAGGCCGAGCTGCTGTTATTATAAGAATAATAGTATATATGAAACAAATAAAAATGAATCTTAGTCATTTCAAAATTCCCAACCCCGTAATTGACATCAAGGTGAAACAAAATCCCTCCCCTACCGTCTGGAGAGTTCAAAAACGTTAAGAACTCTGAAAACAAATAAAGTTCTCATGAAGCGAATGAAGTGCCAATCCATTTTTTTGTTTTGTTTTCTTTGCCAACAGTTACTGAAAAACATACTGCAGTTTAATTATTTGAGTATTCTCCTGGAAAAGAAAAGAGGTGCAGGTTAAATTCTTTGATGCCATATGACTTGTATAAAGCCTTTCTGTGTATTAAGATAAAACAAAGTTCCTGTAATAAACAGGTTAAAACAAAGTTCCTGTAATAAACAGGTTAAAACAAAGTTCCTGTCATAAACAGGTTAAAACAAAGTTCCTGTAATAAACAGGTTAAAACAAAGTTCCTGTAATAAACAGGTTAAAACAAAGTTCCTGTGATAAACAGGTTAAAACAAAGTTCCTGTAATAAACAGGATAAAACAAAGTTCCTGTAATAAACAGGTTAAAACAAAGTTCCTGTAATAAACAGGTTAAAACAAAGTTCCTGTAATAAACAGGTTAAAACAAAGTTCCTGTAATAAACAGGTTAAAACAAAGTTCCATTTAAAACAAAGTTCCTGTAATAAACAGGATAAAACAAAGTTCCTGTAATAAACAGGTTAAAACAAAGTTCCTGTAATAAACAGGTTAAAACAAAGTTCCTGTAATAAACAGGTTAAAACAAAGTTCCTGTAATAAACAGGTTAAAACAAAGTTCCTGTAATAAACAGGTTAAAACAAAGTTCCGTTAGTGTTTACTGTTGTAATATTTATTTACATCACAGGAGGCTGAAGAAGACATCTATCACATTTTATAAATTGAACTTTACGAAAGCGTTTATTCATTTTTGCCTTCAGGTGAATTTAGGTTTGTCCATGAACTCAAAACACATGCTACATATAGTATATTGTGTGCAAGCTTGTTATAGCACATGTTATTTCCTACTTTTGGTTAAAAACGTATTTAAATCTGCTCTGATCTGCTCTGTTTCACTTTCCCTCCTCATCACCTGTTTTTCTCAGACAAGACGAAAATCATGCATGAAGGACGGACAATAGCTCCCGTTGGTTCATAGTTTTTTTTTAATCAAAACGCTTTCTTCCACCCAGATGTAAAGCCAAGGAAAAACTATGTTCACTATCTGACCAGTACTTACATCCTATGAGCATCACACAGATGGAGAAGATCTTCTCCGAGTTGGTGTTTGGGGACACATTTCCAAACCCCACACTGGTCAGACTGCTGAAGGTGAAGTACAGAGCTGTGACGTACTTGTCTTTGATAGAGGGTCCTGACCCTGGAGTGGAAATGTAAAGTTTTCACAAATGAATGACAGATCCCTGATGATAATGTGATTTATTTTCATGAAGCATGCATTTTGTATTAATTTGCTTAAAGCTGAGCTCACTAGTACAGACAGTTTATCTGAAATTGTATAAATTGTAATGCAATACGTTTCCATTCTTTACCTAGGATGGAGCTGTTGAACGGTTTCCCCAACTGATCCCCCAGCGTGTGGAGCCATCCAATAGAACCATTCCTCTCTACACTACCAATGGCATACCTGGGAAGAAATCAAACGTTAACAAGTTACAATGTGATTGCATGTATATCATTATTTATTTGCTAAGCTACAGTAGGTAAAAGATAAGCAAACATTGAAACTCCTAAAAGTTTTGTCTGAATATAATTTATTTTATTAATACTGATTCCAAAAATCTTGAGGAAATCTGATCTACTACTCAGTTTCTGCAGTACCGATTTCTATGATTTCACTTAAATCAGGATAAAATACACTTGGTGAACACAGCATTAGAAAATGTTTACTGTAAGATAATTATTGTATTATTCTGACACTAGCGCCCATAAAATAGCAGATCTGAGGTATGCCTAAGGAGATTATTCCCACATTACTCCTCTGTAAATCTCAAATGAATCATCAGACAGTATGTACCAGATGCAGGCCAGCCAGTGAGCGATGAGGGCGAAGGTGCACATGAGGAGGAAGAGCACAGCCGCGCCGTACTCCGAGTAGCGGTCCAACTTCCTGGCCACGCGCACCAATCGCAGGAGTCGGGCGGTTTTTAGTAGACCAATTAGAGTGGTGGTCTGATGGGAGTGGGAGAGACAGAGTGTAGGTAGTGGTAAAGAGAGTAAAGCACGGTAGCAAACTGAGTCCCTTAGCACAGATATCCCCTCACAGATGTCCCACCTGCTGTCTCGCACACACACACACACACCCACACCCACACACACACACACACACACACACACACACACACACACACACACACACACACACACACAGGTGTTGCAGCCAAAGTGAATCACAGTCGCGGAGGTGGTAAATTCTGACTCTGTCTCATTACTGTGGGCTCTACTTGTTTCAGCTGGTCCCCTCTGAGTCCATACAACAAATAAATAACTGGACGATTACTGCCCTGGCAGAGAGCCTAGTCCTGCTCTGTGTGTTGTGTCCTCATAGTAAATAATGCTCGTCTAGGGAGGAAAACCTCCTCCTTTTTTTGGCTCTCCTGGACAGTTTCTATGAAGTGAAGCTTGGCAAAGCTTTCTTCGGGCAGTATTTCAACGTAGGGGAGATTCCACATTCATCTTTTTTATCTTGGTGGGTGGTTCAATCATTATAAATAACTAATATTTTTATTACGGACACCCATTACTTATAGATGGATTTCAGGAACAGCCTGCTCTGTCAATGGTATTACTCTGGGCTGAGCCGCTGTGTGGAGCGATGAACCCTGGCCCCAGTGGTTTCCATCCGTATTATGTAGGAAGTATTCTGAGACGGCTGCAGCAACCTACTTACTTCCTCCTTCAACTTCTAACTCCCACCTCTTCCTTCAGACACTTTCCTCCCACATCCTTAAATTCTCTAAATCCCTTCTTTGACTTTTTCTATCATCAGCCAGCCATAGAAGAGTGTGAACTACACTCTGTACAATGCGTCATGCTACAAATTAGCCTCTGCTCTACTGTATATTGCATTTTAAGTTAGGAAAGTAACCCTGATGATGTTGTTAGTTAACTCAGAATGGGCATTTGCATCACAGAGTATTTGGGTGTTTAGAAAGGTCTAAGATAAAATGCTATTTGATTATAAGAAATGTGGTCGAGCATCTATAGGGCTTAAACCAAAGTCAGGATATATGCTGCTTTGATTAGATTATGTTTCCATATTTTCCCCCAATTCTATTGAAGAACAATTCTTGATCTTTGAACTATCCATTTAATTTGCTGATTATAATTGTTCTATCTATCTATCGATAAATCCTTTGGGTTATTAGAAAATGGTGAAGATGAGTAACTTTTAATTCAAAATACAAGTTCTGAATAAATTACAAAATGTTTACTAAAAGGAAGTGTTCAACAAGAATCCTTTCTCTTCGTCTCTTTTGTTAGTAACAATATACTGTATATAGGTTCTGTCCAAAATCCCTTCTTTTTTACTACACTGTTGCCAATAAAGTTTGAATCAGTTTGTTTTCAGACACATTCCTCTTCTTATTCCTATTTCATTTGAACTGTGATGTGTTTGGAAGAGATTGATCAATACAGTTTAAGAAGATATACACTTTATCTATCAAGAATAAATCACATTGGCAGTCATTTCATGAGAAGATGTCAAAAATATTTTATTCAACTTTATGGGCAACCGTGTATTGCACTATATGGACCATCTTATTTCGTTTGACATGTTTGTTTTTAGTACTTTTAAGATCACAGAGATTATTTATTGTGGGAACTCTGAATTTAAAGTGTCTAATATATGCAGTAGTGTATGAGTGAAGAGGGAGCAACTGAGAGCAAAGTCCTCCTCCTGATACTCCTGACAGTGGAAAAGTCAGAAGTAGAAACTATTTGTTTAATCTCCTTTGAAAAAAAACTAAATTATTGAAACTGCGGATAACATTCTCTCTCAAAAATAATCCACCATTGTAAACACTTTTTTTCACTATGAATTAGGCACTGCATTGGAGGATGAACAGTAGCCACATTTTACTTTGATGCTCCAACACAGCTGAATGCAAATCAGCATCCCACTGGACACAATTAAATTATGAAACAAAAACTAAACCACCTTTACCTCTTTTCTTTCTTCCTCTAATTCCCTATTGTCCACCTCCATGCCTCCCTCCTCCTTTTCCCTCTTTGTACTTTTCTTGTGCCTGTCTTTATGCCGTTAGATAAAGTCACTGGCACATTGTCAATGCAGCAATCCCATTCTCTCCTGTTCTCTTTATCCCTTCATCTCTCTAACACCCCTTGTCCTCTCTCACACTTTCTGAACTGTTAATATACCCCCTCACATCTCTCTCTCCCTCATCATGACGTACCTCCTCTCCGTTGCGGTAGATGAGCAGGTCAAAGGGAATAGCAGCCACCATGTCGATGAGGAACCAGCCCTTAAAGTAGTGGACGGCGATACGCACCGGGTGGCTCACCACCTCATCATTGATGTTCACATATGTTGTCCTGAGGGTAGCAGTGTAGATTATAGTCAAATTACTGGCATTCATAGTTGTTAATACTTTCAAATGAGCAATTCTGCACTATAAAAGTCACTTTGTGCCATTTAAATAGCCGGTTTTGGGAATGTACTGACTGAAATGTATCTACTAAATATGACAGTGACTATTCTTACTCCTGCTCTTATACTGTACACTTATTAGTTTGTAGTCTGACCTGAAGTTGATGAGGATGTCAATAATGAACATGATATCCACCATGAGATCCACCACAGTCAGGGGAGAGCAGGAGTAACCACAGCTCTGTATGGCTGCCTCTTCCTGAGGAGAGATAAAAAAAAAAGACAGGAGAAAAGAATTATAAGCCATGAATCTAAAAATAGAACAGTTCTGTACAGTTATCTCCTTCAAATGGATTAGCATTATACAAGATCATTTGCATACACATTAAGATAATACATAATAAGGTGACACAAAGACAGGGTTCCCAGCTGGGGGTTCAAAACGCAAAAGCTGTAATAGACTTGTAAATTACAATAGCTACATTGTCCTAAGAAACACTAGCTATGTTTACACATACTGCATTTTTGCAAATATATGTATTTCTTTATTACAAAGTATCACAGTCAAAACCATTTATAACATCTGATATCTTTACTTCTGTGTAAAATGCATGAACATCCGACACAAAATGTGCATTATGTTTTCTTTTCAGCTTTTTTGCAGCGGCGATTTAACTACATTTAAAGGTATACTCCATTTCTTAGTATGAGGTTACATCTTTTCACTTAAGGCCGATTTTGGGAAATATATATCTTAAGAAGAACACAACTATTTAAAAAATTGGATGTGTTCATTGGCTCTGAAAAGGATTGAAAATAAGTTGTAAGTTAAGGTTTGTTTTTTGAGACAGGTAGCCTGCTTCATAATGTAGGTTGTAAAGTTTGAAAAGGACCATTTCTACAAAAGTGTAGCATGTGTTGAAGCAGGCAGATTTTCCTTTTATGTGTGCTTTATGCTTGTAAGTACGGTGTTATAACAAAACAAAATGTGTGTTTGTTTGTCACGGTAACAGTGGTTTGCAAACCCCACATCATGACAGAACGTACCATCGGTTATTGAAGCAAAACCGGTATAAAACCGAGCCCTATGTTGTTGTTAAATAAACATTTACTGTCTATCTTTGACTCATCCTTAGAGCTTTGAGTTTGGTCCATAAGCTCCACTCAGAGAGTCCTGTGTTCTTTAGAAGTAAAGCCCCTATGTAAATTGACTTGACAGCTGTCTGATCAATGATTCTATCTCTATAAGAGCCCCCACCTGGTCGTTGAGGAGGAATGCGGCTGAGTAGGGCGTCAGGATGGCGGTATAGATGACCAGCAGCAGGATGAGCCAATCCCACACTGCCTTGAACGGGCTGTAGTGCAACACCGTCCACTTGTGGATGCGAGGCGCCTGGAGCTTGTACTCGGGCAACACATCTGCACCCAGAGACAGCACCTGGGTCCAGAGAGACGGGGGGCAGAGAGGCAAGCAGACATTGAGTCATACGAAAAGGCAAGTCACAAGGCAAAAGGATGGAGAATAAAAGAGGGGGTGAGAAAGCAGAAAGGCAGATAAAACAAAAAATGACTTAATAAAGAAGAAGAGGGGGAGAATCACAAAGACAATGTGTACACTATGCACACACACACACACATTTGCACACAGCATATAGAAGCTTGATGAAATATAAATCCACTTCCACGACATGAGTGCTGTGCTTACTCACAGGATCTAACAACTGCATTTGGCAATTACAGAGATAGAGCCAGAGAATTGTTCTGAAGGCACTGAGGCTTTTAAGGTTAACCTCCCAGGCAGGACGTTTTTCTATATCTTTCTACATATGCAAATCCACAACATACAGCAATGATATGAGTCATATAGTGGCTCTGATGCATGGGCTACAAATGAACCATATTAAACTTAAATCACACAAACACAAATCTTATTCCTCCATCTTCTGCTTCACACATAAAAGCTGAAGAGAATGAAATATTGGGTCATTTTGAGCAGTTCTATGTAGCTTTTCTTGCAGTAATGTATTCATTTGTCCCGAGTGAAATTTTACAAATGCATTACCATACCCTGCTGCCGTGGTGACAGAAAATACTGGGCATAAGAGATGTCTTGTACCCAGAAGACTTTTAAATGACTTAGGCTGTGTCTGCTAACATAAACAGTGTGAGGATGTATGCTCTAATAAACTGAAGAATAACTCAGTGGGGGTTAACAAATGTATCACAACTAAGGTTCTGTCACGTTGTAACACAATAACCCACAAATGAGGAAATCTAATAACAACACATAGTGGGGCAAAAAAGTATTTAGTCAGCCACCAATTTTGCAAGTTCTCCCATTTAAAAAGATGAGAGAGGCCTGTAATTTTTATCATAGGTATACCTCAACTATGAGAGACAGAATGAGAAAAAAAATCCAGAAAATCACATTGTAGGATTTTTAAAGAATGTATTTTCAAATTACTGTGGAAAATAAGTATTTGGTCAATAACAAAAGTTCATCTCGATACTTTGTTATATACCAATGCCAGTGCACTCTTCTTCGCTGCGGTCTGCTGGGGGAGCAGCATCAGAGCCGGTGACACCAGCAGGATCAATAAACTGATCAGGAAAGCTGGGTCTGTCATCGGCATCAAACTGGACAATTTTGAAGCTGTGGTGGAGAGGAGGACACTCAACAGGCTGCTGTCCATCCTGGATAACACCACCCATCCTCTCCATCTGCAGCTGGTCAGTCAACGGAGCTCCTTCTCTAACAGGCTAATACAGCTCCGCTGCAACAAGGACAGACACAGGAAAACATTCGTGCCCACGGCAATAACTCTTTTTAATAAATCTCCTCTGGCTGGCAGAGAACTCTCTGCTTCATAGCTTCACTGGACATTCACATCCATTTAAATTATTATTAATCCTGTTTAATCATTCTATGTATATATCATTCTTACTTCCCGTTCTTTTTCTTTAGATTTGTAAATAATTTTTTGTTTTTGTTTATCCTTATATTTTACTATTTCTTATTGTGCATATTTTGTATTGTCTCTATGTTTCTAATGCTGCTGGAACAAAAGAATTTCCCAAATTGGGATCAATAAAAGTCATATCTATCTATCTATCTATCTATCTATCTATCTATCTATCTATCTATCTATCTATCTAAAACAAAACAATAGAAGCTTGAGAGAGATTCTTTGCAATTTGCAATACAGCCAAAAAGAGTATTTAGAGTTACATTCATTGTAGTAGTCCCAACACATTGGATTTATTTTGTATGTATTCATTTATTTATTCCACCTAGGGATTTATTTTAAACCAAAACATGTACACTTTATTTTTATTTTTTAAGCCCGAGGATGGAAATTAGTAGGGAGGAGAACATCTTAATTAAAATAAGCAATTTAACCACAGTTTTAATTACTGACTTCTAAATAAATGTGTTGCCATTCACATCAGTTGATAGGAGATTGATTGAAAAAACCCAATTAACCTTTAAATTCATTTAAAGCATTCTCCTATTTGACTGTGCAACCTTTACAGTTAATTCTGTTAATGAAGACACCTCGTGTAGTGTGGTGATTCCCTGCTGGGTACAGGAACATGGAAACAAATATTTATGGATTATCTTTAGGTGACTGACTTCACTCTGTTGGCCAGTAAACAACATCTTGGTTTGGACTGTAGTCCTTAATTTGGAAACGGTTACTCTTGTTTAACTAATAGTTAAGTAAACTCCCCCTAAACACCTATCACGCTGAACTTGAAAGTTTTAAATTCCCGACAGAGCCAACGCACATGTTGTTTATGCGTGTATTATATTGGGAAATGTATTTTCCTTTGCACAGCCACTGACTGGAAAGTTGCTCAAGTCAGTTGCTGTTTAGGTAGCACAATAATTGATAAAGATGTTCACGTTATTATCCAATTTTCTTTTCGAAAAGATGCCATCACTTTTGAAAATGATTCAACCTGCATTCATTCTGTGCAACCATGTATGGTTTTCCAGACAATTGCTATTGGCTTGGAGCTTAAACTCAGCAGCCGCAGCAGACACATTTGTATGCAGGTAGAGTTGACCTATTGGCCTGGCTGGAAGTGAAGTAGATCAGACTGACAGACATTCCAACACATTCTAAAGAGAGGGCAGGAATCAATAATTGATAAGGGACAAGGTATAACCATAAAAGATTCAGTTTGACTTGTTTTGTCAAAGATTTATCCCCTGCGCGTTTCTTTCCTGTGTCCAACAATCCTCGTTCCATCTTTCCAATTCCTTCTCGTCACTTCTCATTCATCCTGCCTCCCATCCCATCCTCCTTTATTTTCCTTTCTGCACTGTTCCAATCCTTTAAACTTACCACCTCTTCTCTATTTACTTGTCCATTACCTCCTGAACTACTGTGCTTGAATGGGAGACATTTATCACTAGAACATCTGGTATAGGAGGATCCTGTATGCCTCACGTTTTCCTCAGGAGATCGTCATATAGATACAAAAAGCTGGCAGGATAACATCTGCTTGATTTATTAAAAATAGGAAGCAATATTTCACGGTATACCCTTTCAGTAATTGAGCCAGATGTTAAATATCTAAGCCAGCTCTTTGGAATTCTGGCTCCTTCAAAGGCTTTTTATTCCTGGTATTTATTAATTTTTTAAGGGAATATTTTGCTTAGGTAGGTAAGCTTTGACACAGTTCATCATTGTTTCCTTCCTCTGTGTCTTCTCCCAGGGGATAGGCTAACGGCCTTTGGGTGCTGTTATCTCCATTAAGGAGGGGCAGCTTGGGCGCTTTGTTGATGCCAGTTTCTGACTGAGCACAAGCTGACATGAGATAGTTTATTGTTTAGGGATATCTGGGCGCCTGTTTATCTGGCTCCAGGTGCTCTTGTGCGCATATTCTATTGCCCTAAGTGACAGTTTTAGTTAGATATTGTGTCCTTTCTTGTTTAGTCGTGGTGACTGAAGAATGTTGATTGTCCATCCTGAAGTAGTTAAAACCTTGTATTGTAGTAGAGATCTTCAGAATTGGCCGGGCAACCGCTCTGTCAACTCGTGGCTGCAGCAGATGTCTTGTCAATTCTCCGGCCGCTAGCTTCATGATAAACCTTCAGTGTTTGCCAGCAAAGTTCCAGCTCTCCCGTGTATCTCTGAGTTTCGTCTCCATTGCTCCAGAAGTTTCCATCACAAATTTCAGTTTGGTAGTCCCTGCTTTCAGACAGTAACACTTATAACAGCACTGGTATTTTGTTTGTAGAGTTAGGATAGAATTGGTCTGGTCTGCTTTTCTTTATTCAATGGGGGAAATAGTAATGCTACCTAAATCAGTACCTTCCTAATGGGAAATGGAAAACATTTCCTTCTACGCCAACTTTAAATAGCCCCTCCAGCACCACATCACACTGGCTGCATTTATCTTAGAAGTTGCCTTTAAAAGAATGATGGGATTTATGAATAGATGCAACGGTAAGTAAGGGTAGAAGGGGAATAACACAAGTATTATATATAACAGCTTACAAAATATTGTGATAACAAATGTGACAGGGATAGATATCTGTCTTCTGTTAACGCCCTAGGTTCAGAGTTCAATTCTCATCAATTGGTCCCCTTTAATTAGATAACTTGTCTAAACTTGTTCTTGTACTTGATTTAATAAAACTCAGACATTTCATCTTTATGATCCTAGAAAATTAAAGGGCATGACGTCCCAGAAATCTCTAGCATTATCTTAAGTACCATGAACACATATTTATCCAGACACATCCCATGTTAGACAAACACTATGTTCACACACGCGCTAGCACACAGTTGAGTGGAGTGACCGTCTCAGCTGTGTTCCCTCCTGGAGTATCTTGTGTGGGTTATTTTTAGCCAAATGTGTGAAACATTGCCATGAGGACTGTTTAAAGTGCAGATGTCAAGACACATTTAAGTGCACAGAGTTGTGTGTGAGGACAGCACTGGAGGGAGAAGATATTGGGCAATGTGTAGGGAGGCAGGGGGTAGGGTTTACGCAGCACTGTAGGAGTGGAATACCCGATGCTGGAGACAGCAGCGTCATCACAGAATCCTGCATCATCGTGAGATTGACACCCTTCCTTTAAACTGAAGGGATTTGCCTGGACTGCATTTAAGAAAAGTTGGTTTAGGTCAGGTTAGGGGTGCTCAGTTACCCCTTTAACTGCTTGGTTTTAAACTATTTAGGATGTAGTTGGTCATGAATTAAACAGGGAGTTATAGTACAGGCTTCATGCAGACAGCAATGAAATGTGTCAGTCAGTTCCAATCAAAAGGACGCTGTATGGTTTGAAATGACAGCAGAGCAAACAAGAGCACAAGAGACAAGAAGAGACGACTGGAGCCGAGATATGAATCAAATTGAAATCCGAAATGTCAGATAGATAGGTTGCTCCCATCAAACCTGTCATATTGTCTTTATGTCCTGCAGCATCCCTTTTTGGTAAGATTGTAGTAGAAACAAAAAATGTAGAACATTTGGATTAAATAAAGTTTATTGACTTTAGCTGTAATTTTCTCTTTTTCCTTTTCATATACTGCTGTGTTTTTGTTTTTTTTCTGGACGTCACCCTCTATGAGACCTTAGGGAATAGGTGCCAGATGGACACAACACTGAATAAAGCGCAAATAATGCAAGGGACACCAAGAGGACAGAGCTTGTTTCAAGACGAGAGTGAATCAGATGTTGCTTTTCACATCATGGCGATAACCCTTACACTCGTTGAGCTGAGGAAGAAGTTGTTCTTAAAAAGTGCAACTCATTGTGCTACTCTTTGTGGCTTTAATGACCATAGAGAAATAAGAAACACATTCGTATTGGAGACAGAAATCTTTGGTCATACCACCCTGTCCGTCTCAAAGTTTAGTAAAGCTAAAGTGGTTGAAGAGTAAACACAGCAGAATCAAATTAAAAGATGGAAGGATAAAATATGTAGAGAGAGGAGAAAGGAAATGACATCTGATGAGATTTATTCTTAAAAAGGCTTTCAAACTGCTAGTATTGAATTTGTTTATGCAAATAAGCACAAGAGAGCACAACAAAGGGCAGGGAACAGTTTGTTTGAATATAAAATTAGGATTCTGCAGGTATTGAACCTTTTGCGGGCACCAACATTTATTCACACATACACACGGATGTAGGAGGTGTTCTGTACACCTGCAGGCCCGTGAAGGAGGATGACTGACAGCAGAAGCCACACCGTTATCAATCTTCAAGCAAATCCTCTGTCAGTGAAGACGATTTAGTCATGACAACTGAGCTACAGAGGCATGTACAGACAAGTTGCTTTTAAAATATAACAGTACTTACTGGTGAACGTTTTATCTAGAACAACATCTCCCTCTGGTTGATCAAACAAAGACAACTTGAAATTGTTTTTGTGAACCCTCCCTAGAACGAGACAGCCTAACAGCAGCTTTCAGTTCAGCTGTCTGAAGTCACACATTGGCTTTTATAGAACTTGACACCGTGCCTGTTAAAAACTTTTAGCAGCTCTGAGAAAATAAATAAGACATGGTTAGAGGTTAACTGCAGCTGAAGGAAGTCAGGCAGCTAACACCATCCATCTGCTCGGGAAGGGCGTTGATGGTTTGGGAGGTTTCCATTTCTCACATTGTGTTAGATTCATTTGGCAGAGACGCTCGTGTGGATGGCAGTGAGACAATTACAGTCCAAACAGCAAACAAATGGATACAGAAACTGGAGACAAGAGGACAAAAACTCCTCAGTTATATTATATTTTTAGCCAGGCATTAATTCACGTTTTTTTTCAAATGGCAATTTGCTCCAATTTACTGTGACGATGTTGGAACGAGGACATTTTCAATTAAATGTTTTCCGCATCTCAAAGGATCATAGCAGTGCCTGTCATATGAAGAGCTTTTTATACTTACAGTGGTGTTGTATCAGCGACAGGAGTTGGACTAGTTAAAGTGTTAGATCTTCTGAAATGTGTTTTTTTAGGTCTAGAAAACAAACCAACATCCATGTCATTGATTTTTGGATATGACAAGGTCAAATGCATGTTTATCTTGGAAAATGAAAGAAAAATGTAAAAGAAAATGACAAATGTTTCTAGTAAAATATAGTATGAGGGCGCTAACGTCACTTCTGGCCAAAATTACGGCCCCGCCCACTTTCCGACGAAATAATGAATTGGAGGGAAGTGGAAAATAATAGTTTCATCATGTCTTAAAGCTGCCGAGTCATATATTGCACCTCAAATAACAAATAAATCCACAGTTACGGTTTCTTTACTTCCTCTACAGAAAAAAGGACAGTAAAAGAAACGATGTAATTCAGTAATCACAGTTTCAGTGTGAGCCTCCTGCCTGCCACTCGTCCACCAGCAGACCAACTGGACATCGATCCCTTATTTATTCGGAGCTCAGTAAAAACAAAGCTGTCTCTGCCGTCTGAGGGTCTACTTGACACGATGTTCATATTTTTTGAGTAATTACACAGTTTTTGACACACAGAAATATTGTTTTGTGGCATCACTTTTAACATTTTATGGGGAAAACCGGCAATTTGGTATGAGGGCATATGCCAAAGGTAAGAGTCCGCAGCGTTCCAGTTACCCGGTTCAGAAAAAACCCTGACGTGTTTTCTGCGTTACTGATACTACTGTATTTACTCTATGCATTAACTATAAGTACAGTTTATGCTTGTAATTCCAGCGTTCTTATACACTTCTGTTTGTGTGTATTTGAGTGTATGTGTTAAGTATATATACACATTAACTCTCATTATTATATAATGTATGATTGAGAGAGTAATATCATAATCACAGTCAGTGAGCCATGCCATATAGTAGTGAAACCTCATACACATGCTTTCTGTGTGGGTGTGTGTTTCTGTGTGGTGCACTGTCTTGCAAAGCATGAAGTTCAGCACCCCGTTTACATAATATCGATTAGTTTTATGAATTGAATCAAAGAGATATATAGAATGGGAGATGAAGAGAGGGAGGTAATAGAATTAAACTGTAGTACATTTTCCCTCGAGTGAAAACGAGCGAAAATGATGCATGAAAGAGAGAGATAATGGGGGAAAGAGAGAGAAGGATGGGGCCAAATATACAGAAAGACACACATCAAAATAAAATGGAGGAATGTTAGTACTAATGTCAATCCTAAAATAGGAAATGTTAGTGTGTCTTTTTAAATCAGAACAGTTGGATATCTGTGTCAACTCAAAAGATTTTCTGCCAAATGAGGGCTAAACTTTGCCACAAAGGCACTGAGAGCATACTTCTCCTCTGGCACTGACTTTGTAAGCTAACGCAACTTCCAAAAAGTTTATTTATTTAACTGTGACATTTTTAAATGGATGAATAAGTCAAATGTATCACAAATAATACTGCATGCAAGTATTTAGAATGCAGCAACAAGCATTAAAATACAAAAGAAAAAAAAACAGTCAGCTGCTTCTTATAAAAACATGTTTAAAACTGTCTGAGTCAGCAGGTCTAATGTTTAAAGGCAGTGTGACATATGTGTGGGGCATAATGGCGAAAGGAAGCATCTCGAAAGGTTTTTGTAGGCACCTTGTGAGGAGTTGAAGAGCAGCTGAGGGCTCATGGAGCATCATTAAACTATGTCATGGCCATAAAGTGCCATTAAGAAAGATTTTACATTCAGTTCTAAAAGATACATAGAGCCAGTGTACTGCGGGTTGCTTAAAACAGAAGTTATAGGATCTCACATTTACATTGTTGTTGAATCTCTGGCAGCAGCATTGACATTGGACTGTAGTTTTTGCAATGGCTGAGATTAGTGAGCATTACAGAATCAAAGATTACTAGAAATGTGCACTAAAAAGGCTTTTTTTGCATCTTGTGGGTTTTACATTTTGAATATTGGGCAAATAATAAAAAGCAGTATTGGTCAACGACTTATACTGAGCTTTCAAATTGAGGTGAGATTCCAAATTGACAAGATGTCTTACTTTAGTCATGTCCTGTGTTGTGCTTTTTCTCAGAAATGTTCCACAACACAAATCATTACACAAATGACCTGTGTCGGAAAAGTAAGTTTTCCCTCAACACTTGTTTCCTTTTCCATGTTTTCCCTTTAGTTGTCATGGCAAGCCTCAGGAAAAAACACAGTTAATATTTCAAAATGAGCAAATGGTCAATATTTCATTCAAACAGCGCTGGTCTTTCATGCCCATACTCAGTATTGGAAAAAGCCTTGTCCTGGCAAGCATTACGCTCACACAACAGTGGAAGAAGCACATAAAACTTTAATGGGCTTCAATTTCTACTGTCAACAGAGTGGCCTGTGAGCCACAAACAAGAGAAACACAGTAGGGTTTTTTTCAAATTAGACGGCTAATCTGTTTGATAACTATTTAATAATGCAACATCAACTGCTGCCTGTTTGGTGAAGGCATGAGGATTCATGGGATTAAAAAGACATTTTAAAAAAAAAGCCTTTTCAAATGCAGCCAAGATACACGTCAGCTACCTTTGGAGGAGGTTAGAGACACATGTGGTGCATCCCAAGTGCAAATAAAGGCACTATTGTACATGTGTTTTCGCTAATATCCAAGCATGTTTATCCTAATAGGCAGATGGTAACATGCCTGACAGAGGATGGTTTGGATATTGGAGGTTGGATGAAAGGTGGTCTAGTTTTAGATATTCTGACAGAAAATGATGTGCATGTCTGTCTGTATGGTGGTTTTACGCGGGATGGAAGCCAAACATAAAGCTATATAATCTAGATATAGGAGGCATGTTTATAAAAGGTGTTAAGCAGAATACAAATACATACAGCTATAAAAGCTCCAACACATACAAACACTGGCTTTCTTTCATTCCTTCACACGTCACAATGACCTCAGCTAAATGGATAAATCCCATCTTTATCTTTTCTCAAATGTATTTCAGCATTTACATTCAAAGTAAAGTTCAGCAGGACTCATTTTTATAATACACACGCACGAGGACATAAAGCTTTGACATTGGACGAAGCTTTATATTTCACAAAAAGACGACTGTGATATTAATAGATAGTGCCGGCTGATAAGTTCACAGAGCTTGATTTTCAAAGAGAAAGTCCACTGCTCTCTGGACAACGCAGAGAGAATGACATAATGAATTAAACTAAACGAATAGATGTATTTTCATCCACAAAAAAATGTGGCTACAATAAAAACTTTTTGTTTGCTGATAAATTCACAGAACCATCACTTTTTTTTACTAAATTAATAAAACAAACTCTGCTTAAAAGGTTGATGGCTTCAAAGTTGAATGTATAAGCTAAAGAAGTAAAAACTATAGTATCTGATTCTTATAATCTGGAATAAAAAAATGAACAGTCATATCAGAGGTTTATAAGAGGTTTTGGATTTTTCCCATCGCTTTTTCTCCACAGAGCTGCTTCATTTCCCCTATTTCTCCCATTTTTTAAATCCTCTTCTCTAAAAGGAACACTTTGATTTCTTTGCTATAAAAGAGATTACACCGAGGTTCATTGGTTTCTGAGGCGGTCATCAAATGACCTGAATGACCATGCTTCAATTTTACAAGAGAACGGATTTTCATTTAAGTTCCGCAATACAGCTTTAAAAACATGAAGATAAAGAAATGTATGCAACTCAACTGTAGACTGCAAAACTAAAATGTCATGAAAAGTGAGGTTACTCTCAACATTCTATATGTTTATAAAATAACACTGCTACTGCGCCACTGTATAACCCCACAGAAAAGGCACAGAAGTGTATTGCTAGTATTTTAATAAAGACAATGGTGAAGTATGTCTGCTAGATGTCACTTCAACATCAACCCCTATAGGAAAACCTTGGTATCACTGCCTGGTATGGTGACCTGACAGTGCAGTTTTAAAGGTCTCCTATTACAGTAGCTATGCTATATTTGAACAATATATTGTAATATATTAGGGAGGTTGCTCCCTCACACTCTGGATATCTTGCCCTCTCCATCTCTTGTCGCAAATCTTTTCCATGATCTCATTCCGCTCCATCTCTGTCCCGCTCTTTTTTACCCTTTTAGGGAATTCATCTTGATCTATATCAGGCACAATTTCTCTCCAACTCCATCCATGTCTCACAACCTCCAACATAGAGGGGGCTTGACATTTAAATACAGCAATAAAACACCAAATGCAATTTAGCGTTAATCCATTGCACAAGGACACCTCTGAGTCTTTAAAGTCCACTTTCCGCTGAAGTTTTAAATCTTTTTATCAACTTATATTCAAACCAGAGATATGGTTGTCCAGAAACTTCGATTTCAGCAAATTCTCAAAAGAGGATTTCAACTGTGGGAGACAGATTTGCAGAAGACATTTAAATAAAGGCCTTACATAACACTACCCTACACTGATTGCAGAGCACACGGTGTGCAATATTAATGTGACTTAGAGCAGAGCTATATTTACTGTTCCTGTTGCTTTGATCAGAGGATGCCATCATGCATTCGTTCAAGCTATGGAATCAGGCCACTTGAATAAAAGATGCTGATGTGTGAAGCCACAGAGCGATGCACAGGGGAAAGCTTATAGTATGTTTGTACGTTGGGCTTAAAGTATTTATATTATCATATTCTATTATTGTACTTTGTCAGGGAAAATAAGAATGCAAGTATTGTTAGCAAAAGAAGCCTCCCATGCTGACCTTGTGGATATGTAAGGTGATACTAGGATATGGAATTATATATC